>NC_084683.1:4347500-4981926 GCF_028389875.1 Rhea pennata
ACAGGGAAGCTCTTGCACTAACACCAAAGGTGGCCAAGGCACTCCAGGCTCACAAGAAACGTGCAAATGATCGACACAAGATCAGGCACAGAGCTGGCTCTTTGCATGATGCGGTTCTTTACACTTGGTAGGATCCTGCTGTCTTCAGGCAGAGCAGGCTGCTGCTTTCCATCCCCATCCACTCAAGTATCTCCACCTAAGTATGGAGGGACCCAGATTTTCTTTAGTAATACAGAAGTTGCAGATACAACGTCGAAACATTTGAGAGTCCTGAAGGCCCCCTGATCTCAAGGTAACCTCGGTTCCCTTCCTTGCCTTACTTAGAGCCCCTGTGATTGGACAAAGGTGCAGAGGTTTTGAAATGAGGCCCTAGCAAGGAGACAGCCCCAGGATGGAGGGCTGCTGAAATGCCAGCTCTCCTGGTTGCGCGGCCTCTGCAGCAGGAGTCCAGGCTCCACAGCTGGGTTCACACAGCACTGAGGGTTGAGTGCCATGAGCAGCCTGGCCCTGGGCACATCTTCAGCCCTCGCAGAGCCAGGAGCCCAACAGCTCTGAGACTTCCACTCAAGCTACCAAGGCTTTGGGGCACTCACACAAAGGCACTCGACAGATGCTGGCTTTCATTATAAGGGTCTTTCACTCATCCTACAGGGCACCACAACCTTCTCGGAAAAGGACGGGCCACAATCTCATTTCCTGAGTGTGCTGGCAGTAACAGCATCTGTATGATGTGGGACATGCAGCACAGCAGAGGTACCAAGAGGTGAACCCGCATGCCCCAGGTCACCCATGGAAGATGGGCGCATTCATGGAAGCCTTCACATCCACGCATAGCCTCATCTCATTCACTTGCAGCCGCTTTCACAGAGGGCTCACAATGGTGGCAAAGATGCTGACAGGTACAGGGACACACCCTGGCATCCTGCCTCCATCCTCAGTGGCTCGAGGATTGCAGGGGGAACCTACACAACTGGAGCAACCTAGAAAGACAGAATCAATTAGAATGCACTATGTTCTGAGATGGGAAGATGCAAGGAGGGTCCAGATTCCACAGAAAGCCTTGAAGGAATGAGCAGACCACTTTCTCCAGCAGAGGCCATAAAACCCCAAAGACTCAGGAAGCATCAAGACCTTCAGAAACTGCAAGCCTGAACCTCAGCTGACAGAAAACAACTAACTGCAAGCATCCCTGGCTCACACCAGGATGCTCCAAGGAGGGAGCACAGTCAGCACCAGTGCTCACCCAGGGCTCCCACAAGGACACTGGGATGGCAGGCTGGCCTCTGGGAGCAGAGCACTGCTCTCTCCACACACCTCCTCCCATGCTGAGCAGCACAACACTGAGCCAACATGTGCCTGTGCATCAGTGGGGCACAGCACCACACATGGCAGCACACAGGACACCCCCAAGGGCCCCACAACACAGAAAGCCCAACTCTCCAGCCCTTCCAGTCCCTTCTAGGCCTCCAACGCCTTGGAAACAGTGCTTCCTCGGAACATCCACTCGCAGCCCTGTCCTGGTCACTTCCCATCTCCAGGAAGCAGAGAGCAAGCGCTCTCACAGCTGCTGATCAGGCCAGCTCTTGCCATTCACTTTTGCCTCACATGCCCTCAAGGCACTCACCCAAAGGAGGCTCCCTACTGACAGGCCCCTAGAGCCTTCAAAGGGAGGCCCATCCTCACGCCTTCTCTTCCCTACAGCTGGGAGGCAGGACAAACACTTTCTTCTGAAATGGCAAAAGGCAGCTTCACTTGAACAAAAAGCAGGACAGATCCACAGGCTCACCCTCCACATGCAGATGACAGCTGCCCCTGACAGCCCATAAGGTACCCAGAGATGACTGGCTGGGGGCAGGCTTCAGCACCACGGGAAATGCAGTGGCCTCAGAGACTGCTGGAGCTCACAGCAGCTTTGTGAATCTCTGAAATAAATGCAAGGCTGCTTGAGTATCGCCTGCTGCCAGAGGGATGCTTTGGGCCCCAAAAGGTCAAAGATGGTGCTCCATGTCTTAGGTACACCAGGAAGCATGACCCACCATGCCTGACAGGAGCAGAAGGACTTGACTGTCCAATTCACAAGCCACTCCACAACACTCGACAGCTGAGGCTGGCACTGAAACTCAGTCAGGGAGCACACAGACTTGGGCCCTAGCCTTGATGACCTGCCATTTGCCATCGATCATCCTCAGAGAATCCAGGGAGTGATGCCAGAGGACAAAGCATGGTGCTGAGCCATCTCCAGAGCAGTACTTGACATGACACAGCTCCTGAACTTAGGCCTTCCCACAATGCAGCCAGCGGCAAAAGGCTGCAAGAACAGAGGGGACATAATGCATGCCAAACAGCTGGGAGGCTAGCGGTGGGATGTATGTGCTCACCACCACTGTCTGGACTCCAGCTACTCCGAGCAATGCAGCTAGAGCTAAGTGGGGCTCCTCACCACCACCACCCAAAGCACAGGAAAAATCCAGTCCCTTGCCAGGGTCAGCAGGGTCAGCACCTAACCACACCACACTTAGCACACCGATGGCTACACGTGGCTGCTTCCTTACCTCCCCGCTGCAGCACAGAAAGGTCACACTACAGCACGATGGTGGGGTAACTTGCAGAGACTGCACCTGGAAGGAAGAGAGACCTGGGCTGCACATCCCTTGCAGGGCACTTTGGCCTTGCTGCTCCCATTCAAAGGCACTCCTCCAAAGAAATGTGGTACAGGAAGGACTCAGCCCCTTGACAGTCAGCTCCCAAGAACTCACCTGCCTTTCTCCAAAGACCACCACTCCACAAGGCCTTCACTCCTTCAAAGGGATGCCAGCAGGCTAAGGCCCAGCCAGAAAAGTGCATCTCCCACAATGTCCGCTCCTCTCAGCAAACACTGCTGCAGACCAAAGCTCTTATGAACCAAAGGAAATGAGAGGAAAGGAGGGAAAACACAGGCTTGGTTCGCATCCCGGAGCAAGAAGAAACACTCCCTGGCCTTCAGGAAAAATCCATGCTGCAGGTGCTGGCAAGTGCTTGGCAAACCCAAGGCCTGAACCTCAGTGCATCAAAGGCAGCAGGCTGCCAGCAACTCTGGCCCATGACATCACGGCAGCCTAGGCCCAGCCAGCATATTCACATCCTCACCTTGCAGGGCTCCCCAGCTCCCCACTCTGGCACCACTGCCCACACACAGCACCGCCCTCTCCAGCTATCTCCTCCCATGTTGAGCACCAAAACACTGGGACCACCACCCGGACCCACCACACAGCACCCCTGCACTGTGACACCATGCCCACACCACTGCTCGCCTCACAGACGGGTGCCAGCAAACGTGCACCTCTGCATCAGCAACACACAGGGCACCAGAAGTGCCCCACAACACAGAAAACCCAGCTCTCCAACTCGGCAGTTCCCTTCTAGTCCTCCAAGGCTTTGCAACAATCACTGCCTCTCAGCATCCACTCACAGTCCTACACATGGTTACTTCCCTTCTCCAGGAAGCAGAGGAGTACTCTCACAAGCCCTGATCAGGCCACCTCTTGCCACTTGTTTGTGCCTCTACTTCTCTGAAAAGAACATCTCTTTCAAAATGTGGCCCATACTTGTTTCAGGGTGACATTCCTTCTGTCTCCTCCAACAGACTTTGCAACTATTCTCCACTGGCTGTATACTCAGACAGAAAAGCACCAACCTCTAATGTATTACAGTTCCAAATGTGTCAGAAAAGCAGGTGGACACCTGAAAGACAGACACAGCATTTAGACCTTGCAGGAACATCTCATAAGCTCCTTGCTGTTTACACAGGGGGAATTTCTAAAGCACACACAGACAATGGGAATCAGAGATTACTAACACCATTGCTTACACCAGCATCAGCCTCAAAACTCTAGCTGGACTCCCTAGCTGACCGGGAGCAGACTGCAAGCTTCTAGTTAGCAACAAGTGCAAAGTCAAACTCCATGTCCATATTCACCAGAGAACAACACCCACATTTTTCATGTAGTAGTACTGACTCAGGATGATGGAGTAGAACAGAATTTGTGTCAGACGATGTGGAACATCTATTTCTGCTTGACTGAGTAGTTACATTTACATATTGCTGTGGAGCTCTGCAGCAGTCAATCCTCCTCTGGGCACACGCAACCCAGAAGTCACCTCACCACCACCATCCAGGCTGCGTGTCTTCTCCTGATCTACCACCTGCTCAGAGAGGTGACCTCACAAGTGCAAACCCCCAACACACGCCTACAGCTGCTATGGGCTTCAGAGATACACATTTCCTCAAAATAACTTCCCCAGCCATGAACCACTGCTGCCTGAGCAGGTACTCGGACAAAAGAGACCTCACACTCAACACCCATGCCTAACACACACTTTGGGAAGAAGAGATTACTAGCACCACTGCGTACACCAGCACTAGATTTAATCAGTAGTTTAAAAGATCTAGTTGGACTCCCATGATGACCAGGAGTAGGCTGCAAGCTTCTACTTAGGAACTCAGCAAATGCAAAGTCAAGCTCCATGTCCATGTTCACCAGAGAACATCATCCACATTTTAAACGTATCAGTGCTAACGCAGGATGACAGAGTAGACTAGAATTTGTGTTAGATGATGGGGGACATCTACTTCTGCTTGATTAATTTGTTGCCTTTCTCTGCTGCTATAGAGCTCTGCAGGGGTCAAACCCTCCTCTGGGCACACACAACAAACCCAGGAGTCACCTCACCACCACCATCCAGGCCATGTGGCTTCTCCTGACCTGTCAGCTGCTCACAGAGAGGGGAACAGCTCCCCAGCACATGCCTGCTGATGGCCTATGGGCTTCAGAGACACCAGTTGCCTCAAAATAACTTCCCCAGCCAGGAACCACTGCTGCCTAAGCAGGGACTCGGACAAAAGAGACCTCACACAACGCCCATGACTAACTGCCTGTTGCCAGTCTATCAGGGACTCAGAAAGACGGGACCTCGCAGTCCCCTGCACAACCAGGTCTCTGTCACTGGCCAGGAAGCCCCTAAGGCAGGAATTACCTCACTAGAACTTCCCCAGCCAGCAGACAAATCCTGGCTGATCCGCTGCTCAGGCAGAAACCATCTCAAAAACACATCCTAGTGCGGACCTGCTGCCGCCCTATCCACTGCTCCGCGGGAAGTGACATCACAAGCAACAGCCATGCTTTCTCCCTCCAGCCGGCCTATCAGGAACTCGCACAGAACTGACCTCACCATCAACAGCTGAGCCATGGGCCTCCTCCAGCCCTACCAGCTACCTACAAACACTTGACGGGACACAGGGCATTTTCTGATACAGCCCTTTTAAACACTAGGGACCTCACTGCCCACCCTGCTGCTGCCTGCAGCTCCCCCGCCCTTTCCCACGGCTGAGCCACCTCCCAAATGGCCTCCCTGATTCACTTCCTGGCTTCGCAATGCTCACAGTGCAGCAAAGCACCCATCACGTAGTAGTCGCACCCCCCCCCAAAATACATTAGCTTTCACCTAGGTAGTCTCTATATGTAGCAAGAGAGCAGGGCCTCATGTCCTAGTCAGAGGGAGAAGCCTTCCCACAGCTCACAAGTCTACTTCCTTCCCCAGTGCTGAACAAGCACAGCAAATCCTCTACGCATCGAGCACAACAAGCATTCTCCTATTTTATGCACTGACATTTTGAGACATGGCAACAGACTCCGTCCAGGACATTTCAATTGCTGAAACCAGCAGAGCCAGAATTCAGCAACTCTTCCTCCTCATCTAGGATTATGGGAATAACAACAGCGAGTGTGAAAATGGCCTTTCGTCAACTTCCAAGGCCCCTGAAAAGCAGAACACCTCACACTTAACAGAGCTCTTCTGCAAACACCCTTCAGGCTGCTCCCAGGGTCACAGGTCCTGGAGCAATCCAAGACATATGGAGCAAGCACAATGACTTGGGCACAACACCTCACGAGGAAAGAAGCAACCTGCTCACACTTTTCCCAGCAGATCCCAAACACAACTCTGAGCAGCACCTGGGGGCTGCGGGGGCAGCAGCAAATCAGGGAAACCCTTGAAAATGCATCTCAGACTCAGAGAATGGGCAAAGCTTCCTGCACCCAAACCCCACCAAGCCGCCCAGGCCCAGCTACTCGGCGCAGGCCGGCACGCCTGGCTCGCAGGTCAGTTCCCCTCGGTGACAGGGCGCTGTGTCCCCTGGTCACAGCCCCAACAGCCCCTTTTTTGGAGCTCCTTTAGGAAAGCAGCCCCCTTGCCAGTACCGCTGCCCCTGCTGCAGCGTGAGGGCACAAGTCAGCATTTGAATGCACCTACAGCCCCCACCAGCCCCACTCACACCCGCTCTCACTCCCATCCCCTTCTCACCTGCTTTGCTCCCTCTGCTCTTGCACCTCTCTGTTCTCTTGGACCTCTCTCTTCTCTTGGCCTTTTCCCATTCATGACTCCGATTGGCTGAGGCAGCTGTCATTCCAATCCATCCCCACCCTCCTCCTCAGGACAGCCAATAGGAGGGCTGCACTCAGGCAATGCCATGGCAATGCTGCACCCTCCTGCCCTGGCAGCCAGCTCTGACCCCTCCCCCGTGGGACGGCGCCATCTTGTGGGCAGCAGCGCAGGGCGCAGTGGGCCCTTGGGGCAGCCTGGCGCCGGGCGCCCGGGCAGTGCGGGGCACGGGCATGGCCGCTCTGCCGCAGGGGCCCTGCGGCCTGTAGGCCATGCTGGGCTTGGAGAGCAGCCTTGGGGCCTGTGCTGGGGCCTGTGCTGGTCCTGGTGATGGGGCCCTGGAAATGGCCGGTGGGCCGGAGCCTGTGGGCGACGTGCTGCTGCCCCCAGGGCAGGGCAGTGTCCTCTCTGCCCTCCTGCCTCAGCCCCTTCCCCAGGGTAGCCCCAGGGCTTGGCAGCCCTCCTGCTGCGCCTGGCAGGGCTGGGAGGGGGTCCTGGAGGGGTCACTCCAGAGGGCTGAGGAGCCCCATGGGGGCACAGGGCAGTGAAGGGGAGACCAGCTCTGGGCCTGTTGGTGTCAGGGAGTGGAGGTGTGGGGTCAGGAGGGGAGTTGGGGGAGATGGCCTTGTTGGGCTTACCCCAGCAGTAAAACCCACAGAGAAATGTCCTTGGGGTAGCCAAGACTTACGGGATGACAGTGGTGCTTCCACCTGTTCACAAAGTGCTCTCCCAAACAGGCTGTCCCTGGGTGCAGAGGTTGGAGCCCGTTTTGCAGGAGGACAGGGGCTGTGGCCATCTCAAGATGGCAACTCAGAGGCCCAAGTCTGCTCTGCCAAGTTAGAATCATAAAAGGATACAAATGATATCAATCCTCACTGGAGAGCTACAGAAGCACTGGAAACAAGGAAGTGCATTCCTGGCTGATGGTGTCCCTGCAGCAGTCCTCCATCTCGCTTGCCCCTTTGCCCTCAGCTCACCTCTCAAGCCCAGGACGAGGGACGTTCTTCCCATCTCATCACCCAATACTCCTTGCCAACATGATGCTGCTCCTCCGCATGTCGACAAGGGCTCCTAGTGCAGCCCCATTGCCTCCTGTCCCCCATCATTGCCACGGAGCCACTACGAAGGACAGTGGTGGGGACAGGGTGAGCAGTGCCCAGCAGCGCCTGGGCCTCTCAGGGAAGTGAGGGCCCCCACCCATGGCACCACGGAGACCTCCCTGTGATGCAGCACATCCTGCTGTGACCTCAGCTCGTGTCATGTGGGGGCTCACTCCACCATTGCTGTGGAGATGGCCCAGCCAGGGAGCAGAGAGATTTCCTCTCACGTCCTGGAAAGCAATCCCTTCCCTTCCCCCAGTTATTTTTCAAACATTTCTGATAAATTCCTTCATCTCCAGAGAGACCTTGGGCATCAGGGCAGCCCCAACCCCAGGACCCAGGAGTCCTGGCTGCCACATGGTCTCCCGAGCCAGACAAGCTTCTCAGGCAGGATTTTGCCGGGGATCCACAGCAGTTTTTTCAGTTAAGGGTTTCTGTGTGCCTCCTCAAACAGGAGCCCCAGAAGGCTCCCAGGGAGCTGCAGGAGCATTGGGAACAAGGAACTGTTGCCTGGGCTGATGGTATTGGTCCAGCAGTCCTCCCTCTCACTTGCTGCTTGTCCTTGGCTCACCTCTGCAGCTGAGAAGGAGGGATGCTCTTCCTGTTTTGGCACCCAGAACTCCTTTACAATGAGCCCCTGCCCACTGCCTGCTGGCGAGGGGCGCCAATGTGGCCCCATTGCATCCTGTCCACACTTCTTTCCATAGAGCTGCTATGGAAGACAGAAGTTTCTTTACTCTTCTTGCTCTCCATTTCCTGCTTTTGCCCATAGGAAGACAGCAGAAAAATCTCACTCTTTCAGCAGAGTCCCCTACTTTTACATACTCTTACCCCTACTTCTGCACTTTTTCAACACCCTCTTTCACCCCCACCTACGCCCCCCCCACACCCCAGTTCCATTCCTTTGCTCCAGCAGCAAATGGAGCAGACTGAGAAAGCCTAAGTGGGGTGTGTATGTGAGGGAAATAAATAACAAGATGCCAGCACAAACACCAGTGGGATGGCAAAGGAGGTGGTATATGAAAATGCCATGTCAGACACCCCAAAGAAGTCATGTCCTTCCAAAATCTGCAAAGTGGAAATGACCTACAAAGCTAAACAATTCTGAAGGCTTGTGGAATTTGGTGCCTCTGGTTGTACATGATGCCAGGTACACAGGGCTGTAAGAAGCACTTGAGAGAGGGCCAAGCCTTGCAAGAGGCAGCCTCAGCTTGAGCGGAGCCCTGGCAAGAGCAGGGGAGAGTAAGGCAGGGGTCTTGAGGGTGCTCTGCTTCTCCTGCTAGCCAGGCTGGCTGGGCAGAGGCTTGGTCAGTATGGGGCAAGAGATGGGAAATGGCAGTTGCCTTGGGCACCCCCAGGTATGTCCTTGCAGGCTGCCAGGCAGAGCATGCAGTCAGCCTGCTGGCAGGCAGAGACCTCCTGCTCCTTGCCAGCACTTCCCACTTGCTCCTCGGCAGCTCCGAGGAGTCAGGCAGAGGCTTTCAAGGCCACCATCATGGTAATCTCTGCACCTTTGCGAGGACATGTGCAGAGGCCCATGAGCCCTGTGCGCTGGGCAGGCGAGGCAGCCTGTGCCTTTGGTGGTGGTGTCCCAAAATCTGGGTTTTGTTACCCGGTGTGCAAGCAACCAATAGACACAGAGGGTCGATATATTTGTTTATTTCATTTCTGCGCAGAGATGGGTGCGAGGTGGTAAATCCACAAAGCTAGCACACCTTGTCCCCCTCTCATTCTTGATTTATACACACTTTTCAGGGAGTATTTTATACAAATCTTTCTATTGGTTACAGTTTCATTACATCAGGTAATTGCTCTGCGCTTGTACTTTCACATTCTTGTTAATTAGCATAGGAAGTGAAAAAGAGGCGGTAACATCGTTATCATGTCATTTCCATCTCTTATTCATTTAGGGGTGTGAAGTTTAATATGTTAATAAGCCTTAATGAACCTAAGGTCACTTCTGGGTTATTCTGCTGTTTTTGTCTTACCTACACCTCGCAATCTTCAAAGCACTGTGGTTTCATCAAGGTTATTTAGCCGGAGCTGGTTATCCTTTGCAGTACTGTTTTTCTCTCCCCCTTGTCCTTGAGTCTTGTTAACTATTTGCAAGGTTTTTCTCACAGTGTTTCTCAATTCCCCCCCTTGAGACTTGTTAATATCACTTATCTAGCAAGTCTCATCTAAACAACTTCAATTATTCTTACATGGATGTTAAGTTAATTCTAAGTATTTCCCATGGCATGAGTAATCCGGGAGATTTGGGGAATAGAGAAGCAAGCAGTAATCTGAGTCCCTTTTTCTGAAGGCCCGTATAAGCTACAAAATCAGGTTAGTTGTACCAATGAGCATGCATAACAAAATTAATAATGTCCTCATTTTCCATCTTAACTTTATAGCAAACAAATTAAACAAATCAATATTCTTTTAAATCAGCTCTATCTATAATTGACAATACTATCAGAATGCAAAATAACACCTAATAACACTAAGAGCACTCTATTTCTATATAAAAGAGTTCTATTTTCCAAGTGCAATTCATCACTTTTGTAACTTCCGTATTCTTATCTTGAGAGATATCTTGTGGGTGTGGCAGTCCACGAGTCATTCAAAGGTGCCTTCTTTATTTGGGAAGAGTGGGTCCAGGAACTTATTCCCTCCACCTTTACTGCAGTATGAGTTGTCAGAAGCACCAGGTAAGGTCCTTTCCACTTTTCTCTTAGTAGTTCTTCTTTCCATGTCTGAATATAAACTAGATCCCCAGGCTTGAAGTCATGCACAGGGGAATCCAATGGAAGGAGGGTACGTTGATTAAGGTACATATGTAAAGATGTTAGTACCCGAGACAAAGACAATAAATACTCTCTCAACATTTCTTCCCCTCTTACATGCATTTGATCACTTCGTCCCCCTATTTCATTAATTGGGTAAGGTTTCCTGTAAAGTATTTCAAAAGGGCTTACTCCCTCTTTTATTCTTGGGATTATTCTTATTCTCATCAAGGCCATTGGTAATACATCTACCCATTTAAGATAGGTTTCCTGACACAGTTTTGAAATATGTCTTTTAAGTGTTTGGTTCATTCTTTCTGCCTTACCGCTAGACTGGGGTCTCCATGGAGTGTGTAATTCCCATTTCATCTGTAAAAATTTGGATGTTCCTTGAACCACCTCTGAAATAAAAGGAGGTCCATTATCTGAGAATATACCTTCAGGAATCCCAAATCGAGGAATTCTCTCTTTTAGTAAAATTTTAATTGCTTCTTTTGCACGATTGGTGGAGCATGGGAAGGCTTCTGGCCAACCAGAAAAAGTATCTACCAAAACAAGTAAATATTTAAACCAACCACATTTAGGCAATTCAGAGAAATCTATCTGCCAGTGTTCCCCTGGGGTTAATCCTCTTCTTAGTTCTCCCATAGGTGGTTTCTTCTGAATTTTGGGGTTATTTGCACAGCAGGTGGGGCATCTTTTTACAATAAGGTCAGCATTTGATAGCATCTTTGATCCCACAGCATATCTTTTTACACTGCTTATCATAGCATCTGCTCCCATGTGAGTTTCTTCATGCAGTCTCTTGAGGAGCACTTCCATCATTTTGGCTGTAGCTAAAACTTGTCCATTTGGGGTGACCCACCACCCTTCAGCATTTTTTGTACATTTTAGCCTTTCTGCCAAATGATTTTCTTTGTCTGAATATTCAGGAGGTCTCATTTGTATTTTTCTACTGGGTAATAAAGCCCCAATCACCTGTTCTGCGAGTGCTGCCTTTTTGGCTGCCATATCTGCTCTCCTGTTTCCTTGTGCCACTTCACTATTTCCCTTCTGGTGGGCTTTGCAATACATTATAGCTACTTCTTTGGGTTCCATTGTTGCTTGTAACAATCTTAATATCTCTTGTCCATACTTTATATTACTTCCTTGAGAATTTAAGAGCCCTTGTTCTTTCCAAATCGCTCCATGAGCGTGAACTACCCCCAAAGCATACTTTGAGTCAGTATATATATTTACTCTTTGGTCCTTTCCGATTTCAAGGGCTCGTATAAGGGCAATGATTTCAGCCTTCTGTGCTGAGGTGTTTTGTGGCAATGGTTTAGCTTCTACTTCTTTCCATTGAGTCACTACTGCATATCCAGCCTTTCTCTCTCCATTCTGTACAAAGCTGCTACCATCTGTATATAGTTCCACATCTGGGTTCTGCAAAGGTTCATCCTTTAAATCAGGCCAGCTAGAATATACTTGCTCTATAGTGGCCAAGCAGTCATGTTGTAACTCTTTTTGCTCTTCACCAGGTAGCAGAGTAGCAGGGTTTAAGGTTGAAACCACCTTTAAGGTAATATCTCCTTGTTCCAATAACACAGCATGATATTTTACCAGTCTGCTCGGGGAAATCCAAAGATGCCCGTTTTGATTTAAAATTGCTGATAAAGCATGTGGTACAAAAACAGTTAAGGGCTGTCCCAGAGTCAATTTGCGGGCCTCTTGTATTAATAAGACGGTGGCTGCTACAGCCTGGAGGCAGGCCGGCCATCCTTTACTTACTTCATCTAATTGTTTAGAAAAATATGCCACTGGTCTTTTCCAGCTCCCGAGCATTTGGGTCATTACTCCTGAAGCCACCTGCTGCCGCTCATGCACATACAATTGAAAGGGTTTAGTCATATCTGGGAGTCCCAGTGCTAGAGCTTTCATCAATTTCTTTTTTATTTCATCGAAACTAGCACAGCATTCTGGGGTCCACTCTAACCATTCCCCTGGACCCTTTAGGGCTGCATATAAAGGTTTAGTTATCAGCCCCAAATTAGGGATCCATATACGGCAAAATCCTGCCATTCCCAAGAATCCCCTCGGCTGTCTTTTCATGCGGGGTACTCCAATTCAGCATATAGCCTCTTTTCTTTCTGCTCCTAGTGCACGTTGTCCTTTCGATATTTTAAAACCAAGATACTGGACTTCCTTCTTTGCAATCTGAGCCTTTTTCTTTGAAACACGATACCCAGCAAGTCCCCAAAAATTTAACAGACTCACTGTCGCCTCTAAACATATTTGCTCTGAATCCGCTTCAATCAAAATGTCATCCACATACTGTAAAAGAGTGACATTTTTGTTATCTTCCTGACATTGGGCTAGTTCTTTGGCCAGGATCTCACCAAACAGGGTAGGACTGTTCTTGAATCCTTGAGGAAGAACCGTCCAGCATAACTGCTCCTTCCTCCTCGTAGTGGGACTTTCCCATTTAAACGCGAAAATTGTCTAGCTTACAGATTCCTCTTTACTTATAAGTTCACATTCCTTTTGAATTTCTGGTTCCCTATATAGTGACATAATTCTACAGGAATACAGAAAAAAGCATCTTTTAAATCTAGCACAGTAAAACAATTGTTAGTCTCAGGCATTGAGGCTAAAAGAGTATATGGGTTTGGCACGGTTGGATGGATATCTTTTGTTATTTGGTTCACTGCCCTTAGGTCCTGGACCAGTCGATATTCTTGGGAGCGCAGTTTCCTTACCGGCAGGATTGGTGTATTGAATTCAGACTGACACTCTCTAAGCAAGCCATATTGCAAGAAGGCATTAATTAGGGGTTCCAATCCTCTACATGCTTCTAGCTTGATAGGGTGCTGATGCACCCTAACTGGCTTCGCTCCTGGTTGTAGCTCTATTTTGACCAGAGTCGCATTTTTTGCTTTACCTGGCTTTGTTGAGGCCCAAACCAAGGGAATCACCGCATCAAATACACTTGAAGGGATACTTGCACTGTTATTGTCTGGAGCTGATCCCATCAAAAGGCAGATTTGTGCTCTCCATGCTGATTTTGGAGGGATGTGGAGCTGCACGGAACTCTCAGAAAAGGTCACCTGTGCATTCAGTTTGCATAGTAAATCCCATCCTAATAAAGGGAGGGGACACTCTGGCATATAGAGAAATTCATGAGTCAATTTAGTACCTCCAATCATACACTCCATTGGTTGCAAAAATGGCCTCAAAGTTTTCCTTCCCATAGCCCCAACAATAGTGGTAGTAGTCTTACTTAAGGGTCCTTTATAACTAGTTATCACTGAATGAGCGGCTCCACTATGTAATAAAAAGTCTATAGTTTCATTCCCCAGCTTTACTGGAACCAGGGGATCAGCTGAGGAAATTCTAATTTTCTCTCCCAGTCCCCTTCATTCCATATTTGACTCCTCTAACATAATTAGGTAGGTGTTTGCTGGGCTCTATAGCTTTGTTATCCTTCTTCGATTTGGATATTCATCTTTCCAGTGCCCTTCCTGTCTACAAATTGCACATTGATTTGGACCCAAAGCGGGTCTAGGGAGGCCTCCTCCCGGCTTCCCTCCCCTTCCACCTCTTCCTCCTCTGTTACCTCTTTTGCTTCCCCTGCCGCTGCCTTGGAATTCATTCCCCTGAACAGCTGCCAGGATAGCAGCCTGTAGTTTCATTCAATTTTGTGTTTCTCTTGTTCTCTTTTCATCTCGATTATTCTATACCTTATACGCTATTCCTATCAGCTGTGAAATAGACATTCCCCCAGCTCCATCTACCTTCTGTAGCTTCTTTCTAATATCCTGAGCTGACTGGCCAATGAAGAGCATATTAAACAGTCTTTGATTCGCTTCCTCATTTGGATCCAGGTCTGTCCATTTTCTGGCTGTTTCACATAATCTTTCATAAAAGGCCAAGGGATTTTCTTCAGGCCCTTGCTTTACTTCATACAATTTTGATACATTCTTTGGTTTCGGAACCCCGTACTGAACCCCGTATAAAATTAGCTATTGATACTGCCTCAATAGCTCCCTACCCCCGCTCCTCTTTGGATCCCACTCTGGATCCTTTCTGGTGGGTAAATAGGCCTCAGGATCCCCCTTTCTGTCCCTTCTCTCAACCTCTTCTTTTGCCTTATCAATTACCAGCTTCTTTTCTTCTCCTGTCAGGAAAGTATTCAACAGCGCCTGCACATCTCCCCAGTTAGGATTATGAGTTATCGTAATAGTCTCCAAAAGTTGATAAGCTTTTCAGGATTTTCCCTATATGATCCAATAGACTGCTTCCAGTTTAGTAAATCCGAGGTTGTAAAAGGACCATGTAAAAATACTGGCAGCCCTTCTGGTCCCCCTGCTTGTCTCAAAGGAGCCTGTATAACAGGTTGTTTCCGTCTCCTAGTTTGGCCAGAAACCGGGCTGGACTCTTTGCTTTCTAGCGGGGGGGGGGGATGCTTCAACTGAGGTGGAATCGTTTCCACAAGAGGGGGGCACTGTCAGCAGTTGTACATCCTCCTGCTCCTCTCCATTCAGAATTTTTCTGTTAGCACAATACCCGCTCTCTTCCTTCTTTTCTACTGCAACTATTACAGATTCCTCTTTACTTATAAGTTCACATTCCTTTTGATTTTCTGGTTCCCTATATAGTGACATAAAAGCCTCCACATAGGGTATTTCACCCCACTTCCTCTTCCGGCAACAAAACAGCAGTAACTGTAATATAGTGTTATAGTTCAAGGTCCCATTTTTTGGCCATTGCTCATCACATTCCAGCTTATACATTGGCCACCATTGATTACAATATCTTTTTATTCTTTTTTTGTCATCTGATCTCCTCCAAAAATATTCCAGTGTTTCAAAATACAACCCAAAGGGCTACAGGAAGGAATCATGGATTGCCTTGATCCCATTTCAATTACCTAGAAATACCAACCTTATTACCTAGAAATACCTTTTTCCCTGTACCTTTGTGCGCACTCAGCTCTGACCCCTCTGGTCAATTTAAGGCAACCTTTGCCGAGCGTCTGTGTGTGACATAATCCAACATAATCTTCTGTGGAAGTAAGTAAATTTTATACTCACCAATCCAAAGATTCACCCCCCTTTCGTCCTGGCACAAATATCTCTGGCTGGCATTGCACCTTTGAGTCTCTTGTCATCCCGACTTTGTAGGGAGGTTGGAGGACTCCCCAATCAACAGGTCGGTGCGCGCTGGAGCTCGATCCGATCCAGTCCACTGTTGGGAAAAGCAAGATGATCCAGGCAAGGCCTTCTGGCAAGTCCCATCTGGGTCGCCAAACTGTTGTCCCAAAATCTGGGTTCTGTTACCCGGTGTGCAAGCAACCAATAGACACAGAGGGTCGATATATTTGTTTATTTCATTTCTGTGCAGAGATGGGTGCGAGGTGGTAAATCCACAAAGCTAGCACACCTTGTCCCCCTCTCATTCTTGATTTATACACACTTTTCAGGGAGTATTTTATACAAATCTTTCTATTGGTTACAGTTTCATTACATCAGGTCTGTGCTTGTACTTTCACATTCTTGTTAATTAGCATAGGAAGTGAAAAAGAGGCGGTAACATCGTTATCATGTCATTTCCATCTCTTATTCATTTAGGGGTGTGAAGTTTAATATGTTAATAAGCCTTAATGAACCTAAGGTCACTTCTGGGTTATTCTGCTGTTTTTGTCTTACCTACACCTCGCAATCTTCAAAGCGCTGTGGTTTCATCAAGGTTATTTAGCCGGAGCTGGTTATCCTTTGCAGTACTGTTTTTCTCTCCCCCTTGTCCTTGAGTCTTGTTAACTATTTGCAAGGTTTTTCTCACAGTATTTCTCTAACAGTGGGACCAAAACGGGCTCCAGTTGCACTGCACTGCTGCGTGCAGCTGCTGCTGACCACCTGTGGGCAGAAGGACTCACAGGGTGGAGGCGGTTGCCTTGGTCTGAGTGGCTGGTGAAGAGCAAGAAACCTGACGCCCGTGGGCAAGGGAAGCTCTGGCTGCACGCGGCCTGGCTGAGCTGGGCCCAGAGCTGCTCTCTGCCCCTCAACGCAGAGCGCACAGGCTCCGTGGGGGCCTTGGAGCATGCAGGTTGCTGTGCTTTATCCCAGGGAAAATCCTGAGGACTGGCAAGAAATTCCCACCTGGCCGCAGCAGCTCCTGCCTGCCTCTTTCACCACAGCTCCTTTGCCAAACCAGCTGGCTGCTCTCCAGGCAGCTTCCATGCCTGCTGCCTGCCTGTGCCTCCAGCCACATGGCTCACCTTGCCCCTGCGCTCCGGCGTGCCTGGCAGTCCGTGTGCAGCCTGGCAGCAGACGTTTGCTGCCGCTCCTCATCCCTCTGCAGGATCCTCTGCTGGGGACCTGCTGCTCTGGCCCCAAGGGCAGCTGCTGCCTCTTCGGGGAGTGGCTCTCCTCAGAGTGAGGACCCCAGGAGCTCTGCTCCCAGCAGGGACACAGTCCCCATGCATACCACCCCATCACCAGGGTCTTGGAGGCACCATGCCACCACCACCACAAAGCCCTGCTGCTCACCGTGGCAACACCCCTCACCAAGCCCCAGGGATTGCTGGGGGCACCCCCAGCACAACGCCTTGGCAGTCCCCATGGGCACACCCATCCCCATGGCCTTGCCTCCAAGCCTCTGCTTTCAGCTTTGGTGCCTGCCTGGCAGCTGATAGCTGGGCAGTACCACAAAGGTTCCTCTCTCCACTCCTGCACTCCATGCCCCTTGCACAGGCTGCCCTTCTTCAGGCACTCCAGAGCACACAGCCACTCCAAGGCCACCCCTAACTCTGCCTGCTAATCCTCAGCCCTCTCCCGTGGCTCGTTGTGCAGCCCACGCCACAGCTCCCTGCATTACTGCTGCTCTCTTAATGGCTTTGCCTTTCCCCACACCACCTGGCACCTTTGCTTGCCATCCCAGGCCATCACTTCCTCACTCTTCTTGCAGTCACCGTCTCCTCTAGGTTGCTCCTGCTACAAGTCTCTCCTCACCAGCTTGCCCAGCTGATTCAGCATCAGCTCAGCACTTGGCAACAGTCTCCTGCCAAAGACAGCATGACACCCTCACCCCATGCCAGCCTTCAGCACCTCCTCCAGCTGCTGCAAGCCCAGGTCTGCCATGCCAGCACCTGCTCCCCTCTCCTCTGATCCTCTTCCTACTCACAGGGCTCTTTTCCCACCAGAAGTCCCTCCTTCTCACCACAAAACTCCAAGGACTCTTAGGGGCTAAGAGCAGCACTGGTCACCATGCACTGGGCCCTGCTGCAGTAGCCTTTGACACCCCCTGCCCCCTCAGTTCCAGGTGTCAACAGCCCCCAATTGCCACCATGACAAGAGCAAAGAAAGCTGAGCTCCAGTGCTGCACTTCAGGAGCGGGGCTAGCTTTCCCCCATGCTGTTCTAGTTAGATTCCTGGGGGCCAAACATCCAGTTTGGCAAGCCAGCACAAACACACACAGACACACACACACACAAACGGTCTTCAGTAGCAAGCAGTTTATTAGGAGATACTTACAAAAAGACCGACTCGATGGTAATCTTGAGAAGGACGACTCCAATGCTTGTCCCGATCATCTGAATGATGGGAGAGAGAGTCAGCAGCCACAATTTTGCGGGCGTCCCCGAGGAGGCAAAGTGGTCCTCTGTTGTGTAGCAGCTTCTCTCTCCTTTGGAAAAAATCAGGTATTTATGATTATTTGTGGTAGGTGGGAGTCCTGGTACATGGGGCCATCAAATGCAGGGAGGCCCAACTCTGCCCCAGTTGTGCCAGCTCACACAGCCCCTACAAAGCCCTTCCCACCAAGGTCTCTGGCCTCAGCTGACTGCTTTCCTGATAGCTGGCTGGCCACCAATGAAGCTGCTCACCATGTCCTGCTCCGCCTCGTGATCCTGTGCATTTCTTGTCATCCCCATCTGAGCCTGAAAAAGGGAAGGAGGCATTTGCAGGAAGGGGGATGAAGCCAGCCCTAGTCCTAGGGGTGCGGCTGGCAAGTGGCAGCATCACCCCACTGCCGAGATGCTGAGGAGCAGCTTTCCAGGGAAGGACCTGGGGGTCCTGGTCACAAGTTGGTCATGAGCCAGCAATGCATTTACATGGCAAAAGGGGCCAACAGTATCCTCGGCTGCATTAGGAAGAGCATTGCCATCAGCTCAAGGGAGGTGATCCTTCCCTTCTGCTCAGCACTGGTGAGGCCCCACCTGTTGAGTGCTTTTTCCAAATCTAGGCTCTCCTGTACAAGAAAGACATGCATCTGCTGGAGAGAGTCCAGGACAGGGCTATCAAGATGACTACAGGTCTTGCCCATCTCTCATCTGAGGAGAGCCTGAGAGAGCTAGGACGGTTTAGCCTGGAGGCAGATGGCAGTGCATGGATTGCTGTGAGCAAAGGAGTTGGCCAACATAGCAACAGAGACAAGAAGGTGCACCACTAGCAGATGAGTTTTCCAAAGGATGAAAAGGAAGTACAAGGGGCCTCACATCTGGATGCCGAGCATTAGAAATGCTAGGACTAAGAAAGGTGCAGAACACACTCATGCACACCCATCCTAGCCACTTCTAAGCTAGGACGAGTCCTTGCTTCTTCACATCAGGAAACTTTTCCTGAAAGAAAGAAAACAACCCCACAATACCTCTAGAGCAAGTGAGCACCCCCACCACTTGGGTCTCAGCATCTCAGCTGAGCAACTGCTCTTCCCAGCCTCTCTGCCTCGGGAGAGATAGTGAAATCCTCTCACAAGGGCAGCCTGAGGAACAAGCACATGCACAAATTCAGCTGCACGAGGCAGACGAGGCAGCTGCTGCCTCCAGGCCCCTCTGCTGTAGTCCTTTGACCCCCCGCCAGCAACATCACAGCTGCCTCCATCCTGATATCCCCACTAGTGATTTGTTTTTCTTAATGAACATGGTATGAAAAGAACAGTCATGAATTTAAAAAACTCTCTTCTTTCCCCTCCACATCCACAAACACTGAAAACAACTGAGCCAATCTAGTTGTTGCTAGCAACCCTTTGGCTTCTTCCTTTTTTTCTTGGCATGGCTGTTTTCAGTGTGAGTTTTGCTGTTTTCACAGAATGACAAAATAGACGATATTGGCAGGGACCTCTGGAGATCCCCCGCTCAAACCCCCCTGATCAAGAAGGGGCACCTACAACAGCTTACCCAGGACTAGGTCAGGCAGGTTTAGAGTATCTCACAAAGTCGAAACTCCACAGCCTCTCAGGGGACCTCTTCCAGCGTTTAACCACCCTCACAATACCTGAAGGTATTTTCCTACCTTCAGGTGGAAATTCATGATTTGCCATTTTGTGCCCATTGCCTCTCCTCCTCTCCCTGGCTACCACAGAGAAATGCTCAGAGCCATGCTCTCATCTTCTTTACACCTTCCTACCAGATATTTAGACACCCTCAAAGGATGTCTAAAGACACTAGCAGTCTGTTTTACAACAGAAAAACAGTCCCAGCCCTCTCAGCATCTCCTCCTATGGTACCTTTCAGTCATCTTTGTGACACACAGCACCGTCTTTCAAACCCACAACAGCAGACATGACCCAGGGAAATGCTGAGGAGATGCAGGGATGCATTCTGGAGCTGAAGATCCAGAATAGACCGCTTTCTGGACCTCGAGATCCAGAATAGACTGCTTTTCAGGGATCGTTAGAAAGAGACGATCCACACAACGACAAGAGAATATCTTATAACCACAAACAACAGCCATGGGCCTGGCACTCGCCCATCAGGCACCACTGCACAAGTGACCTCAGAACCGCAAACAGCAGCCTAGTGACCAGCGCTGGCTTTCAGGCACTGAGGCACAAGAGACCTCACAACCACAAAAAAACAGCCATGTGCCCAGCACTGGGCTATCAGACACTGGGGCAGAAGTAACCTACAAACCATAAACACCAGCTGTGTACCTGGTACTGACCTATCAGGCACACAGGCAGAAGTGACCTCACAGCCACAAGCAGCAGCCATGGGCTTACTACAGTCCTATAAAATACCGCTGCACAAATACCTCACAGCAACTAACAGCAGCCTTTGAACCAGCACTGGCCTGTCAGGCACCGAGGCACAGGGCACCTCACAGCAACTATCTGCAGCCACGTGACCAGCACTGTCATGTCAGGCGCTGGTGCAGAAGCCACCTCACACCCACAAATTGCATCCGTAGGCCTGGCTCTGGCCCACCAGGGCCTCAGGCAGAAGTGACCTCACAAGCACAAACAACACCTGTAAGCCTGGCATTGCCCCATCAGGCACCGAGGTACAGGGGAACTCACATGCACAGCCTGCAGCCATGGGCCTGCCACCACCCTAGCAGGCAGTCAGGCTGAACGGACCTCACAGCCACCAAGACTAATAACGTGTCTCCTTGTCCTCTGGTATTTACCATGCGGAAGTCTTTCAAATAGGTATCAAACAACTTAATTGCTACTTGCTCTGTGGTTTGGAGGAAGTAGTGACTTCGCAGGCTTCATCAAAGCCACTGGGCATCTGCTGGCTTATCAGACAGCAAGGCAATAGGCACCTCACAAGCAGAAACAGCAGCTGTGTGCCTACCACTGGCCTCTCCAATACTGAAACAGCCAGGCACATTTACGGAAGCCATCGCACGCGTACATAGCCTCATCTCATTCACTTGCAGCTGCTTTCACAGAGGGCTCAAGATGCTGGCAAAGATGTTGACAGCTACAGGGACACACCCTGGCGTACTGCTTCCATTCTCAGCGGCTTGAGGACTGCACTGGGAACGTACACAACTGGAGCAACCTAGAAAGAAAGAATCGAAGTGTAACTCTCAGTTCTGCTGGCCTTACATAGTCGCAACAGTTAGGAGTAAATGTCTCCCCACCATGTTGAGCTGTATCTGTGGGAGAACAGCCAGCAAGGCCACTGAGACGTCCTACTCCTCTTTTTGGCAAGGTGAGACCATGTCTTTATACCAGGTCCCCAAAACAACAGCTAGAACACGACATGACATGTAGGACATCCTCTCTCAGAGACACTCTGAAATGCAGTTTCCACAACAAAAGAGACCGTTGGGAAGGGCATCTCGTGAGGACAGTAGCAACCTGCTCACATTTTGCCCAGCAGATCCCAAACGCAGCTCTGAGCAGCACCTGGGAGCTGCAGGGGCAGTAGCAGCTCAGGGAAATGCTTGAAAATGCATCTCAGACCCACAAAAGGTTCAAAGCTTCCTGCACCCAAACCCCATCAAGCCGCCCAGGCCCAGCTGCTCGGCGCAGGCCACAACGCCTGGCTCGCAGGTCAGTTCTCCTCGGTGACAGGGCGCTGTGTCCCCTGGTCACAGCCCCAACAGCCTCTTTGGGAGCCCCTGTAAGGAAGCAGGCCCCTTGCAGGTACCACTGCCCCTGCTGCAGCGAGAGGGCACACGCCGACATTTGAACGCACCCGCAGCCCCCACCAGCCCCACTTGCACCCGCGCTCACTCCTGCTCCCGTCTCGCCTGCTTCACTCCCTCCCCTCTTGAACCTCTCCCTTCTCTTGGCCTTTTCCCACTCTGGACTCCGATTGGCTGAGACAGCCGTCATTCCAATCCATCCCCGCCCTCCTCCTCAGGACAGCCAATAGAAGGGCCGCACTCAGGCGATGCCATGGCAACGCTGCGCCCTCCTGCCCTGGCAGCTAGGTCTGCCCCCTCCCCCGCGGGACGGTGCCATCTTGTGGGCGGCAGCACACGGCACGGCAGGGCCCCGTGGCAGCCCGGCACCGGGTGCCCGGGCAGTGTGGGGTCCTGGGCGTGGTAGCTCTGCCACAGGGCCCCCACTGGGCTCCTCGCTGCCCTGTGCCCTGGGGGCCGTTCTGGGCTTGGAGGGCAGCCCTGGGGCCTGTGCTGGTGCCAGCTCTGGTGTTGGCGCTGGGGCCCTGGGAATGGCCGGGGCGGTGGAGCCTGCGGGCGACATGCTGCTGCCCCCAGGGCAGGGCAGTGTCCTCTCGACTCTCCTGCCCCGGCCCCTTCCCCAGGGTAGCCCCAGGGCTTGGTAGCCCTCCCGCTGCACCTGGCAGGGCTGGGGCACAGCCCAGCAGGGGCTGCTCTGTGTGGGGCCAGGCTGTGCCCCAAGGGGTCGCTCCAGAGGGCTGAGGAACCCCATGGGGGCACAGGGCAGTGAGGGGTGGGGACCAGCTTTGAGCCTGCTGGTGCCAGGGAGTGTAGGTGTGGGGTCGTGAAGGGACTGGGGGAGATGGCTCTTTTGGGCTTATTGCAGCACTGCACCCCATAGCTCAGAGAAAAATCCATGGGTCAGTCAGGACTTGGCAGTGGGGACCGTGCCTCCACTCGTTTCCAAGGTGCTCTCCCAAATAGGCTTTCTTTTGCATGGAGATGTTTTGAGTCCAGTCTGCACAAGGACACAGGCTATGACCATCTCGAGATGGCTTCTCTGAGCCCAAAATATGCTGTGCCAACTTTAAAGCATGAAAGGAACAGAGGTCCTCTCAAACAGGCAGAGGACCTGGGGTCATTAGAAGGTGGTTTCCTTGTTGTACATGGACATTTCTGCAGGCTCTTGAGAGCCCCATGAGAGCAGCAGGATACCCCAGCCTCTGGGGTGCTGGACCCCAATTCTTCTCAGAGCCAGATCGCAAAGGGGGACCCAATCCCAGGGAAACATGCCATGGATTCCCATGCCTCCCACATACTCCAAAAGGCAATGGAGCTGGCCCCACAGAAGCCTCAGGGCTCAGGGCATCCCCCCCCCCCCCATGACCCAGGAGTCCTAGCTGTCCACTAAGCCAGATGGGACCCTCAGAGATGACTCTCGTGGCAGCCCCCAGTCCTGTCCAGCCACCCCCACAGCCCTGGATTCACAGCAGTTTTTGCAGTTACCAATCTTTGTGCAACATCTCGGGAAGAAGTACCCAAAGCCCTTACCCTCAGTGGAGAGTTGCGGGAGCCTTGGGAACAAGGAACTGTGGTCTGGGGTGATGGTGTCCATCCAGCAGTCCTCCATCTCGCTTGTCCCTTTGCCCTTGGCTCACCTCTGCAGCCCAGGAGGAGGGATGTTCCTCCCTTCACCCAACACTCCTTTTCATCGTGCTCCTGTACCTCTGCATGTCAGTGATGGGTCCCAGCACAGCCCCATTAACTCCTGTCTCCAGTCTTGCCATGGAGCCACTACAAGGGGCAGCGGCAGGGAGGGCGTTAGCAGTGCCCAGCAGTGCCTAGGTCTCGGAGGGAAGTGAGGGCCCCCACCCAGAACACCATGGAGACCTCCCTGTGATGCAGCACATCCCGCTGTGACCTCAGCTTGTGTCATCTGGGGGCACAGCAGGTCAGTGCCATGGAGATGGCACCGCCATGGAGAGAGCAGAGACATTTCCTCTCCCCTCCTGGAAAGCAGGCATCTCCCTTCCCCCAGTTATTTTCCCAAACTTTCTGATAAATCCTTCAAGAATGTCTCCAGGTGGTGCCAAAGTCAGGGAAACATCTGAAGTGGGGACCTGGAGAGGTCACTGCTGTGCTCCTGCACTCCCTGGCTGCTGCACTAAGCAACAGGATTCTGTGTAGGAATCTGGGGTTTGGGGGTTGGATTGGGGGTTGGCATTTTTACAGGATCGAAGTCCGGTGGGATGAAAAAGCACATAGGGTGGCCACAGGCTGAGATGCTTTGGTGACCCTCAAAACTGGCTGCTGCTGTGGATCACTCTTTTATTTGAAGTGGGGTGTAGGAGAGTAAGGGTCAGGACGTAACCTTCCTCCTTTAGGCACCAAAGCAGGCTCTTTGATTTGAGAAGTCTTCAGGAAGGTTTCTCGCTCTGTGGTGCTTAAGATAGAGATAATATGCCAGAAAAGAGCAAACACACATCATCCAGAGGGCTTTACCCAGAACCTTTGTCCCTGCCAGACGCCAAAGCCATGGGCCAGGCCACGTAGCCAATCTGGGGAAGTTTTCCCATTTCCTATGAACTTAGTCCATCTTTCCTTCTGTGTGAGCCTGAGGAAAGCCAGGTCTCATGTCTGGGCTTCAGATGGTCCTTGGGCTTTTCAGTGTCACTTCGGGGCTCTGCTTCTCCCCTGGGTACGCTCCTCAGCCCCCTGCCCTTCCCCACACCAGCACCCTGGATCCTCCAGGGATCTGTGCAGCCCAGGCACCCTGGATCCACACTGGCACCCTTGCTCTCCCACGATCTGTACAGCTCTGGCACCCTGGATCTCCCACATCTGAGGATTCAACACTTCTCAGGACATCCCTCATACTGCAGTGCTGCTGTCTGGGCCCTGGTGCAGAGCCTATGAGGCAGTGCAATGCCTCAGGGCCTGCATTCAGAAGTCTGTAAGGGCACCTCCCAGCTCTGCAGCTGTTAAAGCCTGCGAGCGTCCCTACAGCCAACCTTCCTGCTCTTCCTAGTCTCTGCAGAGCGCTGGGGCAAGTCCTGCAGAAGGGAAACTCCACCCGCCTTAAATACTGTCTGAGATGTGCCTTTCCAAGTCCCTACAGGAGCGAGTTTCCTTAGTCACCCTCTAGTCATCTGTGACGCAGGGAGCCCAACTCTACCTGCTGGCATCTCTGCCCTTTCTCTCCCTTGTCTCCTGTGTGCCTAGCCAGTCTTCTCCATGCACCAGAGGCATGGGAAGTGTTGCCTGAGAGAACTCACCTGAAGCTATGACACATTCTGGAGTTGAGGGCCTGATGGAGGCAAGGCTGGGATGACTGTTCCCCCGTCTCCTCTCCTACCCCCAGCCCAAGGGTTAAGAAAGTCCTCTGGAGAGAGTGGTTGGTTTGGTATGGCTGGGATGGGTTTCCCTCGACATCGCTGGGTCCTGCCTGTGTTGCTGAGTGCCCAGAAAATTTCTCTTCTCTGGGGGCTTGCATCAATGTTTTCCAGACTTTTGTACAGAAAGATAGCTTGCTCCAAGATCCCCAAAATCCCCCCCACACACCCGCAGGACAGCACAATCTTGTGGAGATTTGTTTTGCTTCTCTGTCATGACAGACATCTTTTGAGCTACCATCCAGATTACAGCAGGGAAAAAAAAAAAGTTTGTTTAAAAAAATCTTGTCCCTGGCAGCAAATAATACAAACTGACTCCTTACCCCTGCACCTCTGCCATTCAGTAGAGCAGCAGCTCATGCCTCTCTGCTTTCCCCACCAGTTTCACCACCCACCCAGAGCATTTCAGCTTTCCATTAGGAGGGAACATCAAGCAGTAGAAGTGGCAAAGAAAGTGGCTTCTCTCTTCTTTTCACTCTTCACCTGCTGCCTTAGGTTTCACTAGTGATAGAGCTCTCACAGCTCAGGGCTTCTCTGCACCTCTCAGGCTGCCGTGCTGCGACAAGAATTTCTGCTCTAAAGCAGGGTTCAGGAAATGTGGAGGTTGCTGCGAGTTCTTACGCAGGCACAAAGCTGAGTGTATCAGCTAGTTACAGATTAATAATCTACACGTAGAATCATGAAGAAAGGAATAGTTTCCCAGCAGATACAGAAGTATTCCTAATGGCACTTGAGGAATAGGATATGACGTACTGTGAGTAATTCTGGTTTCCTTGGAAAAAAAGGAACTGAGATTGCAGCAAAGGCAGGCTATGAAAATGCTCCAGAAGTGAAGTGCCAATCACATGGAAGCACACTAGGAGAATTCAGTTTGACATAGCCAAACTAAGACAGAGGAAACAGGATTGTTCCGTACAGGAGAAGTTGCTCTATGGAGAGAGAATCAGTTACCCTCACAAGCAATGCTGCCACAAGGAGAAATACCCATGAAGTTGCCATCAGGAAATGCCACTTGGATTTGAAAAGACTTCAAATTCCTGAAAAGGAAATTCTGCATGTGGCTCCCAGTCAAGGAAATATCTCACAAGGGAACTTAAGTCTATCTATAAAATCAGTTCTGCGATAGATTTGCCTGGAGCAGGTGACTGAATTCCAGGACCCAAGAGATTCTTTGGGAGGGGATGAGATGTCAAGGAAAAACAGGCAAATAGGGACCCAAACCTGAGTCACAGCGACAGGCACAGGAAGCTAAGCAGTGCCCCTTTAGCCTCTAGGCTAACCCCACTGCCCAAGCACACAGCGTTCTTCTGTGCATAAGGAATAAGACGACTTAGTAACTGAGGAGCAAACCACAACAAATTAAAAGCTGCTTGTGCCTATGCGATGGAAGGCATCAGGCAGTCTTCTTGCCTCTTTCAACCCCAGCCATCATTTGGATAAGTTTTAGAGTGGCAAAAAAAAGGAGCATGAAGTGTATATGCCAACTTCTCACTGTTCCTTCAGTTTTTCTGAGGAAGAAGATAGGTACTCCCTGATTAGAAGGTACCTCTAGTATGGCCATACTTATCAATTTGTAAGTTATAATGAGACAGGGATAATAAAAGTTCTCTCAGACTGTGACACTCTGAGAGCGTGTGAGAGACTTTGTCACTCTGAAAAATTGAGATAGGTACATAAAACCATAAAAAAGAGGGAAAAAAAGAAGGAAATGGTCCCTTTGGAGAGATCATTAAGAACAAGCGTTTGAGAACTTGCAATTACATGCTGCACTTAGATTCCATTTTCCCTCCTGCTGAGTGCAGTGAAAGAAAAGCAAAGAATTTGAAAAGAAAACTCACATACACAGTCAAGAGGTATGAGAACATGACTACACGGCAGCAGACATTACCTCATCCTTGAATTAGCAAAGGTTCCTTAGTCTACAGATATCATCAGGGATGGCAGTGAGGTCAAAAGCACTACTCCTGATCTCCTCTGGCTTGCCTTCCTCCGACGCAGCAGTGAGCCCCCTCACAGTGGCCTGAAAAAACACAGTGAAAGTGGAAAGGGCTAACTGAGCACACAAACCGGGATGGAGCAGTCGCCTGAAAAAAGGCCCATCAAAAAGCCAGTCAAGTTAGACCTTGGAAACTGTCACAGTGTTTCAGAGCAGAGGATCACGGGCTTCCTCAGCTTGCTGCTCAGGTAGCAACAGCAGCCAGGTTCTTTGTTTCACACTCCTCACTTGGAAGGGCACAATTGTTTCAGGCTGTTCTTACTTCTGCAGTAACGGGAGAGAGAGGAAGCTGACAGAAAACAGGAGGACTAGCACAGGAGGACTAGCACTAGCACAGAAAACAAGAGGGCTGCACAAGAAAGCAGCTCAGGAATGAGCACAAGAACAGCAAACGCCTCTTGTGCCACATGACGCTGCAGCCCTCCCAACACTGAGGTTTCAGACAACCACAGCAGGCATTCCCCACACCAAGGCACCAAAGACAGGAGCCTGGAAGAACTGGAGGTGGGTGAGCTTCAAAGGGAGCTGAGCTGACAACCAAAGGGGAACAGACAACAACACTGGAGTCAGGCAATAAGAACACCACGGTGTGCATTAGACTGGCTGCAACATGACTGCTGGCATCCAAGTGTGCTTAAGGAAGGCAAATAACCCGTGGGCCTGTTAGGATAAAATACTTGGATCTGCAATAGGGCTGAGTTCACAAAAAACAACAACAAAAAAAAAGGATAAGGAAAGAAAAAATATCCCTTTTTTCTCAGGCTGTAGCATGACTCTGCAGGCCCTGGTTTTCCTAGCCCTGAAAGCCAAGTGCTAGCAAGCAAAGACAGACCGTCTGACTAGCAGACAGTGCAAAGAGTCTTCCTCATGCATAAAACAGCGAGAAGGATACTTTTGCACACAAAAGCAACCAACCAGCACATTCCTCCCGTTCCAGACTCCCAAGGTCCTTCTTTGGGATTGCTGCTTTCAAACTGTCCCCCTGTGTACTACTGTTTCTGTGCTCAGAATGGCACAGAAACAAAATAAGTGACAGCAGGCAACCTCTGGGAAAGTGTCATTTGCAGAAGAACGCTCTCCTCTCCCCTGGGGAAAAAATAAGGCAGCAGAGCATTCTTTACAACATGCAAAGAGTGCAATGGCTGAATATACTCAATCATCATTCCCTAAAAATTAAATGATAAGGAACACTAGCTTACCTCTGCACTGGCTTGCTTCACTGGTTTGCCCTGGTCACAAGCATTTTCTGCTGGTCTGTAATGCCTGAGAGAAGCAGAGAAAGACAGAAATGAGTTGTTTTAATGCCATCACATCCAGTGCTGATGAATCCACCTCAGGGTGAGGAGGTGCCCTTTTTGCAGTGCTCAGTCTGGCTACAACCTCCATTGCACACATGGACAAGGGAAAACATCACATCAGCTTCCAGCACTATTATTTCTGAGCAGCAAGAGAAAAAAAGAGAAAAGAGAAAGAAGAGCTCACATGCTTTCCCACTTTCTTCCCTCAACGCATGGCAGGAGCCTTTCTCTTTCGCTGTGTCACTTTCACTCATTGGAAAAGGGGGAAGCCACCAGCACCTCCTCTGTAAAGCCCTTGGTGATCTACTGGGGAGGAAGACTGCAAGGTGCATGTTATCCTGCCAGGGAAAACAGGAACATTTCCAAGCATACTTGCCCCCAAGCACAGTTAGCTCACTCCAAGTAAAGACCAGCACACTGAGTTACAACTGGATGTCTCCAAAATGCTCACTTGCATTTTAGAGGCCAGTCAGCAGAGTGACTATCTCCACCTGGAAAGGAGTACCATTAAAACCACACAGACACTGAACACCAAGCACATACACAGACATTCCCTGTATACACCCCTACTGCCCCCCAAAGGAGTACTTTCACTGTCACCAGAGATGGCACTGTTCACTCTGGCTCAGCCTTTGCGCCTAACACCTGGCTCCTGCTGAGGCCTGAGGTAGGCTGCGGGCAGCACCATTAGGCTACAGCGAGAGCAAACACATAACACCACACCTTCACGGACAAAAACAATGAGGTCTGCTATCCTTGCAGGTTTTTCAGTAACTCTTTGTTTATACCTGCCAAGTCTGGAACTCTTTGGAATTAAGTCAATCCTTCCCCAGTAACCAAAAGGACCAATAGGGATGGTACGGACCAAACTTCCCAGCTCGAAGGTACTGGAAGGAAAATGCTCTCCATGCAAGGGTGTGTTCAAGTCCTTCTCTTTGGTCTAGCAAGGACAGTGCTCGTTTGTGGCCATCCTGTTGCTTTCTTCCTTAGCAACTGCAGGAAGAGAGGAAGCTTTCAACAAAGCTCTAGAGTGCCACATACAGTTACCTCAGGGCTCAGGCCCTGCTCTTTTCACAGCCCTCTTTTCTCCCCACTCCTGGACATGACAGTTTGCAACTGTTCCTAATTGAAAGCTGAAGAAAGAAGTCACATTTTCACAGGTTGATCGAGAAAACTGAATACTGCACTGCCCCAGCACACTACAACAGCAGCTCCTGCCTGTCCACTTTCCCCAACCGTTTCCCCCCACACACCCAGGGTGTTTCAGCTTTCCACGAGGGGAGAACATCCCAGGGCAGAAGCAGCACAGGCAGAGGCAGCAGCTGCTCTGTTCCTACGCACCAGCACCAGCAGCCAGGGACACAGGCGCCCGGCCCCACAGCCAGAAGTGACGCCTCTCACAACATGGACCCTCCCACTCCGTTGTTCCCCATTGGCTCCCATGGGGCGCGGCCTCGTGGGGCTGGACACCAGGGAGGGGCGGGAGGGAGGCAGCAGTGCGCGTGCGCTGTGCAGCGGCTGGGTGGCGAGGGGCGGGCAGGGGAGCCGAGGGGAGGGGTTGTGAGGCAAGAGGAGGGGCGTGGCCAGAGAGGGGAGGGATGTGGCCAGAGAGGGGAGGAGCATGTGCAGCGGCCCAGAGGAGGGCAGTGAGGGGCAGGGCGGGGGCGGGGCTGCCCAGGCCCTGCGGGCGGGGAGGGGGCGAGAGGTGGCTGCTGCCACGGGGCAGCGTCTCCTGGCCCGGGGCCGCCCAGAGCCTTTAGCCACGGCACCGGGAGCTGCCGCGCCGGGGACAAGGGCCACGGGCTAGACAGAGCGAGTGGCCCTGTGCATGGGGGCAGCCAGAGCTGCCGCAGCCCAGCTGTATGGCAGCAGCGGCTGGGGAAGGCTGGGCCCAGCCTGGGCTGCCTCCGGCCCCCGGCAGCCCCCGGCTCTTGCACCCTTTCTCCTAACAGCCCCGCGGCTCAGTGCCGGCTGTGGTGGCCATTTCTCAGCACCATCCCAGCTGTGAGGAGAGGCTGTGGCTGCAGCGGTGCTTGTGGGGACTCCGGGCAGGAGGCTGGAGGAACCAGCGCCCCGGTGCCCCTGATGACAGCCCTGCTTTCCCCGGGGCAGGTCCCCAGCCCCTCTCTAAGCCCAGCCTGGCTGTGGGCAGCAGCTGGTAAGGGTGAATCAGCTGGGCAAACTGGTGAGGAGAGCCTTCTAGCTCGAGCAACTTGGAGGAGAGGGTAACTGTAAGACGAGTGAGTAAGGAAGTGATGGCCTCGGACGGCAAGGAAAAGTGCCGGGTAGTGCTGGGAGGATTAGCAGGCAGAGCAAGAGGGGTGGCCTTTGAGTGGCTGTGTGCTCTGGAGTGCCTGAAGAAGGGCAGCCTGTGCAAGGGGCATATAGTGCAGGGGTGGAGAGAGGAACCTTGGTGGTGCTGCCCAGCTCTCAACTGCCAGTCTGGCACCAAAGCTGAAAGCAGAGGCTTGGAGGCAAGGCCATGGGGATGGGTGTGCCCATGGGGACTGCCAAGGCGTTGTGCTGGGGGTGCCCCCAGCAATCCCCAGGGCTTGGTGAGGGGTGTTGCCACGGTGAGCAGCAGGGCTTTGTGGTGGTGGTGGCATGGTGCCTCCAAGACCCTGTTGATGGGGTGGTCTGCATGGGGACTGTGTCCCTGCTAGGAGCAGAGCCCCTGGGGTCCTCCCTCTGAGGGCAGCTGCTCCCTGAGGAGGCAGCAGCTGCCCTTGGTGCCAGAGCAGCAGGTCCCCAACTAGAGGATCATGCAGAGGGACGAGGAGCAGCAGTAAACGTCTGCTGCCAGGCTGCGCACGCACTGCCAGGCACGCCAGAGCGCAAGGGCAAGGTGATCCATGGGGCTGGAGGCAGGGGCAGGCAGCAGGCATGGGAGCTGCCCGGAGAGCAGGCGGCTGGTTTGGCAAAGGAGCTGTGGTGAAAGAGGCAGGCAGGAGCTGCTGCGACCAGGTGGAAATTTCTTGCCAGTCCTCGGGATTTTCCCTGGGACAAAGCACAGCGACCTGCATGCTCCAAGGCCCCCCACAGAGCCTGCGAGCTCTGTGCTGAGGGGCAGAGAGCAGCTCTGGGCCCAGCTCAGCCAGGCCGTGTGTAGCCAGAGCTTCCCTTGCCCACGGGCCTCAGGTTTCCTGCTCTTCACCAGCCACTCGGACCAAGGCAACCGCCTCCACCCTGTGAGTCCTTCTGCCCACAGCTGCGCCAAGACCAGCTGCACACAGCAGTGCAGTGCAGCCAGACCCTGGTTTGGTCCAACCAAAGGCACAGTCTGCCTTGGGTGCCCAGCGCACAGGGCTCACAGGCTTCTGCACATGTCCTCGCAAAGGTGCAGAGATGACTATGATGGTGGCTTTGAAAGCCTCTGCCTGACTCCATGGAGCTGCTGAGGAGCAAGTGGGAAGTGCTGGCAAGGAGCCTGCAAGGACATGCCTGGGGGTGCCCAAGGCAGCTGCCTTTGCCCGTCTCTTGCCTCACCCTGACAAAGCTTCTGCCCAGCCAGCCTGGCTAGCAGGAGAAGCAGAGCACCCTCAAGACCCCTGCCTTGCTCTCTCCTGCTCTTGCTAGGGCTCAGCTCCAGCCGAGGCTGCCTCTTGCAAGGCTTGGCCCTCTCCCAAGTGCTTCTTACAGCCCTGTGTCCCTGGCATCATGCAAAATCAGAGGCACCAAATTCCACAAGCCTTCAGAATTGTTTAGCTTTGTAGGTCATTTCCACTTTGCAGATTTTGGAAGGACATGACTTCTTTGGGGTGTCTGACATGGCTTGCAAGCATTTTCATACACAGTCTGCTTTGACATCCCTTTGCCACTGGTGTTTGTGCTGCCATCTCGTTCTTTATTTTATTTCCCTCACATACACACCCCACTTCTCAAGGCTTTCTCAATCTTAGCATGCTGCTGGAGCAAAGGAAAGGAACTGTGGTGTGTGGTGGCGGTAGGCAGAGAAGGCAGAGGGCGTTGAAAAAGTACAGAGAGCAGGTGTGTAAAAGTAGAGGACTCTGCTGAAAGAGTGAGATTTTTCTGCTGTCTTCCTATGCGCAAAAGCAGGAAATGGAGAGCAAGAAGAGAAAAGAGACTTCTGTCTTCCATAGCAGCTCTATGGAAAGAAGTGTGGACAGGATGCAATGGGGCCACATTGGGGCCCCTCGCCAGCAGGCAGTGGGGCAGGGGCTCATTGTAAAGGAGTTTTGGGTGACAAAACAGGAAGAGCATCCCTCCTCCTCAGCTACAGAGGCGAGCCAAGGACAAGCAGCAAGTGAGAGGGAGGACTGCTGGACCAATACCATCAGCCCAGGCAACAGTTCCTTGTTCCCAATGCTCCTGCAGCTCCCTGGGAGCCTTCTGGGGCTCCTGTTTGAGGAGGCACACAGAAACTCTGAACTGAAAAAAACTGCTTTGGATCCCGGGAAAAATCCTGCTTGGGAAGTCTGTCTGGCTCGGGAGACCATGTGGCAGCCAGGACTCCTGGGTCTCAGGGTTGGGGCTGCCCTGGTGCCCAAGGCCCCTCTGGAGATGAGGGAATTTATCAGAAATGTTTGGGAAATAACTGGGGGAAGGGAGGGGATTGCGTGAGACGTGAGAGGAAATCTCTCTGCTCCCTGGCTGGGCCATCTCCACGGCAATGGCGGAGTGAGCCCCCACATGACACGAGCTGATGTCACAGTGGGATGTGCTGCATCACAGGGAGGTCTCCGTGGTGCCATGGGTGGGGGCCCTCACTGCCCTGCGAGGCCCAGGCGCTGCTGGGCACTGCTCATCCAGTCTCCACTACTGTCCTTCGTAGTGGCTCCGTGGCAATGATGGGGCACAGGAGGTAACGGGGCTGCACTAGGAGCCCTTGTCGACATGGAGAGGAGCAGCAGCATATTTGAAAGAAGTATTGGGTGATGAGATGGGAAGAGCGTCCCTCGTCCTGGGCTTGAGAAGTGAACTGAGGGCAAAGGGGCAAGCGAGATGGAGGACTGCTGCAGGGACACCATCAGCCAGGAATGCACTTGCTTGTTTCCAGTGCTTCTGTAGCTCTCCAGTGAGGATTGACACTGTTTGTATCCTTTTGTGATTGTAACTTGGCAGAGCAGATTTGGGGCTCCGAGATGCCACTGCCCGTCCTCCTGCAAAACGTGCTCCAACGTCTGCACCCAAAAGACAGCCTGTTTGAGAGACTACTTTGTGCACAGGTGGAGGCACCACTGTCACGCTGTAAGACCTGGCTACCCCAAGGACTTTTCTCTGTGGGTTTTACTGCTGGGGTGAGCCCAACATGGCCATCTCCCCCAGCCCCATCCTGACCCCACACCTCTACTCCCTGGCATCAGCAGGCCCAGAGCTGGTCTCCCCCTCGCTGCCCTGTGCCCCCATGGGGCTCCTCAGCCCTCTGGAGTGACCCCTCAGGGCACAGCCTGGCCCCACACAGAGTAGCCCCTGCTGGGCCGCGGCCCAGCCCTGCCAGGCACAGCGGCAGGGCTGCCAAGCCCTGGGGCTACCCTGGGGAAGAGGCTGGGGCAGGAGGACCGAGAGGACACTGCCCTGCCCTGGGGGCAGCAGCACGTCGCCCGCAGGCTCCACCGCCCCGGCCATTCCCAGGGCTCCATCGCCAGCACCAGGGCTGGCACCAGCACAGGCCCTAGGGCTGCCCTCCAAGCCCAGCATGGCCCCAAGGGCGCAGGGCAACGAGGAGCCCTGTGGGGACCCTGCGGCAGAGCAGCCAGGCCTGGGGCCCTGCACTGCCCAGGCACCCCTTGCCGGGCTGCCCCGAGGCCCCGCCGTGCCCTGCGCTGCCACCCACGAGATGGCACCGTCACGCAGAAGAGGGGGCAGAGCTGGCTGCCAAGGCAGGAGGGCGCAGCGTTGCCATGGCATCGCCTGAGTGCGGCCCTTCTATTGGCTGTCCTGAGGAGGAGGGCGGGGATGGATTTGAATGCTGGCTGTCTCAGCCAATCGGAATCATGAGTGGGAAAAGGCCAAGGGAAGAGTGACGTTTGAGAAGGGAGGGAGCGAAGCAGGTGAGAAGGGAGCGGGAGTGAGAGCGGGTGTGAGTGGAGCTGGTTGGGGCTGCGGGTGCATTCAAATGCAGGCGTGTGCCCTCTCGCTGCAGCAGGGGCTGCGGTGCTGGTGAGGGGGCTGCTTCCCTGCAGGGGCTCCCGAAGGGGCTGTTGGGGCTGTGACCAGGAGACCCAGCGCCCTGTCACCGAGGGGAACTGACCTGCAAGCCAGGCTTGATGACCTGCCTTGAGTAGCTGGGCCCGGGTACTTGGTGGGGTCTGGGTGCAGGAAGCTTTGAACCTTTTGTGGATCTGAGATGCATTTTCAAGGGTTTCCCTCTGTTACTGCTGCCCCCGCAGCCCCCAGGTGCTGCTCAGAGTTGTGTTTGGGATCTGCTGGGAAAAGTGTGAGCAGGTTGCTGGTGTCCTCGCGAGGTGTCATGCCCAAGTCGTTGTGCTTGCTCCATCGTTCTTCGTTTGCTCCAGGACCTGTGACCCTGGGAGCAGCCTGAAGGGTGTTTGCAGAAGAGCTCTGTTAAGTGTGAGGTGTTTTGCTTTTCAGGACAAAAGGCCATTTTCACACTCGCCATTGTTATTCCCATAATCCTAGATGAGGAGGAAGAGTTGTTGAATTCTGGCTCTGCTGCTTTCAGCAATTGAAATGTCCTGGACGGAGTCCGTTGCCATGTCTCAAATTGTCAGTGCATAAAATAGGAGAATGCTTGTTGTGCTCGATGCGTAGAGGATTTGCTGTGCTTGTTCAGCACTGGGGAAGGAAGTAGACTTGTGAGCTGTGGGAAGGCTTCTCCCTCTGACTGGGACATGAGGCCCTGCTCTCTTGCTACATATAGAGACTACCTAGGTGAAAGCTAATGTATTTTGGGGGGTTGCAACTGCTACGTAGTGGGTGCTTTGCTGCACTGTGAGCATTGCAAAGCCAGGAAGTGAATCAGGGAGGCCATTTGGGAGGTGGCTCAGCCGTGGGAAAGGGCAGGGGGAGCTGCAGGCAGCAACAGGGTGGGCAGTGAGGTCCCTAGTGTTTAAAAGGGCTGTATCAGAAAATGCCCTGTGTCCCATCAAGTGTTTGTAGGTAGCTGGTGGGGCTGGAGGAGGCCCATGGCTCAGCTGTTGATGGTGAGGTCAGTTCTGCCCAAGTCCCTGATAGGCAGGCTGGAGGGAGAGGGCGTGGCTGTTGCTTGTGATGTCACTTCCCGCGGAGCAGTGGATAGGGCGGCAGCAGGTCCACACTAGGATGTGTTTTTGAGATGGTTTCTGCCTGAGCAGCGGATCAGCCAGGATTTGCCTAAGTTCTAGTGAGGTAATTCTGCCTTAGGGGCTTCCTGGCCAGTGACAGAGACCTGGTTGTGCAGGTGACTGTGAGGTCCCGTCTGTCTGAGTTCCTGATAGACCGGCAGCAGGCAGTTAGTCATGGGCATTGACTGTGAGGTCTCTTTTGTCCGAGTCCCTGCTTAGGCAGCAGTGGTTCCTGGCTGGGGAAGTTATTTTGAGGAACTGGTGTCTCTGAAGCCAATAGGCCAAGAGTAGGCATGTGTTGGGGGTTTGTACTTGTGAGCAGCTGACAGGTCAGGAGAAGCCTCATGGCCTGGATGGTGGTGGTGAGGTGACTCCTCGGTTTGTTGCGTGTGCCCAGAGGAGGGTTTGACCCCTGCAGAGCTCTATAGCAGTAGAGAAAGTCAACTAATTAATCAAGCAGATGTTCCCCATCGTCTGACACCAATTCTATTCCACTCCATGATCCTGAGTTAGTACTACTACATTTAAAATGCGGGTGATGTTGTCTAGTGAATATGGACATGGAGTTTGTTTTTCCCCCTTGTTGCTAAGTAGAAGCTTGCAGCCTGCTGCCAGCCAGCTAGGGAGTCCAGCTGGGCTTTTTAAACTGCTAAATCAATCTAACGCTGGTGTAAGCAGCGTTAGTTAGCTCTGATTTCCAGCATGTGTGTGCGCTGTGGAAATCCCCCCTGTGGAAACAGGAGGGAGCTTGTGAGATGTTCCTGCAAGGTCTAAATGCTGTGCCTGTCTTTCAGGTGTCCACCTGCTTTTATGACACATTTGGATCTGTAATACTTTAGAAGTTGATGATTTTTGTCTGAGTATGCAGCCAGTGGAGAATGTGTGCAAAGTCTGTTGGAGGAGACAGAAGCAAAGTCACCACCAAAAAGGTACCGGCCACATTTTGAAAGAGATTTCTTGTTCAGGGAAGTTGAGGCACAAACGAATGGCAAGAGGTGGCCTGATCAGGGCTTGTGAGAGCACTCCTCTGCTTCCTGGAGAAGGGAAGTAACCATGTGTAGGACTGTGAGTGGATGCTGAGAGGCAGTGCATGTTGCAAAGCCTTGGAGGACTAGAAGGGAACTGCTGAGTTGGAGAGCTGGGCTTTCTGTGTTGTGGGGCACTTCTGGTGCCCTGTGCGTTGCTGACACAGAGGTGTGTGTTTGCTGCAGCCCTCTGTGAGGCAAGCAGTGGTGTGTGGAGGATGTTGCCATGCAGGGGTTCCCTGTTGGGGAGCCAGGTGGTGGTCCCAGTGTTTTGGTGCTCAGCATGGGAGGCGATAGCTGGAGAGGGCGGTGCTGTGTGTGGGCAGTGGTGCCAGAGTGGGGAGCTGGGGAGCCCTGCAAGGTGAGGGTGTAAATATGCTGGCTGGGCCTAGGCTGCCCTGGTGTCATGGGCCAGAGTTGCTGGCAGCCTGCTGCCTTTGATGCACTGAGGTTCAGGCCTTGGGGTTGCCAAGCGCTTGCCAGCACCTGCAGCATGGATTTTTCCTGAAGGCCAGGGAGTGTTTCTCCTTGCTCTGGGATGTGAACCAAGCCTGTGTTTTCCTCCTTTCCTCTCATTTCCTCTTGCTCATAAGAGCTTTGGTCTGCAGCAGTGTTTGCTGAGAGGGAAAGACTTTGTGGGAAATGCGCTTTTTGCCAGCTGGGCCTTAGCCTGCTGGAATCCCTTTGAAGGAGTGAAGGCCTTGTGGTCTGGTGGTCTTTGGCAAAAGGCAAGTGAGTTCTTGGGAGCTGACTGTCAAGGGGCGGAATCCTTTCTGTAGTAGACCTGTTTGGAGGAGTGCCTTTGAATGGGAGCAGCAAGGCCAAAGTGCCCTGCAAGGGATGTGCAGCCCAGGTCTCTCTTCCTTCCAGGTGCAGTCTGTGCAAGTTACCCCACCATCATGCTGTAGTGTGACCTTTCTGTGCTGCAGTGGAGAAATAAGGAAGCAGCCACGTGTAGCTATCGGTGTGCTAAGTGTGGTGTGGTTAACCTGCTAACCCTGGCAAGGGACTGGATTTTGCCTGCACTTTGGGTGGTGGTGAGGAGCCTCATGTAGCTCTCCCTGCCTTTTGCCATTTCAGAAGAAAGTGTTTGTCCTGCTGTTGTCCAAAATCTGGGTTCTCTTACCCAGTGTGCAAGCACCCAGTAGACACACAGGGTCGAGCTATTTGTTTATTTCATTTCTGCACAGAGATGGGTGCAAGGTGGTAAATCCACAAAGCTAGCACACCTTGTCCCCCTCTCATTCTTGATTTATACACCCTTTTCAGGGAGTATTTTATACAAATCTTTCTATTGGTTACAGTTTCAGTACCTCAGGTAATTCCTCTGCGATTGCGCTTAATCACACTTGTTAATTAGCATAGGAAGTGAAGAAAAGGCGGAAATATCATTAGCATGTCATTTCTATCTCATTATTCATTTAGGGGTGTGAAGTTTAATATGTTAATAAGCCTTAAAGAACCTAAGGTCACTTCTGGGTTATAATGCTGTTTTTGACTTACCTACCACTCGCATTCTTTGAAGCGCTGCGGTTTTATCAAGGTTATTTAGCCGGAGCTGGTTATACTTTGCAGTACCGTTTTTCTCTCTACATTGTCCTAGAGTCTTGTTACCTATTTGCAAGGTATTTCTCACAGTATTTCTCTAACTGTATTTCCCTGTTCACCCCACTGACCGAGTCACACCAATGCAGGTGGCTCGGCTTCGGTGCAGATGTGCACTCCACTGACTGTGTCCCACCAATGCTGGTGGCGAGGCCTCAGAACAGCTCTGCACCTACTGACCGAGTCTGACCCATGCAGATTGCTCAGACTCGGTACAGCTGTGCACCCCACTAACCGAGTCCCACCAATGCAGGTTGCTCAGACTCGGAACAGCTGTGCACCCCACTGACCGAGTCCCACCAATGCACGTGGCTCGGCCTCGGTGCAGCTGTGCACCCCACTGACCGAGTCACACCAAAGCAGGTGGCTCAGCCTCATTACAGCTGTGCACCCCCTGACCAAGTCCCACCAATGCACGTTCCAAAGCCTGAGTACCGTAGAGCACCCCACTGACCGAGTCCCACCACTGCATGTGGCACAGGCTCACTACAGCTGTGCACCCCACTGACCGAGTCCCACCACTGCATGTGGCTCGGCCTCGGTACATCTGTGCACCCCACTGACTGAGTCCCACCAATGCACGTGGCTCGGCCTCGGTACATCTGTGCACCCCACTGACCGAGCCCCATAAATGCACGTGGCTCATCTCTCTATAGCTGTGCACTGCAGTAACTGAGTCTCACCAGTGCAGGTGGCTCGGCTCTGTGCAGCTCTGCACCCCACTGACTGAGTCCCACCAATGCAGGTGGCGAGGCCTCAGTGCAGCTGTGCACCCTACTTACCGTGTCCCACCAATGCAGTGGGTGAGGCCTCAGTGTAGCTGTGAACACCACTGACCGAGTCTCCCCAATACAGGTGGTTCGGCCTCGGTACAGCTGTGCACCCTACTGACAAACTACCCAATGCACGTGGCTCAGACTTGGTACATCTGTGCACCCCACTGACCGAGTCCCACCAATGCACGTGGCTCGGCCTCGGTACAGCTGTGCACCCCACTGACTGAGTCCTACCAATGCTGGTGTCGAGGCCTCGGTACAGCTGTGCACCCTACTGACCGAGTCCCACCAATGCAGGTGGCTCGGCTTCGGTGAAGATGTGCACTCCACTGACCAAGTCCCACCAATGCAGGTGGCTCGGCCTCAGTGCAGCTTTGTACTCCACTGACTGAGTCCCACCATTGCTGGTGGCGAGGCCTCAGAACAGCTCTGCACCCACTGACCGAGTCTGACCCATGCAGATTGCTCAGACTCAGTACAGCTGTGCACCCCACTAACCGAGTCCCACCAATGCAGGTGGCACAGGCTCGGTACAGCTGTGCACTCCACTGACCGAGTCCCACCAATGTAGGTGGCGAGGCCTCGGAGAATCTGTGCACCCCACTGACCGAGTACCGCCAATGCAGGTGGCTCTGCCTCAGTACAGCTGTACACCCCACTGATAGAGTCACACCAATGCAGGTGGCGAGGCCTTAGTGTACCTGCGAACCCCACTGACCGAGTCCCACCAATGCAGGTTCCTCAGACTCGGTACAGCTGTACACCCCAGAGACCGATTCACACCAATGCACGTGGCTCAAACTCAGTACAGCTGTGCACCCCACTGACCAAGTCCCACCAATGCAGGTGGCTCGGCCTCGGTGCAGCTGTGCACCCCACTGACCGAGTCACACCAATGCAGGTGGCTCAGCCTCATTACAGCTGTGCACCCCCTGACCAAGTCCCACCAATGCACGTTTCAAAGTCTGAGTACCGTAGAGCACCCCACTGACCGAGTCCCACCACTGCATGTGGCACAGGCTCACTACAGCTGTGCACCCCACTGACCGAGTCCCACCAATGCATGTGGCTCGGCCTCGGAGCATCTGTGCACCCCACTGACCGAGTCCCGCCAATGCAGGTGGCTCCGCCTCAGTACAGCTGTACAGCCCACTGGTAGAGTTACACCAATGCAGGTGGCGAGGCCTTAGTGTACCTGCGAACCGCACTGACCGAGTCCCACCAATGCAGGTTCCTCAGACTCGGTACAGCTGTGCACCCCAGAGACCGATTCACACCAATGCACGTGGCTCAAACTCAGTACAGCTGTGCACCCCACTGACCGAGTCCCACCAATGCAGCTGGCTCGGCCTCGGTGCAGCTGTGCACCCCACTGACTAAGTCCCACCAATGCTGGTGGCAAGGCCTCAGAGCAGCTGTGCACCCCACTGACCGAGTCCCACCAATGCAGGTTGCTCAGACTCGGAACAGCTGTGCACCCCACTGACCGAGTCACACCAATGCAGGTGGCGAGGTCTCAGTACAGTTGTCACCACACTGACCTAGTCCTGCCAATGCAACTGGCTCGGACTCAGTACCGCTGTGCACCCAACTGACCGAGTCCCACCAATGCACGTGGCTCCGTCTCAGTACAGCTGTACACTCCACTGACAGAGTCACACCAATGCAGGTGGTTTGGCCTCTGTGCATCTGTGCACCCCACTGACTGAGTCCCACCAATGAAGGTGACGAGGCCTCACTACAGCTGTGCACCCCCTGACCAAGTCCCACCAACATACGTGGCAAAGCCTGAGTACCGTAGTGCACCCGACTAACTGAGTCCCACCAATGCATTTGGCACAGGCTCAGTACAGCTGTGCACCCCACTGATAGAGTCACACCAATGCAGGTGGTGAGGCCTTAGTGTAGCTGAGAACCGCACTGACCGAGGCCCACCAATGCAGGTTCCTCAGACTCGGTACAGCTGTACACCCCAGAGACCGATTCACACCAATGCAGGTGGCTCAAACTCAGTACAGCTGTGCACCCCACTGACCGAGTCCCACCAATGCACGTGGCTCAGCCTCGGTGCAGCTGTGCACCCCACTGACCGAGTCACACCAATGCAGGTGGCTCAGCCTCATTACAGCTGTGCACCCCCTGACCAAGTCCCACCAATGCATGTTCCAAAGCCTGAGTACCGTAGAGCACCCCACTGACCGAGTCCCACCAATGCATGTGGCTCGGCCTCGGTACATCTGTGCACCCCACGGACCGAGTCCCACCAATGCTGGTGGCTCGGCCTCGGTGCAGCTGTGCACCCCACTGACTAAGTCCCACCAATGCTGGTGGCGAGGCCTCGGAGCAGCTGTGCACCCCACTGACCGAGTCACCCCAATGCAGGTTGCTCAGACTCGGAACAGCTGTGCACCCCACTGACCGAGTCACACCAATGCAGGTGGCGAGGTCTCAGTACAGTTGTCACCAAACTGACCTAGTCCTGCCAAAGCAACTGGCTCGGACTCAGTACCGCTGTGCACCCAACTGACCGAGTCCCACCAATGTAGGTGGCTCATCTCTCTATAGCTGTGCACTGCACTCACCGAGTCCCACCAATGCAGGTGGTTTGACCTCTGTGCAGCTGTGCACCCCACTGACTGAGTCCCACCAATGAAGGTGACGAGGCCTCACTGCAGCTGTGCACCCCCTGACCAAGTCCCACCAATATACGTGGCAAAGCCTGAGTACCGTAGTGCACCCCACTAACTGAGTCCCACCAATGCATGTGGCACAGGCTCAGTACAGCTGTGCACCCCACTGACCGAGTCACACCAATGCAGGTGGCGAGGCTTCAGTGCAACTGTGCACCCCACTGACTGAGTCCCACCAATGCTGGTGGCGAGGCCTCAGAACAGCTGTGCACCCACTGACCGAGTCCGACCAATGCAGATTGCTCAGACTCGGTACAGCTGTGCACACCACTAACCGAGTCCCACCAATGCAGGTGGCACAGGCTCACTACAGCTGTGTACTCCACTGACCGAGTCCCACCAATGTATGTGGCGAGGCCTCGGAGCATCTGTGCACCCCACTGACCGAGTCACGCCAATGCAGGTGGCTCCGTCTCAATACAGCTGTACACTCCACTGACCGTGTCACACCAATGCAGGTGGCAAGGCCTCAGTGTAGCTGTGAACCCCACTGACCGAGTCCCACCAATGCAGGTTCTCAGACTCGGTACAGCTGTACACCCCTCTGACCAAGTCCCACCAATGCAGGTGGCAAGGCCTTGGTGCAGCTGTGCAACATACCTACCGAGTCCCACCAATGCAGGAGCGGGGCCTCAGTGTAGCTGTGAACCCCACTGACCGAGTCTCCCCAATGCAGGTGGTTCGGCCTCGGTACAGCTGTGCACCCCATTGACCGAGTCACACCAATGCAGGTGCCTCAGCTTTGGTGCAGATGTGCACTCCACTGACTATTCCCACCAATGCAGGTTGCTCGTCCTCAGTACAGCTGTGTACCCCTACTGACCGAGTCCGACCAATGCAGATTGCTCAAACTCGGTACAGCTGTACACCCCACTGACTGAGTCCGACCAATGCACGTGGCTCAGACTCGGTACAGCTGAGCACCCCTCTGACCGAGTCACACCAATGCACGTGGCACAGGCTCAGTACAGCTGTGCACCCCACTGACCGAGTCCGACCAATGCACGTGGCTCAGACTCGGTACAGCTGTCACCCCACTGACTGAGTCCCACCAATGCAGGTGGCTCGGCCTTGGTACAGCTGTGCACTCCACTGACCAAGTGCCACCAATGCTGGTGGCGAGGCCTCAGAACAGCTGTGCACCCCACTGACCGAGTCCCACCAATGCAGGTTCTCAGACTCGGTACAGCTGTACACCCCTCTGACCGAGTCCCACCAATGCAGGTGGAGAGGCCTTGGTGCAGCTGTGCAACATACCTACCGAGTCCCACCAATGCAGGAGCGAGGCCTCAGTGTAGCTGTGAACCCCACTGACCGAGTCTCCCCAATGCATGTGGTTCGTCCTCGGTACAGCTGTGCACCCCATTGACCGAGTCACACCAATGCAGGTGGCTCGGCTTCGCTGCAGATATGCACTCCACTGACCGAGTCCCACCAATGCAGGTGGCGAGGCCTCACTGCAACTGTGCACCCCACTGACAGAGTCCCACGAATGCTGGTTGCGAGGCCTCAGAACAGCTGTGCACCACACTGACCGAGTCCCACTAATGCAGGTGGCGAGGCCTCAGTGCAGCTGTGCACCCTACTTACCGAGTACCGCCAATGAAGCTTGCTCAGATTTGGTACAACTGTACACCCCACTGACCGAGTCTCACCAATGCAGGTGGCGAGGCCTCAGTGTAGCTGTGAACCGCACTGACCGAGTCCCACCAATGCAGGTTGCTCAGACTCAGTACAGCTGTACACCCCACTGTCCGAGTCCCACCAATGCACGTGGCTCAGACTCGGTACAGCTGTTCACCCACTGACCGAGTCCGACCTATGCAGATTGCTCAGCCTCGGTGCAGCTGTCACCCCACTGACCGAGTCCCACCAATGCAGGTGGCTCGGCCTCAGTACAGCTGTGCACTCCACTGAACGAGTCACATCAATGCAGGTGGCGAGGATCATTGCAGCTGTGAACCACACTGACCGAGTCCCACCAATGCACGTGGAACAGGCTCAGTACAGCTGTGCACCCCACTGACTGAGTCCCACCAATGCACGTGGCTCAGACTCGGTACAGCTGTCACCCCACTGACCGAGTCCCACCAATGCGGGTGGCTCATCTCTCTATAGCTGTGCACTGCACTCACCGAGTCTCACCAGAGCAGGTGGCTCGGCCTCATTATAGCTGTGCACCCCACTGACTGAGTCCCAGCAATGAAGGTGACAAGGCCTAACTACAGCTGTGCACCCCCTGACCGAGTCCCACCAATGTAGGTAGCAAAGCCTGAGTACCGTAGTGCACCCCACTGACCGAGTCCCACCAATGCACGTGGCACAGGCTCAGTACAGCTGTGCACCCCCTTATTGAGTCCCACCAATGCACGTTGCAAAGCCTGAGTACTGTAGAGCACACCACTGACCGAGTCCCACCAATGCATGTGGCACAGGCTCACTACAGCTGTGCACCCCACTGACCGAGTCCCACCAATGCAGGTGGTAAGGCCTCGGTGCAGCTGTGAACCCAACTCACCGAGTCTCACCAGTGCAGGTGGCTCGGATTTGTATAGCTGTGCACCCCACAGACCGAGTCCCACCAATCCAGGTGGCGAAGCCTCAGTGCAGCTGTGCACCCTACCTACCGAGTCCCAACAATGCAGGGGGTGAGGCCTCAGTGTAGCTGTGAACCCCACTGACTGAGTCCAACCAATGCACGTGGCTCAGACTCGGTACAGCTGTGCACCCTACTGACCAACTCCCCAATGCACAAGGCTCAGCCTCCGTGCAGCTGTGCACCGCACTGACCGACTCCCACCAATGCAGGTGGCTCGGCCTCAGTACAGCTGTGCAACGCACTGACCGAGTCCCAACAATGCAGGTGGCGAGGCCTCAGTACAGCTGCGCACCCAACTGACCGAGTCCCACCAATGCAGGTGTCGAAGCCTCATTACAGCTGTGCACGCTACTAGCCGCGTCCCACCTGTGCAGGTGGTTCGGCCTCGGTACAGCTGTGCACCCCGCTGACCCAGTCCCATCAATGCAGGTGGTGAGGCCTCAGTACAGCTGTGCACTCCACTGACCAAGTCCCACCAATGCTGGTGGTGAGGGCTTATTGTAGCTGTGAACCGCACTGACCGAGTCCCACCAATGCAGGTTGCTCAGACTCGGAACAGCTGTACACCACACTGACCGAGTACGACCAATGCACGTGGCTCAGACTCGGTACAGCTGTGCACCCCTCTGACCGAGTCACACCAATGCATGTGGCACAGGGTCAGTACAGCTGTGCACCCCACTGACCGAGTCCGACCAATGCATGTGGCTCAGACTCGGTACAGCTGTCACCCCACTGACTGAGTCCCACCAATGCAGGTGGCTCAGCCTTGGTACAGCTGTGCACTCCACTGACCAATTGCCACCAATGCTGGTGGCGAGGCCTCAGAACAGCTGTGCACCCCACTGACTGAGTCACACCAATGCAGGTGGCTCGGCTTCACTGCAGATATGCACTCCACTGACCGAGTCCCACCAATGCATGTGGCGAGGCCTCACCGCAGCTGTGCACCCCACTGACAGAGTCCCACAAATGCTGGTGGCGAGGCCTCAGAACAGCTGTGCACCGCACTGACCGAGTCCCAATAATGCAGGGGGCGAGGCCTCAGTACAGCTGTGCACCCCACTGACCAAGTCCCACCAATGCAGGGGGTGAGGCCTCAGTGTAGCTGTGAACCCCACTGACCAAGTCTCCCCAATACAGCTGGTTCGGCCTCGGTACAGCTGTGCACCCTACTAACCAACTCCACAATGCAGGTGGCGAGGCCTCATTGCAGCTGTGAACCACACTGACTGAGTCCCACCAATGCACGTGGAACAGGCTCAGTACAGCTGTGCACCCCACTGACTGAGTCCCACCAATGAAGGTGACGAGGCCCCAGTACAGCTGTGCACCCCCTGACCGAGTCCCACCAATGCACGTGGCACAGGCTCAGTACAGCTGTGCACCCCACAGACCGAGTCCCACCAATGCAGGTGGCGAAGCCTCAGTGCAACTGTGCACCCTACCTACCGAGTCCCAACAATGCAGGGGGTGAGGCCTCAGTGTAGCTGTGAACCCCACTGACCAAGTCTCCCCAATACAGCTGGTTCGGCCTCGGTACAGCTGTGCACCCTACTAACCAACTCCACAATGCAGGTGGCGAGGCCTCATTGCAGCTGTGAACCACACTGACTGAGTCCCACCAATGCACGTGGAACAGGCTCAGTACAGCTGTGCAACCCACTGACTGAGTCCCACCAATGAAGGTGACGAGGCCCCAGTACAGCTGTGTACCCCCTGACCGAGTCCCACCAATGCACGTGGCACAGGCTCAGTACAGCTGTGCACCCCACAGACCGAGTCCCACCAATCCAGGTGGCGAAGCCTCAGTGCAACTGTGCACCCTACCTACCGAGTCCCAACAATGCAGGGGGTGAGGCCTCAGTGTAGCTGTGAACCCCACTGACCGAGTCCAACCAATGCACGTGGCTCAGACTCGGTACAGCTGTGCACCCTACTGACCAACTCCCCAATGCACAAGGCTCAGCCTCCGTGCAGCTGTGCACCACACTGACCGAGTCCCACCAATGCAGGTGGCTCGGCCTCAGTACAGCTGTGCACCCTACTGACCGAGTCCCAACAATGCAGGTGGCGAGGCCTCAGTACAGCTGCGCACCCAACTGACCGAGTCCCACCAATGCAGGTGTCGAAGCCTCATTACAGCTGTGCACGCTACTAGCCGCGTCCCACCTGTGCAGGTGGTTCAGCCTCGGTACAGCTGTGCACCCCGCTGACCCAGTCCCATCAATGCAGGTGGTGAGGCCTCGGTACAGCTGTGCACCCCACTGACCAAGTCCCACCAATGCAGGTGGTGAGGCCTCAGTAAAGCTGTGCACTCCACTGAACGAGTCACACCAATGCAGGTGGCGAGGGCTCATTGTAGCTGTGAACCGCACTGACCGAGTCCCACCAATGCAGGTTGCTCAGACTCGGAACAGCTGTACACCACACTGACCGAGTACGACCAATGCACGTGGCTCAGACTCGGTACAGCTGTGCACCCCTCTGACCGAGTCACACCAATGCATGTGGCACAGGCTCAGTACAGCTGTGCACCCCGCTGACCGAGTCCGACCAATGCATGTGGCTCAGACTCGGTACAGCTGTCACCCCACTGACTGAGTCCCACCAATGCAGGTGGCTCGGCCTCAGTACAGCTGTACACCCCACTGACCGAGTACCGCCAATGCAGGTTGCTCAGACTTGGTACAGCTGTACACCCCACTGACCGAGTCTCACCAATGCAGGTGGCGAGGCCTCAGTGTAGCTGTGAACCCCACTGACCGAGTCCCACCAATGCAGGTTGCTCAGTCTCGGTACAGCTGTACACCCCACTGACCGAGTCCCACCAATGCACGTGGCTCAGACTCGGTACAGCTGTTCACCCACTGACTGAGTTCGAGCTATGCAGATTGCTCAGGCTTGGTACAGCTGTCACCCCACTGACCGAGTCCCACCAATGCAGGTGGCTTGGCCTCAGTACAGCTGTGCACTCCACTGAACGAGTCCCACCAATGCAGGTGGCGAGGCCTCATTGTAGCTGTGAACCACACTGACGGAGTCCAACCAATACACGTTGCTCAGACTCGGTACAGCTGTCACCCCACTGACCGAGTCCCACCAATGCACGTGGCTCGGCCTCGGTACAGCTGTGCACCCAACTGACCTAGTCCCACCAATGCACGTGGCACAGGCTCAGTACAGCTCTGCACTCCCTTATCGAGTCCCACCAATGCACGTTGCAAAGCCTGAGTACTGTAGAGCACACCACTGACCGAGTCCCACCACTGCATGTGGCACAGGCTCAGTACAGCTGTGCACCCCACAGACCGAGTCCCACCAATGCAGGTGGCGAGGCTTCGGTGCAGCTGTGAACCCAACTCACCGAGTCTCACCAGTGCAGGTGGCTCGGCCTCTGTGTAGCTGTGCACCCCACTGACTGAGTCCCACCAATGAAGGTGACGAGGCCTCAGTACAGCTGTGCACCCCCTGACCGAGTCCCACCAATGCACGTGGCACAGGCTCAGTACAGCTGTGCACCCCACAGACCGAGTCCCACCAATCCAGGTGGCGAAGCCTCAGTGCAGCTGTGCACCCTACCTACCGAGTCCCAACAATGCAGGGGGTGAGGCCTCAGTGTAGCTGTGAACCCCACTGACCGAGTCCAACCAATGCACGTGGCTCAGACTCGGTACAGCTGTGCACCCTACTGACCAACTCCCCAATGCACGTGGCTCGGCCTCCGTGCAGCTGTGCACCACACTGACCGAGTCCCACCAATGCAGGTGGCTCGGCCTCAGTACAGCTGTGCACCCTACTGACCGAGTCCCAACAATGCAGGTGGCGAGGCCTCAGTACAGCTGCGCACCCAACTGACCGAGTCCCACCAATGCAGGTGTCGAAGCCTCATTACAGCTGTGCACGCTACTAGCCGCGTCCCACCTGTGCAGGTGGTTCGGCCTCGGTACAGCTGTGCACCCCGCTGACCCAGTCCCATCAATGCAGGTGGTGAGGCCTCGGTACAGCTGTGCACCCCACTGACCAAGTCCCACCAATACAGGTTGCTCAGACTGGGTACAGCTGTGCACTCCACTGAACGAGTCACACCAATGCAGGTGGCGAGGGCTCATTGTAGCTGTGAACCGCACTGACCGAGTACGACCAATGCACGTGGCTCAGACTCGGAACAGCTGTACACCCCACTGACCGAGTCCGACCAATGCACGTGGCTCAGACTCGGTACAGCTGTGCACCCCTCTGACCGAGTCAGACCAATGCATGTGGCACAGGCTCAGTACAGCTGTGCACCCCACTGACCGAGTCCGACCAATGCATGTGGCTCAGACTCGGTACAGCTGTCACCCCACTGACTGAGTCCCACCAATGCAGGTGGCTCGGCCTTGGTACAGCTGTGCACTGCACTGACCAATTGCCACCAATGCTGGTGGCGAGGCCTCAGAACAGCTGTGCACCCCACTGACTGAGTCACACCAATGCAGGTGGCTCGGCTTCACTGCAGATATGCACTCCACTGACCGAGTCCCACCAATGCATGTGGCAAGGCCTCACCGCAGCTGTGCACCCCACTGACAGAGTCCCACAAATGCTGGTGGCGAGGCCTCAGAACAGCTGTGCACCGCACTGACCGAGTCCCAATAATGCAGGTGGCTCGGCCTCAGTGCAGCTGTGCACCCTACTTACCGAGTACCAACAATGCAGGGGGTGAGGCCTCAGTGTAGCTGTGAACCCCACTGACCGAGTCTCCCCAATACAGCTGGTTCGGCCTCGGTACAGCTGTGCACCCTACTGACCAACTCCCCAATGCATGTGGCTCGGCCTCAGTACAGCTGTGCACCCCACTGACCGAGTCCCACCAATGCACGTGGCTCAGACTCGGTACAGCTGTTCACCCACTGACCGAGTTCGAGCTATGCAGATTGCTCAGGCTCGGTACAGCTGTCACCCCACTGACCGAGTCCCACCAATGCAGGTGGCTTGGCATCAGTACAGCTGTGCCTTCCACTGAACGAGTCCCACCAATGCAGGTGGCGAGGCCTCATTGTAGCTGTGAACCACACTGACGGAGTCCCACCAATGCACGTGGCACAGGCTCAGTACAGCTGTGCACCCCACTGACTAAGTCCAACCAATACACGTTGCTCAGACTTGGTACAGCTGTCACCCCACTGACCGAGTCCCACCAATGCACGTGGCACAGGCTCAGTACAGCTCTGCACTCCCTTATCGAGTCCCACCAATGCACGTTGCAAAGCCTGAGTACTGTAGAGCACACCACTGACCGAGTCCCACCACTGCGTGTGGCACAGGCTCAGTACAGCTGTGCACCCCACAGACCGAGTCCCACCAATGCAGGTGGCGAGGCTTCGGTGCAGCTGTGAACCCAACTCACCGAGTCTCACCAGTGCAGGTGGCTCGGCCTCTGTGTAGCTGTGCACCCCACTGACTGAGTCCCACCAATGAAGGTGACGAGGCCTCAGTACAGCTGTGCACCCCCTGACCGAGTCCCACCAATGCAGGTTGCTCAGACTCGGAACAGCTGTACACCCCACTGACCGAGTCCAACCAATGCACGTGGCTCAGACTCGGTACAGCTGTGCACCCTACTGACCAACTCCCCAATGCACGTGGCTCGGCCTCCGTGCAGCTGTGCACCACACTGACCGACTCCCACCAATGCAGGTGGCTCGGCCTCAGTACAGCTGTGCACCCTACTGACCGAGTCCCAACAATGCAGGTGGCGAGGCCTCAGTACAGCTGCGCACCCAACTGACCGAGTCCCACCAATGCAGGTGTCGAAGCCTCATTACAGCTGTGCACGCTACTAGCCGCGTCCCACCTGTGCAGGTGGTTCGGCCTCGGTACAGCTGTGCACCCCGCTGACCCAGTCCCATCAATGCAGGTGGTGAGGCCTCGGTACAGCTGTGCACTCCACTGACCAAGTCCCACCAATGCAGGTGATGAGGCCTCAGTACAGCTGTGCACTCCACTGAACGAGTCACACCAATGCAGGTGGCGAGGGCTCATTGTAGCTGTGAACCGCACTGACTGAGTCCCACCAATGCAGGTTGCTCAGACTCGGAACAGCTGTACACCCCACTGACCGAGTCCGACCAATGCACGTGGCTCAGACTCGGTACAGCTGTGCACCCCTCTGACCGAGTCACACCAATGCATGTGGCACAGGCTCAGTACAGCTGTGTACCCCACTGACCGAGTCCGACCAATGCATGTGGCTCAGACTCGGTACAGCTGTCACCCCACTGACTGAGTCCCACCAATGCAGGTGGCTCGGCCTTGGTACAGCTGTGCACTCCACTGACCAATTGCTACCAATGCTGGTGGCGAGGCCTCAGAACAGCTGTGCACCCCACTGACTGAGTCACACCAATGCAGGTGGCTCGGCTTCACTGCAGATATGCACTCCACTGACCGAGTCCCACCAATGCATGTGGCGAGGCCTCACCGCAGCTGTGCACCCCACTGACAGAGTCCCACAAATGCTGGTGGCGAGGCCTCAGAACAGCTGTGCACCGCACTGACCGAGTCCCAATAATGCAGGTGGCGAGGCCTCAGTGCAGCTGTGCACCTTACTTACCGAGTACCAACAATGCAGGGGGTGAGGCCTCAGTGTAGCTGTGAACCCCACTGACCAAGTCTCCCCAATGCATGTGGCTCGGCCTCGGTACAGCTGTGCACCCTACTGACCAACTCCCCAATGCATGTGGCTCGGCCTCAGTACAGCTGTGCACCCCACTGACCGAGTCCCACCAATGCACGTGGCTCGGCCTCAGTACAGTTGTGCACCCCACTGACTGAGTCCCACCAATGTAGGTGGCGATGCCTCGGAGCAGCTGTGCACCCCTCTGACCGAGTCTCGCCAATGCAGGTGGCTCGGCCTCAGTACAGCTGTACATCCCACTGACCGAGTACCGCCAATGCAGGTTGCTCAGACTTGGTACAGCTGTACACCCCACTGACCGAGTCTCACCAATGCAGGTGGCGAGGCCTCAGTGTAGCTGTGAACCCCACTGACCGAGTCCCACCAATGCAGGTTGCTCAGACTCAGTACAGCTGTACACCCCACTGACCGAGTCCCACCAATGCACGTGGCTCAGACTCGGTACAGCTGTTCACCCACTGACCGAGTTCGAGCTATGCAGATTGCTCAGGCTCGGTACAGCTGTCACCCCACTGACCGAGTCCCACCAATGCAGGTGGCTTGGCATCAGTACAGCTGTGCCTTCCACTGAACGAGTCCCACCAATGCAGGTGGCGAGGCCTCATTGTAGCTGTGAACCACACTGACGGAGTCCCACCAATGCACGTGGCACAGGCTCAGTACAGCTGTGCACCCCACTGACTAAGTCCAACCAATACACGTTGCTCAGACTTGGTACAGCTGTCACCCCACTGACCGAGTCCCACCAATGCACGTGGCTCGGCCTCGGTACAGCTGTGCACCCAACTGACCTAGTCCAACCAATGCACGTGGCTAAGCCTCGGTACAGCTGTGCACCCCACTGACCGAGTCCCACCAATGCACGTGGCACAGGCTCAGTACAGCTCTGCACTCCCTTATCGAGTCCCACCAATGCACGTTGCAAAGCCTGAGTACTGTAGAGCACACCACTGACCGAGTCCCACCACTGCGTGTGGCACAGGCTCAGTACAGCTGTGCACCCCACAGACCGAGTCCCACCAATGCAGGTGGCGAGGCTTCGGTGCAGCTGTGAACCCAACTCACCGAGTCTCACCAGTGCAGGTGGCTCGGCCTCTGTGTAGCTGTGCACCCCACTGACCGAGTCCCACCAATGAAGGTGACGAGGCCTCAGTACAGCTGTGCACCCCCTGACCGAGTCCCACCAATGCAGGTTGCTCAGACTCGGAACAGCTGTACACCCCACTGACTGAGTCCAACCAATGCACGTGGCTCAGACTCGGTACAGCTGTGCACCCTACTGACCAACTCCCCAATGCACGTGGCTCGGCCTCCGTGCAGCTGTGCACCGCACTGACCGACTCCCACCAATGCAGGTGGCTCGGCCTCAGTACAGCTGTGCTCCCTACTGACCGAGTCCCAACAATGCAGGTGGCGAGGCCTCAGTACAGCTGCGCACCCAACTGACCGAGTCCCACCAATGCAGGTGTCGAAGCCTCATTACAGCTGTGCACGCTACTAGCCGCGTCCCACCTGTGCAGGTGGTTCGGCCTCGGTACAGCTGTGCACCCCGCTGACCCAGTCCCATCAATGCAGGTGGTGAGGCCTCGGTACAGCTGTGCACTCCACTGACCAAGTCCCACCAATGCTGGTGGCGAGGCCTCAGAACAGCTGTGCACCCCACTGACCGAGTCACACCAATGCAGGTGGCTCGGCTTCGCTGCAGATATGCACTCCACTGACCGAGTCCCACCAATGCAGGTGGCGAGGCCTCAGTGCAGCTGTGAACCCAACTCACCGAGTCTCCACAATGCAGATGATTCGGCCTCGGTACAGCTGTGCACCCCACTGACGAGTCACACCATTCAGGTGCCTCGGCTTAGGTGCAGATGTGCACTCCACTGAGCGAGGCCCACCAATACTGGTGGTGCAGACTCGGTACAGTAGTGCACTCCACTGACCGAGTCCCACCAATGCAGGTGGCTCGGCCTTAGTACAGCTGTGCGCCCCACTGACCCAGTCCCAACAATGCAGGTGGCGAGGCCTCAGTGTAGCTGTGAACCCCACTGACTGAGTCACACGAATGCAGGTGGTTCGGCCTCGGTACAGCTGTGCACCCCACTGACCCAGTCTCACCAATGTACGTGGCTCAGCCTCGGTGCAGCTGTGCACCCCACTGACCGAGTCCCAACAATGAAGGTGGCCAGGCCTCAGTGTAGCTGTGCACCCCATTGACTGAGTCTCCCCAATGCAGGTGGCTCTGACTCGGTACAGCTGTGCACCCCACTCACCGAGTCCCACCAATGCACTTTGCTCGCCTCGGTACAGCTGTTCACCCCACTGACTGAGTCCCACCATTGAAGGTGGTGAGGTCTGAGTACAGCTGTGCACCCTACTGACCGAGTCCCACCAATGCAGGTGGCACATCCGCAGTACAGCCTGTCTGCACGGTGACTGCATGTTCTGCCTGGCAGCCTGCAAGGACATGCCAGGGTGTGCCCAAGGCAGCTGCCATTTCCCGTCTCTTGCCCCACACTGACAAAGCCTCTGCCCAGTCAGCCTGGCTAGCAGGAGAAGAAGAGCACTCGCAAGACCCCTGCCTTGCTCTTTCCTGCTCTTTCCAGGGCTCAGCTCCAGTCGAGGCTGCCTCCTGCAAGGCTTGGCCCTCTCCCAAGTGCTTCTTACAGCCCTGTGTCCCTGGCATCATGTACAACCACAGGCACCAAATTCCACAAGCCTTCAGAACTGTTCAGCTTTGTAGGTCATTTCCATTTGGCAGATTTTGGAAGGACATGACTACTTTGGGGTGTCTGACATGGCATTTTCATACACCACCTGCTTTGTCATCCCACTGGTGTTTGTGCTGGCATCTCATTCTTTATTTTATTTCCCTCACATACACACCCCACTTAGGCTTTCTCAATCTTAGCATGCTGCTGGAGCAAAGGAAAGGAACTGGGGTGTGTGGGAGACGTAGGCGAGTGAGACAGGATGTTGAAAAAGTGCAGAAAGCAGGTGTGTAAAAGTAGGGGACTGCTGAAAGAGTGAGATTTTTCTACTGTCTTGCTATGGGCAAAAGCAGGAAATGGAGAGCAAGAAGAGAAAAGAAACTTCTGTCTTCAATAGCAGCTCTATGGAAAGAAGTGTGGACAGGATGCAATGGGGCCACATTGGGGCCCCTCGCCAGCAGGCAGTGGGGCAAGGGCTCATTGTAAAGGAGTTTTGGGTGACAAAACAGGAAGAGCATCCCTGCTCCTCAGCTACAGAGGTGAGCCAAGGACAAGCAGCAAGTGAGAGGGAGGACTGCTGGAACAATACCATCAGCCCAGGCAACAGTTCCTTGTTCCTAACGCTCCTGCAGCTCCCTGGGAGCCTTCTGGGGCTCCTGTTTGAGGAGGCACACAGAAACTCTGAACTGCAAAACTGCTGTGGATCCCCGGCAAAATCCTGCCTGGGAAGGTTGTCTGGCTCGGGAGACCATGTGGCAGCCAGGACTCCTGGGTCCTGGGGCTGGGGCTGCCCTGATGCCCAAGGCCCCTCTGGAGATGAGGGAATTTGTCAGAAATGTTTGGGAAATAATTGGGGGAAGGGAGGGGATTTTTTTCCAGGAGGGGAGAGGAAATCTCTCTGCTCCCTGGCTGGGCCATCTCCACGGCAATGGTGGAGTGAGCCCCAAGATGACACGAGCTGAGGTCACAGCAGGATGTGCTGCATCACAGGGAGGTCTCCGTGGTGCCGTGGGTGGGGGCCCTCACTTCCCTGAGAGGCCCAGGCGCTGCTGGGCACTGCTCACACAGTCCCCACCACTGTCCTTCGTAGTGGCTCTGTGGCAATGATGGGGGCCAGGAGGCAACGGGGCTGCACTAGGAGCCCTTGTCGACATGCGGAGGAGCAGCAGTATGTTGGCAAGGAGTATTGGGTGATGAGATGGGAAGAGCATCCCTCGTCCTGGGCTTGAGAGGTGAGCTGAGGGCAAAGGGGCAAGCGAGATGGAGGACTGCTGCAGGGACACCATCAGCCAGGAATGCACTTCCCTGTTTCCAGTGCTTCTGTAGCTCTCCAGTGAAGATAGACACTGTTTTTATCCTTTTATGATTCTAACTTAGCAGAGCATATTTGGGGAGAGCACTTTGTGCACAGGTGGAGGCACCACTGTCACCCTGTAAGACCTGGCTACCCCAAGGACTTTTCTCTAGGGGTGAACTGCTGGGGTGAGCCCAACATGGCCATCTCCCCCGATGCCCTTCGTCACCTCACACCTCCACTCCCTGGCACCAGCAGGCCCAGAGCTGGTCTCCCCCTCGCTGCCCTGTGCCCCCTTGGGGCTCCACAGCCCTCTGGAGTGACCCCTCCAGGACCCGCTCCCAAGCCTGCCAGGTGCAGCAAGAGGGCTGCCAAGCCCTGGGGCTAACCTGGGGAAGGGGCTGGGGCAGGAGGGCAGAGAGGACACTGCCCTGCCCTGGGGTGCAGCAGCATGTTGCCCGCAGGCTCTGGCGCCCCATCCATTCCCAGGGCCCCATTGCCAGCACCAGGGCTGGCACCAGCACAGGCCCTAGGGCTGCCCTCCAAGCCCAGCACGGCCCCCAGGGCGCAGGGCAGTGAGGAGCCCCACGGGGCCCTGTGGCAGAGCGGTAGGGCCCAGGGCCCTGCACTGCCTGGGCACCTGGCACCTGGCCTCCCCGAGGTGCCACCCACAAGGTGGTGCCGTCCAGGAGGAGGAGGGGGCAGAGCTGGCTGCCAGGGCAGGAGGGTGCAGCGTTGCCATGGCATTGTCTGAGTGTAGTCCTCCTATTGGCTGTCCTGAGGAGGAGGGCGGGGATGGATTGGAATGACGACTGTCTCAGCAAATCGGAGTCCAGAGTGGGAAAAGGCCAAGAGAAGAGAGAGGTATGAGAAGGGAGGGAGCGAAGCAGGTGAGAAGGGAGTGGGAGTGAGAGTGGGTGCGAGTGGGGCTGGTGGGGGCTGCAGGTGCGTTCAAATGCCGGCGCGTGCCCTCACACTGCAGCAGGGGTAGCGATGATGGTGAAGGGACTTCTTTCCTGCAGGAGTTCCCGAAGAGGCTGTTGGGGCTGTGACCACGGCCATCAGCAGGTCTGCGGCGGGGCTGTGTGTTTTTGAGATCATTTCTGCCTCAGCAGCTGATCAGCCGGGATTTCTCTGCTGGCTGAGGAAGTTCTAGTGAGGTAATTTTTGCCTCAGAGTCTTCTTGGCCAAAGGCAGAGACCTGGTTTTGCAGGTGACTGTGAAGTCCCATCTTTCTGAGTCCCTGATAGACCAGCAGCTGGCAGTTAGGTCTGGGCGTTGAGTGTGAGTTGTCTTTTGTCCGAGTCCCTGCTAGGGCAGCAGTGGTTTGTGGCAGGGGAAGTTACTTTGAGGAAATTTCTGTCCCTGAAGGCCATAGCAACAGCAGGCATGTGTTGGGGGTTTGCACTTGTGAGGTCCCCTCTCTGTGAGCAGCTGACAGATCAGGAGAAGACATACAGCCTGGATGGTGGTGATGAGGTGACTACTGGTTTTGTGCCCAGGGTAGGAGTTGACCCCTGCAGAGCTCTACAGCAATATGGAAATGCAGCTACTCAGTCAAGCAGAAGTAGATGTTCCATACCATCTGACACAAATTGTGTTCCACTCCGTGATCCTACATTAGTACTGCTGCGTTTAAAATGCGGATGATGTTCTCTGGAGAACGTGGACATGGAGTTTGACTTTGTACTTCTTGCTGACTCAGCTAGAGTCCAAGTAGAGTTTTGAGCGTGCTAAATGAATCTAGTGCTGATGTGCACAATGATATTAGTAATATCTGATTCCCAGGGTGTGTGTGTGTGCTTCAGAAATTCCCCCTGTTGAAACAGTAGGGAGGCTGTGAGATTTTCCTGCAAGGTCTGAATGCTGTGTCTGTTTTTTAGGTGTCCACCTGCTTTTATGACGCATTTGGAAGTGTAACACGTTAGAGGTCTCTGAGTTTCTGTCCCAGTATGCAGTCACTGGAGAAGGAGTGCAAAGGGTGTTGGAGGAAAACGAAGGAATGTCATCCCCCCAAAGTTATGGGCCCCATTTTCAAAGCGATTTCATTTTCATGGAAGCTGAGACACAAGCAAGAGGCAAGAGCTGGCCTGCTCATCCTTTGTGAGAGCCCCTTGCTCTGTGCTTTCTGGAGGTGGGAAGTGAGCAGGCCCTTGGCTGTGAGTGGATGCTGAGAGGTAGTGCCTGTTGCAAGGCCTTGGAGGAGTAGAAGGGAGTTGAAGGATGTAGAGTTGGGCTTTGTGTGTTGTGGGGCACATAGGGGTGCCCTGCCAGCTGTCATATGTGGTGCAGTGCTTTGTGTGTCACTGATGCAATTGTGGATGTTGGCTGGCAACCCTTTTTAGAGGCGAGGGGCAATGGATGAAGTTTGCATCCCTGTGCAGGCATGCCCTGTGGTGGGGCTGGGTGGTAGCTGCAGTGTCTCGGTGCTCAGCATGGGGGAAGGTAGCTGGAGAGAGCAGTACAGTGCAGGGGAAGTGCTGCCAGGTTGGGGAGCTGGGGAGCCCTGTGAAGTAAGGAGGTGTTTGCTCAAAGGACCCAGGCTGCTGTGGTGTCATGGGCCAGAGATGCTGGCAGACTGCTGCCTTCAGTGCACTGAGGTCCAGGCCTTGAGCTTGCTAAGCTCTTGCCAGGATGTGCAGGTAGGATGCTGCCTAAAGGGCACGGAGTGTTTCTCCTTGTTCTGAGATGCGACTGAAGCCTGCTTTTTCCTTCCTTGCCTCTTGTTTGCTTTTCCTGCTGAAATCATTTATCTGCAGCAGTGTTTGCTGAGAGAGGAGGAGCGGGCGGGAGATGCTTGTTGGGTAGTGGGCAAGGGAATGCTGTAAGCTCTTTGAAGGAGTGAAGGCCTTCTGGCAAGATGGTTGTTGGAGGCAGGCAGGTATGGTCTTGGGAGCTGACTGACAAGGGGTGTGTTGGAGCTGTGTGGTGGCCCCCAGTGGTTTGGTGCTCAGCCATGGGAGGAGGTGTCTGGACAGAGCAGTGCTGTGCTCCTAGAGCCCAGCCTGTGATCACTGTGTCCTCTGGGAAACGTGGGTGAGGACTCTTGGTGACTGTGCTCTGACCTTAGAGCATCCTGGTGTGAGCCAGAGGTGCTTACAGTTTGGTGATTTCTGTCAGCTGAGGTTCAGGCTTGCAGTTTTTGAAGGTCTTCTGCTTTCCTGAGACTTTGAGATTTTGCCGTTTCCCCTGGAGAAAGCAATCTTCTCACTCCTTCAAGGCTTTCTGTCCTTGGTCGGTGGTGGAGGCAGCACCTGCAAAGCCACTGGTGCCTTTGGAAGGAGCCTGAGAACAGCAGATGCCTTGAGCCTGCAATGGGGAGACATCTGGAGATAGGGATCTAACGGCCTGCTGAAGGCAGGTCCCAGTGGAGGAGGTCTATTTGGGCCTTTCTCAGTAGAGTTTTGATTATCTGCCTGGTTGGAGATGTGGGAACGTGCCTGGATCCCTGTGCCACAGTTTGGCCACCCTCCTGGAGAACAAGGGTTCTTAATATCTAAGAAGAATTTGCCATTGTCCAATTTGTCCCTGTGGCCTCTCATGCTCTCAGTGTGCACCTCCACAAAAATCTATCTCTGTCTTGTCTGTGCCCTCCATAAGCCAGCTGTGCACAGCATGCATGTCCCCCTTGGCCTTGTCTTGTCTAGGCTTAAGAATCCCAGCTCTCTCAGCCTCTACCTGTATGCCCCATGCTCCAGGCCTTGACTGTCTTGGTGTCCCTGTGCTGCACTCCCTGCTGTGTGTTCGTGCCTTTGCAGAACTGGGGTGTCCAGAGGGGACCCGATATACAGACATGGTCTCACCTGTGCCAAAAAGAGGAGTAGAAGCTTTCAGTGGCCCCACAGGCTGTGTTCTCACAAATACAGCTCAGCGCAGAGGGGAGACATTTTCCGCCAACTGTTGCGACTGTGGAAGGCCAGCAGAGCTGACAGTAACACTCTGATTTTCTCTTTCTTTCTAGGTCACTGCAGTCCCGTACGTTGCTGGTGTAGTCCTAGAACTGCTGAGGATGGAGGCAGGATGCCAGGGTGTGTGCCTGTACCTGTCAACATCTTTGCCGCCATTGTGATCTGTCTGTGAAAGCAGCTGCAAGAGGTGAGGTGCTGAATGAGGTGAGGTTGCTACGAGTGGATGTGAAGGCTTCTGTAAGTGCGCCTAGCTTCCATGGGTGACTTGGGGTGTAGGTTCACGTCCGCTGTGCTGCAACTTCTGCATCACACAAAAATGCTATTAGCGCCAGCTTGCTCTGCAAATGCTACTGTGTTCTTTCCTTTTCCAAGAAGGCTGTGGTGCCACATAGTTGTCTGAGTGTCCCAAAGCCACTGTAGCTTGAAATTGAGGATGTCTCACAGTTGTTGGGTTCCTGTCTCTGTGAGGGGTGAAGATGTGCCCAGGGTCAGGTTGTGAATGCAGCTGTGGAGCTCAGAGTGCTGCTGCAAAGCCCGTGCAGCCAGACAGGTGGCATTTCAGCAGACCGCCAGGCTGGGGCTATCTCCTTGCTTGGGCCTCATTTCAAAGCCTCTGCACACTTTTTTCCTTCACAGGGGCTTCTTGTCCAAGTAACTAAAGGAAAGGAAGCAAGGTTACTTTGGTCTCAGGAGGCCTCAATCTCAGGAGGCCTTAAGGACTCTCAAATGTTTCTACATTTTATCTGTAGCTTTGTATTATTAAAGAAAAACCCCATCCCTGCCCTGAGTAGGTGGAGGTTCCTGAGGGTGTGGGGGTGGAAAGTAGCAGCCTGCTCTGCCTGAAGAAAGCAGAATCCTCCGCTCTGAAAACAGCAGCATTGCCCAATGAGCCAGCCCTGTGCCTGATCTTGTGCTAATAATTTGCAGATGCCCTGTGAGCCTAGAGTGCTTTGGCCACCTTGTGATGTTAGCACAAGAGCTTTCCTGTGTGCCTGTGTTTTGGAGGCAAGGGAAGGCAGTGAGCAGAGCAGTGCCAGGGGAGTGTGAGTGGCCAGTGTCCTGCAGACTTATCTTCTTGCTGGCTCTTGGTTGCATGTGGCAGACGAGGCAGCTGTGTGGGGCAGAGACAGTGTGTTTGTAGACTAGCTGGCACAGCAGAGGTCTGGTATGAGGTTGATGGCTGTTGCAGTGCTGAGTTGCTCTGTCAGTGTCAGACAGCCTTTCCAGTGCAGCTGCTCCCTGGGCTGATCTCTTTACGTAGGCCCTGGAAATGGAAGTGGCATCCTGCTGTCAATTTGTAGATGCTTGTGGTGGTTGTATTTCCCCACTTGCAGCAAAGAGTTCTGAGGGAGGCGCAAACATGGAGCTGGGCTCAGTGAGGCTCTTGGCTGGGCTCAGTTTGTAGGAAGGAAAAATCTCAGAGGCTGCCACTTGAAGGTTTCTCTTTGGCATCAATCCTGGTGGGAGAGCAGAAGAGAAAAAGGGCACAAATCTCCCTGGGAAAGCTAACATCAGCCCCCAGCGACTGCTGCATTCATCCTGTGCAGCCTTAGACCCTTGTGATGCAGATGTCTGCCTGTGGATGGATGACTCTGTGCTCCATTTACTATCACTGGAGAGAAGCAGCAGCTGCCAAAGTGCTGTTCCCCTACTCCACAAGCCCACAGCTGAAGACACAAGGTGCACTAGGCCTTGACGGCCTTGAGATCCACAGGGCTCTCTAGAGACTCCAAAACTTGCTGGGAGACAGACCCCCTGGAGAGTTTACCCTGCTGCCTGTCAGACTGAGGTGAGGCTGCCCATCCTGCAAGCACGAGTGGTGTGCAAAGGAGCTGAGAGTTTTATGCTTCTCAGGTCCCCTTTGGAAATGGAACTTCAATTAAATTCATTCACCAAAGCTAGGGAGCTAAGTTGTCTGATTCTGCTGGCACTTCCACCAGTAAGCTGGCCACTTTCAGAGGTAAATTGGGTCGAGCCAACAGTGGTACATGCATCAAGCTGGAAACAGAGGCTGTCATCTGCCCCCCTCTCTTTTCTGCATACCACTTACTCTTTTGAACCCTGATGGCCCTGAAGACCAAGAATCCAGTACTCTACTGAGATGCTAAACGTACATACTGCCACTCCCCTATTCCCTTCTATGGTAAATGGGAACAATATTCTAGCAAGTAGTTCAGCCACAGCATCTTGGGCCTGGTCTCCTAGTGCCGTCTCTTTCCACCACCCTAAAGGCAAAGAGATGAGCTCCTCTGAGCCAGGCTGTGGGGCACTGCATGACGATGTGGGGAGAGTGCCTGGTCCCCAAAGCTGTGCAACATCACAAATGGGTGTATCCCCTCCCAACGTAGTCATGCCCAAATCCTTGTGTGGGAAGGTTAGGGCTCTGCAAAGTACCTGCCCATGAAACTTGTGGTGTGGAATGCGCAGGAATGTTGCTGGCAGTGGGAAATATGGACTCATTCCGCAGGGTCTCTCCAGCCGCATCCTATCAGCCCATGGCCTTTGGTTCATGCACCTCAAGCGCACCTTGGACTTCACTGTGTTCAAGGTGGGTGATGCAATGCAGGCTGGGAGAAGAACCGGACAGGTCAGCGTTCGCTCACATGGGACACACTTAATTGTCCCCCAGCGTAAAGCACGTGTGAGTCATAGAAGGGAGACAGAAGCCCTGAGGAGCTAAGCAGATGGCATGGAAAGATGGTGCTGGGCAGGAGACAGGAAAGCAAATAGTTGGAATTGTCCACCCACGACCTGAAGCCAGGCACGCCATCACAAAGCGCTCATCCCCCACCAACTCACTCTGCTTTCCCCACACCACCCCTCCTACAGCCCAGCTGCCAACGCTCCTGTCTGCACCTGATCTGGCACCAACCTCTCTCCTGCCCACTGCTCTCAGCAACCTGCCTGCTCTCCATCATAACAGCACAAGGGCTCATGCTGGAAGCTGCCCCCCTGCCTTGTGCTGAGGTGACACCAGGAGCCTGGGGGTGGGGAAGTGCCTGTGAGAAAGATGAGCAGGGGACAGGCAGCATGATCTGCTCTTGCAGATCTGCAGGGTGGCCCTGGGAGGAGACATCACAGACATCGTGCATTTCCTCACCTCATTGCAGGTGCCCTGGGGAGAGAGTGCCAGAGCCTGCATTGCTCAGCCCCGCCAAGTCCCACAGCCAAAGCCATACTCACCAGGGCTGCAGCCCAGTTTGCAGGCGCCGTTGGACATACTGAGGTGATGCACCTCGTGGAGATGATCTTGCTGCTGCTTAAAAGAAGCTTCAAAGTGGGGTTGTCAAGTTGTCATGTCCTGGTGCTGCTAGCTCTGCCTCCAAGCAGAGGAGAGCGAGGCAATTGAAGGCAATCTTCTTGTGTCCTGAGCTCTGGCAGCTCTCCAGCATCTCCCATGCCACATGAACAAGAGCAAGAGCACTGCTGAAGAGAGCCAGTGCCAGCTTCTTACCTGGAAGGTAGCTCCCGCTCCAACACCGTGGCTTGCACTGCACAGCAGCAGCACAAAGAGGAAGAATTAAAACACACAAGGAGATAAAATCCCATGGTCAGGTAAGGTGAGAGTGAAAGGAGCAGAAACATGGAGGCAATCTAAACCCAAACCCCAATCCAAACCTTTCCTACCTGAAGCAGCTCAGTGGACATAATTCTCCCACTGCACTTACCTGCCTCTGTCCAGCTTCCAATGGCTGTGCAGAGCTCCTACAAACAGTGCACCAGCAGGAACACCAGACAAAGCAGGGAAGGACAGGAGTCACGATGTCGTTCCTTCGCCTGCTGAGGGAGAGCAGAGGGTGACAGGAGGCAAGTGAGTCATGCTGAGGAACCTCTTAGAAGTCAGCTCCTGTGTGGAGGAGGGAGGTGTTGAGCGCATCACACAGCTGTGGGACTTTGCTTCCAGACAGGACCTGCTCTGTCAGTGCTCAGCTGCTGTCTTGGCACAGCCTTTTACTGCTCTCTGCCATCAATCCTCACGTGTCCATCTGGGGCTCCTGGCCAGCACAGTAGTGGTCTGTGTCTATTGAAAACACAAATCCTGCAGTAGGAGAGCCCATCTTGCAGGGCCCAGATGCTCTACCTGGAGTGGTGTTGGCGTTCATCCCTTAGACTAGTGTAAAGGGCACAGACAACAAGAGAGCTTTCTCACTGGGGCCTCCTCAGGGTCTCCCTGAATCCCCAGCTTGGGGATGTTCTGATATCTTCCCTCTGCTCAGCATTTGTTTTGGCACCCAGCTGCATTGCACTGGTCTTTCTATAAACCTGGAGCTGCAGTGTCCTGCCAAAGGTACTTTTAGACAGCCAGCTCCTTGACTAACTGCTGTGGGGACAGACAGACGTGGTCATGTGTGCGGGCTCTGCACCTGCCAGTGCCTAGCCCAGCTCGTGCTCCAAGGTTTCCCCAGGAGCCCTTCATGCCCTTCTTCAGCTCATTGAGAAGGACCTTAACGAGTCTTTGCCCCTAGCATTGCAGTCCCCCCTCCACCAAGGATGACACTACTCACCAACTGACTCTCAGAGCTCGTCGTGCTGAAGACAGCCCTCAGAGTGCAGCACACCAGCCCCTTTTCCACTTGCTTTGGTGTTCTTTTGTAGTTCTCATCTCCCCAGGCTTCTCCGGCTGCTCTCATCTCTGCTTGCTGACCATCTGCTGGGCAGTGCCACTCTCCCTCCTACTGCCGAGGCCATGCGTGCCTCTTGCTGGGCTGGACACAGGCCTCAGAGCTGCTTGCCTTCCTCTTGGTGGGCGACCGAGGCCTTCCGGGTGAGCACTGCCTGTCCCTGCCATCAGCAAAGGGGCCATGGCTGCAGCCCTGCACAGCGCAAGCAGCCGTGTCCTCCATCTGCTCCTGCTGGAGCTCTCTCTCCTCCCTGGAGGCAGCAGGGCAGCAGCTGAGGTGGCTCCAGCTAGTTTGGTTTGGCGTGGAAGAGACTAGCGAGCTGCCCGCCCTGGCTTTGCTGTGGCTGCAGCTGGGTGTGTGGAGTGGCTGCTCTTTCTGCCCAGCGTCGCCTTCCTCTGCTGGGGCTGAGTGCTCCGAGTCTGAGGAGAGCACAATGCATTCAGGGCTTCTCTCTGCCGAGGGCTTCCAATATCCCACAAGGACACAGCTGCCTGATGAGGAGTCACTGTCCTGGGGGCTGGCAGGAGCTGGCAACTGTCTCTGGGCTTCTCCTCCTGCTTGAGCTGCCCCATTGTCAGAGTTTGTCTGTAGATTTTGGGGAGATTGTGTGGCTGTGGCAATGTCACAGGGGCTGACATATAAGGTGACCGGAAGCATCATATAGCCAGGGCTGCCAGCTGGGGATGAACTCTGGGCTGGCCCTGGAGTTGTGGCTGTACCCGCAGCAGCTGCCGGGCTTAATGATGCTGAGGGGCCTCCTTCGTGCTGGCTGTGAGAGTGGCAGTCATATATGGCCTGCTGGTCATAGGTCTCCATGGTGCATGAGCACTGGGCAAAGCTGATGAGCTCGTGGATGAAATGCCTGGTGTGACTCAGCAGCAGCAGCTCCGTGATGGTGATTCTGCTTTTTAAAGGAAGATTTACCTGTTGGGGTTGTGGGGGAGATGAACTACAGGCAGCATGCAAGGTTTGAGGGAGGGATTCCTTGCCAGAGCTCTGCCCACAGAAGTGCGTGGGGCCCTCACAAATTGCATCTATGGGAGCTGAACGTTTTAGCCTATGTCTTTGCAAGGCTGCACTCTCTCACCTTTGAAAGGGTCTCTGTGTGCCCAGGATGCCAAGGTGCTCCGCAGGGAGCGCTGGGCCCAGGTAGGGTGGACAGACAGCACAGAGACAGCAGCACCGCTGGCCTGGCTGGCAGCACCACTGGTGCTGGTGCCGGGGATGGTGCCGGAGCCAATATAGGCCCCTGCAGCAGGCAGGTGGTGGGAAGGTAGTGTGGAGGTGCAGGGCAGGAGGGGACATGGGGCCCACGAGGCCTTTTTGGGAGCTGGTGCGGTAGGAGACAGCCTGAAGAGGCTGGAAGAGGAAAGCTTGGCCAAGCCCAGCACTGGCTTTGCCTGCAAACCTGCTGCTGCCCTGAGCTGTGCCATAGACAGGAACGGCTGTCGCTGGTTCTGCTGCAGCCCTCCAGCAGCCTCTGGCAGTGCCTCGGGGCTTACAGATGTGCCTGTGGATGCTGCACATGTGGCTGCTCAGCTGGATGAAATTTGAGAGCCTCTGCAGGACCCCAGGAGTAAGGAGTCAGGTTTTATTTGCTGCCAGGGACAAGATTTTTTAAACAAACATTTTTTCCCTGCTGTAATCTGGATGGTAGCTCAAAAGACGTCTGTCATGACAGAGAAGCAAAACCAATCTCCTCTCTGATTGCAGATGTGCCTGTAGGTGAAGCTTTCCCAGCCTTTCGTCTGGACGAGGTTTTGGCCTCTCTGCAGAACGCTACAGGAAGTAGTTAATACTTTTTTTTTTCCCTGAATGAAGCAGCTTGTGATGTTACGTAATTTCTCTTTGCACTCCGGTGATCACTTTTGTGACTCCAAAGCCATTTATCTGAATACATAAGTGAAGGAAATCTCTTCTCCAGTTGCAGATGTGGCTGGAGGGAGGCTTCTGCAGACTCTCAGCTAGCTGAGGTTTTGGAGAGAGGTCTGAATCGCACAGGTGAGGTGTGGCTATTCAATACTGGCACGAATTGTCTTTTCTCTTGTAATAGTTGTCTGCCCTCCAGATGAATCCAGGTTACCCAGCAAACATCTTTGGTATGAAGCCCAGAGGAAGAGTCAGGGGTAGTTAGGACTTAGGCTTTGCCTGCCCAGCGGGCTCTTGTTCAAGACAAGTGTAAAGGGTCTGTTTTGTGTGCTGGGGCAAAATGCTGCCTCTCCAGCTGTGGCTTCTTTGGTGTCCCATTAGAGACCTCCTTGTCAGGGACGTTGCACCAAGGGCCAGGCTGCTCGTGCAGCTGATCTTTGAGGGATGTAAAATCCTGCATCAGTGCAGGATTTGGGGAGGTGCCGGTTCCAGTTGAAAGGGCGCCTGCTCTGCTCTGCAACTTTGAGAATCTAGACCCACATGTACATCCTGTGGAGTGACATGATCTACTCGCCTTCCCTGCAGTTTGTATCACATTGGAAAAAAAAGCACTGGTACCTTCTCATTTGTATTTGGTTGTAGATGTGCCTGTAGACACTTGTGACCCTGCCTCTCAGGTGGCTCCTGAATTCAAAGCCTGGGAGGGATCCTGTGGGTTAATGGTCTCTATGGATTTCCATGCACAAAGAAGCCTTTCTGTTTTCGTGTTGTATTCTTTGAAATGTAAGTTACTACTTTCTCTGAAGATCCTTGGAGAGAAGCTTCCCAGATAAAGCATCTGAATATTCTGTGGGATTTTCAGAAGCTGTGAGGAAAATAGTGCAGGGGGAATTTCTGATAAGCTCCCTGGCATGATGGGACTTGCTTCTCAGAAGGATTTTGTCCCCAGCTGAAATGCCTGCCCCTTTTTCCTGTCCTCTGTGATGTGAATCCTTGGGGGGCAGGTTTAGCTCAGTTGTTCAGAGGGTGGTGCTGCTAATGCGAAGGTCGCGGGTTCAATCCCTGTATGGGCTATGCTGAGGGTTGGAATAGATGACCTCCAGAGGTCCCTTCCAACCTTACCATTCTATGATTCAATGTCTTCTTACAATTGCCCTCACCAAAAAGCCAAAAATTGGCATGTGAGCAGGAAGAGCACATGCAAGTTTCTCATCATCCAGCCTGTCTGGTTTTGCTGTCTGCACCAGTTTCTTGGAAGATGTTGTGCCCTTACCTTTTTCTCCGTACATGAAACGTTGTTTGGGCTAGTGGGCTAGCTTGACCACCAAGGACAGAAGTTTTGTCCTTCAAGCCCTTTGGGAAGTATTGCCTCCTGAAGATACTGTGCTCCTGATGAGGTCCCAGTTAGGTCTGCTCACAATTCCTTGCTTTCTAAAGACTTCCCTTGCTTTCACCTTTCTTTCTTTCTAAAGTGGCAGATAATGAGACCATGGAAGAGGAGATGTTTTGGGAAGGAGGCAGTCACAGACTGCTTGTCTCTGATAGAGGAGCCAAGCCTATGGAAGGAAGAGGCGTGGCAGGTAATTGCTGTCCCTTGTCAGCTGGTGTAATACCTCTAACTGCTTGTGTGCCTCTGGGCTCCTTCCTTAGGAGATAGGAAGATCGGCCAGCAGTGGCTTTTTGGAGAGGCCTTTCATCTCTGGTATGTGGAGATTATTGCTGTTTGTGATTTACTGGGGCAGATGTTGTTGCAGTCTGTGTAACTGCAAGGGGACCCTTGTGTGCAGTGAGACAGGAGAAGGAGACCCTGTGCAAGACTCTTGTTGTGTTTGGTGCTTTTAATTCTGAAGCCGAGGTGTGTCACTTTGGTCTCATCTAATCGAACCTCGGAAAGCACCATGTGAATTCTAGTTCTCTCCTGAGTCTAGTAGAGCAGCCTGCTCTTGACGGAAAGGTAGTGTGCACATTTTGGAAGATTCTGTGAGTGCAGCAGTGGTGCTGCTTGTAGGAGGAATGTGGCAGTGAAAGCTCCCTTGATGCTCACATACATCTTCAGGGGAGCCTCTGAGACCTAAAGGGCATTTTTCTGTTGGCCAAGGCTAGAGGACCAGCTTGTAAGTGTAACGATTATTTCTGGGCTTCCCGCACTTAGCTGCATGCCTTTGGTGCTGTGAGGGGATGCAAAAGTCCCCAGAGAGCAGTGCTGGAACCTGGATGCATTCAAGTGTTCCCTGGAAGAGCTGTGAGAGGAGGAAGGTGAGATGATGCCTGTGTGTTAGGGAAGCCAGAGCACACAGTGACTGCTGGGCTAGGGAGTGCAGCTGGTACTGTTCCAGCTGCAGCTGTGCCTCTCTGCAGCCGGGGCCCCCAGTGTCCCTGAGCAAGAGAGCAGGAGCACAAGAGAGCCTGCCTCTGTGAGCTGGGCTTAGGGTGCTGAGCTGGGAGTGCCTTCCTTGGCAGTGAGCTGGGAGTTCCTGCTGTTACTCGTGGAACCTAGAAAACGTTGTGGCTGCAGGGTTTTCTCTCAGGCAGACATGTTAACTCCTCAGCTTGCCTGGGAAATCTGAAGGCAACATTAGGTGAGGAGTAATGCAGAGTCTGCCACTCTAATGTGCAGAATGGTAGTATTTCTCCTCCAGGTGGGGTAAGAAGAAGAAAGCGGAGGCTTCAGCTCATAAAGATCTACACAAATGCATTGTAATAGCTTCTGAAGTCATCTCCGGTGTGGTAGTGGCGAGGGTAGTCTTGGTGGTAGTAGTCCCATTGCTGCTGAAGAAGAGAGAAGGGTAAATTGGGTTATTTTCCCCATGTATTGGTGGATGGCTGCTCTTAGGAATTCAGAGCTCTAGTGCTGTGGAATGCAAAGCGAGCTGTCAAGAGTCCTGTTGAGATTTCTGCTCTCAAATTTCCTTAATTGGCCTCGTGATTCATACCAACAAATATGCTGTGCTGAAGCTTGCTTTTATTCTATCAGGGAACCAGTTAGGCCTGTCACCAACACTGCCTGTAAAAGGGAAGAGGGCAGAGCAAATTCAGGCCGAGGAAGGCAGGAGGCTGACATATTGCTGTGGAAAATATGGACTTGAAGAATAGCTTCAGTCCCCTGCTAGTGAATTAGGACACCCTGTGTTCTAATGGTGATATCTCATATTTTTTGCCTCAGCCTAGAAGCTGCAGCAGCTCCGATCCTAGTGATGACTCTTTCTCAGGTACATGCATGTCTTTGGATTCTGCAGAAAAAGAGCCTCTGTTGACAGTAGCTGAACCTGATCACTCCAAGCCTGTGTGTCTTTGTATAACTGCATACTGTGTTTTTCCAAGGGGCCACAGCTGATGCTGCAATGCCCTTAGCAGCGTGGAGACACCCTGAAGGCACCTAGACCACTGGTTGGGCGGTTCCAGTTATCAGCCCGTGAGGATGTTTTCCAGAGGTCTGTATCACGATGTTGTTTTCCACAGGAACCTCTCCTTGTTAGGGATAACCCTTCAAAGGGTTCAGGTTTCTGCTAGGGTGTTTCTTATAAAGCATGACATTGTTTAAACCAGGAGAGACGCTTGTTCTCAAGCCAGTGGCAGCTGCTGAAGACTTGAGGTGAAGTGCTGGAGGCCATGAAGGGTTGGATCTCTTTGGACCCAGCCTCCCTGAGGTGTCCTCTTTAGGGCTGCCATTAAGGTTTCCTTTTTCGAAGGGCAAATGGTTAAAAATGCGGAATCCCTGGCTATGATTAATTCCCCAAAGATTTCTTGGAGCTGGTGCTTGGAATCAGAGGTGCAAAAGGGAAAGAAAAAGCGGGATCTGTTGTGGAAGAGAAAGAGCACAGAGAGATCTGCCTGTGACCCCTAATGAATGTTCCTCTGCATCAGCTCCTTCCTGCTGAAAGGGCCCAAGGTACAGCAGAATCGCAGTGACTCCCCTGGGATGTAGCAGGCAGGATGAAACCTGATTGTAAAACCCTGGCTTCACACGAGCCCCAGATCAGAGACTGGTACTCAGTTTTGCTCTACAAGTTTACTGGGTATTTCTACATCTCCTGAACTTTTTGTTCTCTGTGCCAGCTCACAGCACAAATGTCTGCATCCGCCCCCCCGCCAGGTTCCTTACCCAAATGTCCTCATCCATCAGACTGCCAGGGCCAGCCCAACTGCAGCACCTGGCAGCTTCTGTCTCTGCACAGGGGAAGAAGCCCTGCTGCTGCAACCCCTCAGCAGCTCTTGCTGCTGCTGAGCCCTGCTGTCCCAGCAGGAGTTCAGCTGCATCTGTGACACAGGACATCCTGCTCTGTCTCCAGTCTCAGCTTCTCTCCGACCAACAAGTCAGGCCAAGGATCGAGCACAGACAGGAGGAAGAGCACTGCCCACTCCGCTGAGGTTTTGCTCCAGGCAGATAAAGGTCTAATGCTGCCACAGGGGTCTCTGGCCGAGCTGTCTGCACAGCAGGCAGAGCTCTGAAGTGCTCCCATGTTCCCACACAGTCACAGGAGCAGGGACTCAGCTGGGCTCCTTGGCTGCCCCATGGCACTGCACCCTCCCTTCTCCCCATTCAGGAGGGAGATGTACAGACATGACCACTCAGTGTGGATACATGCTGGTCCCTCATCTGACCTTTGTTTCAGGGAGGGGGATGGCACAGCTCAGCTTCAACAAGACACACATTCATCCTCTGTGCTGCTCTTCTGCTTTTCTGGCCATCCCATACGGTCCAGAAAGCATGTCCCATAGGAACATGCATGTCCCAGGCACCAGCAGATCTGCTGACCCAGAGCCAGCTCCCAAGGGATGTACCCTCCAGAGATGTTTGTCTTTTGTTGTAGACATATAGACATATAGAGACACGTGTCTGCTGCTCTAGCAATGGGAAGGTGCCAGAAGATGCTGTGTTTCTGAGAGTGCTGTAGAGGCAATGGGCTGCCCCTGTGGTGCCTGTGAGATGGCAGCTCTTCTGGCCCTCACAACTTTTGCACTAGGTTATAGCACCATGAATTACTTTGTCTTTGACGAAGATTTCTTCAGGACACTGATGTGCTGTAATGTTTTTGTTGCTTAGGCCAGCTCTCTACTCTGGATTCAAGTTCATTATGGAAAGTGAACTTGATAAGTGAATGACAGAAAACTAATGCCTTGAGGCTTCTGCTCAAGTTGAATCACATGTGATTATTTTGAGATCTTCTCATGAAGGAATTCAAACAAAAAACGTGAGTTAAAAACTTGGAAATTGTTTTTTTTTCCAAATGGCTCTGTAAAAGGACAGCTGTACTTTATCAGGATCAAAGTTCTGACTGTAGCAGTTGCCTCTTCTGCAGGAAATTTTCCTCTCACTGAATCTGCTGAGTGGGTTTTCCTGGATGAGGAGGACGGCAGGCTGGGCTTTGTGGTGTGAGTGTGCCCTGTGGATCAGCAGGACCCGTGTGTGCAGCTGGTCGGGCAGGGACCATTAGTTTATGTGCAGGCATCTGCGTGTAGGCACAAAGGAATTTACAATCAATGGAACTTGATTCCAAGCACTGCTGATACTGCAGAATATGTTTTATATTCTTATATGAGAATATAAGAATATTTTGTTGTGACTGAGCTCAAGTGAGAGGAGTGGGGAGAAGCAGGTGATTGCTTGGGCAGCTTTGAGAACGACCTTGAAAATGCTTGCCTGTAGGGACAGTGACTGCAGACCACCCGCTGCCCCCAAAGACTCCTTCCAGGCTGGTCTTGAGTCAGGAATAGGAGCATCTTTGATGAGGATGTTGATTGAGCCCGTGTGCACGGTGCAGAATAGATTAGCGGTGCATCACTGTAACTTACTTCTTGGCCACCTGATTGCCATGCTGTTGTTGGCAGTTGGTATTTTTCTACTTTGAATAAAACAAATCTAGCCGTTGTAGGTACTTCTGGACTTTTTTTTTTTTTTTTTTTAATTATTATATCAGGACTGAGCAGCAGGGAGAAGTCTGAACTACATGTCCTGTGTTCTTGTAGGCAGTGCTGAATGCTGAATCGAACAACCCTGCACACTCTCGTCTGGTGTGAGGAGAGGAATTTTCCCTTTTCCCTCTGGATTTCCCGGGTCAGTTCCTGGGAGTGGAAAAGAGCATTTCCTGTGAGCAGGGGAGGCGCCAGGAGGTTCCCAGCACATCAAGAGGCCAGTGAAGAGACAGCCAGGAGATGCTTTGGGAAACTCTTGGGTTTCATTTGTGGCTGCTCAGGATGCTCTTTCTTCTCTTTCTTGGAAGATGACACAGGGCAGAAGAGAGAGCCTTCAATAAACCCTGACTGATTATATTTTAGCCCTAGTGAAGTGTATGCCTTGTGCTGGGTGCTGGTCCTAACACTGTTGATCTCCCAGCCTCCCAGAGGTGTCCTCATCGAGGCTGCCATTAAGGTTTCCTTTTCAGAAAGGGAAAATGGTTATCCTTCCAAGTCCTTTGGACTGCTCAGCTGGATCAGGACACAGCTGGGGCAGAGAGGGGCAGGAGACATTGTGAAGGATCCCTGTACAGCTGTGCACAAGAACAGAAATTCAGCCCCAAATTCACCCCAGGGTGTTGTAATCAGAATAGAAATGGTGATGTGCTCAGCAATCTACTGCCTGCTCTAGGAGAAGGCCATAACTTTTAACAGTGTGTGTGCACCAAGAACAAGGCTTAACTACGTAACAACTACTTTGGAAAGGACGTGCCAGTAAAGAAGCAGATTAAGGCCCAGCTTAAGTGCTTTTTGTAACCCAGCCTCCAGGAGGCAGGCAATATTGCTGAATTTCAGTAACCTTTCCTCCACATTTCACCCCAGACCTGATTTTTTCCTACATCGCTTTCAGCCTTCCTTCTCTGCTGTTAGACCCTACCGAGCAGCGTTCCTTGTCAAACCAGACATCCCCCTATTCACAAGTGCAGGGAGCCTTTTCACCCACAAGTGCATTGCTCGAGTCTGGCGAGCTGGGAGGTTTGTGCAGGGCCTGCTCCTGCACTGAAGTGAACGTGTCAGCACAAGGCAGGAGAGACATCCGGAGGTCAGGAAACCGGTCTTCCACTCACAGATCCCACCAGTGGGAGAGCCAAGAAAAGTCTGAGGGGGCTGGGTGGGAAAGCGAGAAAATGAATGTGATGGGAATAGGAACACGTGAGCCAGAGGTCCTGCTGGGACATGAGGCCGCAAAACTGCTGGGCAGGGTATGAAAACTGTTGAAGGGCAGAGGTACTGTGTGAGCAGGAAGTGGGTTATGGTGTCAAAATTACCTGTTCTCGTTTGTGCATTCACAGGCACCAGTAATGAACAGCAGGAGTCAGATTTTTAAGTATTTTAATTTTTATTGCTAGCAATAAGCTGCCTCTTGGCTGGCAGCACAAGAAGGGGCTGCAAGCAGCTTTTTGTTACAACTTTTAAGCAATAGTTAATTGTTACATGTTTAATACTTTAATTTACATAACCAGCCAGATCGATCCACAATTTTTACTTCTACCCATCCTCTTGCTGTGTTACAGTACAAGAGAGTTCCGTGACAGCCTCATATGGTCCATCTTCTTCATGAGCTGATTTTGCACCTCTTCTGCTGGTACCTTGGAACAACTTTTGTACTGCTGGCTGGATTAAGCTGGCTTCTTTGCAGATCTTCAACTTTGTACAAGAACAGGCCTAAGGCGAGGTCAGATAAGATGTTCTGCTTGCAGGGTACACGAGCTTGCATGTTCTTTTTCTGCTAAACTAGAGGACAGTGGAAATCTCCTTAACGTTCCTTCCTTTCATTTCATGCAAACCACCTTTCAATATTACGCTGATCTACACTGATATCTCCTTACACATGGAGAGGCATATTTGACCCATGCATGAGACAAGAGAAAAGCACTGTTCCCACTGCCAGGATTAATGTTAAAATTATTAAAATACATCTGGTCCACACTCCCAGACCTGGTAGCCATGACCACAACCATGACCAGTTCTGTTGCTAGGAAATTAAGCAGTTACTGCTCTTTGGCTACTCGATGGAAGGTACGCACATGTCGTTGAATGATGTTTGCATAATATTTGCTTTTATTTGTTTCCATAAAAAACACAGACAGTGTATACCAACACGCACACTCCCCGCTGTGTGGCCACTAGGTAATCTAAAGCCCAGCGATTCTAGAGGGCTAATGGACAGAAAGACTTCGGTTCTATTTTTAGGTTTCTTGAGACACTTAGAGCAGCGTTTTGAATGATTTCAAGGGTGGCAGAGATGACACCCACACTTGGGAACAGTGCACGCATTAACTGATTTAATTTTTTAGGTCTTTTCACTGTGTTAAAATAGTACCGTTCCCGACTAGAATGGTCTTGCTTCTGTGCCCAGGAGGCAGGAGGTAACATCAGTCTCAGGTAACATCAGTCTCAGCAAGGACAGAGCCCATTTATGGCCATCTTTTTCCTTTCCTCCTTAGCAAAAGGAGGACAAGAGGAAGCTACCAAAACAGCGCTAGAGCTCTACATGTACAAACCTCAGGGCTCAGGCTGTGCTTTTTTTCACAGCCATCTTCTTTCCTCATTACTGCAGAGGACAGACTGCTAACGTTTGTAACTTAAAGCTGAAAACAAATCAAAGTTTCACAGGTTGATCGAGGAAACTGAATACTGCACTGCCCCAGCATACTACAACAGCAGCTCCTGCCTATCTGCTTTTCCAAACAGTCTCTCCACACACGCCCAGGGTATTTCAGCTTTCCAGGAGGGGAGAACATCCTGGGGCAGAAGCAGCACAGGAAGCAGCTGCTCTGTTCTTCTCCCTCCTCCCCTGATGCCTGCAGGGTCACTAGCGCTGCAGCTCTCACAGCTCAGGGCTTCTCAGCACCCGCCAGGCCGCAGCACGACTGAAAACCCCCGCTGTGTCTCCAGAGTGGTCACGGACAGCAGCTGCCCCCAGCGCAGCGCAGAGGTTTCTCTCCCTCGCCTCCCCTCCCCTCCCGCAGACTCATCCAGGCCCCAGGGCAGAGCGGCGCCCTGTGGCAGCAGCGCCCGGCAGCAGCGGTTCCCCACGCACCAGCACCAGCGGCCAGAGACACACAGGCCCCGCCCCCACAGCCAGAAGTGACGCCCCCTGCACCGCAGCCCCTCCCAACCCTCACTCCTCCAATGGCTCCCATGGGGCATGGCCTCGTGGGGCGGGACCCCAGGGAGGGGCAGGAGGGAGGTGGCAGTGCGCGTGCGCTGTGGAGGGGCTGGGAGGGGAGGGGCGGGCAGGGGAGCTGATTGGAGGGGTTGTGAGGGGAGAGGAGGGGCATGGCAAAGAGTGTAGGGGCGTGGCCAGTCAGGGCGGAGCATGCGCAGTGGCCCAGAGGAGGGCTGTGAAAGGCGGGGCGGGTTCAGGGCTGCCCAGGCCGTGTGGGCAGGGAGGGGGCGAGAGGCAGCTGCTGCTGCGGGGCAGCGTCACCCGGTCTGGGGCCGCACGGAGCCTTTAGCCGCAGCCCCAGGAGCTGCCGCACCGGGGCTGAGGGCCACGGTCTGGGCAGAGCGAGTGGCCGTGTGCGCGGGGGCAGCCAGAGCCGCTGCGGTTCGAATGTGCGGCAGCAGCGGCTGGGGAAGGCCTGGCCCGGCCTGGGCCACCTCCGGCCCCCGGGAGCCCCCGGCTCTTGTGCCCCTTCTCCTTATGACCCCACGGCTCGGTGCCAGCTGTGGGGCCGGTTTCTCAGCACCATCCCAGCTGTGAGGAGAGGGTGCAGGTACAGTGGTGCTTGTGGTGTCTCCAGGCTGGAGGCAGGAGGCAGCAAGCGCCCTGGTGCCCCTGCTGACAGCCCTGCTTTCCCCGGGGCAGGTCCCCAGCTCCTCTCTAAGCCCAGCCCGGCTGTGGGTACCAGCTGGTAAGGGTGAATCAGCTGGGCAAGCTGGTGAGGAGAGCCTTCTACAACTAGCAACTTGGAGGAGAGGGTAACTGTAAGACAAGTGAATAAGGAAGAGATGGCCTCGGATGGCAAGGAAAGGTGCCGGGTGGTGCTGGGAGGATTAGCAGGCGGAGCAAGAGGGGTGGCCTTGGAGTGGCTGTGTGCTCTGGAGTGCCTGAAGAAGGGTATCCTGTGCAAGGGGCACAGAGTGCAGGGGTGGAGAGAGGAACCTTGGTGGTGCTGCCCAGCTCTCAGCTGCCACACAGACTCCAAAGCAGAAAGCAGAGGTTTGGAGGCAAGGCCATGGGGGTGGGTGTGCCCATGGGGACTGCCAAGGTGTTGTGCTGGGGGTGCCCCCAGCGATCCCCGGAGCTTGGTGAGGGGTGTTGCCACGGTGAGCAGCATGGTGTTTTGTGATGGTGGTGGCATGGTGCCTCCAAGGCCCTGGTGATGGGTCGGTCTGCATGGGGATTGTGTCCCTGCTGGGAGCAGAGCCCCTGGGGTCCTCCCTCTGAAGAGAGCCACTCCATGAGGAGGCAGCAGCTGCCCTTGGGGCCAGAGCAGCAGGACCCCAGCAGAGGATCCTGCAGAGGGATGAGGAGCAGCAGCAAACGACTGCTGCCAGGCTGCACACGCACTGCCAGGCACGCCGGAGCGCAGGGGCAAGGTGAGCCATGTGGCTGGAGGCAGAGGCAGGCAGCAGGCATGGGAGCTGCCCGGAGAGCCCCAGGCTGGTTTGGCAAAGGAGCTGTGGTGAAAGAGGCAGGCAGGAGCTGCTGCGGCCAGGTGGGAATTTTTGCCACCCCTACGGTATTCCCTGGGTCAAAGCACAGCGACCTGCATGCTCCAAGGCCCCCACGGAGCCCGCAAGCTCTGCACTAAGGGGCAGGGAGCAGCTCTGGGCGCAGCTCAGCCAGCCGGCATACAGCCGGAGCTTCCCTTGCCCACAGCCCTCAGGTTTCCTGCTCTTCACCAGCCACTCGGACCAAGACAACTGCTTCCACCCTGTGAGTCCTTCTGCCCACAGGTGGTCAGCAGCAGCTGCACGCAGCAGTGCAGCACAGCCGGAGCCCAGCTTGCTCCCACCAAAGGCACAGGCTGCCTCAGCTGCCCAATGTACGGGACTCAAGGTCTTCTGCACATGTCCTCGCAAAGGTGCAGAGATGACCATGAAGGTGGCTTTGAAAGCCTCTGCCTGACTCCCTGGAGCTGCCGAGGAGCTGCTGGGAAGTGCTGGCAAGGAGCAGGAGGTCTCTGCCTGCCGGCAGGCTGACTGCATGCTCTGCCTGGCAGCCTGCAAGGACATACCTGGGGGTGCGCAAGGCAGCTGCCATTTCCCATCTCTTCCCCACACTGACATAGCCTCTGCCCAGCCAGCCTGGCTAGCAGGAGAAGCAGAGCACCCTCAAGACCCCTGCCTTGCTCTCCCCTGCTCTTGCCAGGGCTCAGCTCCAGTCGAGGCTGCCTCCTGCAAGGCTTGGCCCTCTCCCAAGTGCTTCTTACAGCCCTGTGTCCCTGGCATCATGTACAACCACAGGCACCAAATTCCACAAGCCTTCAGAACTGTTTAGCTTTGTAGGTCATTTCCATTTGGCAGATTTTGGAAGGACATGACTACTTTGGGGTGTCTGACATGGCATTTTCATACACCACCTGCTTTGTCATCCCACTGGTGTTTGTGCTGGCATCTCGTTCTTTATTTTATTTCCCTCACATACACACCCCACTTAGGCTTTCTCAATCTTAGCATGCTGCTGGAGCAAAGGAAAGGAACTGGGGTGTGTGTGGGGCGTAGGTGGGGAAGACAGAGGGTGTTGAAAAAGTGCAGAAAGTAGGTGTGTAAAAGTAGGGGACTCTGCTGAAAGAGTGAGATTTTTCTGCTGTCTTGCTATGGGCAAAATGCGGTAAATGGAGAGCAAGAAGAGAAAAGAAACTTCTGTCTTCCATAGCGGCTGTAAGGAAAAAAGTGGGGACAGGATGCAATGGGGCCACACTGGGGCCTCTCGCCAGCAGGCATTGGGGCAGGGACACATTGTAAAAGAGTTTTGGGTGACAAAACAGGAAGAGCATCCCTGCTCCTCAGCTACAGAGGTGAGCCAAGGACAAGCAGCAAGTGAGAGGGAGCACTGCTGGACCAATACCATCAGCCCAGGCAACAGTTCCTTGTTCCCAATGCTCCTGCAGCTCCCTGGGAGCCTTCTGGGGCTCCTGTTTGAGGAGGCACACAGAAACCCTTAACTGAAAAAACTGCTGTGGATCCCCGGCAAAATCCTGCCTGAGAAACTTGTCTGGCTCGGGAGACCACGTGGCAGCCAGGACTCCTGGGTCCTGGGGTTGGGGCTGCCCTGATGCCCAAGGCCCATCTGGAGATGAGAGAATTTATCAGAAATGTTTGGAAAATAACTGGGGGAAGGGAGGGGATGGCTTTCCAGGACGTGAGAGGAAATCTCTCTGCTCCCTGGCTGGGCCATCTCCACGGCAATGGCGTAGTGAGCCCCCACATGACACGAGCTGAGGTCACAGCAGGATGTGCTGCATCACAGGGAGGTCTCCCTGGTGCCCTGGGTGGGGGCCCTCACTTCCCTGAGAGGCCCAGGCGCTGCTGGGCACTGCTCACACTGTCCCCACCACTGTCCTTTGTAGTGGCTCTGTGGCAATGATGGGGGGCAGGAGGCAACAGGGCTGCACTAGGAGCCCTTGTCGACATGTGGAGGAGCAGCAGCATGTTGGCAAGGAGTATTGGGTGATGAGATGGGAAGAGCATCCCTCGTCCTGGGCTTAAGAGGTGAGCTGAGGGCAAAGGGGCAAGCGAGATGGAGGACTGCTGCAGGGACACCATCAGCCAGGAATGCACTTGCTTGTTTCCAGTGCATCTGTAGCTCTCCAGTGAGGACTGATATCATTTTTATCCTTTTATGATTCTAACTTGGCAGAGCGGATTTGGGGCTCAGAGATGCCATCCTGAGATGGTCTCAGCCTCGGTCCTCCTGCAAAACAGGCTCCAACCTCTGCACCCAAAAGACAGCCTGTTTGGGAGAGCACTTTGTGCACAGGTGGAGGCACCACTGTCACGCTGTAAGACCTGGCTACCCGAAGGACTTTTCTCTGTGGGGTGCACTGCTGGGGTGAGCCCAACATGGCCATCTCCCCCGATGCCCTTCGTCACCCCACACCTCCACTCCCTGGCACCAGCAGGCCCAGAGCTGGTCTCCCCTTTGCTACCCTGTGCCCCCATGGGGCTCCTCAGCCCTCCGGAGTGACCCCTTTAGGACCCCCTCCCAGCCCTGCCAGGCACAGCAAGAGGGCTGCCAAGCCCTGGGGCTGCCTGGGGAAGGGGCTGGGGCAGGACGGCTGAGAGGACACTGCCCTGCCCTGCGGGCAGCAGCACGTCGCCCGCAGGCTCCGGCACCTCGGCCATTCCCAGGGCCCCATTGCCAGCACCAGGGCTGGCACAAGCACAGGTCGCAGGGCTGCCCTCCAAGCCCAACACGGCCCCCAGGGCGCAGGGCAATGAGGAGCCTCACGGGACCCCTGCGGCAGAGCGGCCAGGCCCGGGGCCCCGCACTGCCCGGGCACCCGGCGCCAGGCTGACCCGAGGCCCCGCCGTGCCCCGCGCTGCCGCCCACAAGATGGTGTCGGCGAGCGGGGGGAGGGGGCAGAGCTGGCTGCCAGGGCAGGAGGGCGCAGAGTTGCCATGGCATTGCCTGAGTGCGGCCCTCCTATTGGCTGTCCTGAGGAAGAGGGTGGTGATGGATTGGAGTGATGGCTGTCTCAGCCAATGGGGGTCCAGAGTGGGAAAAGACCAAGAGAAGAGAGAGGTGCAAGAGCGGAGGGAGCGAAGCAGGCGAGAAGGGGGCGGGAGTGAGAGTGGGTACGAGTGGGGCTGGTGGGGGCTGCGGGTGCGTTCAAATGTCGGCGTGTGCCCTCTCGCTGCAGCAGGGGCAGCGGTGCTGGCGAGGGGCCTGCTTTCCTGCAGGGGCTCCCAAAGGGGCTGTTGGGGCTGTGACCAGGGGACCCAGCGCCCTGTCACCGAGGGGAACTGACCTGCGAGCCAGGCGTGCCGGCCTGCCCCGAGCAGCTGGGCCTGGGCGGCTTGGTGGGGTCTGGGTGCTGGAAGCTTTGAACCTTTTGTGGGTCTGAGATGCATTTTCAAGGGTTTCCCTGAGTTGCTGCTGCCCCTGCAGCCCCCAGGTGCTGCTCAGAGCTGTGTTTGGGATCTGCTGGACAAAGTGTGAGCAGGTTGCTGCTGTCCTCGTGAGGTGTCCTGCTCAAGTCATTGTGCTTGCTCCATATGTCTTGGTTTGCTCCAGGACCTGTGACGCTGGGAGCAGCCTGAAGGGTGTTTACAGAAGAGCTCTGTTAAGTGTGAGGTGTTTTGCTTTTCAGGGGCCTTGGAAGTTGACGAAAGGCCATTTTCACACTTGTCGTTGTTATTCGCATAATCCTAGATGAGGAGGAAGAGTTGCTGAATTCTGGCTCTGCTGGTTTCAGCAATTGAAATGTCCTGGACGGAGTCTGTTGCCATGTCTCAAATTGTCAGCGTGTAAAATAGGAGAATGCTTGTTGTGCTTGATGTGTAGAGGATTTGCTGTGCTTGTTCAGCACTGGGGAAGGAAGTAGACTTGTGAGCTGTGGGAAGGCTTCTCCCTCTGACTGGGACATGAGGCCCTGCTCTCTTGCTACATATAGAGACTGCGTAGGCTAAAGCTAATGTATTTTCGGGGGATTGCAGCTGCTACGTAATGTGTGCTTTGCTGCACTGTGAGCATTGCAAAGCCAGGAAGTGAATCAGGGAGGCCATTTGGGAGGTGGCTCAGCCGTGGGAAAGGGCAGGGGGAGCTGCAGGCAGCAGCAGGGTGGGCAGTGAGGTCCCTAGTGTTTAAAAGGGCTGTATCAGAAAATGCCCTGTGTCCCATCAAGTGTTTATAGGTAGCTGGTGGGGCTGGAGGAGGCCCATGGCTCAGCTGTTGATGGTGAGGTCAGTTCTGCCTGAGTCCCTGATAGGCCGGCTGGAGGGAGAAGGTGTGGCTGTTGCTTGTGATGTCACTTCCAGTGGAGCAGTGGATAGGGCGGCAGCAGGTCCGCACTAGGATGTGTTTTTGAGATGGTTTCTGCCTGAGCAGCGGATCAGCCAGGATTTGTCTTCTGGCTGGGGAAGTTCTAGTGAGGTAATTCCTGCCTTAGGGGCTTCCTGGCCAGTGACAGAGACCTGGTTGTGCAGGTGACTGTGAGGTCCCATCTTTCTGAGTCCCTGATAGACCAGCAGCCGGCAGTTAGGCCTGGGCATTGACTGTGAGGTCTCTTTTGTCCGAGTCCCTGCTAGGGCAGCAGTGGTTCGTGGGTGGGGAAGTTACTTTGAGGAAATTTCTGTCCCTGAAGGCCATAGCAGCAGCAGGCATGTGTTGGGGGTTTGTACTTGTGAGGTCCCCTCTCTGTGAGCAGCTGACAGGTCAGGAGAAGACACACAGCCTGGATGGTGATGGTGAGGTGACTCCTGGGTTTGTTGCATGTGCCCAGAGGAGGGATTGACTGCTGCAGAGCTCTACAGCAACATGGAAATGCAGCTACTCAGTAAAGTAGAAGTAGATGTTCCATACCATCTGACACAAATTCTGTTGCACTCCATGATCCTGCGTTAGTACTGCTACATTTAAAATGCAGATGATGTTCTCTGGTGAACATGGACATGGAGTTTGACTTTGTACTTCTTGCTGAGTAGAGTCTTGCAGCCTGCTTCTACTCAGCTAGAGTCCAAGTAGAGTTTTGAGCGTGCTAAATGAATCTAGTGCTGATGTGCACAATGATATTAGTAATTTCTGATTCCCAGGGTGTGTGTGTGCTTTAGAAATTCCCCCTGTGGAAACAGTTGTGAGACGTTCCTGCAAGATGTAAATGCTGTGCCTGTCTTTCAGGTGTCCACCTGCTTTTATGACATACTTGGAAGTGTAACATGTTAGAGGTCTCTGAGTTTCTGTCCGAGTATGCACTCACTGGAGAAGGAGTGCAAAGAGTGTTGGAGCAGACAGGAGGAATATCATCCCCTCAAAGTTATGGGCCCCATTTTCAAATAGATTTCATGGAAGCTGAGACACAAGCAAGAGGCAAGAGCTGGCCAGCTCATCCCTTGTGAGAGCCCCTTGCTCTGTGCTTTCTGGAGGTGGGAAGTGAGCAGGCCCTTGGCTGTGAGTGGATGCTGAGAGGTAGTGCCTGTTGCAAGGCCTTGGAGGAGTAGAAGGGAGTTGAAGGATGCAGAGTTGGGCTTTGTGTGTTGTGGGGCACATAGGGGTGCCCTGCCAGCTGTCATATGTTGTGCAGTGCTGTGTGTGTCACTGATGCAATTGTGGATGTTGGCTGGCAACCCTTTTTAGAGGCGAGGGGCAATGGATGAAGTTTGCATTCCTATGCAGGCATGCCCTGTGGTGGGGCTGGGTGGTAGCTGCAGTGTCTCGGTGCTCAGCATGGGGGAAGGTAGCTGGAGAGAGCAGTACAGTGCAGGGGAAGTGCTGCCAGGTTGGGGAGCTGGGGAGCCCTGTGAAGTAAGGAGGTGTTTGCTCAAAGGACCCAGGCTGCCATGGTGTCATGGGCCAGAGATGCTGGCAGACTGCTGCCTTCAGTGCACTGAGGTCCAGGCCTTGAGCTTGCTAAGCTCTTGCCAGGATGTGCAGGTAGGATGCTGCCTAAAGGGCACGGAGTGTTTCTCCTTGTTCTGAGATGCGACTGAAGCCTGCTTTTTCCTTCCTTGCCTCTTGTTTGCTTTTCCTAATGAGATCTTTTATCTGCAGCAGTGTTTGCTGAGAGAGGAGGAGCGGGCGGGAGATGCTTGTTGGGTAGTGGGCCAGGGAATGCTGTAAGCTCTTTGAAGGAGTGAAGGCCTTCTGGCAAGATGGTTGTTGGAGGCAGGCAGGTATGGTCTTAGGAGCTGACTGTCAAGGGGTGTGTTGGAGCTGTGTGGTGGCCCCCAGTGGTTTGGTGCTCAGCCATGGGAGGAGGTGTCTGGACAGAGCAGTGCTGTGCTCCTAGAGCCCAGCCTGCGATCACTGTGTCCTCTGGGAAACATGGGTGAGGACTCTTGGTGACCGTGCTCTGACCTTAGAGCATCCTGGTGTGAGCCAGAGGTGCTTACAGTTTGGTGATTTCTGTCAGCTGAGGTTCAGGCTTGCAGTTTTTGAAGGTCTTCTGCTTTCCTGAGACTTTGAGATTTTGCCGTTTCCCCTGGAGAAAGCAATCTTCTCACTCCTTCAAGGCTTTCTGTCCTTGGTCGGTGGTGGAGGCAGCACCTGCAAAGCCACTGGTGCCTTTGGAAGGAGTCTCAGAATAGCAGATGCCTTGAGCCTGCAATGGGGAGACATCTGGAGATAGGGATCTAACGGCCTGCTGAAGGCAGGTCCCAGTGGAGGAGGTCTATTTGGGCCTTTCTCAGTAGAGTTTTGATTATCTGCCTGGTTGGAGATGTGGGAACGTGCCTGGATCCCTGTGCCACAGTTTGGCCACCCTCCTGGAGAACAAGGGTTCTTAATATCTAAGAAGAATTTGCCATTGTCCAATTTGTCCCTGTGGCCTCTCATGCTCTCAGTGTGCACCTCCACAAAAATCTATCTCTGTCTTGTCTGTGCCCTCCATAAGCCAGCTGTGCACAGCATGCATGTCCCCCTTGGCCTTGTCTTGTCTAGGCTTAAGAATCCCAGCTCTCTCAGCCTCTACCTGTATGCCCCATGCTCCAGGCCTTGACTGTCTTGGTGTCCCCATGCTGGACTCCCTGCTGTGTGTTCGTGCCTTTGCAGAACTGGGGTGTCCAGAGGGGACCCGATATACAGACATGGTCTCACCTGTGCCAAAAAGAGGAGTAGAAGCTCTCAGTGGCCCCACAGGCTGTGTTCTCACAAATACAGCTCAGCGCAGAGGGGAGACATTTTCCGCCAACTGTTGCGACTGTGGAAGGCCAGCAGAGCTGACAGTAACACTCTGATTTTCTCTTTCTTTCTAGGTCACTGCAGTCCCGTACATTGCTGGTGTAGTCCTAGAACTGCTGAGGATGGAGGCAGGATGCCAGGGTGTGTGCCTGTACCTGTCAACATCTTTGCCGCCATTGTGATCTGTCTGTGAAAGCAGCTGCAAGAGGTGAGGTGCTGAATGAGGTGAGGCTGCTACGAGTGGATGTGAAGGCTTCTGTAAGTGCGCCTGGCTTCCATGGGTGACTTGGGGTGTAGGTTCACGTCTGCTGTGCTGCAACTTCTGCATCGCACAAATGCTATTAGCGCCAGCTTGCTCTGCAAATGCTACTGTGTTCCCTCCTTTTCCAAGAAGGCTGTGGTGCCACATAGTTGTCTGTCCCAAAGCCTCTGTAGCTTGAAATTGAGGATGTCTCACAGTTGTTGGGTTCCTGTCTCTGTGAGGGGTGAAGATGTGCCCAGGGTCAGGTTGTGAATGCAGCTGTGGAGCTCAGAGTGCTGCTGCAAAGCCCGTGCAGCCAGACAGGTGGCATTTCAGCAGACCGCCAGGCTGGGGCTGTCTCCTTGCTTGGGCCTCATTTCAAAGCCTCTGCACGCTTTTTTCCTTCACAGGGGCTTCTTGTCCAAGTAACTAAAGGAAAGGAAGCAAGGTTACTTTGGTCTCAGGAGGCCTCAATCTCAGGAGGCCTTAAGGACTCTCAAATGTTTCTACATTTTATCTGTAGCTTTGTATTATTAAAGAAAAACCCCATCCCTGCCCTGAGTAGGTGGAGGTTCCTGAGGGTGTGGGGGTGGAAAGTAGCAGCCTGCTCTGCCTGAAGAAAGCAGAATCCTCCGCTCTGAAAACAGCAGCATTGCCCAATGAGCCAGCCCTGTGCCTGATCTTGTGCTAATAATTTGCAGATGCCCTGTGAGCCTAGAGTGCTTTGGCCACCTTGTGATGTTAGCACAAGAGCTTTCCTGTGTGCCTGTGTTTTGGAGGCAAGGGAAGGCAGTGAGCAGAGCAGTGCCAGGGGAGTGTGAGTGGCCAGTGTCCTGCAGACCTATCTTCTTGCTGGCTCTTGGTTGCATGTGGCAGACGAGGCAGCTGTGTGGGGCAGAGACAGTGTGTTTGTAGACTAGCTGGCACAGCAGAGGTCTGGTATGAGGTTGATGGCTGTTGCAGTGCTGAGTTGCTCTGTCAGTGTCAGACAGCCTTTCCAGTGCAGCTGCTCCCTGGGCTGATCTCTTTACGTAGGCCCTGGAAATGGAAGTGGCATCCTGCTGTCAATTTGTAGATGCTTGTGGTGGTTGTATTTCCCCACTTGCAGCAAAGAGTTCTGAGGGAGGCGCAAACATGGAGCTGGGCTCAGTGAGGCTCTTGGCTGGGCTCAGTTTGTAGGAAGGAAAAATCTCAGAGGCTGCCACTTGAAGGTTTCTCTTTGGCATCAATCCTGGTGGGAGAGCAGAAGAGAAAAAGGGCACAAATCTCCCTGGGAAAGCTAACATCAGCCCCCAGCGACTGCTGCATTCATCCTGTGCAGCCTTAGACCCTTGTGATGCAGATGTCTGCCTGTGGATGGATGACTCTGTGCTCCATTTACTATCACTGGAGAGAAGCAGCAGCTGCCAAAGTGCTGTTCCCCTACTCCACAAGCCCACAGCTGAAGACACAAGGTGCACTAGGCCTTGACGGCCTTGAGATCCACAGGGCTCTCTAGAGACTCCAAAACTTGCTGGGAGACAGACCCCCTGGAGAGTTTACCCTGCTGCCTGTCAGACTGAGGTGAGGCTGCCCATCCTGCAAGCACGAGTGGTGTGCAAAGGAGCTGAGAGTTTTATGCTTCTCAGGTCCCCTTTGGAAATGGAACTTCAATTAAATTCATTCACCAAAGCTAGGGAGCTAAGTTGTTTGATTCTGCTGGCACTTCCACCAGTAAGCTGGCCACTTTCAGAGGTAAATTGGGTTGAGCCAACAGTGGTACACGCATCAGACTGGAAACGGAGGCTGTCATCTGCCCCCCTCTCTTTTCTGCATACCACTTACTCTTGAATTCTGATGGCCCTGAAAACCACTGCAGCAGTGGTTCATGGCTGGGGAAGTTATGTTGAGGCAACTGGTGTCTCTGAAGCCCATAGGCCATCAGCAGGCATGCGTTGGGGGTTTGCAGTTGTGAGCAGCTGAGAGGTCAGGAGAAGCCACATAGTGGTGGTGAGGTGACTCCTGGGTTTGTTGCGTGTGCCCAGAGGAGGGATTGACCCCTGCAAAGCTCTGTAGCAGCAGAGAAAGGCAACAAGCAGAGGTAGATGTCCGCCATCATCTGACCAAATTCTAGGCTACTCTGTCATTGCACTGATGCTAGTAATCTCTTCTTCCCAGAGTGTGTGTTAGGCATGGGCGTTGAGTGTGAGGTCTCTTTTGTCCGAGTTCCATGCCCGGGCAGCAGCGGTTCATGGCTGGGGAAGTTATTTTGAGGAAATGTGTGTCTCTGAAGCCCATAGCAGCTGTAGGCATATGTTGGGGGTTTGCACTTGTGAGGTCACCTCTCTGAGCAGGTGATAAATCAGGAGAAGAGACATGGCCTGGATGGTGGTGGTGAGGTGACTTCTGGGTTTGTTGCGTGTGCCCAGAGGAGGGACTGACCGCTGCAGAGCTCTACAGCAATATGTAAATGTAACTACTCAGTGAAGCAGATGTTCCACATCGTCTGAAACAAATTCTGTTCTGCTCCATCATCCTGAGTCAGTACTACTACATGAAAAATGTGGGTGTTGTTCTCTGGTGAATATGGACATGGAGTTTGACTTTGCACTTGTTGCTAAGTAGAAGCTTGCAGGCTGCTCCCGGTCAGCTAGGGAGTCCAGACAGAGTTTTGAGGCTGCTGAATCAATCTGATGCTGGTGTAAGCAGTGGTGTTAGTAATCTCTTCTCCCCATTGTCTGTGTGTGCTTTAGAAATTCCCCCTGTGTAAACAGCAAGGAGCTTATGAGATGTTCCTGCAAGGTCTAAATGCTGTGTCTGTCTTTCAGGTGTCCACCTGCTTTTATGACACATTTGGATCTGTAACACCTTAGAAATTGGTGCTTTTCTGTCCGACTATGCAGCAGTGGAGAATTGTTGCAAAGTCTGTTGGAGGAGACAGAAGGAATGTCACCCTGAAACAGGGCAACATTTTGAAAGAGATTTCTTGTTCAGGGAAGTTGAGGCACAAAGGAATGGCAAGAGTTGGCCTGATCAGGGCTTGTGAGAGCACTCCTCTGCTTCCTGGAGATGGGAAGTGACCAGGTATAGGACTGTGAGCAGATGGTTAGAGGCAGTGATTGTTGCAAAGCCTTGGAGGACTAGAAGGGAACTGCAGAATTTGGGAGCTGGGCTTTCTGTGTTGTGGGGTACTTGGGGTGCCCTCTGTGTTGCTGATGCAGAGGTGCTCGTTTGCTGCAGCCCTCTGTGAGGCGAGCAGTGGTGTGGGCAGGGTGTCACAGTGCAGGGATGCCCTGTGGTGGGTCCAGGTGGTGGTCCCAGTGTTTTGGTGCTCAGTATGGGAGGAGATAGCTGGAGAGGGCGGTGCTGTGTGTGGGCCATGGTGCCAGAGTGGGGAGCTGGGGAGCCCTGCAAGGTGAGGGTGTGGATATGCTGGCTGGGCCTAGGCTGCCCTGGTGTCATGGGCCAGAGTTGCTGGCAGCCTGCTGCCTTTGATGCACTGAGGTTCAGGCCTTGGGGTTGCCAAGCGCTTGCCAGCACCTGCAGCATGGATTTTTCCTGAAGGCCAGGGAGTGTTTCTCCTTGCTCTGGGATGTGAACCAAGCCTGCGTTTTCCCTCCTTTCCTCTCATTTCCTCTTGCTCATAAGAGCTTTGGTCTGCAGCAGTGTTTGCTGAGAGGAGCGGATGTTGTGGGAGATGCGCTTTTCTGGCTGGGCCTTAGCCTGCTGGAATCCCTTTGAAGGAGTGAAGGCCTTGTGGAGTGGTGGTCTTTGGAGAAAGGCAGGTGAGTTCTTGGGAGCTGACTGTCAAGGGGCTGAGTCCTTCCTGTACCACATTTCTTTGGAGGAGTGCCTTTGAATGGGAGCAGCAAGGCAAAAAAGTGCCCTGCAAGGGATGTGCAGCCCAGGTTTCTTTTAGCGGGTGCAGTGTCTGCATGTTACCGCACCATTGTGCTGTAGTGTGAGCTTTCTGTGCTGCAGCAGGGAAATAAGGAAGCAGCCACGTGTAGCCATCAGTGTGCTAAGTGTGGTGTGGTAGGTGCTGACCCTGCTGACCCTGGCAAGGGACTGGATTTTGCCTGCACTTTGGGTGGTGGTGAGGAGCCCCACTTAGCTCTAGCTGCATTGCTCGGAGTAGCTGGAGTCCAGGCAGTGGTGGTGAGCACATACATCCCACCGCTAACATCCCAGCTGTTTGGCATGCATTATGTCCCCTCTGTTCTTGAAGCCTTTTACCGCTGGCTGCATTGTGGGAAGGCCTAAGCTCAGGAGCTGTGTCATGTCAGGTACTGCTCTGGAGATGGCTCAGCACCACACTTTGTCCTCTGGCATCACTCCCTCGATTCTCTTAGGATGAGCGATGGCAAATGGCAGGTCATCAAGGCCAGGGCCCAAGTCTGTGTGCTCCCTGACTGAGTTTCAGTGCCAGCCTCAGCTGTCGAGTGTTGTGGAGTGGCTTCTGAATTGGATAGTCAAGTCCTTCTGCTCCTGTCAGGCATGGTGGGTCATGCTTCCTGGTGTACCTAAGACATGGAGCACCATCTTTGACCTTTTGGGGCCAAAAGCATCCTTCTGGCAGCAGGCGATACTCAAGCAGCCTTGCATTTATTTCAGAGATTCACAAAGCTGCCATGAGCTCCAGCAGTCTCTGAGGCCACTGCATTTCCCGTGGTGCTGAAGCCTGCCTCCAGCCAGTCATCTCTGGGTACGTTGTGTGCTGTCAGGGGCAGCTGTCATCTGCATGTGGAGGGTGAGCCTGTGGATCTGTCCTGCTTTTTGTTCAAGTGAAGCTGCCTTTTGCCATTTCAGAAGAAAGTGTTTGTCCTGCCTCCCAGCTGTAGGGAAGAGAAGGCGTGAGGATGGGCCTCCCTTTGAAGGCTCTAGGGGCCTGTCAGTAGGGAGGACCCTTTGGACGAGTGCCTTGAGGGCACGTGAGGCAAAAGTGAGCGGCAAGAGCTGGCCTGATCAGCAGCTGTGAGAGCGCTTGCTCTCTGCTTCCTGGAGATGGGAAGTGACCAGGTCAGGGCTGCGAGTGGATGTTCCGAGGAAGCACTGTTTCCAAGGCGTTGGAGGCCTAGAAGGGACTGGAAGGGCTGGAGAGTTGGGCTTTCTGTGTTGTGGGGCCCTTGGGGGTGTCCTTTGTGCTGCCATGTGTGGTGCTGTGCCCTGTGCACCACTGATGCACAGGCACATGTTGGCTCAGTGTTGTGCTGCTCAGCATGGGAGGCGGTGTGTGGAGAGAGCAGTGCTCTGCTCCCAGAGGCCAGCCTGCCATCCCAGTGTCCTTGTGGAAGCCCTGGGTGAGCACTGGTGCTGACTGTGCTCCCTCCTTGGAGCATCCTGGTGTGAGCCAGGGATGCTTGCAGTTAGTGGTTTTCTGTCAGCTGAGGTTCAGGCTTGCAGTTTCTCATGGTCTTGATGCTTCCTGAGTCTTTGGGGTTTTACGGACTCTGCTGGAGAAAGTGGTCTGCTCATTCCTTCAAGGCTTTCTGTGGAATCTGGACCCTCCTTGCATCTTCCCATCTCAGACCATAGTGCATTCTAATCGATTCTGTCTTACTTTCTTTCTAGGTTGCTCCAGTTGTGTAGGTTCCCCCTGCAATCCTCGAGCCACTGAGGATGGAGGCAGGATGCCAGGGTGTGTCCCTGTACCTGTCAGCATCTTTGCCACCATTGTGAGCCCTCTGTGAAAGCGGCTGCAAGTGAATGAGATGAGGCTATGCGTGGATGTGAAGGCTTCCATGAATGCGCCCATCTTCCATGGGTGACCTGGGGCGTGTGGGTTCACCTCCTGGTACCTCTGCTGTGCTGCACGTCCCACATCATACAGATGCTGTTACTGCCAGCACACTCAGGAAATGAGATTGTGGCCCGTCCTTTTCCGAGAAGGTTGTGGTGCCCTGTAGGATGAGTGAAAGACCCTTATAATGAAAGCCAGCATCTGTCGAGTGCCTTTGTGTGAGTGCCCGAAATCCTTGGTAGCTTGAGCTGAGGTCTCAGAGCTGTTGGGCTCCTGGCTCTGCGAGGGCTGAAGATGTGCCCAGGGCCAGGCTGCTCATGGCACTCAACCCTCAGTGCTGTGTGAACCCAGCTGTGGAGCCTGGACTCCTGCTGCAGAGGCCGCACAGCCAGGAGAGCTGGCATTTCAGCAGCCCTCCATCCTGGGGCTGTCTCCTTGCTAGGGCCTCATTTCAAAACCTCTGCACCTTTGTCCAATCACAGGGGCTCTAAGTAAGGAAAGGAAGGGAACCGAGGTTACTTTGAGGTCAGGGGGCCTTCAGGACTCTCAAATGTTTCGACGTATCTGCAACTTCTGTATTATTAAAGAAAATCTCAGTCCCTCTATACTTAGGTGGAGATTCTTGAGCGGATGGGGATGGAAAGCAGCAGCCTGCTCTGCCCAAAGAGAGCAGGATTCTGCCCAGTGTAAAGAACCACATCATGCAAAGAGCCAGCTCTGTGCCTGATCATTTGCACGTTTCTTGTGAGCCTGGAGTGCCTTGGCCACCTTTGGTGTTAGTGCAAGAGCTTCCCTGTGTGCCTGGGTTTTGGAGTCAAGGGAAGGCAGTGAGGAGAGCAGTGCCTGGGGCGTGTGCAAGTGGGGAGTGCCCTGCATGCCTGTCTTCTTGCTGGCACTTGGTTGCATGTAGTAGACGAGGCAGCTGTGTGGGGCAGAGACGGTGGCACAGCTGGCACAGCAGAGGTCTGGCGTTCTGTGGAGGGCTGTTGCAGTGCTGAGTTGCTCTGTCAGTGTCAGACAGCCGTTCCAGTGCAGCTGCTGCCTGGGTTGATCTCTCAACGTTGGCCCTAGAAATGGAAGTGGCATCCTGCTGTCAATTTGTAGGTGCTTGTATCCATACTACGTGATACTAGATGGGAATGGTCTGTGTTGTAACTTTTTAGCGCCTAGAACAATACCGCAGTGTTAAGCTGCATACAAATACGTAACTAACAAGGTCTTGGAAATGTGCGAGAAAGAGCAGCAGTTGGTTACATATGGATTCTGTGCCTTCCAGCCACAGAATAACCATGAGAAGCAGTCAACATGAAGGTCAGAAGTTGAAGAGTAATGATGTAGCGACCCCGAAAGTCAAGTGTGGCCCCCAAAATAAGTCTGTACGCATGTGCAGTATGATAGCCCGGTTATGCGACTGGGGCGGAGTTGGGCTAGACTCCCTGCATTTGTTGGCCACATGTGCCGGGACTCCCGCCTACCGCAAATAATCATAAATACCTGATTTTTTCCGAAGGAGAGAGAGAGGCTGCTACACAACAGAGGACCACTTTGCCTCCTCGGGGACGCCGGCAAAGATTGGGCCTGCCGACTCTCATCATGCAGATGATCGGGAGAAGCATTGGAGTGGTCCTTCTCGAGATCACCATCGGGTCGGTCTGTTTGTAAGTATCTCCTGATAAACTGCTTGCTACTGAACAGTGTTTGTGTGTGTGTGTATTTGTGCTGGCTTCCAAAACCACATGTTTGCCCCCGGGAATCTGACTAGAACATAAATTGGTGACGAGAATGAGATTGCCGGGGTTTGCTGCATGGTGAGACTGGTGAAGCACACAGCTGTACCGAGGCTGCGCCGCCTGCACTGTTGAGACTCGGGCAGTGGGGTGGACATCTGCACCAAGACTGCTCCACCTGCATTGGTGGAACTCGGTCAGTAGGGTGCACAGCTGTAATGAGGCTGCACCACCTGCATTGGTGGGACTCGGTCAGTGGGGTGCACAGCTACATTGAGGCCACACCACCTGCATTGGTGTGACTCGGTCAGTGGGGTGCACAGCTCTACTGAGGCTGCGCCACCTGCATTGGTGGGACTTGGTGTGTGGGGTGCACAGCTGCACTGACGCAGCGCCACCTGCATTGCTCGGACTCGGTCATTGATGTGCACAGCTGTACCTTGGCTGCACCACCTGCTTTGGTGGGACTCGGGGAGCGGGTGCACAGCTGCACTGAGGCCGCACCATCTGCATTGGTGGGACTCGGTCAGTGGGGTGCAGAGCTTCTGTGAGGCTGCAACACCTACATTGGTGGGACTTGGTCAGTGGGGTGCACATCTGTACCGAGGCCTCGCCACCTGCATTGGTGGGACTCACTCAGTTGCGATGCACAGAGAAATACTGTTAGAGAAATACTGTGAGAAAAACCTTGCAAATTGGTAATAAGACTCTAGGAGAAGGGAGAGAGAAAAGCAGTACTGCAAGTATAACCAGCTCCGGCTAAATCACCTTGATGAAACCACGGCACTTGGAAGAATGCGAGTGGTAGGTAAGACAAAAACAGCAGAGTAACCCAGAAGTGACCTTAGTTTCATTAAGGCTTATTAACATATTAAACTTCACAGACGTAAATGAATAATGAGATGGAAATGACATGATAATGATGTTACCGCCTCTTCTTCGCTTCCTATGCTAATTAACAAGAGCGTGAAAGCGCAAGCACAGAGCAATTACCTGATATAATGAAACTGTAACCAATAGAAAGATTTGTATAAAATACTCCCTGAAAAGTGTGTTTAAATCAAGAATGAGAGGGGGAGAAGGTGTGCTAGCTTTGTGGATTTACCACCTAGCACCCATCTCTGCGCAGAAATGAAATAAACAAATAGCTCGACCCTGTGTGTCTACTTTCGCTTGCACACTGGGTAACAAAACCCAGATTTTGGACAATAGCAGGACAAACACTTTCTTCTGAAATGGCAAAAGGCAGTGAGAGCTACATAGGGCTCCTCACCACTACCCAAAGTGCAGGCAAAATCCAGTCCCTTGCCAGGGTCAGCAACTAACCACACCATACTTAGCACACCAATGTCTACATGTGGCTACTTTCTTATTTCCCCGATGCAGCACAGGAAGGTCACACTACAGCACGATGATGGAGTAACTTGCAGAGACTGCACCTGGAAGGAAGAGAGACCTGGGCTGCACATCCCTTGCAGGGCACTTTTGCCTTGCTGCTCCCATTCAAAGGCACTCCTCCAAACAGGTCTCCTACAGGAAGGACTCAGCCCCTTGACAGTCAGCTCCCAAGAACTCACCTGCCTTTCTCCAAAGACCACCACTCCACAAGGCCTTCCCTCCTTCAAAGGGATTCCAGCAGGCTAAGGCCCAGCTGGAAAAGCACATCTCCCACAAAGTCTTTCCCTCTCAGCAAATACTGCGGCAGACCAAAGCTCTTATGAACCAAAGGAAATGAGAGGAAAGGAGGGAAAACACAGGCCTGGTTCACATCCCAGAGCAAGGAGACACACTCCCTGGCCTTCAGGAAAAATCCATGCTGCAGGTGCTGGCAAGCGCTTGGCAACCCCAAGGCCTGAACCTCAGTGCATCAAAGGCAGCAGGCTGCCAGCAACTCTGGCCCATGACACCAGGACAGCTTAGGCCCAGCCAGCATATCCACACCCTCACTTTGCAGTGCTTCCCAGCTGTGTGTGTGTGCCCACAGACAGCACCACCCTCTCCAGCTATCGCCTCCCATGCTGAGCACCAAAACACTGGGACCACCACCTGGACCCACCACAGGGCACCCCTGCAGTGCCCGCACCATGCCCACACCACTGCTCGCCTCACAGTGGGCTGCAGCAAACATGGACCTCTGCATCAGCAACGCACAGGGCACCCCAAGTGCCCCACAACACAGAAAGCCCAGCTCCCAAACTCTGCAGTTCCCTTCTAGTCCTCCAAGGCTTTGCAACACGCACTGCCTCTCAGCATCCACTCACAGTCCTACCCATGGTTACTTCCCTTCTCCAGGAAGCAGACGAGTGCTCTCACAAGCCCTGATCAGGCCACCTCTTGCCATTTGTTTGTGCCTCAACTTCCCTGAACAGGAAATCTGTTTCAAAATGTGGCCGGTACCTGTTTGGTGGTGACATTCCTTCTGTCTCCTCCAACAGACTTTGCACCCATTCTCTACCGGCTGCATACTCAGACAAAAATCATCAATTTCTAAGGTGTTACAGATCCAAATGTGTCATAATAGCATGTGGACACCTGAAAGACAGGCACAGCATTTAGACCTTGCAGGAACATCTCACAAGCTCCCTCCTGTTTCCACAGGGGGAATTTCCAAAGCACACACACATGCTGGCAATCAGAGATTACTAACGCTGCCTACACCAGCATTAGATTGATTTAGTAGTTTAAAAAGCCTAGCTGGACTCCATAGCCGTCTGGGCGCAGCCTGCAAGCTTCTACTTAGGAAAAAGGGGAAAAACAAACTCCATGTCCATATTCACTAGAGAACATCACCCGCATTTTAAAAGTAGTAGTACTGACTCAGGATCATGGAGTGGAATAGAATTGGTGTTAGACGATGGGGAATATCTGCTTGATTAATTAGTTGACCTTCTGTATTGCTGTAGAGCTCTGCAGCGGTCAATCCCTCCTCTGGGCACACGCAACAAACCCAGGAGTCACCTCACCACCAGCATCCAGGCCATGAGGATTCTCCTGACCTGTCAGCTGCTCACAAGTACAACCCCCCAACACGTGCCTGCTGATGGCCTATGGGCTTCAGAGACACCAGTTGCCTCAAAATAACTTCCCCAGCCATGAGCCACTGCTGCCCAAGCAGGTACTCAGACAAAAGAGACCTCACAGTCAACGCCCATGACTAACTGCCTGCTGCCGGTCTATCAGGGACTCAGAAAGATGGGACCTCACAGTCACCTGCACAACCAGGTCTTTGTCACTGGCCAGGAAGCCCCTAAGGCAGGAATTACCTCACTAGAACTTCCCCAGCCAGCAGACAAATCCTGGCTGATCTGCTGCTCAGGCAGAAACCATCTCAAAAACACATCCTAGTGCGAACCTGCTGCCGCCCTATCCACTGCTCCACTGGAAGTGACATCACAAGCAACAGCCACACCTTCTCCCTCCAGCCGGCCTATCAGGGACTCGGGCAGAACTGACCTCACCATCAACAGCTGAGCCATGGGCCTCTCCAGCCCCACCAGCTACCTACAAACACTTGATGGGACACAGGGCATTTTCTGATACAGCCCTTTTAAACACTAGGGACCTCACTGCCCACCCTGCTGCTGCCTGCAGCTCCCCCTGCCCTTTCCCACGGCTGAGCCACCTTCCAAATGGCCTCCCTGATGCACTTCCTGGCTTTGCAATGCTCATAGTGCAGCAAAGCACACATTACGTAGCAGCTGCAATCCCCCGAAAATACATTAGCTTTAGCCTACGCAGTCTCTATATGTAGCAAGAGAGCAGAGCCTCATGTCCCAGTCAGAGGGAGAAGCCTTCCCACAGCTCACAAGTCTACTTCCTTCCCCAGTGCTGAACAAGCACAGCAAATCCTCTACACATCAAGCACAACAAGCATTCTCCTATTTTACACGCTGACAATTTGAGACATGGCAAAGGACTCCGTCCAGGACATTTCAATTGCTGAAACCAGCAGAGCCAGAATTCAGCAACTCTTCCTCCTCATCTAGGATTATGCGAATAACAACGACAAGTGTGAAAATGGCCTTTTGTCAACTTCCAAGGCCCCTGAAAAGCAAAACACCTCACACTTAACAGAGCTCTTCTGCCAACACCCTTCAGGCTGCTCCCAGGGTCACAGGTCCTGGAGCAAACCAAGAACGATGGAGCAAGCACAACGACTTGAGCACGACACCTCACAAGGACAGCAGCAACCTGCTCTCACTTTGTCCAGCAGATCCCAAACACAGCTCTGAGCAGCACCTGGGGAGCTGCAGGGAAAAAAGCAACACAGGGAAACCCTTGAAAATGCATCTCAGACCCACAAAAGGTTCAAAGCTTCCTGCACCCAAACCCCAATAAGACTCCAGGTCCAGCTGCTCAGGGCAGGCTGGCACGCCTGGCTCGTATTTCAGTTCCCCTCAGTGACAGGGCGCTGCGTCCCCTGGTCACAGCCCCAACAGCCCCTTCGGGAGCTCCTGCAGGAAAGCAGCCCCCTCGCCAGCACCGCTGCCCCTGCTGCAGCGAGAGGGCACCCGCCGACATCTGATTGCACCCGCAGCCCCCACCAGCCCCACTCTCACCCACTCTCACTCCCGCCCCCTTCTCGCCTGCTTCGCTCCCTCCGCTCTTGCACCTCTCTCTTCTCTTGGCCTTTTCCCACTCTGGACTCTGATTAGGTGACACAATCCATCCCCACCCTCTTCCTCAGGACAGCCAATAGGAGGGCTGCACTCAGGCAATGCCATGAAAAAGCTGCGCCCTCCTGCCCTGGCAGCCAGCTCCACCCCCTCCCCTGCTCGCTGACGCCATCTTGTGGGCGGCAGCGCAGGGCACAGTGGGGCCTCGGGGCAGCCTGGTGCCGGGTGCCCGGGCAGTGCGGGGCCCCGGGCCCGGCCGCTCTGCCGCAGGGGTCCCGTGAGGCTCCTCGTTGCCCTGCGCCCTGGGGGTGTGCTGGGCTTGGAGGGCAGCCCTGGGCCTGTGCTGGTGCCAGCCCTGGTGCTGGCGATGGAGCCCTAGGAATGGCCGAGGTGCCGGAGCCTACAGGCGACATGCTGCTGCCCGCAGGGCAGGGTAGTGTCCTCCCAGCCGTCCTGCCCCAGCCCCTTCCCCAGGGCAGCCCCAGGGCTTGGCAGCCCTCTTGCTGTGCCTGGCAGGGCTGGGAGGGGGTCCTGGGGGGTCACTCCGGAGGGCTGAGGACCTCCATGGGGGCACGGGGTAGCAAAGGGGAGACCAGCTCTGGGCCTGCTGGTGCCAGGGAGTGGAGGTGTGGGGTGATGAAGGGCATCAGGGGAGATGGCCATGTTCGGCTCACCCCAGCAGTGCACCCCACAGAGAAAAGTCCTTAGGGTAGCCAGGTCTTACAGCGTGACAGTGGTGCCTCCACCTGTGCACAAAGTGCTCTCCCAAACAGGCTGTCTTTTGGGTGCAGAGGTTGGAGCCTGTTTTGCAGGAGGACCGAGGCTGTGGCCATCTCAGGATGGCATCTCTGAGCCCCAAATCTGCTCTGCCAAGTTAGAATCATAAAAGGATAAAAATGATATCAATCCTCACTGGAGAGCTACAGAAGCACTGGAAACAAGCAAGTGCATTCCTGGCTGATGGTGTCCCTGCAGCAGTCCTCCATCTCGCTTGCCCCTTTGCCCTCAGCTCACCTCTCAAGCCCAGGACGAGGGACGCTCTTCCCATCTCATCACCCAATACTCCTTGCCAACATACTGCTGCTCCTCCACATGTCGACAAGGGCTCCTAGTGCAGCCCTGTTGCCTCCTGCCCCCCATCATTGCCACAGAGCCACTACAAAGGACAGTGGTGGGGACAGTGTGAGCAGTGCCCAGCAGCGCCTGGGCCTCTCAGGGAAGTGAGGGCCCCCACCGAGGGCACCAGGGAGACCTCCCTGTGATGCAGCACATCCTGCTGTGACCTCAGCTCGTGTCATGTGGGGGCTCACTACGCCATTGCCGTGGAGATGGCCCAGCCAGGGAGCAGAGAGATTTCCTCTCACGTCCCGGAAAGCCATCCCCTCCCTTCCCCCAGTTATTTTCCAAACATTTCTGATAAATTCTCTCATCTCCAGATGGGCCTCGGGCATCAGGGCAGCCCCAACCCCAGGACCCAGGAGTCCTGGCTGCCACGTGGTCTCCCGAGCCAGACAAGTTTCTCAGGCAGGATTTTGCCGGGATCCACAGCAGTTTTTTCAGTTCAGAGTTTCTGTGTGCCTCCTCAAACAGGAGCCCCAGAAGGCTCCCAGGGAGCTGCAGGAGCATTGGGAACAAGGAACTGTTGCCTGGGCTGATGGTATTGGTCCAGCAGTGCTCCCTCTCACTTGCTGCTTGTCCTTGGCTCACCTCTGTAGCTGAGGAGCAGGGATGCTCTTCCTGTTTTGTCACCCAAAACTCTTTTACAATGTGTCCCTGCCCCAATGCCTGCTGGCGAGAGGCCCCAGTGTGGCCCCATTGCATCCTGTCCCCACTTTTTTCCTTACAGCCGCTATGGAAGACAGACGTTTCTTTTCTCTTCTTGCTCTCCATTTACCGCATTTTGCCCATAGCAAGACAGCAGAAAAATCTCACTCTTTCAGTAGAGTCCCCTACTTTTACACACCTGCTTTCTGCACTTTTTCAACACCCTCTGTCTTCCCCACCTACGCCTCCCACACACCCCAGTTCCTTTCCTTTGCTCCAGCAGCATGCTAAGATTGAGAAAGCCTAAGTGGGGTGTGTATGTGAGGGAAATAAAATAAAGAACGAGATGCCAGCACAAACACCAGTGGGATGACAAAGCAGGTGGTGTATGAAAATGCCATGTCAGACACCCCAAAGTAGTCATGTCCTTCCAAAATCTGCCAAATGGAAATGACCTACAAAGCTAAACAGTTCTGAAGGCTTGTGGAATTTGGTGCCTGTGGTTGTACATGATGCCAGGGACACAGGGCTGTAAGAAGCACTTGGGAGAGGGCCAAGCCTTGCAGGAGGCAGCCTTGACTGGAGCTGAGCCCTGGCAAGAGCAGGGGAGAGCAAGGCAGGGGTCTTGAGGGTGCTCTGCTTCTCCTGCTAGCCAGGCTGGCTGGGCAGAGGCTTTGTCAGTGTGGGGAAGAGATGGGAAATGGCAGCTGCCTTGGGCATCCCCAGGTATGTCCTTGCAGGCTGCCAGGCAGAGCATGCAGTCAGCCTGCCGGCAGGCAGAGACCTCCTGCTCCTTGCCAGCACTTCCCAGCAGCTCCTCGGCAGCTCCAGGGAGTCAGGCAGAGGCTTTCAAAGCCACCTTCATGGTCATCTCTGCACCTTTGCGAGGACATGTGCAGAAGACCTTGAGTCCCGTACATTGGGCAGCTGAGGCAGCCTGTGCCTTTGGTGGGAGCAAGCTGGGCTCCGGCTGTGCTGCACTGCTGCGTGCAGCTGCTGCTGACCACCTGTGGGCAGAAGGACTCACAGGGTGGAAGCAGTTGTCTTGGTCCGAGTGGCTGGTGAAGAGCAGGAAACCTGAGGGCTGTGGGCAAGGGAAGCTCTGGCTGGCTGAGCTGGGCCAGAGCTTCTCCCTGCCCCTCAGCACAGAGCTCGCAGACTCCGTGGGGGCCTTGGAGCATGCAGGTCACTGTGCTTTGTCCCAGGGAATACCCGTAGGGGTGGCAAATATTCCACCTGGCCGCAGCAGCTCCAGCCTGCCTCTTTCACCACAGCTCCTTTGCCAAACCAGCTGCCTGCTCTCCGGGCAGCTCCCATGCCTGCTGCCTGCCTCTGCCTCCAGCCCCATGACTCACCTCACTCCTGCGCTCCGGTGTGCCTGGCAGTGTGTGCGCAGTCTGGCAGCAGTCGTTTGCTGCTGCTCCTCGTCCCTCTGCATGATCCTCTGCTGGGGTCCTGCTGCTCTGGCCCCAAGGGCAGCTGTTGCCTCCTCAGGGAGTGGATCTCTTCAGAGGGAGGACCCCAGGGGCTCTGCTCCCAGCAGGGACACAGTCCCCAAGCAGACCGCCCCATCACCAGGGCCTTGGAGGCACCATGCCACCACCATCACAAAGCCCTGCTGCTCACCGTGGCAACACCCCTCACCAAGCCCCGGGGATCGCTGGGGGCACCCCCAGCACAACGCCTTGGCAGTCCCCATGGGCGCACCCACCCCCATGGCCTTGCCTCCAAGCCTCTGCTTTCAGCTTTGGAGCCTGCCTGGCAGCTGAGAGCTGGGCAGCACCACCAAGGTTCCTCTCTCCACCCCTGCACTCCATGCCCCTTGCACAGGCTGTGCTTCTTCAGGCACTCCAGAGCACACAGCTACTCCAAGGCCACCCCTCTTGCTCTGCCTGCTAATCCTCCCGACATCACCCGGCACCTCTCATTGCCATCTGAGGCCATCTCTTCCTTACTCATTCGTCTTACATTTACCTTCTCCAAGTTGCTGGAGCTAGAAGGCTCTCCTCACCAGCTTGCCCAGCTGATTCACCCTTACCAGCGGGTGCCCACAGCCGGGCTGGGCTTAGAGAGGAGCTGGGGACCTGCCCCGGGGAAAGCAGGGCTGTCATCAGGGGCACCAGGGCACTGGCTGCCTCCTGCCTCCAGCCTGGAGACACCACAAGCACCGCTGTACCTGCACCCTCTCCTCACAGCTGGCATGGTGCTGAGAAACCAGCACTACAGCTGGCACCGAGCCGTGGGGCCACAAGGAGAAGGGGCACAAGAGCAGTGGGCTCCCGGGGGCTGGAGGCAGCCCAGCCTGGGCTGGGCCGGGCCTTCCCTAGCTGCTTCTGCCAAACAGCCGGGCTGTGGTGGCTCCGGCTGCCCCTGCGCACACGGCCGCTCGCTCTGCCCAGCCCGCAGCCCTCGGCCCTGGCGCGGCAGCTCCCGGCACTGCGGCTAAAGGCTCCGGGCAGTCCTGGGCCAAGAGACGCTGCCCCGTGGCAGCAGCCGCCTCTTGCCCCCTCCATGCCTGCAGGGTCTGGGCAGCGCCTCCCCTGCCCCGCCCCTCACCACCCTCCTCTGGGCCACTGCGCATGCTCTGGCCTGGCCGCCCCTCCCCTCTGCCACGCTCTCCTCACCCCTCAGGGCCCCTCCCCTTGGCTCCCCTGCCTGCCCCTCCCCTCCCGGCCCCTGCATAGCGCACGCGCACTGCCACCTCCCTCCCGCCCCTCCCTGTTGACCTGCCCCACGAGGCCACGACCCACGGGAGCCAATGGGGAAAACGGGGTGGGAGGGTCTGTGGTGCAGGGGGCATCACTTCCGGCTGTGGGGGCGGGGCCTGTGTGTCCCTGGCTGCTCCTGCTGGTGCATGGGGAAACGCTGCTGCCGGGCGCTGCTGCCGCAGGGCGCCGCTCTGCCCTGCGGCCTGGATGAGTCTGCGAGAGGGGAGGGGAGGGAAGGGGAGGTGAGGGAGAGAAACCTCTGCCCTGCGCTGGGGGCAGCTGCTGCCTGTGAGCATCCCGTGGACACAGCGGGGTTTTTCAGCTTGCACTGCGGCCTGGCAGGTGCCGAGAAGCCCTGAGCTGTGAGAGCTGCAGCACTAGTGACCCCGCAGGCAGCAGGGGAGGAGGGAGAGGAACAGAGCAGCTGCTGCCTGTGCTGCTTTTGCCTCGGGATGTTCTCCCCTCCTGGAAAGCTGAAACGCCCTGGGTGTGTGTGAGGAAACTGTTGGGGAAAGCGGACAGGCAGGAGCTGCTGTTGTAGTGTGCGGGGGCAGTGCAGTATTCATTTTTCTTGATCAGCCTGTATAAATTTGATTTATTTTCAGCTTCAAGTTACAAATGTTAGCAGTTTGTCCTCTGCAGTAAAGGAAAAGAGGAAAGAAGATGGCTGTGAAAAGAGCAGGGCCTGAGCCCTGAGGTATGTACATGTAGAGCTCTAGTGCTGTTTTGGTAGCATCCTCTCATCCTCCTTTTGCTAAGGAGGAAAGGAAATAGATGGCCACAAATGGGCTCTGTCCTTGCTAGAGCAAGGAGGAGGATGTGAACACACCCTTGCATGGAGAGCTATTTCAGAGAGCTTACAGGTCAGGGCCCGTTGTTTCTGTTTATTTCTATTGACCCCGGTGTCCTTATTCCTTTTTCCCAGACCCTTGGTTAAACCTACATTTTAAAGCCAGAGCATAAGGTGTGCATTGCTGCTGGAGACAGAGGTACCTAAGCAGAGATACATTTTTTTTTTATCGTCTGTGTTGTGGCCATCCGTGTTCCCTGGCTGCGGCTGCTTTAGCAAATCCAAGCTCTCTCCATTCATTCCTGAATATGAAGAGAAGATGGCTCTTCCTGTATGGTCAAACTACTTCTGACCCCCAGAGTGTTTGATAAGGGCAGAACAAGATCAACAACAGAACAAGCATGGTGAGTGCTCTCCTAAAACTGGAGAAAGATGTGCTTCTGTTCAAGAGCAGGTATTCTTACTACAGCCAGGTATTTAAACTGTCTTTATCTCTGAATGTCACCTTGAGCAGGCTGTAGTGTTCTTTCTCTCTGCTGGCAGGCAGATGCTGGGCAGTTGTGACTGAAGAGAGCTTGGCAGAAACTTGTGTCTTGCCCAAAGTTGACCTGGGGGACACAGAAATGTTTTGTGCGCTTGAGTTTTACTTTCTGAAGTAGCAGACCCTGCTGAACAAGAATATATTTGGGGGCAGGTTCAGCTCAGTTGGTTAGAGCATGGTGCTGCTAATGCCAAGGTCACGGGTTCAATTCCTGTATGGGCTATGCTGAGGGTTGGACTAGATGATCTCCTGAGGTCCCTTCCAATCTTACCATTCTAGGATTCTTTTTTTTATAGGAATAGATTTACGTTTGTCGTCTAGCTTCCAAAGATTTCTGCTTGGCTTGAGTAGTCTTTTGACAGCAAATACATGGAAAGAGCAGCTAAGGATCTTAGTTCTGTGGTAGGAAGCATCTGTGCACCTGACACGAAAGGGAGGTGGTCCTGTTGTGATGGTAGCAGCTGGGTTTGGCAGCAAAAGTGTTGAAAAGAAGTGCTTTTATTGAAGAAGGTTTGAAGAATCCCTACAGTGTTGCCTAGTCTTTTGGAAAGCAAGCTGAAGAAAATTGTCAACAGCTTTCAGTCTCTGTTCCTGAAGCAGAACTACTCACAAGCCTCCATCTTTGTATCTGCTGACCAAATGCTTCACCTGAGTATTGCCTTCCTCACTGCCTGGTAAGGAAGTGTGCAGCTGAGACTTACTGAAAGGCCTAGCTCCTGAGGCCTCCTTTGGTAGGACACGACTTCAGTGGGTGCCTGTGAGTTGCTTTTCTCTTTCTGGAGCTTACAGCAGGTAGTGATTTACATGTTTCCTTCTGCTCTGAGCTGGCCTAGTAATCTTTAGTGTGTTGCTTTCCTTGAGGAAGGAGGCAAGCTGTATGTGTGGGCAGGGGTAGTCTGATGTCATTAGTAACAACGGAAGGCTTGGGTGCTTGACGGGGGTGTTACTGGGAGGCCTGTGAGAAAGAGGCTGAAGTTGCAGTGGATTTGGCTAAAGGGACAGGCTCCTAAAAAGCAGAACAAGCTTTAAACTCCCTGGAGTGCAAACCAGCAGCTCGATACAGGAATGAACAAAGAGTAAGGGGAGGAGTTACTTAATCTTGCCTTTTGGACGGTTCTTTTTATGTGGGACTACAGCTTATACATATGTACCTGCTAATTCTGCAGGAGGTCCCTGTGCCGTGGGAAGAGTAACATTAAGTATCTTGCCTTACATGTTAAATAAAACTAGATCTCCACAGCATGTTCTGGACAACCCATGTAACCCCCATGGAAGCCTTTTTTTCACATGGAGAAGCTCTAGGGTTGCTGCTAGGCCTAGTAGGGATCCCGGGGGTGCTGACCCATAACTATTGGCAATTGGAATGTGTAGCTTGTGCACTGGCACAGGGGCTAAATTGGACATTCAAGGCTATCGCCTCACACAAGAGCTATGTCAAGGAGTACTGCAGAAGAGATTGGTAAGTGACTATTTGCTTCCACGCAATAACCACAGATTCCACAGCTTTGTAAGAACATGGTGTTTTAATTGAACTGATGAATCTTTGTCTATGAGTATGATGTTGCTCATATCGAAGAGCTTGTCCAGCATGATGGTGACGCATGGCTGGCTGAGTGGTGGGCTCCTTGCCTGGATGGCTTGGACACCGTATCCAGGCGGTCTCATAGCATTGCTGGCTATCATAACACTATGTGTATTACTTTCAACATTATGTAAATTGCCTTGTCCAGCATGCAAGTCCGACGAATAACCCGGTGTCAGGGCAAATGTTACTAATCAGCAACTATAAATATCTGCTCACAGATGTGCTAAGCTGTTTATGTTTTGTACCTTAGGATAAAGATGTAATACACATGTACCCCATAAATCTGTGTGAAACGAACAAGCTGTCTATAAAACATAAAAGTGAGAGATGGTGGGAGTTCCTCACATCAGAGCCACGCTCGGGGCAGCCCTGCTGTCTCTCACAGGCCACCATGGGAGCTATGGGGAACCCTCCTGCATTGCTAACGTTGCTCCTTTTTTTTTTTAACCTAGTTGTTAATCATTGTATTTATATTAATGAGCCTCGTGTCTCTCATGATCGAGCCCCTAGATTACACTTACAATGGCCAGAGCCAAGGCACAGGGAGGAAAGGGAAGGTGGGAAGCCCGTGAACTGGAACCCTCCGGGAGCAGGAGAGAGAACAGAAGTGGAAAGGTGGCTCTGGGAGCCATGCTTGTGGCCCCTCATGCAGCTCTGCCTGCCCCATCCTGCTTGCGGGAGACACCTTGGGCTGAGCGTTCACATGCAGCCAGAACTGTGCTTCAGGAGAAACATGCAGGGCAGATGCCATCAAAGTCAGGGGCAAGGGAAGTCCCCAAAGGTCCTGCTGCCACGTGGCGGTTTCCAGCTGCATGGAGGCAGGAAGCCCCACAATACACGAGTGTGGGCACACACACGGGCACATCTGTGCACACCAAGTGGGTGCACAGTCCCTGTGCCCTCAGCTGTGCTTTACTTCCCCTCCAAAGCAGCCATGCTGCAAAGTGCCCGTTTCACATCCCCTCCAACACAGTTTCCCATGACCTGGCCACTTGGTTTAATGCAACAGAGGAAAATACAGAGTGCAGGAGCCCGGCTGGGGATCAGTGATACCTCTCCCTCTTTTCCAGGAGGCGAGATGTCTGCTGAGGGCTGCGGAGTTAAAGAGGAAGGGGCTGAGAGTGAGGAGAGAAGCCAAGAAATGCTACTGACCACACTCGGGCCATTGCTGATGGTGAGAAGCTCGCAGCTTCTTCTCTCCTTCTCAGGGCCTAACAGCAGGGAGGGCCAGGGTGTCCCACTCGGGTGCCAGGCTCCCAAGCCTGCTGCGCTCCCAGGCTTGGGCTGCCCGAGGAGCAGACCCTCTTTCCGAAGGGGAAGCAGTGGAGCAGCAAACACCCCCATGTTGGCAGGCACTTATGCAGGGAAGTGTTGCTGCAGTAGGTTCTGCTTTGGGAGTTTTTGCTGGGCCTCCGGCCACTTCTCCTGCGGAGACGCCTGGGCGCTGAGCGGGGGCAGAGCCTGCGTTCCCCATGGTGAAGTGCTCCTGCAACAGCGATGACAAATCCTTTCTCACCCGCTGGCTGGCAGCCCTGCTGCCACTGCCGCCCCGCAGCCCCAGCACACGCCGTCGCTTTGGTACCCAGAGCCCCTTTCGGCCCTGGAGGGATTTGGGGCTTGAAGTTAGGGCATCAGAGAGGCTCCTGGAGGGAAGGTCTCCCCCAGGTCCTTTGGGGACCCCCACAAGCTGGGGAATGCAACCCCCAGTCCCGCGGATGAGGGAGAGGGAAAGGGGATGTCGTGTGCACAGGGCTATTGCACGGGGTTGTGCTGGGCCTTTGTCACCACTGTGCGCACTTTCTCTTGCCAGGTTTTGGCAGCTGGGAAGTCACTCTCTTCGCTCGAGGAGACGGCTTCCCACCCTGCATTTTGGGTTTGCTCTGTCTCCTGGGCTCGCCTGGAAGATGAGGAATCCTTTGCACCGGAGGGCCCAAATGCTGCCAAGGAAGTGAGGCCAAGAGAAGTAAGACTGCAAGCAGTGTGGCTGTTTCCTGGGTGCCTTGGGGCAGAGGTGCCCTCCGGCACCCATGCTGCACCTCCAACATGAGATCTGCTCGCACCATGTTGTGTGGAGCGCACCAAGCCCCTTTCCCCAAGAAAAGCCTTTTGTAACGGTCCTGCATCTTGGCCGTGCTCTCCAGCCTTTCCCTTTTGGCGAGCAGTGGATCGTGCACATCCAGGGAAGTGTCTTCCACACTGATCCCTCCCATCCAGTGGTGATCCTGTCAGGCAAGGGAGGTGTCATAAGTTACTCTCTTGAAGGTTAATTCATACGGAGAGTTTGTTAAATCATGTCAGTAATTTATTTAATTAAGTAAGCAGCCACAAGCAAAACAGCGCTGGGCGGCCGGGGAGTCTTAGCTCCGCCAACGGCGCGCGCCTCCTTCACATACAGTCCCCTTTTTATAGTCTGCTAGTTTTGGGACGCGTTGTAATCTCCTGGTGCATCTTGCGCATGTGTGAGTTGCTAGAGGGGGGTCGTCTGAAGTGCTCTGGTGGTCATGGAGAGGAAGGCTGTAGTCCTCCTCCGTCTCTTCATTTTGGCTTGTCTCCTTGTGAGTGATCACAGGTGTTTGCTTATCTGTTGTGTTGACTCCCTTTCGGGATGCTGTCCTGTGAGTGATTACAGGCGCCTGCTTATCTTTTCTTCTTTATCCTTTTGCTTTCAAAGGAATTCCTTCTTGGTGACCTTTGAGCAACTTGTTGCTTACTTCAACTCTTTATAGTCCTGCAAGATAGCTAAGGCCCCGACACTGGTTCCACAAGGGGTCATATAAGCTTTTTGTAATAACCAAAATTTTTGTCTGACACCATGTCTCAACCCTGGTTGTTGTAAAACCTCCTCCTCCCCCTCCACCAGCTTATTCCTCCTTTTAAACAATGAACAAATAGTTACAATTTATTACAGGAGGGAAAAGAGAAAGCAATGGAGATGGAGGTGCGGTGAGAAGAAACTTCATGCCACATGAGGCAGGCGTGCAGGGCTGAATGGCTTCAAAGGCTGCCAGTACCTCATTCCTACAGCCTAGCCATGTAGTTTGGTTGGCATATGCATCCCAGAAGTATCCCATATCCCACTTCTTCAGAAGCCTGCAGATTTTCTGCAGGGTCACAGCATGGCAATACCATCAAGCATGAGTTGGGTAGCTCTCCCTCTCTCTCCTGCTCTTTGGCACAAACCTTTCTGCCCATGGGGTTTTGCTCACCACTGCTGGGGCATGGACATATGGCAGGTTCCAAAACCCCATCCAGCCACAAGGGTCTCTTCTGCCATGAGCAGCGACCACAGCAGTCAATGCGCTCAGGAGAGCTGGGACACTTGCTCTCACAGGAAAGCCCACCATTGCCATTGCTGGCATCAACAGTGCCCACAGAAGGGACCCTGCTGTGCTCCACAGAAACGCAGGAGGCAACAGTGTCCTGCAAAACTACCGAGCGGCTTCCCTCTCCTGCAGCAAGGCCCAAAGGAAGCACTTTTCCAAAAGGGACCACCAGGCAACAAGGCTTTTCTCCAGGGACAGCTGCCATAAGAAATGCATCCAGCCAGAGCACCTGCTGCCGCTATTTCCCGGCAGGCTCTGCACTCCTGCAGCATCTTTGGGACTTCAGCTGCATAAAGGAGTCTCCTTTTGCCATCCTCCTCTACCCAGGGGCAGCCGGCCAGACAGGGCACATGCACTCTAGGGAGAAGCACCATGGGCAGTGGGTAGGCGCACAGGAGGACTTTGCTCTCCACTCCGTGCTCACAAGCTATGCGCTGCCTTTGGACATATCCTTCCCATTGCAACCGGCAATCCCAACAGGCTCAGTCCTCTCTCACTCCTCTCTGGCAAGAGCCCAGAGGTGAGCACAGCTCGCAGGAACACTTGCCCCCTTGTCAAGCCAGGAGAAAAGCCTCTGCCCCCCTTGCCCCTGCTGCAGTCTCCAGGCACTCTGAGCACAGGTCCCTCAGGCAAACACATCCTGCTCAGCCCCACACAAAGGAGCCCATGAGGCACCACTTCCCCCTTCTCAGTTCCCAGGGCATTCCCCAAATGCTCTGCCTACTGTGAGCAGAGTCAGCACAGAAATGACACTGTCCTCGGTGGGAAGAAAACTACTCATTCCCCTTCAGGCTTCACAGGGACACCCTGTACAAGGCAAGAACTCACTCCCCTGGCGACAGCAGCACCCTTCCCAGCAAGTCTCACCTGGCTGCAGGCATTTTGATCTGGACTCTCTCCTTCCTGGGTTTACTTTCAGTGGCTTTGGATATTTGGGGCAGATGGTGCTTCCCTCGGGAGTGGGAGTCCTTGGCCACACATTCCTCTGTGCGAGCTGAAAGAGGAGACCCTTCAGAACAGCACTTGCCCTGTGCTGGCCACCTTGGGCCACGTGGGGCTCACTGGGACCTCCTGCGGACATCACGGAGTCTGCTTTGGGGGAAAGTGTATCCCCCAGGGAAGCGCTGTGTCCCGCTCCAGGGACACACGGGTCGGCTCTTGCGGCCTGCTGCCCCCTGTGGCCTGACACAGGTCCCAGAAGCAGGGACCTGAGCAGAGCTGTGCACAGCACGAGGGCAAGTTGCCGCCAGCCCAGCACGACGGGGAGGGGTCTGCAAGCGCAGGGCCTGCTCTGCCCCTCCAGATGCCTAAGAAGAGGCAGTGGGGAGAAAGCCTGGGCAGCGGCCTGGCCCCTGCACGAGAAGCCCAGTGGGAATGAGGGGAAGCCAAACAGCTCCTGTCTGACGCGGCCACCTCGGGCCATCTCTTGGCATCCACAGCAGTCAGACCCCTGGGGCCACGCTGTCCCCTTTGCACCACGGGTGTGCTCCGCCAGGGCTCTGGGTGCTGTTGCCAGCCCTCCCCAGGCATGCCCCCCCCAGCTCCCAACTCCGCATAGCACCTGTTCTGGGAAGAGTGTCTGGGACAGCCCTCCCAGCAGGGCTCCGCAAGGCCGTACCCTCCATGCCGTGGTCGCACACCGCTGGTATGGCCAGCTGCCGGCCATCCCAAGGGCACGGTGATCATGGCTTTAGCTGCAGCGCCGGGAGCTGCCGCATCGGGGCCGAGGGCTGCGGGCTGGGCAGAGCGAGCGGCTGTGCGTGCGGGGGCAGCCAGAGCCCCTGCAGCCCGGCTGTGTGGCAGCAGCGGTGGGGAAGGCCCGGCCCGGCCTGGGCTACCTCTGGCCCCATGGGAGCTCTCCACTTTTGCGCCCCTTCCCCTGGTAGCCCTGCAGCTCAGTGTCAGCTGCGGTGACCGTTTCTCTGCGCAGTCTCAGCTGTGAGGAGAGGGTGCAGGTATAGCAGTGCTGGTGGTGGTTCTAGGTGCCCCACAGACACCTCCTGGCAGTGGGGCAGTGTCGAGGGGCATCTGCCTGTTGTCAGGTGCTCGGGGCCATGGGGACGGATCCTGCTGGGGCCAGCAAAGGTGCTGGTGCTGTGCGTGGGCAGAGAGTGGGGGAGGGCACTTTCTGAGCTTCTTCACAGACCTGCTGGTCTCTATGTCAGCCTCAGGGTCTCAGGCCCAAGGGTCCAGGAAGATCTGCAGGGAGAGCAATGGATTTGCTACGAGTGGGATGGATTTCCCTTGGCATCTCCAAGTCTGTATCATGTGCTTTTATTTTATTTTATTTTTGCCTCAACTAAGAAAAATCCTCTGTCTATTTTCAGCTAGTTCTCTAAGGAAAGAAGGTGGGAATCAGGACATATGTGTTGTAGCATTCAGTTGCCAACTTCAGTGGAATAAGGGCAGCTTGTCGTAGGAGTCATGTAAGTGCCAGGTGACTGATGAGAGAAATGGCAGGGTTGGGGAGATGAGGAGAAGATTGTCTATACAGTGTCTGACGTCCAGGGTGCTGTTTTTCATGCATGTCCAGACTTCATTAGGAGTCTGTCTGGATTGATGTCAGTTGGGGAATGTTGACTTCACTTCTTCTGACAGCTGAAAAATAATGATCATACAATAAAAACCCTTTTAGAAATACTTGTATATTGTTGCTATCTCCATCTTTCAGCTACATGACAGAGACCTCTTCAATTAGCCATACAGGACTTGAAGAAATCAAAAGGACAGATGGCTCTGCCATCTCCACAGCAGTGACCTGCTGAGCCGTGTATCTGTACTACCTGATACTTGGTGGGAATGGTCTGTGTTGTAACTTTTTAGTGCCTAGAACAATACCGCTGTGTTAAGTGTAATACAATAAGTAACTAACAAAGTCTTGGAAATCTGCTAGAAAGAACAGCAGTTGGTTACATATAGATTCTTCCAGCCACAGAATAACCATGAGAAGCAGTCAACATGAAGGTCAGAAGTTAAAGAGTAATGAAGTAGCGACCCCCAAAGTCAAGTCTGGCCCCCAAAATAAGTCTGCACGCGTGCGCGGTATCATAGCCGGGTTATGCAACCAGGGTAGAGTTGGGCTAGACTCCGTGCACTTGTTGCCCCATGTGCCAGCACTCCCGCCTACCGCAAATAAATACCAGAATTTGTCCGAAGGAGAGAGAGGCTGCTACACAACAAAGGACCACGTTGCCTCCTCGGGGACGCCCACGAAGATTGTGCCTGCCGACTCTCTCTCTCACCATGCAGACGATCGGGACAAACATTGGAGTGGTCCTTCTTGAGATTACCATCGGGTCGGTCTGTTTGCAAGTATCTGCTAATAAACTGCTTGCTTCTGAAGAGCGTTTGTGTGTGTGTATGTGTTTGTGCTGGCTTGCCAAACCAGATGTTTGGCCCCCGGGAATCTTACTAGAACAAGCCCCCAGATGACACAAGCTGAGGTCACGGTAGAACATGCTGCCCCACAGGGAGGTCTCCCTGCTGCTGTGGTGATGCCCTCCCTGCCCACAGCTGCCCTGTGGAGGTGCTCCACAGCAAGTAGTGGGGACAGGAGGCAGCAGGGCCATGCTGGGGCCCCTTGCCAACACGCAGAGGAGCAGGAGCATGTCAGAGAACAACTTTGGGTGATGAGACGGGAAGAGCATGCTTCTTCCACAGCTGGAGAGGCAAGCCAAGAGTAAAGGGGCAAGCGAGAAGGAGGACTGCTGGAGCAGTACCATCAGCCTGGACTGCAGTTCCTTGTTTCCAGCACTCCTGCTGCTCTCCACCAAGGGTAAGGCCTTGGGGAGCTCCTTCCAGAAGTGTTGCATAGAGATGCAAAACCTGTTGTGGATCCCAGTCTGTGGGGGTGACCGGACAGGGATGAGGGCTCCTGCAAGAGCCCTGCTTGAGAGCCTTCTCTGGCTTGGGAGACAATGTAGCAACCAGGACTCGTGGGTCCTGGGGCTGCCCGAAGCCCAAAAGCTCCTCAGGGGATGGGGGAAATCCAGGGCCAGATTTCCCTGCGAGTGCGACATGCTTTGGGGTCTGGCTCTGGCAGGAGAGGGGTCTTGTATCCCAGAGGCTGGGATCTTGCAGCTCCTGGGGGTTTCTCAAGACTTGCAGGAAATGCCTTTGCTGGAAATGGATCCTTCACTTTGTATTACCTTTGAGTCGTCTGCTTGTTTGGGAGAACCTTTGATCCTTTCCCCTGGATCCTCTTGTGCTTCTAGCTTGGCAGAGCATGTTTTGGGCCCTGAGGTGCCATCTTAAGATGGCCACCACCCCTGTCCTCCCAGAAATTGGGCTCAAACATCTACACCCAAAAGACAGCAAGTTTGGGAGAGCAGCCTGTAAACAGATAGAGTGCCATTCCCACTGCACCAGTCCTGGCTGTCCTCGAGGATTTTTCTCTGAGCTGTGGTGGGTGGTGCTGGGGTGAGTCCAGCAGAGCCATCTATCCCAGCCCCCCCTTACAACCCTACATCACCTCCCCCCAGACACCGGCAGGCTGAGAGGGGTCTCCCCATCACTGCTGCATACCCCGTGGGGCTTCTCAACGCTCTGGAGCAACCGCCTAGGGCACAGCCAGTGGTCACACTTAGTGCTTTTCAATCCAACGTGACTTTGATCATGTAAAAATGCCAAACCCCAAACCAACTCCAACATCTAGATCCTTGCACAGGTCTGCCCAGTGCAACAAGCTGTCGGTGCATGATCCCAGAGGTGACTTTTCCAGTGCCCCCTTTGAGATATTTCACTGGTTTTGGTACTATCTGGAGGTGTTTCTGAAGGATCTATCAGAAAATTATGGAAAATAGTTGTGGTAAAGGGAGGCGACTGCTTCCAGGATGCGAGAGGAAATCTCTCTGCCTCCTCTCTGGTGGTGCCATCTCCATGGCAATGACGCAGTGAGCCCCCAGATGACACAAGCTGAGGTCACAGCGGGATGTGCCCCATCTCAGGGAGGTCTCCCTGGTGCTGTGGCAGGTGGTCCTCACTGTCCCGTGAGGCCCAGGCACTGCTGGGCACTGCTCACACACTCTCCTCTGCTGCCCTTCGCAGTGGCTCCACAGCAAGGATGGGGTACTGGAGGCAGTGGAGCTGCACTAGGGCACATCACGAGCAGGCAGAGGAGCAGGGGCACGTTGGAAAGGAGTTTGGGGTGACGAGATGGGAAAAGCGTCCCCCGGCTGGAGAGGTGAGCTGATGGCAAGGAGGCAGGCAAGATGGAAGGCTGCTGGATGCACAGCACCAGCCCGGACAGCAGCTCCTTCTTCCCAGTGTTCCTGTGGCCCTCCATGGAGGGCAAGAGCTTCGGGGGCTTCCTCCCGAGGTGCCACACAGAGACTGTTAACTGCAAAAACTGCTGCGGATCCTGGGCTCTGTGGGTGGCTGGGGGCTGCCCCAAGAGCCCTGCCTGAGGGTCCCACATGGCGCATAGGACAATGTGGCAGCCAGAGCTGGGTCCTGGGCTAAGGCTGCCCAGAGCCCAAAGGCTTGTGTGGGGCCAGCTCCATCGCCGTGTGGGCAGCGGGGGCGGTGTGGGAATCCGGAGCACTGCCCAGGCACCGGGCGCCGGGCTGCCCCGAGGCCCCGCCGTGCCCCACGCTGCCGCCCACAAGATGGTGCTGTCCCGCAGGGGGGAGGGGGCGGAGCTGGCTGCCAGGGCAGGAGGGCGCAGTGTTGCCATGGCATTTCCTGAGTGCAGACCTCCTATTGGCTGTCCTGAGGAGGAGCGACTGATGGCCTTGACTGATAGCAGTGCCAGCCAATCAGAGTCCAAGATGTGAAAAGGAAAAGGAAGGGTACAAGAGGGGAGGGAGCGAAGCAGGCGAGAAGGGAGCAGGAGTGAGAGCGGGTACGAGTGGGGCTGGTGGGGGCTGCGGGTGCGTTCAAATGCCGGCGGGTGCCCTCTCGCTGCAGCAGGGGCAGCGGTGCTGGCAAGGGGGCTGCTTCCCTGCAAGAGCTCCCGAAGGGGCTGTTGGGGCTGTGAGCAGGGGACCCAGCGCCCTGTCACCGAGGGGAACTGACCTGCGAGCCAGGCGTGCCGGCCTGCCCTGAGCAGCTGGGCCTGGGCGGCTTGGTGGGGTCTGGGTGCAGGAAACTTTAAACCTTTTGTGAGTCTGAGATGCATTTTCAAGGGTTTCCCTGAGTTGCTGCTGCCCCTGCAGCCCCCAGGTGCTGCTCAGAGCTGTGTTTGGGATCTGCTGGTCAAAGTGAGAGCAGGTTGCTGCTGTCCTCGCAAGGTGTCATGCTCAAGTCATTGTGCTTGCTCCATAGTTCTTGGTGTGCTCCAGGACCTCTGACCCTGGGAGCAGCCTGAAGGGTGTTTGCAGAAGAGCTCTGTTAAGTGTGAGGTGTTTTGCTTTTCAGGGGCCTTGAAAGTTGACGAAAGGCCATTTTCACACTCGCCGTTGTTATTCGCATAATCCTAGATGAGGAGGAAGAGTTGCTGAATTCTGGCTCTGCTGGTTTCAGCAATTGAAATGTCCTGGACGGAGTCCTTTGCCATGTCTCAAATTGTCAGCGTGTAAAATAGGAGAATGCTTGTTGTGCTCGATGTGTAGAGGATTTACTGTGCTTGTTCAGCACTGGGGAAGGAAGTAGACTTGTGAGCTGTGGGAAGGCTTCTCCCTCTGACTGGGACATGAGACTCTGCTCTCTTGCTACATATAGAGACTGCGTAGGCTAAAGCTAATGTATTTTTGGGGGATTGCAGCTGCTACGTAATGTGTGCTTTGCTGCACTGTGAGCATTGCAAAGACAGGAGGTGAATCAGGGAGACCATTTGGGAGGTGGCTCAGCCATGGGAAACGGCAGGGAGAGCTGCAGGCACAGCAGGGTGGGCAGTGAGGTCCCTAGTGTTTAAAAGGGCTGTATCAGAAAATGCCCTGTGTCCCATCAAGTGTTTGTAGGTAGCTGGTGGGGCTGGAGGAGGCCCATGGCTCAGCTGTTGATGGTGAGGTCAGTTCTGCACGAGTCCCTGATAGGCCGGCTGGAGGGAGAAGGCGTGGCTGTTGCTTGTGATGTCACTTCCAGCGGAGTAGTGGATAGGGCAGGAGCAGGTCCACACTAGGATGTGTTTTTGAAATGTTTGTTGCCGGAGCAGCAGATCAGCCAGGTTTTGTCTGCTGGCTGGGGAAGTTCTAGTGAGGTAATTCCTGCCTCAGAGGCTTCCTGGCCAGTGACAAAGACCTGGTTGTGCAGGTGACTGCGAGGTCCCATCTTTCTGAGTCCCTGATAGACCGGCAGCAGGCAGTTAGGGATGGGCGTTGAGTGTGAGGTCTCTTTTGTCCGAGTCCCTGCTTAGGCAGCAGTGGCTCATGGCTGGGGAAGTTATTTTGAAGCAACTGGTGTCTCTGAAGCCCATAGACCATCAGCAGGCATGTGTTGGGGGTTTGCCCTTGTGAGGTCCCCTCTCTGTGAGCAGCTGACAGGTCAGGAGAAGCCTCATGGCCTGGATGCTGGTGGTGAGGTGACTCCTGGGTTTGTTGCGTGTGCATTTGAATGGGAGCAGCAAGGCAAAAAAGTGCCCTGCAAGGGATGTGCAGCCCAGGTCTCTCTTCCTTCCAGGTGCAGTCTCTGCACGTTACCCCACCATCGTGCTGTAGTGTGACCTTTCTGTGCTGCAGCGGGGAGATAAGGAAGCAGCCACATGTAGACATCAGTGTGCTAAGTGTGGTGTGGTTAGGTGCTGACCCTGGCAAGGGACTGGATTTTGCCTGTGCTTTGGGTGGTGATGAGGAGACCCATGTAGCTCTCACTGCCTTTTGCCATTTCAGAAGAAAGTGTTTGTCCTGCTGTTGTCCAAAATCTGGGTTCTGTTACCCGGTGTGCAAGCGCCCAATAGACACCCAGGGTCAAGCTATTTGTTTATTTCATTTCTGCACAGAGATGGGTTCTAAGTGGTAAATCCACAAAGCTAGCACACCTTCTCCCCCTCTCATTCTTGATTTAAACACACTTTTCAGGGAGTATTTTATACAAATCTTTCTATTGGTTACAGTTTCATTACATCAGGTAATTGCTCTGTGCTTGTGCTTTCACACTCTTGTTGATTAGCATAGGAAGTGAAGAAGAGGCAGTAACATCACTATCATGTTGTTTCCATCTCATTATTCATTTAGGGGTGTGAAGCTTAATATGTTAATAAGCATTAATGAACGTAAGGTCTCTTCTGGGTTATTCTGCTGTTTTTGTCTTATGTACCCCTCGCATTCTTTGAAGCGCTGCGCTTTCATCAAGGTTATTTAGCCGGAGCTGGTTATACTTTGCAGTACTGTTTTTCTCTCTACCTTGTCCTTGAGTCTTGTTACCAATTTGCAAGGTTTTTCTTACAGTATTCCTCTGTGCACCCCACTGACCGAGTCCCACCAGTGCAGGTGGCGCAGCCTCATTACAGCTGTTCAATGCACCGACCGAGTTCTGCCAATGCATGTAACGCAGCCTCGTTACAGCTTTGCACCCCACTGACCAAGTCCCTCCAATGCCGTTGGCACACTCTTTGTACAGCTGTGCACCCCACCGATCGAGTAACACCACAGCACGTTGGGTGGCCTTGGTACAGTAGTGCACCCCACTGATCGAGTCCCACCAATGCATGTGGTGTGGTGTCAGTACAGCTGTGCACCCCACTGACTGAGTCCCACAAGTGCAGGTGGTGGCCAGCTCAGTACAGCTATGCAGCCCACTGACTGAGTCCAGCCAATGCAGCTGGTGCAGCCTTGGTACAGCTGTGCACCCCACTTACCAAGTCCCACCAGTGCAGATGGTGTGGCCGCAGTACAGCTGTGCACCTCACTGACCGAGTCCCATCAATGCAAGTGGCACAGCCTTACTGCAGCTGTGCACCCCACGGACCGAGTACCACCAATGCAGGTGGTGCAGTCTTACTGCAGCTGTGTACCCCACTCATCAAGTCCCACCAATGCAGGTGGAGTAGCCTTGGTGCAGCTGTGCACCCCACAGACCGAGTCCCACCAATGCAGGTGGCGCAGCCTCTGTACAGCTGTGAACCCGACTGACCGAGTCCCACCAATACAGGTGGTGCAGCCTTGGTACAGCTGTGCACCCCACTGACCGAGTCCTACCAATGCAGGTGGTGCAGCCTCGTAACAGCTGTGCACCCCACTGACCGAGTCCTACCAATGCAGATGGTGCGGCCTCGGAACAGCTGTGCACCCCACACACCGACTCCCACCAATGCAGGTGGCGCAGTCTTGGTACAGCTCTGTACCCCACTGACCGAGTCCCACGAATGCAGGTCATGCAGCCTCAGTACAGCTGTGCACCCGACTCACCGAGTCCCACCAATGCAGGTGGCGGAGCCTCCGTACAGCTGTGTCCTCCACTGACCGAGTACCACCAATGCAGCCTGCACACCCTAGGTACAGATGTGGACTCCACTGACTGAGCACCACTAATGCAGGTTGTGCAGCCACTGTACAGCTGTGCGCTCTACTCAATGAGTCCAACCAATGCACGTGGAGCAGCCTCCGTACAGCTGTGCACCCCTCTGACTGAGTCCCACCAATGCAGGTGGTGCGGCCTCGGTACAGCTGTGCACTCTACTGACCAAGTACCACCAATGCAGGTCGTGCAGCCTCTGTACAGCTGTGCACTCCACTCAATGAGTCCCACCAATGCAGGTGGCGCAGCCTCCGTACAGCTGTGCACACCACTGGCCGAGTCCCTCCAATGCAGGTGGTGTGGCCTCAGTACACCTGAGCATCCCACTCACCGAGTCCCACCAAGGCAGGTCGTGCAGCTTCCGTACAGCTGTGCAGCCACACAGCAAGTTCCACCAATGGAGGTGGCGTAGCCTGAGTACAGCTGTTCACCCCACTCAATGAGTCCCAACAATGCAGCCTGCACACCCTAGCTAGAGCTCTGCACTCCACCAATGCACCAACACAGCCTCCATAAAGCTGTGCACCTAACTCAACGAGTCCTACCAATGCAGGCGGTGCAGCCTCGGTACAACTGTGCCACCCCACTCAACGAGTCCCACCAATGCAGGTGGTGCAGCCTCGGAACAGATGTGCACCCCACTGACCGTGTCCAACAAATGCAGGTGGCGCCATCTCCCTACAGCTGTGCACCCCACTGACCAAGTTCCACCAATGCAGGTGGCATCCCTCCGTACAGCTGTGTACCCCACTCACCGAGTCCCACCAATGCGGTTGGTGAAGCCTCAGTACAGCTGTGCACCTCACTCACCGAATCCCACCAATGTGGGTGGCGTGGCCTCTGAACAGCTGTGCACCCCACTCACTGAGTCCCATCAATGCAGGTAATGCAGCCTCAGTGCAGCTCTGCATCCCACTCACAGAGTCCCAACAATGCAGGTGGCGCGGCCTCGGTACAGCTGTGCACCGCACTCACCGAGTTCCACCAATGCAGGTGGCGCAGCCTCAGGACAACTGAGCATCCCACTCACCGAGTCCCACCAATGCAGGTCGTGCAGCTTCAGTACAGCTGTGCACCTGACTGAGCGAGTCCCACCAATGCAGGTGGCGCAGCCTCCATAAAGCTGTGCACCTGACTCACCGAGTCCCACCACTGCAGGTGGTGCGGCCTCGGTACAACTGTGTGCACCACTGGCCGAGTCCCACCAATGCAGGTGGCATGGCCTCGGTGCAGCTTTGCACTCCACTGACCGAGTCCCATCAGTGCAGGTGGTACAGCCTCTGCACAACTGTGTAACAAACTGACCAAGTCCCACCAATGCAGGTGGTGCGGCCTCGGTATACCTGAGCACCCCACTCACTGAGTCCCATCAATGCAAGTCATGCGGACGCAGCACACTGAGCACCCCATTCAACAAGTCCCACCAATGCAGCCTGCACACCCTAGGTACAGCTGTGCATGTCACTGACCGAGTCCAACCAATGCAGGTAGTGCAGTCTCGGAACAGCTGAATACCCCACCCAACGAGTCCCACCAATGCAGCCTGCACACCCTCAGTGCAGCTTTGCAGCCCACTCACCGAGTCCCACCAGTGCAGGTGGTGCTGCCTCCGTACAGCTGTGCACCCCTCTGACCAAGTTCCACCAGTGCAGGTGGCGCGGCCTCGGTACAGCTGTGCACCCCACAGAGGGAGTCCCACCAATTCAGGTGGTGCAGGCTCAGTAAAGCTGAGCACCCCACTGACCGAGTACCACCAGTGCAGCTGCCTCCGCCTCAGAACACCTGTGCACTCCACTGACCGAGTCCCAACAATGCAGGTGGCGCAGCCTCAGTACAGCTGTGCACCCCACTGACCAAGTCCGACCAAAGGCGGCGGCGCTGCCTCAGTATGGCTGTGCACCCCAATGACAGAGTACCACGTATGCGGGTCGCGCGGCTTCAATACAGCTGTGCACCCCACTCAACGAGTCCCACCAATGCAGCCTGCACACCCTAGGTACAGCTGTACACTCCACTGACCGACTCCCACCAATGCAGATGGCGCGGCCTAGGAACAGCTGTGCACTCCACTCACCGAGTCACACCGCTGGAGGTAGCGCAGTCTCAGTACAGCTGTGCACCTCACTGACCGAGTCCCACCAATGCAGGTGGCGCAGCCTCGTTACAGCTGTGCGCTTCAGCAATCTTACTATGCTGCAAACCCCAGGAATCCCATTCTTGTCACCAGGTTTATGTTCTACTTAGATTCTTGGGGGCAAACATCCATTCGCCATCGATCATCCTCAGAGAATCCATGGAGTGATGCCAGAGGACAAAGCGTGGTGCTGAGCCATCTCCAGAGCAGTACCTGACATGACACAGCTCCTGAACTTAGGCCTTCCCACAGTGGAGCCAGCAGTAAAAGGCTTCAAGAACAGAGGGGACATAATGCACGCCAAATAGCTGGGAGGCTAGCGGTGGGATGTGTGTGCTCAACACCTCTGCCTTGACTCCAGCTACTCAGCAATGCAGCTAGAGCTAAGTGGGGCTCCTCACCACCACCACCCAAAGCACAGGAAAAATCCAGTCCCTTGCCAGGGTCAGCAGGGTCAGCACCTAACCACACCACACTTAGCACACCGATGTCTACATGTGGCTGCTTCCTTATCTCCCCGCTGCAGCACAGAAAGGTCACACTACAGCATGATGGTGGGGTAACGTGCAGAGACTGCACCTGGAAGGAAGAGAGACCTGGGCTGCACATCCCTTGCAGGGCACTTTGGCCTTGCTGCTCCCATTCAAAGGCACTCCTCCAAACAGGTCTCCTGCAGGAAGGACTCAGCCCCTTGACAGTCAGCTCCCATGAACTCACCTGCCTTTCTCCAAAGACCACCACTCCACAAGGCCTTCACTCCTTCAAAGGGATGCCAGCAGGCTAAGGCCCAGCCAGAAAAGTGCATCTCCCACAACGTCCGCTCCTCTCAGCAAACACTGCTGCAGACCAAAGCTCTTATGAGCAAGAGGAAATGAGAGGAAAGGAGGGAAAACGCAGGCTTGGTTCACATCCCGGAGCAAGGAGACACACTCCCTGGCCTTCAGGAAAAATCCATGCTGCAGATCCTGGAAATCGCCTAGCATCCCCAAGGCCTGAACCTCAGTGCACCAAAGGCAGCAGGCTGCCAGCAACTCTGGCCCATGACACCAGGGCAGCCTAGGCCCAGCCAGCATATTCACACCCTCACCTTGCAGCACTACCCAGCTCCCAACTCTGGCAGCATTCCTCATGCATAACACCGCACTCTCCAGCTATCGCCTCCCATGCTGAGCACCAAAACACTGGGACCACCACCTGGACCCACCACAGGGCACCCCTGCAGTGCCCACACCATGCCCACACCACTGCTCGCCTCACAGACGGGTGCCAGCAAACATGGAACTCTGCATCAGCAACACAGAGGGCACCCCAAGTGCCCCACAACACAGAAAGCCCAGCTCCCAAACTCTGCAGTTCCCTTCTAGTCCTCCAAGGCTTTGCAACAATCACTGCCTCTAACCATCTGCTCACAGTCCTATACCTGGTCACTTCCCATCTCCAGGAAGCAGAGGAGTGCTCTCACAAGACCTGATCAGGCCACCTCTTGCCATTCCTTTGTGCCTCAACTCCCCTGAACAAGAAATCTCTTTCAAAATGTTGTCCTGTTTCAGGGTGACATTCCTTCTGTCTCCTCCAACAGACTTTTTGCAACTATTCTCCACTGCTGCATACTCAGACAGAAAAGCACCAATGTCTAATGTATTAGAGTTCTAAATGTGTGATAAAAGCAGGTGGACACCTGAAAGACAGACACAGCATTTAGACCTTGCAGGAACATCTCATAAGCTCCTTGCTGTTTACACAGGGGGAATTTCTAAAGCACACACAGACAATGGGGAGAAGAGATTACTAACACCACTGCTTACACCAGCATCAGATTGATTTAGCAGCTTCAAAACTCTGTCTGGACTCCCTAGCTGACCGGGAGCAGCCTGCAAGCTTCTACTTAGCAACAACTGGAAAGTCAAACTCCATGTCCATATTCACCAGAGAACAACACCCACATTTTTCATGTAGTAGTACTGACACAGGATGACGGAGCAGAACACAATTTGTATCAGACGATGTGGAATGTCTGCTTCACTGAGTAGTTACATTTACATATTGCTGTAGAGCTCTGCAGCGGTCAGTCCCTCCTCTGGGCACACGCAACAAACTCAGAAGTCACCTCACCACCACCATCCAGGCTGTGTGTCTTCTCCTGATCTACCACCTGCTCAGAGAGGTGACCTCACAAGTGCAAACCCCCAACACACGCCTACAGCTGCTATGGGCTTCAGAGACACACGTTTCCTCAAAATAACTTCCTCAGCCATGAACCGCTGCAGCCTGAGCAGGGAGTCGGACAAAAGAGACCTCACACTCAACGCCCATGCCTAACACACACTTTGGGAAGAAGAGATTACTAGCAACAGTGCGATGACAGAGTAGACTAGAATTTGGTCAGATGATGGGGGACATCTACCTCTGCTCGTTGCCTTTCTCTGCTGCTACAGAGCTTTGCAGGGGTCAATCCCTCCTCTGGGAACATGCAACAAACCCAGGAGTCACCTCACCACCACTATGTAGCTTCTCCTGACCTGTTAGCTGCTCACAAGGGCAAACCCCCAACACATGCCTGCTGATGGCCTATGGGCTTCAGAGACACCAGTTGCCTCAAAATAACTTCCCCAGCCATGAGCCACTGCTACCCGTGCAAGGACTTGGACAAAAGAGACCTCACACTCAACGCCCAGGCCTAACTGCTGGCTTCCGGTCTATCAGGGACTCAGAAAGATGGGACCTCGCAGTCACCTGCACAACCAGGTCTTTGTCACTGGCCAGGAAGCCTCTGAGGCAGGAATTACCTCACTAGAACTTCCCCAGCCAGAAGACAAAACCTGGCTGATCCGCTGCTTAGGCAGAAACCATCTCAAAAACACATCCTAGTGTGGACCTGCTCCTGCCCTATCCACTACTCCGCTGGAAGTGACATCACAAGCAACAGCCACGCCTTCTCCCTCCAGCCGGCCTATCAGGGACTCGTGCAGAACTGACCTCACCATCAACAGCTGAGCCACGGGCCTCCTCCAGCCCCACCAGCTACCTACAAACACTTGATGGGACACAGGGCATTTTCTGATACAGCCCTTTTAAACACTAGGGACCTCATTGCCCACCCTGTTGCTGCCTGCAGCTCCCCCTGCCCTTTCCCACAGCTGAGCCATCTCCCGAATGGCCTCCCTGATTCACTTCCTGGCTTTGCAATGCTCACAGTGCAGCAAAGCACACATTATGTAGCAGCTGCAATCCCCCTCCCCCCAGAAAAGATTGTCTTCTGCCTAGGTAGTCTCTATATGTAGCAAGAGAGCAGGGCCTCATGTCCCAGTCAGAGGGAGAAGCCTTCCCACAGCTCACAAGTCTACTTCCTTCCCCAGTGCTGAACAAGCACAGCAAATCCTCTACACATCAAGCACAACAAGCATTCTCCTATTTTACACGCTGACAATTTGAGACATGGCAACAGACTCTGTCCAGGACTTTTCAATTGCTGAAACCAGCAGAGCCAGAATTCAGCAACTCTTCCTCCTCATCTAGGATTATGCCAATAACGTCGGCGAGTGTGGAAATGGCCTTTCGTCAACTTCCAAGGCCCCTGAAAAGCAAAACACCTCACACTTAACAGAGCTCTTCTGTAAACACCCTTCAGGCTGCTCCCAGCGTCACAGGTCCTGGAGCAAACCAAGAACTATGGAGTAAGCACAACGACTTGAGCACGACACCTCGCAAGGACACCAGCAACCTGCTCTCACTTTGCCCAGCAGATCCCAAACACAGCTCTGAGCAGCACCTGGGGGCTGCAGGGGCAGCAGCAACTCAGGGAAACCCTTGAAAATGCTTCTCAGACCCACAAAAGGTTTAAAGTTTCCTGCACCCAGACCCCACCAAGCCGCCCAGGCCCAGCTGCTCGGGGCAGGCCGGCACACCTGGCTCGTACGTCAGTTCCCCTCGGTGACAGGGTGCTGGGTACCCTGGTCACAGCCCCAACAGCCCCTTTGGGAGCCCCTGCAGGAAAGCAGCCCCCTCGCCAGCACCGCTGCCCCTGCTGCAGCGAGAGGGCACCCGCCGGCATCTGATTGCACCCGCAGCCCCCACCAGCCCCACTCGCACCCGCTCTTGCACCTGCTCCCTTCTCGCCTGCTTCACTCCCTCTGTTCTTGCACCTCTCTCTTCTCTTGGTCTTTTCCCACTCTGGACTCCGATTGGCTGAGACAGCCATCACTCCAATCCATCCCCGCCCTCTTCCTCAGGACAGCCAATAGGAGGGCTGCACTCAGGCGATGCCATGGCAATGCTGCGCCCTCCTGCCGCCATCTTGTGGGCAGCAGCACAGGGCGCGGCGGGGCCTCGGGGCAGCCCGGCGCCGGGTGCCCGGGCAGTGCGGGGCCCCGGGCCTGGCCGCTCTGCCGCAGGGTCACCACAGGGCTCCTCATTGCCCTGCGCCCTGGGGGCCATTCTGGGCTTGGAGGGCAGCCCTGGGGCCTGTGCTGGTGCCAGCCCTGGTGCTGGCGCTGGGGCCCTGGGAATGGCTGGGGTGCTGGAGCCTGCAGCGACATGCTGCTGCCCCCAGGGCAGGGCAGTGTCCTCTCGGACCTTCTGCCCCGGCCCCTTCCCTGGAGTAGCCCCAGGACTCAGTAGCCCTCCCACTGTGGCTGGCAGGGCTGGGAGGGGGTCCTGGAGGGGTCACTCCAGAGGGCTGAGGAGCCCCATGGGGGCACAGGGTAGCAAAGGGGAGACCAGCTCTGGGCCTGTTGGTGCCAGGGAGTGGAGGTGTGGGGTCAGGAGGGGGTTTGGGGAGTTGGCTGTGTTGGGCTCACCCCAGCAGTGTACCCCCAGAGAAAAGTCCTTGAGGTAGCCGGGTCTTACAGGGTGACAGTGTCGCCTGCACCTGTTCACAGAGTGCTCTCCCAAACAGGCTGTCTTTTGGGTGCAGAGGTTGGAGCCTGTTTTGCAGGAGGACAGAGGCTGTGGCCATCTCAGGATGGCATCTCTGAGCCCCAAATCTGCTCTGCCAAGTTAGAATCATAAAAGGATAAAAATGGTGTCAATCCTCACTGGAGAGCTACAGAAGCACTGGAAACAAGCAAGTGCATTCCTGGCTGATGGTGTCCCTGCAGCAGTCCTCCATCTCGCTTGCCCCTTTGCCCTCAGCTCACCTCTCAAACCCAGGACGAGGGATGCTCTTCCCATCTCATAACCCAATACTCCTTGCCAACATGCTGCTGCTCCTCTCCATGTCGACAAGGGCTCCTAGTGCAGCCCTGTTGCCTCCTGCCCCCCATCATTGCCACAGAGCAACTACAAAGGACAGTGGTGGGGACAGTGTGAGCAGTGCCCAGCAGCGCCTGGGCCTCTCAGGGAAGTGAGGGCCCCCACCCACGACACCAGGGAGACCTCCCTGTGATGCAGCACATCCTGCTGTGACCTCAGCGTGTCATGTGGGGGCTCACTATGCCATTGCCGTGGAGATGGCCCAGCCAGGGAGCAGAGAGATTTCCTCTCATGTCCTGGAAAGCCATCCCCTCCATTCCCCCAGTTATTTCCCAAACATTTCTGATAAATTCCCTCATCTCCAGATGGGTCTTGGGCATCCCGGCAGCCCCAGCCCCAGGACCCAGGCGTCCTGGCTGCCACGTGGTCTCCCGAGCCAGACAAGCTTCTCAGGCAGGATTTTGCCCAGGATCAACAACAGTTTTTTCAGTTAAGAGTTTCTGTGTGCCTCCTCAAACAGGAGCCCCAGAAGGCCCCCAGAGAACTGCAGGAGCGTTGGGAACAAGGAACTATTGCCTGGGCTGATGGTATTGGTCCAGCAGTGCTCCCTCTCACTTGCTGCTTGTCCTTGGCTCACCTCTGTAGCTGAGGAGCAGGGATGCTCTTCCTGTTTTGTCACCCAAAACTCCTTTACAATGAGCCCCTGCCCCACTGCCTGCTGGTGAGGGCCCCCAATGTGGCCCCATTGCATCCTGTCCCCACTTCTTTCCTTACAGCCGCTATGGAAGAAAAAAGTTTCTTTTCTCTTCTTGCTCTCCATTTCCTGCTTTTGCCCATAGCAAGACAGCAGAAAAATCTCACTCTTTCAGCAGAGTCCCCTACTTTTACACACCTGCTTTCTGCACTTTTTCAACACCCTCTGTCTTCCCCACCTACGCCCCCCACACACCCCAGTTCCTTTCCTTTGCTCCAGCAGCATGCTAAGATTGAGAAAGCCTAAGTAGGGTGTGTATGTGAGGGAAATAAAATAAATAACGAGATGCCAGCACGAACAGCAGTGGTGTATGAAAATGCTTGCAAGCCATGTCAGACACCCCAAAGAACTCACATCCTTTAAAGATCTGTCAAATGGAAATGACCTACAAAGCTAAACAATTCTGAAGGCTTGTGGAATTTGGTGCCTGTGGTTGTACATGATGCCAGGTACACAGGGCTGTAAGAAGCACTTGGGAGAGGGCCAAGCCTTGCAGGAGGCAGCCTCGGCTGGAGCTGAGCCCTGGCAGGAGCAGGAGAGAGCAAGGCAGGGGTCTTGAGGGTGCTCTGCTTCTCCTGCTAGCCAGGCTGGCTGGGCAGAGGCTTTGTCAGTGTGGGGCAAGAGACGGGCAAAGACAGCTGCCTTGGGCACCCCCAGGTATGTCCTTTCAGGCTGCCAGGCTGAGAATGCAGTCAGCCTGCTGGCAGGCAGAGACCTCCTTCTCCTTGCCAGCACTTCCCACTTGTTCCTTGGCAGCTCCAAGGAGTCAGGCAGAGGCTTTCAAAGCCACCTTCATGGTCATCTCTGCACCTTTGCGAGGACACGTGCAGAAGCCCGTGAGCCCTGTGCGTTGGGCAGCCGAGGCAGCCTGTGCCTTTGGTGAGAGCAAGCTGGGCTCCAGCTGCCCCGCACTGCTGCGTGCAGCTGCTGCTGGCCACCTGTGGGCAGAAGGACTCACAGGGTGGAGGCGGTTGCCTTGGTCTGATTGGCTGCTGAAGAGCAGGAAACCTGAGGCCCGTGGGCAAGGGTAGCTCTGGCTGCACACGGCCTGGCTGATCTGGGCCCAGAGCTGCTCTCTGCCCCTCAGCGCAGAGCTCACGGGCTCCGTGGGGGCCTTGTAGCATGCAGGTTGCTGTGCTTTGTCCCAGGGAAAATCCCGAGGACCAGCAAGAAATTCCCACCCGGCCGCAGCAGCTCCTGCCTGCCTCTTTCACCACAGCTCCTTTGCCAAACCACTTAGCTGCTCTCTGGGCAGCTCCCATGCCTGCTGCCTGCCCCTGCCTCCAGCCCCATGGCTCACTTCACCCCTGCGCTCCGGCGTGCCTGGCAGTGCGTGTGCAGCCTGGCAGCAGACGTTTGCTGCTGCTCCTCGTCCCTCTGCAGGATCCTCTAGCTGGGGACCTGCTGCTCTGGCCCCAAGGGCAGCTGCTGCCTCCTCAGGGAGCGGCTCTCCTCAGAGCGAGGATCCCAGGGGCTCTGCTCCCAGCAGGGACACAGTCCCCATGCAGACCACCCCATCACCAGGGCCTTGGAGGCACCATGCCACCACCATCACAAAGCCCTGCTGCTCACCGTGGCAACACCCCTCACCAAGCCCTGGGGATTGCTGGGGGCACCCCCAGCACAACGCCTTGGCAGTCCCCATGGGCACACCCATCCCCATGGCCTTGCCTCCAAGCCTCTGCTTTCAGCTTTGGAGACTGCCTGGCAGCTGAGAGCTGGGCAGCATCACCAAGTAGCCTCTCTCCACCCCTGCACTCCATGCCCCTTGCACAGGCTGCGCTTCTTCAGGCACTCCAGAGCACACGGCCACTCCAAGGCCACCCACCTTGCTCTGCCTGCTAATCCTCCTGGCACCACCCGGCACCTTTCCTTGCCATCCGAGGCCATCTCTTCCTTATTCACTTGTCTTACAGTTACCCTCTCCTCCAAGTTGCTCGAGCTAGAAGGCTCTCCTCACCAGCTTGCCCAGCTGATTCACCCTTACCAGGTGATGCCCACAGCCTGGCTGGGCTCAGAGACAAGCTGGGGACCTTCCCTGGGGAAAGCAGGGCTGTCAGCAGGGGCACCGGGGCGCTGGCTGCCTCCTGCCTCCAGCCTGAAGGCACCACAAGCACCGCTGTACCTGCACCCTCTCCTCACAGCTGGCATGGTGCTGAGAAATGGCCACCACAGCCGGCACCGAGCCATGGGGCCACAAGGAGAAGGCGCGCAAGAGGTGGTGGCTGCCGGAGGTCGGAGGCGGCCCAGGCCAGGCCGGGCCTCTCCCAGCCACTACTGCCACATAGCCAGGCTGCGGCAGCTCTGACTGCCCCCGCGTGCACAGAAGCTCACTTTGCCCAGCCCGCGGCCCTCGGCCTCGGTGCGGCAGCTCCCGCTGCTGTGGCTAAAGGCTCCGGGCGGCCCCGGGCCGGGAGATGCTGCCTCGCAGCAGCAGCCGCCTCTCGCCCCACTCCCCGCACGCAGGGCCCAGTCAGCCCCGGCCCCACCCCGCCCCTCACTGCCCTCCTCTGGGCCACTGCGCATGCTCTGCCCTGACCTGACCCGCCCCTCCCCTCTTTGCCACACCCCTCCTCACCCCTCAGGGCCCCTCCCCTTGGCTCCCCTGCCTGCTCCTCCCCTCCCGGCCCCTGCACAGCGGATGCGCACTGCTGCCTCCCTCCAGCCCCTCCCTGGGGTCCCGTCCCACGAGGCCACACCCCACAGGAGCCAATGGGAACAACGAGGTGGGAGGGGCCATGGTGCAGGGCAGGGTGGTCACTTCCTTCTGTGGGGGCAGGGCCTGTGTGTCCCTGGCTGCTGGTGCTGGTGTGTGGGGAAGCGCTGCTGCCGGGCCCTGCTGCTGCAGGGCCCCGCTCTGCCATGGGGCCTGGATGAGTCTGCGGGAGGGGAGGGGAGGGATGGGAGAGAAACCTCTGCGCTGCACTGGGTGCAGCTGCTGCCTGTGAGCACTCTGGGGACACTCTGCTTGCACTGAGGCCTGGCAGGTGCCGAGAAGCCCTGAGCTGTGAGAGCTGCAGCACTAGTGACCTCGCAGGCAGCAGGGGAGGAGGGAGAGGAACAGAGCAGCTGCTTCCTGTGCTGCTTCTGCCCCGGGATGTTCTCCCCTTCTGGAAAACTGAAACGCCCTGTTTGTGTTGGGGGGAAACTGTTGGGGAAAGCGGATAGGTAGGAGCTGCTGCTGTAGTGTGCTGGGGCAGTGCAGCATTCCATTTTCATTATTAACTTGTGAAAATGTGATTTATTTTCAGCTTTAAGTTACAAACCGTAGCAGTCTGTCCTCTGCAGTAATGAGGAAAGAAGATGGCTGTGAAAAGAGCAGGGCCTGAGCCCTGAGGTATGTACATGTAGAGCTCTAGTGCTTTTTTGGTAGCTTCCTCTCTTCCTGCAGTTGCTAAGGAGGAAAGGAAAAAGGTGGCCACAAATGGGCTCTGTCCTTGCTAGAGTAAGGAGAAGGATGTGGACACACCCTTGCATGGAGAGCTTTTTCAGACAACTTTCAAGTCAGGGCCCACTGTTTCTGTTTGTTTCTGGTGTCCTTATTCCTTTTTCCCAGGCCCTTGGTTAAACCTACATTTTAAAGCCAGAGCATAAGGTGTGCACTGCTGCTGGAGAGGGAGATACCTAAGCAGAGATACATTTTTTTTCTTGTGTCTGCGTGGTGGCCATCCGTGTTCCCTGGCTGCGGCTGCTTTAGCAAATCCAAGCTCTCTCCATTCATTCCTGAATATGAAGAGAAGATGGCTCTTCCTGTGTGGTCAAACTACTTCTGACCCCCAGAGTGTTTGATAAGGGCAGAACAAGGTCTCCCGCATGGTGAGTGCTCTCCTAAAACTGGAGAAAGATGTGCTTCTGTTCAAGAGCAGGTATTCTTACTACAGCCAGGTATTTAAACTGTCTTTATCTCTGAATGTCACCTTGAGCAGGCTGTAGTGTTCTTTCTCTCTGCTGGCAGGCAGATGCTGGCCAGTTGTGACTGAAGAGAGCTCGGCAGAAACTTGTGTCTTGCCCAAAGTTGACCTGGAGGATACAGAAATCGTAAAAATCATAGAATCACAGAATAGGAAGGGTTGGAAGGGATGTCTGGAGATCATCTAGTCCAACCCCCCTTCTCCAGCAGGGTCACCTAGAGCATGTTAGACAGGGTTGCATCCAGACAGGCTTTGAATATCTTCAGAGAAGGAAAAAGATTCTGCCCTTATCACATGGGACAACTGAAAAGAGTTTTTCCCTGTCCCCTTGACACCCTCCCCTCAGGTACTTATAGACATTGATAAGATCCCCCCCTCAGGCTTCTCTTCCCCAGGCTGAAGAGGCCCAGCTGTCGCAGCTGTTCCTCACAGGGCAGATGCACGAACCCTCTGATCATCTTTGTAGCCCTACGCTGGACTCCTTACAGTAGCTCCATGTCTCTCTTGTGCTGGGGAGCCCAGAACTGGACACAGTACTCGAGATGAGGCCTCCCCAGGGCTGAGTAGAGGGGCAGGATCACCTCCCTAGACCTGCTAGAAACACTAATGAACCCCAGGATACCATTGGCCTTCTTGGCCACAAGGGCACATTGCTGGCTGATGGTCAACTTGTCATCCACCAGCGCTCCCAGGTCCTTCTCTGCACAGCTGCTCTCCAGCAGGTCAGCCCCCAGCTTGTACTGGTGCCTAGGGTTATTTTTCCCTAGGTGCAGAACTCTGCACTTGCCCTTGTTGAACCTCAGGAGATTCCTCTCTGCCCAACTCTCCAGTCTCTCCAGGTCTCTCTGAATGGCAGCACAGCCCTCAGGTGTGTCAGCCACTCCTCCCAGCTTGGTGTCATCAGCAAACTTGCTGAGGAGGCACTCTGTCCCTTTGTCCAAGTCACTGATGAAGAAGTTGAACAGGATGGGACCCAGTACTGAGCCCTGGGGGACGCCACTAGCCATAGGCCTCCAACTAGACTCCATGCCACTGATGATGACCCTCTGAGCTCTGTCTTTCAGCCAGTTCTCAATCCACCTCACTGTCCACTCATCTAACCCACACTTCCTGAGCTTGCCTAGGAGGATGTTATGGGAGACAGTGTCAGAAACCATGCTGAAGTCAAGGTAGACAATGTCCACTGCTCTCCTCTCTTCTACCCAGCCAGTCATTCCCTCACAGAAGGCTATCAGATTGGTTAAGCAGGATTTCCCCTTGGCGAATCCTTGCTGACTACTCCTGATCACCTTCTTTTCTTCCATATGTCTGGAGATGACCTCCAGAATGTGCTGTTCCATCACCTTTCCAGGGATGCAGGTGAGGCTGACCAGCCTATAGTTGCCTGGGTCTCCTTCTTGCTGTCTCCTTTTGGAAGACTGGAGTGACATTTAGATTTCTTCCAGTCCTCAGGCACCTCTTCAGTTCTCCAGGACTTTTCAAAGATGATGGAGAGCGGCCTGGCAACAACATCTGCCAGCTCCCTCAGTACCCCTGGGTGCATCCCATCCAGGCCCATGGATTTGTGGATGTCTGGCCTGCCGAGAAGGTCTCTAATTCTTCCTCCTCAAACAAAGGAAAGTCTTCCTTTCTCCAGACTTTCTCTCTTGTCTCTAGGCTCTGGGATTCTTGAGGGCTGCCCTTAGCAGTGAAGACTGAAGCAAAGAAGGCATTCAGTAATTCTACCTTCTCCGTATCCCTTGTCACCAGGGCCCTCACCCCATTCAGTAGTGGGCCCACATTTTCCCTAGTCCTCCTCTTGCCGTTGATGTATTTGAAGAAGCCCTCTTTGTTGTCCTTGACATCCCTTGCAAGACTCAATTCCAACTGGGCCTTAGCCTTCCTCACCACATCTCTACGTACTCTGATTGCATTCCTACAGTTCTACCACGTAGCCTATCCCTTCTTCCACGTTCTGTGTACTTTCTTCTTCTGTCTGAGTTTGGCCAAGAGCTCCTTGCTGACCCATGCAGGTCTCCTGCCCCTTTTGCTGCACTTCTTACTTATAGGGATGCACCCCTCTTGAGCTTGGAGGAAGTGATGTTTGAATATTAGCCAGCTCTCCTGGACCTCCCCTTCCCTTCTAGGGCCTTAACCCACGAGATTCCTCCAAGTAGGTCTCTGAAGAGCCCAAAGTCCGCTCTCCTGAAGTCCAGGGTGGCAATCCTGCTTGTTGCCTTACTTCTTTCCTGCAGGATCCTGAACTCTACCATCTCATGGTCACTGCAGCCAAGGCTGCCGCCAACCTTCACTTCTCCAACCAGTACTTCTTTGTTGGTTATGGCAAGATACAGCAGGACACCCTTCCTTGTAGGCTGCTCCACCTACAAAGAGAACTCAAAGAGAACACAGCACTCAGAATGCCCCACTTTGAAATATGGACTATCCAAGAAGGATGTATTTGCTAATATTAAATGTAATTGATATGTGCTTTTTAGTTATTCTCCTTGGTTTCCATTCCTTATTTGATGGACTTTTCCTGAGTCGTGAGCTGATGTTTCAGAGAATCACAGAATGGGTAAGGTTGGAAGGGACCTCTGGAGATGATCTAGTCCAACCTCCCTGCAAAAGCAGGGTCACCTAGAGCATGTTAAGACAGGCTTGCATCCAGGCGAGTTTTGAATATCTCCAGCGAAGGAGACTCCACAGCCTCTCTGGGCAACCTGTTCCAGTGCAGTGTTTAACCAAAGATAACCAAGATAAAGATAACCCAGATAAACTGTAAAATACCTGTTGCTGCAGGATAATTAGGATACAATTTAGGTTCAGGTTAGAGTGGAAGTTTTATTACTGTAGCAGCAGGAGGGAACACAGAGCAGCAGCGTGCCAATCTCTTCTGATATGAACTCTGTCCAAGCAAGGCTGTTACAGAGTTTATATACCTTTGGGTTATTCAACTTGTCCTTCACAGAACTACAGCAGTATGGATAAGCAGGAAGTGGTAAACGACAACAGGGAGTGAATTACTTCAGAAAAGGAAGCTCTGATGGTACAGACAGTACATTGCTTCACAAAGAATACATTCCTCTGATAACTGGGTCACAGTGACTTTGGCAAGGCCATTGCAGATATTTTTGGCTGGATAAGCCTGCAGAGGCCTATAAGGCAGTTACTAGTTGACTTCCACACACCTGTGCCTAAAAGCACCTTGAAGGGATTTGTAGAACCATCAAATGGTTGAGGGTGGAAAGAGACCTCTGGCGATCATCTAGTACAACTGCCCTGCTCAAAGCAGGGTCACCTTGCTCAGGATGATTTCCAGATGGGTTTTGAGTATCTCCAGAGATGGAGACTGCACAGACTTCCCGGGCAGCCTGTTCCAGTATTCAATCACCTTCACTGTAAAAAAAAATCTTAAGTTTAAATTGAATTTCTTGTATTTCAGTCTGTGCCTATTGCCTCTTGTTCTGTCCCTGGATACCACACAGGGAAGAGTCTGGCTCCATCTTCTGTACTGCCCCCGTTAGGTATTTATACACTTCGATAAGATCCTCCTGGAGCTTTCTCTTCTCCAGGATGAAGGGTCCCAGCTCTCTCAGCCTCTCCTCATATACAGATGCTCCAGTCCCTTAATGATCCTTGTGGTCCTTATCTGGACTTGCTCCAGTACGTGCATGTCTCTCTTGTACTGGGGAGCCCAGGACTGGAGACAGTACGCCAGCTGTGATCTCACCAGGGCTGAGTAGAGGAGAAGAATCACCTCCTCCAGCCTGCTGGCAATGCTCTTCTTAATATAGTCCAAGATGTGGTTGTTTTCTTTGCTGCAGGAGCATATTCCTGGGTCATGTTGAACTGGTATTGGGCCCAGTATCCACCTCTGGGCTATGTTGCAGGTGTCTGGCCTCCAGCTGGACTCCACAAGGCTGATCACAACCCTCTGAGCTTGGCAGTTCAGTGAGAGTGACTGCTTTCACGGGCCCTCCTTCTACATGCTCAGGGGTGGCAATCTGAAACAGGCCCTGAGAGTGGAGTTCTGCCTGAGGACTGCTGTACTTCTTCTCCTGTGATGACTCAGTACCATACAGATGAGTACACAGGAAGCAAGAAAAACATTAGGGTAATGCAACATCATGAGCATATGGCTAGACAGATATAACATCACAGTTTTTAAGAAGTTACAGATGGTTTTTGAGGCTTCAATGCAATTAACCACGTCTTTTGCAATTCCACCCCACCAGTAAAACTATCCTGCACTGACTCAAACCTAACCAGTTTTGTAAGCTTGTTCCCCTTCTCCATTGCAACCCTTGCTCCGTTTCCCTTAACCCCAACCAGCTGGACATGAATCATCCCCACCGTTCTGAGGATTCCTTCCATCCTTGGGAGACAAAAGACTTCCCACCTGCTCTTCTGACCTCTTGGTGGCAACAATTTTCTGTGCCTCCTAGAAAGTCTCTACACATGGACAAAGACCAAGGCACTCAGCTTGAGCTGTAATATTAATAAAATCATCTTATAAGGAATTGTTTTGTATCTTTTGGGTAAAGTGGAAACCTAGAGTTGAGCCCTGTTAAGGACACTGGGTTGAACAGTTTCCCTAACAAAATGATGGTCTCCATCTTCTGCATTCGCTGGTCAAGCAGCTCACCTATATGCTGAGGTGCAGTGAGGACCAAGAGGCACTGAGGAAGGTCTGAAGACCACCCTTGCTCTTCAGGCCTGAGCTCTGAGCAGCAAGGACTGGTTGGGCCCAGAGAGTCCTGATACTAGAGAGGCTGAGGGGGGGAAAGTGGGGGCAGATCCCTCAAGCAGCCAGTGGTGGGACCTGTTCCATGAGGGCAGTAGGGTGTTGCAGGTGGTATGGGCTTCATGTCATGGCTGCAGGACTGTGCAGGCAAGATAGAGGAGCTCATCTAGCCAGCAGAAAGGAGATGTGCTCTCTTGTTCCAGGCTGAGTTGTCGGGCATTAGGGTGAGAGCTGAGCCTCACACTTGTGTCAGAGGGGACCCTCACCTCTGCCCCTTGTGTCAGAGGGGACCCTTACCTCTGCCCCTGCCACTCACCTCCACAGCAGCCCAGAAGTGTCTCCATGGGGCACTGAGGCCTCCAGCTGTACTGAAGAGCCCAGGATGAGGAAGAGCCACGGGCTCTTGCTTCATTGCACCAGCCCTGTGTGATGCCATGCCAGTGCAGTGAAAGACCCTGGATATGTCTCAGGTTGTCTGCATGTGGGGATAGCAGGCACGGTGCAGTGTGTGCTAACCCACGTGTTTCTCAACACACTGCTGGCTGCTAGGCTGGAGAACTGTCCCCAGACAAGGTGGTGTGACATGAGATGATATCTGATCTAGAAGAATCCCAAAGAATACAGCCCTGGAGAGAAGAGGGATCCAGGAGAGCTGGCTGGTTTTCAAGGATCACCTCCCCCAAGCCCAAGAATGATCTATCCCAATAAGCTGAAAATCAAGAAGTGTCAGGAAGCCTGCATGTATTATTCAGACATAAAAAGGAAGTGTAGAAGAGGTGGAAGCAGGTACAGGTGACCCAGGAGGAACAGAAAGACATTGTGTGAGCATGCAGGGATGGGGTTAGGAAAGCCGAAGTACACCTTGAGTTGAAACTTGTGCGGCACATGAAGAGTAACAAGAAAGACTTCTACAGGTCCATCAGCAGCAAAAGACTAGGGAAAATGTGGCCCCGCTGCTAATCGGGGCAGGGGCCCTGCTGACAAAGGACAGGGGAAAGGTGGAGGTATCTCCCTTCTGTGTCGTCCTTCTTCGAAATATCAGAGTAGATCAAGCCCTCCTGAGGACCACGCACAGGACCAGCATCTGTGAATGGGAGGCTCCTTCTGGTTGTCTTAAAAAGGCCTCATCTACTGCTTCTTGATCAGGCAGTCTCGAGTAGACACCCACAGAAACATTGCCCAAGATCTACCCACTCATCCTGACCCATCAGCTCTCAACTGTCTCATTGCCCATTCCCAGCCACAGCTCCATGCATTGTCACTGCTCTCTCACATGAAGGACAATTGCCCCTGCTCACTGTCCCAGCCAATGCTTCCTAAAAGCCTCTCTCCATCCCTCACAACACGCCAGTCGTGAGTTGTCTCACTACATGTTTCCATGAGCCCAGTGAGGTCATAGCCCTGTAACTAACTTCACACAGACTTCTGACGCCTCCTGTTTCTCCTCCACTTCCTGGCATGGTCCACCAGCAGCTCTAAAGTAGAAGTGGGCACAGAGCACTTAGGTATTGTCTCTCTCAGCAGCAGTAGAACAGTGTGACACTGTGTTGGGGCTTCTTCACTAATGCGCCAAGTGCCTCAGTGGTGTCCCTGACACAGCATGGCTCACCCACAGGTTGCTTTACATTTTGGTGTCCCCGCTTCAACATAGGTTGCCTTCAGGTGTACCTTCTGGGAATGGAGCACCTCCTTCCAAGGGCCTGTCCTCCTGCCACTGGGCACCACTGTGAATTATTCTGGCTCCAACTTTAGTACCTCCCATCAGATATTTATAAACATTGATAAGAGCCTTCTCTGATCCTTTTCTTCTCCAGGCTAAATGGTTCCAGGTCTCTCAGACTCTCCTTGTGTGGGAGATGTTGCAGTCCATTAATCATCCTTGTTGCCTGTTGCTGGAATTGCCCCAATATGTGCATGTCTCTCTTGTACTGAGAGGCCCAGATCTGGATGCAATACTCCAGATGTGGCCTCAGCAGGGCTGAGTAGAAGGGAAGGATCACCTCCCTTCACCTGCTAGCAACACTCTTCCTAATGCAACCTCAAATACCGTTGGCCTTTTCTGCAAGGTCACATTGCTGGCTCATGGTCAGCTTGTTCTCCACCAAAACCCCCAGGTCCTTCTCTGCAAAGCTGCTGCCCAGCCAGTTGGCACTCAGCCTGTACTGGTGCAGGGGGTCATTCTTCCGTAGGTGCAGGACCATGCACTTCCCTTAGTTAAACTTTGTGAGGTGAAGCCTTTCCTCCAGCCCGTTAAGATGACTCTGAATGGCAGCACAACCATCTGGTGTATCAGCCACTCCTCCCTGTGCTGTATCATCTGCAGACTTGTTGAGGGTACACTCTTGCACTCAAGGGCATGGGACACAGCTTTGGAAGCTTTGGCAGGGTTATCCTCCTTGAGGAAATGGTCTTCTGGTTGAGCACCAAAGTCTTCTTGGAAAGCCAGTGTATCTATAGTCTCCTTTCCAAAAGGGGGACCAGAAAGGTCTCATGACTTTCTTCTGGTCAAGCCCCAGCCACTGCTGGAGAGACGTGCCTTGGGGTACACAGGGCGGCATGAAGTTGAGCTTCCAGCTTCTGCTTGAAAGCCAGTTCATGTTCAAAGCTAACAGGTATGTTTCCAGGAATCATTTGAAGCACAAGTACAGCAGTTACCTTGGCAATGAAAGCTTCACACTCGCTCTACAGGCAATGAAAAAAAATGAAGAAAACTCTAGCTTATTAGTTCAGTACTAAGCTCCATCTCTTGGTCACTTCCTCGAGTGTCATGTGCGCTCCTTCTGCTCCTTGCCCAGTTCTTCCTAGTAACAGCCCTCCCAGTCCTCCCCCACTATTTCTATCTCCCCATCAAGTTCCCCAGAGCCCCTTGGGCCCCTTGTCCCCCCAGGTCTGACCCGATGGGCCTGGAGGAGTTCCATCATCACTTGTGTGCACTCCTGTGCACCTAAACCTATGAGCCACAGAGGATGGTTCTTCCCACCACCCAGCAGCACCAGGCCTGACCCCCAGGTGATGGCTGTGGTGGCATGAAATGCTCCCAAAGCTAGGATCATAGCCAGAGCAGCACTCCAGCTGTGCTTGGAGACTGGTCCAGCAGAGACCCTCACCAGGAACAGTTGCTCTCTGTTCAGCCTTACAGTAATAGAAGGATGCTGAGTGTGGATAAAATACTGGCCTGATTCATGTATGCGATTGTACTCACGAGAGACAGGCGGATGCATTTCATATTAACAATTACTCACATCACACTCTCAGCATTCTTCAGAGTTCCTTCCTGCAAACCCTTCACATGCAAAATGCTGTTGTCAAAATGAATTCCAAGCTGCAGGAAGAGTGGCCAAATGGGTCTGTGCACCACTTCTACATGAGAGGATAGATGAGCTGGAAATGCAAAGAGGTAGGTACATGTTTCCTGAGAGACTCATGAGGAAAGTGAGGGAACACTGGGCTACATCAGCCACTACTCTGCACCCCCTGGATGTACCTGAAAACCAAGAAATGGATTGAAATGAGACATGATCTAGAGGGTATCTTAGACAGCAACAGGGTCAAATAGTCACCTGTGAGTATAGTAACAAGTCTGTGGGCAGTGTCTTGTGCTCTGCTGGGGCTGTCCACAACGAGTACAAAGGAGGTGGACTAAGAGCCTGCCTGTCCTCAAGTGCCATTTTGATGGCAGAACTTTGTTGAACTTCTTTGCCTTTAGAAAGAGACAGAAAACAGGTAGAACACAAAAAAAGAAGAAAAATGGCTTTATTTCTCTACCCAGCAGCACTTATGTGTCCACGTTAACCTCCTGGGTAGGACAAAGCCAAATGAGCCAAAAGGAAGTCTAAATTACCCATCTAACATCAGCTCTCTTTTAAGCTGCAATAAAATCCAGAATATTAGTAATTTAATTGTTGAGAAACTATGCAATTGTCCCCTGATCAAGCTTAATGAAGTAAATGCCCAGTCCTTATGACACAATACTCTCAAAGCCAATACTTCTGCTGATAGAACAGATTCACGCCTTGGCATTAGTTTGTCCACTTGCAGAATCTGTAACACAAATTTTCTACGATGAGTTCATTGTCTGCTCTCCTTTGATAGTCAGTGGAGAAGAATCAACAGACAGGAGAATGGTATCCAGACCGCTCACCTTATTTACACCAGGGAAAAGTGCAAGCACAGTTGTGGAGATAGTACATTTGGGAATTTACTTCCTTGACTAAAGAAACAGGTCTCTCCAAGAGCTTGCAAGGAGTATGGACCAGATTGTGCCTGGTGTGGCTTCCTCCACTCTTATGCAGACATCAAACTCTATTTCATGCCATGAGGTATGCAGCACATATCCTCCACCACACTGCAAAACAAAACAAAGCACACACTTTGTCAATGGTGCTCAACAGCCCTCAACTGATTTCATGTACCTTCAAGGGAAAAAACATGTACAAAACTATGTGCCTATGTTTCTGGGCTGCAGGGGCACTACGTGGGGTCAGCAGACACCCAGGCCCTGAAGTTAAGCAGTCCACTTCCTGCAGTGGATGTGTACAGCAAGTAACAGACCTCTTTCTGTGGATAAAAGTCCCTTAAATAGCTATCAACGTCTCAGACACCTTGTTGGAGCAATGCTGTGGAAATTCTCCAACAGTTAAAAAGACTCAAGGACAAGGGAGAGAGGATATCGCCAAACAGTATTGCAAAGGACAACCAGCACCAGCCTAATAACCTTGAGGAAACCACAACACTTTGAAGAATGTGAGGAACAGACAAGACAAAAAGAGCAGAATAACCCAGAGTAACATTAGATTCATAAAGACTTATTACCATATTAAACTACACAACTCTAAATGAATAATGAGATGGAAAAGACATGATAATTATGTTACCACCTTCTTCTCTTCTTCTCATGCTAATTAACAGGAATGTTAAAGTGCAAGCGCAGAGCGAATCCCTGATGTAATGAAATCGTAACCAATAGAAAATTTTGTATGAAGTACTCCCTGAAAAGTGTGTATAAAAAAGAATAAGAAGGGGAGAAGGTATGATAGCTTTGTGGATCTACCAGCTAGCACTCATCTCTGCACAGAAATGAAATAAACAGATATCTGGACCCTGTGTGTCTATTGGGTTCTTGCACACTGGCTAACAGAATGCAGTTTAGGGACAACACAGGGATAACTACAAACAGTCTGAACACAAGTTGGGGAAGCTCTAGGGTGAAGGAGCAGCCCTCGCAAGGCAGGGTCATTTCCCTGTGGAGTGGAGGCTGTGTGGGGAATGGCTGCTCATAGCTCCCACTCGACCCCAGGACACTTCCCAAGGACTTCTCAACAGGTAGCTCCAGGCAGGGATGACACCAAAGGCAAGGAGCTTCCCCTTGTCTCTGCTTTCACATCTCTACTGCTGGGGTGGGTGAAAAGGAAAGGAGCTGCCAAGCCTGGACAACAGCCCAAGACTCCAAAGCTGATGGAGACACCAGCAGGTCTGTAAGGAAGCTCACAAAGTGCCCTCTCCCACTCCCTGCCCACATACACCACCAGCAGCACCTTTGCTGGCCCCAGCAGGATCTGTCCCCACTGCCCCTGAGCACCTTCTGACACGCAGATGCCCCTCGCCACTGCTCCACTGCCAGGAGGCATCTGCAGGGCAGAGCTGAGTGCACATGGCTGTGATGAGGAGACGAATGAGAGGAGAGGAACCTCATGAGGTTCAACAAGGGCAACTGCAGAGTCCTGCACCTAGGGAGAGTCCTGAGGCTAGGCATCAGTACAAGATGGGGACTGACCTGCTGAAAAGCAGCTTTGCAGGGAAGGACCTGGAAGTACTGGTGGCTGACAGATTGACCATGAGCCAGCAATGTGCCCTTGTGGCCAAGAAGGCCAATGGTTTCCTGGGGTGCATTAGGAAGAGTGTTGCCAGCAGGTCAAGAGAGGTGATCCTGCCCCTCTACTCAGCCCTGGGGAGGCCTCATCTCGAGTACTGTGTCCAGTTCTGGGCTCCCCAGTACAAGAGAGACATGGAGCTACTGGAGAGAGTCCAGTGTAGGGCTACAAGGATGATCAGAGGGCTGGAGCACCTGCCCTATGAGGAACGGCTGCGAGAGCTGGGCCTCTTTAGCCTGGGGAAGAGAAGAGGAGGGGGGATCTTATCAACGTCTTAAATATCTGAAGGGAGGGTGTCAAGGGGATGGGAACGAACTCTTTTCAGTTGTCCCATGTGACAGGACAAGAGGCAATGGGCAGAAATTGAACCACAGGAAGTTCTGCCTGAATGTGAGGGGGGATTTCTTCACTGGGAGAGTGACAGAGCACTGGAAGAGGTTGCCCAGAGAGGTTGTGGAGTCTCCTTCGCTGGTGATATTCAAGGCCTGCCTGGATGCAACCCTGTCCAACATGCTCTAGGTGACCCTTCTTGGGAAGGGAGGTTGGACTAGATGATCTCCAGAGATCCCTTCCAACCTTACTGATTCTATGATTCTATAAATTCATTCTCTGCTTAATACCGATACGGGGAGCCTTTGCAGAGCTTCTTCATGCGTGTTCAAATCCACGCAACTTTGGGGCTCTTTGCCTCTCTTTAAAGGTGGAAACAGCAACACACAGGGGGACAGTTTGAAAGCAGCCATCCTGAAGAAGGACCTTGGGAGTTTGGAAAGAGAGGAATGTGCTGGTTGGTTGGTTGTGTGTGCAAAAGTATCCTTCTCGCAGTTTTACACATGAGGAAGACTCTTTGCACTGTCTGCTGGTTAGTCTGTCCTTGCTTGCTAGCACTTGGCTTTCGGAGGGCTAGCAAAACAAGGGCCTGCAGAGTCATGCTGCAGCCTAAGGGAAAAGGGATTTTTTTTCTTTCTTTTTTCCTTTTTTTCTTTTTTCGTGAACCCAACCCTATTGCAGATCCAAATATTTTATCCTAACAGGCCCATGGGTTGTTTGCCATGGTTGTTACGGTTTTAGGAACCTGTCTGAGTGCAAACTGCAAACCAGTGAATGACATAAAAGATAATGGAAGATACTGGGATGTTCAGTGACGCAGAGAAAGTAACTATTTATTTATCATTCTCTTTTTGTGTAATTTATTTTGCTGTGTGAAATAGTAGTGCTAATTTCACTGAAATAGCTTCTCTCGGAGCGTCACAGTCTGAGAGAACTTTTATTATTCCTGTCTCATTATAACTTACAAATTGATAAGTACGGCCATACTAGAGGTACCCTCTAATCAGGGAGGACCTATCTTCTTCCTCAGAAAAACTGAAGGAACAATGTTGGCATATACACTTCATGCTGCTTGTTTTTCCACTCTAAAACTTATCCAAATGATGGCTGGGGTTGAAAGAGGCAAGAAGACTGCCTGTCACCTTCCATTGCATAGGCACAAGCAGCTTTTAATTTGTTGTGATTTGCTCCTCAGTTACTAAGTCATCTTATTCCTCATGCACAGAAGAATGCTGTGTGCTTGGGCAGTGGGGTTGGCCTAGAGGCTAAAAGGGCACTGCCTGTGCCTGTCCCTGTGGCTCAGGTTTGGGTCCCTATTTGCCTGTTTTTCCTTGACATCTCATCCCCTCCCAAAGAAGCTCCTGGGTCCCAGAGTTCAGTCACCTGCTCCAGGCAAATCTATTGAAGAATCAATTATATAGATAGACTTAAGTTCCCTTGTGAGATATTTCCTTGACTGGGAGCCACATGCAGAATTTCCTTTTCAGGAATTTGAAGTCTTTTCAAATCCAAATGGCATTTCCTGATGGCAACTTCATGGGTATTGCTCCTTGTGGCAGCATTGCTTGTGAGGGTAACTGATTCTCTCTCCATAGAGCAACTTCTCCTGTACGGAACAATCCTGTTTCCTCTGTCTTAGTTTGGCTATGTCAAACTGAATTCTCCTAGTGTGCTTCCATGTGATTGGCACTTCACTTCTGGAGCATTTTCATAGCCTGCCTTTGCTGCAATCTCAGTTCCTTTTTTTCCAAGGAAACCAGAATTACTCACAGTACGTCATATCCTATTCCTCAAGTGCCAGTAGGAATACTGTATCTGCTGGGAAACTATTCCTTTCTTCATGATTCTACGTGTAGATTATTAATCTGTAACTAGCTGATACACTCAGCTTTGTGCCTGCATAAGAACTCGCAGCAACCTCCACATTTCCTGAAACCTGCTTTAGAGCAGAAATTCTTGTCGCAGCACGGCAGCCTGAGAGGTGCAGAGAAGCCCTGAGCTGTGAGAGCTCCATCACTAGTGAAACCTAAGGCAGCAGGTGAAGAGTGAAAAGAAGAGAGAAGCCGCTTTCTTTGCCACTTCTACTGCTTGATGTTCCCTCCTAATGGAAAGCTGAAACGCTCTGGGTAGGTGGTGAAACTGGTGGGGAAAGCAGAGAGGCATGAGCTGCTGTTCTACTGAATGGTGGAGGTGCAGGGGTAAGGAGTCAGTTTGTACTTGCTGCCAGGGACAAGATTTTTTTAAACAAACATTTTCTTCCCTGCTGTAATCTGGATGGTAGCTCAAAATATGTCGGTCATGACAGAGAAGCAAAACAAATCTCCACAAGATTTTGCATTCCTGCAGGTGTGTGTGTGTGGGGGGGGGGATTTTGGGGATCTCGGAGCAAGCTATCTTTCTGTACAAAAGTCTGGAAAACTTTGATGCAAGCACCCAAAGAAGAGAAATTTTCTGGGCACTCAGAGCAACACAGGCAGGACCCAGCGATGTCAAGGGAAACCCATCCCAGCCATACCAAACCAACTGCTCTCCCCAGAGAACTTTCTTAACCCTCGGGCTAGGAGTAGGAGAGGACATGGGGGCACAGCCACATCCCAGCCTTGCCTCCATCAGGCCCTCAGCTCCAGAACATGTCATAGCTTCAGGTGAGTTCTCTCAGGCAACACTTCCCATGCCTCTGGTGCATGGAGAAGACTGGCTAGGCACACAGGAGACAAGGGAGAGAAAGGGCAGAGATGCCAGCAGGTAGAGTTGGGCTCCCTGCGTCACAGATGACTAGAGGCTGACTAAGCAAGCTAACTCTTTCTGTAGGGACTTGGAAAAGCACATCTCAGACAGTATTTAAGTGAGTTGGAGTCTCCCTCCTGCAAGACTTGCCCCAGCACTCTGCAGAGATTAGGAAGAGCAGGAAGGTTGGCTGTAGGGACACTCGCAAGCTTTAGCAGCTGCAGAGCTGGGAGGTGCCCTTACAAACTTCTGAATGCAGGCCCTGAGGCATTGCACTGCCTCGTTTGCTCTGCACCAGAGCCCAGACAGCAGCACTGCGGTATGAGGCTCCTGAGGAGCCTCGAATCCTCAAATGTGGGAGATCCAGGATGCCAGGGCTGTACAGACCGTGGGAGAGCAAGGGTGCCAGTGTGGATCCAGGGTGCCTGGGGTGCACAGATCCCTGGAGGAGCCAGGGGGCTGGTGTGGGGAAGGGCAGGGGTCTGAGGAGCATACCTAGGGGAGAAGCAGAGCCCCAAGGTGACACTGAAAAGCCCAAGGACCATCTGAAGCCCAGACATGAGACCTGGCTTTCCTCAGGCTCACACAGAAGGAAAGGTGGACTAAGTTCATGGGAAATGGGAAAATTTCCCCAGATTGGCTACATTGCCTGGCCCATGGCTTTGGAGTCTGGCAGGGACGAGGCTCCTAGGCAAAGCCCTCTGGATGATGTGTGTTTGCTCTTTTCTGGCATATCATCTCTATCTTAGGCACCACAGACCGAGAAACTTTGCTGAAGACTTCTCAAATCAAAGAGCCTGCTTTGGTGCCTAAAGGAGGAAGGTTACGTCCTGTCCCTTATTCTCCTACACCCTATTTCACATAAAAGACTGATCCACAGCAGCAACCAGTTTTGAGGCCCACCTAAGCATCTCAGCCTGCGGCCACCCTTTGTGCTTTTTCATCCCACCGGACTTTGATCCTGTAAAAATGCCAAACCCCAATCCAACCCCCAAACCCCAGATTCCTGCACAGAATCCTGTTGCCTAGTGCAGCAGCCAGGGAGTGCAGGAGCACAGCACTGACCTCTCCAGGTCCCCACTTCAGATGTTTCCCTGACTTTGGCACCATCTGGAGACATTCTTGAAGGATTTATCAGAAAGTTGGGGAAAATAACTGGGGGAAGGGAGATGACAGTTTTCCAGGAGGGGAGAGGAAATCTCTCTGCTCCATGGCTGGGCCATCTCCATAGCAATGGCATATTGAGCCCCCACATGACACGAGCTGAGGTCACAGCGGGATGTGCTTCATCACAGGGAGGTCTCCATGGTGTTCTGGGTGGGGGCCCTCACTTCCCTGTGAGACCTAGGCACTGCTGGGCACTGCTCACACCCTCCCTACCTATGCCCCTTGTAGTGGCTCCATGGCAAGACTGGAGACAGGAGTTAATGGGGCTGTGCTGGGACCCGTCGCTGACATGCAGAGGTACAGGAGCACGATGAAAAGGAGTGTTGGGTGAAGGGAGGAACATCCCTCCTCCTGGGCTGCAGAGGTGAGCCAAGGGCAAAGGGACAAGCGAGATGGAGGACTGCTGGACGGACACCATCACCCCAGACCACAGTTCCTTGTTCCCAAGGCTCCTGCAGCTCTCCACGGAGGGTAAGAGCTTTGGGTACTTCTTCCTGAGATGTTGTACAAAGATCGGTAACTGCAAAAGCTGCTGTGAATCCAGGGCTGTGGGGGTGACTTTACAGGACTGGGTGCTGCCACAAGAGTCATCTCTGAGGATCTCACTCGGCTCAGTGGACAGCCAGGACTACTGGGTCATGGGGCGGGAGATGCCGTGAGCCTCAAGGCTTTTGTGGAGCCAGCTCCATTGCCTTTTGGGGTGTGTGTGGGCCATGGAAATCCATGGTAGTTTTCCCTAGGATTGTGGCCACCTTTGCAATCTGGCTCTGAGAAGAATGAGGTCCTGCATCCTAGAGGCTGGGGTATCCTGCTGCTCTCACGGGGCTCTCAAGAGCCTGCTAAAATGTCCATATACAACAAGGAAACCACCATGTAATTACCCCAGGTCCTCTACCTGTTTGAGAGGACCTCTGTTCCTTTCATGCTTTAAAGTTGGCACAGCATGTTTTGGGCTGTGAGATGCCATCTCAAGATGATCATAGCCCACATCCTTCTGCAGACTGGACTCAAACATCTGCATGCAAAAGAAAGACGATTTGGGAGAGCACCTTGGAAATGGGTGGAGTCACAGTCCCCACTGCCCAAGTCCTGACTGACCCAAGGATTTTTCTCTGAGCTATGGGATGCACTGCTGGGGTGAGCCCAAACGACCCATCTCCCCCTGCATCCTCACGAACCCACACCTCCACCTCCTACCACCAACAGGCCCAGAGCTGGTCTCCCCCTCGCTGCCCTGTGCCCCCATGGGGCTCCTCAGCCCTCTGGAGTGACCCCTTGGGGCACAGCACAGCCCTACACAGAGCAGCCACAGAGCAGCGGCAGGGCTGCCAAGCCCTGGGGCAACCCTGGGGAAGGGGCCAGGGCAGGAGCGCCGAGAGGACACTGCCCTGCCCTGAGGGCAGCAGCACGTTGCCTGCAGGCTCCGGCACCCCGGCCACTCCCAGGGCCCCATTGCCAGCACCAGGGCTGGCACGAGCACAGGCCCAGGGCTGCCCTCCAAGCCCAGAACGGCCCCCAGGGTGCAGTTCAGCGAGGAGCACCGTGGGGCCCCTGCGAAAGAGTGGCTGCGCCTGGGGCCCCGGACTGCCCAGGCACCCGGCGCCAGGCTGCCCCAAGGCCCCGCCGTGCCCCGCGCTGCCACCCACAAGATGGTGCCGTCCTGCAGGGGGAGGGGGTGGAGCTGGCTGCCAGGGCAGGAGGGCGCAGCATTGCCATGGCATCGCCTAAATGCAGACCTCCTATTGGCTGTCCTGAGGAGGAGCGACTGATGGCCTTGACTGATAGCAGTGCCAGCCAATCAGAGTCCAAGATGTGAAAAGGAAAAGGAAGGGTACAAGAGGGGAGGGAGCGAAGCACGCGAGAAGGGAGTGGGTGCGAATGCGGGTGCGAGTGGGGCTGGTGGGGGCTGCGGGTGCAATCAGATGCCGGCAGGTGCCCTCTCGCTGCAGCAGGGGCAGCAGCGGTGCTGGCGAGGGGGCTGCTTCCCTGCAGGAGCTCCCGAAGGGGCTGTTGGGGCTGTGAGCAGGGGACCCAGCACCCTGTCACCGAGGGGAACTGACCTGCGAGCCAGGCGTGCCGGCCTGCCCTGAGCAGCTGGGCCTGGGCGGCTTGGTGGGGTCTGGGTGCAGGAAACTTTAAACCTTTTGTGAGTCTGAGATGCATTTTCAAGGGTTTCCCTGAGTTGCTGCTGCCCCTGCAGCCCCCAGGTGCTGATCAGAGCTGTGTTTGGGATCTGCTGGTCAAAGTGAGAGCAGGTTGCTGCTGTCCTCGTGAGGTGTCGTGCTCAAGTCGTTGTGCTTGCTCCATCGTTCTTGGTTTGCTCCAGGACCTGTGACGCTTGGAGCAGCCTGAAGGGTGTTTGCAGAAGAGCTCTGTTAAGTGTGAGGTGTTTTGCTTTTCAGGGGCCTTGAAAGTTGACGAAAGGCCATTTTCACACTCGCCGTTGTTATTCGCATAATCCTAGATGAGGAGGAAGAGTTGCTGAATTCTGGCTCTGCTGGTTTCAGCAATTGAAATGTCCTGGACGGAGTCCTTTGCCATGTCTCAAATTGTCAGTGCGTATAATAGGAGAATGCTTGTCGTGCTCGATGTTTAGAGGATTTACTGTGCTTGTTCAGCATTTGGGCAGGAAGTAGACTTGTGAGCTATGGGAAGGCTTCTCCCTCTGACTGGGACATGAGGCCCTGCTCTCTTGCTACATATAGAGACTACCTAGGCAGAAGAGAATCTTTTTTGGGGGCAGGGGGTTGCAACTGCTACGTAGTGGGTGCTTTGCTGCACTGTGAGCATTGTGAAGCCAGGAAGTGAATCAGGGAGACCATTCGGGAGATGGCTCAGCCGTGGGAAAGGGCAGGAAGAGCTGCAGGCAGCAACAGGGTGGGCAGTGAGGTCCCTAGTGTTTAAAAGGGCTGTATCAGAAAATGCCCTGTGTCCCATCAAGTGTTTGTAGGTAGCTGGTGGGGCTGGAGGAGGCCCATGGCTCAGCTGTTGATGGTGAGGTCAGTTCTGCCTGAGTCCCTGATAGGCTGGCTGGAGGGAGAAGGCGTGGCTGTTGCTTGAGATATCACTTCCCACGGAGCAGTGTATAGGGCAGGAGCAGGTCCGCACTAGGATGTGTTTTTGAGATGGTTTCTGCCTGAGCAGCGGATCAGCCAGGATTTGTCTGCTGGCTGGGGAAGTTCTAGTGAGGTAATTCCTGCCTTAGGGGCTTCTCGACCAGTGACAGAGACGTGGTTGTGCAGGTGACTGCGAGGTCCCGTCTTTCTGAGTCCCTGATAGACCAGCAGAATGCAGTTAGGGATGGGCGTTGAGTGTGAGGTCTCCTTTGTCCGAGTCCCTGCTCAGGCAGCAGTGGTTCGTGGCTGGGGAAGTTATGTTGAGGCAACTAGTGTCTCTGAAGCCCATAGGCCATCAGCAGGCATGTGCTGGGGGTTTTTACTTGTGAGCAGCTGACATGTCAGGAGAAGCCACATGGCCTAGATGGTGGTGGTGAGGTGACTCCTGGGTTTGTTGCGTGTGCCCAGAGGAGGGATTGACCCCTGCACAGCTCTATAGCAGTAGAGAAAGGCAACAAATTAATCAAGCAGATGCCCAAATCATCTGACCAAATTCTAGTCTACTCTGTCATCCTGCGTTAGCACTGATACGTTTAAAATGTGGATGATGTTCTCTGGTGAACATGGACGTGGAATTTGACTTTGCATTCACTGAGTTCCTAAGTAGAAGCTTGCAGCCTACTCCTGGTCATCATGGGAGTCCAACTAGATCTGTTAAACTACTGAATAAATCTAGTGCTGGTGTACGCATTGGTGCTAGTAATCTCTTCTTCCCAAAGTGTGTGTTAGGCATGGGCGTTGAGTGTGAGGTCTCTTTTGTCCGTTTACCTGCTTAGGCAGCAGCGGTTCATGGCTGGGGAAGTTATTTTGAGGAAACGTGTGTCTCTGAAGCCCATAGCAGCTGTAGGCATGTGTTGGGGGTTTGCACTTGTGAGGTCACCTCTCTGAGCAGGTGGTAGATCAGGAGAAGATACGCAGCCTGGATGGTGGTGGTGAGGTGACTTCTGGGTTTGTTGTGTGTGCCCAGAGGAGGGACTGACCGCTGCAGAGCTCTACAGCAATATGTAAATGCAACTATTCAGTCAAGCAAAAGTAGATGTTCAGTATTGTCTGACACAAATTCTGTTCCACTCCATCATCCTGTGTCAGTACTACTACATGAAAAATGTGGGTGTTGTTCTCTGGTGAATATGGACATGGAGTTTGACTTTCCAGTTGTTGCTAAGTAGAAGCTTGCAGGCTGCTCCCGGTCAGCTAGGGAGTCCAGCTAGAGTTTTGAGGCTGCTAAATCAATCTGATGCTGGTGTAAGCAGTGGTGTTAGTAATCTCTGATTCCCAGGGTGTGTGTGCTTTAGAAATTCCCCCGGTGTAAACAGCAAGAAGCTTATGAAATGTTCCTGCAAGGTCTAAATGCTGTGTCTGTCTTTCAGGTGTCCACGTGCTTTTCTGACACATTTGGAACTGTAATACATTAGACATTGGTGCTTTTCTGTCTGAGTATGCAGCCAGTGGAGAATAGTTGCAAAGTCTGTTGGAGGAGACAGAAGGAATGTCACCCTGAAACAAGTATGGGCCACATTTTGAAAGAGATGTTATTTCCAGAGAAGTAGAGGCACAAATGAGTGGCAAGAGGTGAGTGGTGAGTGGCCCTGATCAGGGCTGGTGAGAGGACTCCTCTGCTTCCTGGAGAAGGGAAGTAACCATGTGTAGGACTGTGAGTGGATGCTGAGAGGCAGTGCGTGTTGCAAAGCCTTGGAGGACTAGAAGGGAACTGAAGAGCTGGAGAGCTGGGCTTTCTGTGTTGTGGGGCACTTGGGGTGCCCTGTGCGTTGCTGATGCAGAGGTGCACGTTTGCTGGCACCCGTCTGTGAAGCGAGCAGTGGTGTGGGCATGGTCTCACAGTGCAGGGGTGCCCTATGGTGGGTCCGGGTGGTGGTCCCAGTGTTTTGGTGCTCAGCATGGGAGGAGATAGCTGGAGAGGGCGGTGCTGTGTGTGGGTAGTGGTGCAGAGAGGGGAGCTGGGTAGCCCTGCAAGGTGAGGGTGTGAATATGCTGGCTGGGCCTAGGCTGCCGTGATTTCATGGGCCAGAGTTGCTGGCAGCCTGCTGCCTTTGATGCACTGAGGTTCAGGGCTTGGGGTTGCCAAGCGCTTGCCAGCACCTGCAGCATGGATTTTACCTGAAGGCCAGGGAGTGTTCCTCCTTGCTCCGGGATGCAAACCAATCCTGTGTTTTCCCTCCTTTCCTCTCATTTCCTCTTGCTCATAAGAGCTTTGGTCTGCAGCAGTGTTTGCTGAGAGGAGCGGACGTTGTGGGAGATGCACTTTTCTGGCTGGGCCTTAGCCTGCTGGAATCCCTTTGAAGGAGTGAAGGCCTTGTTGATTGGTGGTCTTTGGAGAAAGGCAGGTGAGTTCTTGGGAGCTGACTGTCAAGGGGCTGAGTCCTTCCTGTAGGAGATCTGTTTGGAGGAGTGCATTTGAATGGGAGCAGCAAGGCAAAAAAGTGCCCTGCAAGGGATGTGCAGCCCAGGTCTCTCTTCCTTCCAGGTGCAGTCTCTGCACGTTACCCACCATCGTGCTGTAGTGTGACCTTTCTGTGCTGCAGTGGGGAGATAAGGAAGCAGCCACATGTAGACATCGGTGTGCTAAGTGTGGTGTGGTTAGGTGCTGACCCTGCTGACCCTGGCAAGGGACTGGATTTTGCCTGTGCTTTGGGTGGTGGTAAGGAGCCCCACTTAGCTCTAGCTGCATTGCTCGGAGTAGCTGGAGTCCAGGCAGTGGTGGTGAGCACATACATCCCACCGCTAACCTCCCAGCAGTTTGGCGTGCATTATGTCCCCTCTGTTCTTGAAGCCTTTTACCGCTGGCTGCATTGTGGGAAGGCCTAAGCTCAGGAGCTGTGTCATGTCAGGTACTGCTCTGGAGATGGCTCAGCACCACACTTTGTCCTCTGGCATCACTCCCTCGATTCTCTTAGGATGAGCGATGGCAAATGGCAGGTCATCAAGGCCAGGGCCCAGGTCTGTGTACTCCCTGACTGAGTTTCAGTGCCAACCTCAGCTGTTGAGTGTTGTGGAGTGGCTTGTGAATTGGACAGTCAAGTCCTTCTGCTCCTGTCAGGCATGGTGGGTCATGCTTCCTGGTGTACCTAAGACATGGAGCACCATCTTTGACCCTTTCTTGCCCAAAGCATCCTTCTGGCAGCAGGCGATACTCAAGCAGCCTTGCATTTATTTCAGAGATTCACAAAGCTGCCATGAGCTCCAGCAGTCTCTGAGGCCACTGCATTTCCCGTGGTGCTGAAGCCTGCCTCCAGCCAGTCATCTCTGGGTACCTTGTGTGCTGTCACGGGCAGTTGTCATCTGCATGTGGAGGGTGAGCCTGTGGATCTGTCCTGCTTTTTGTTCAAGTGAAGCTGCCTTTTGCCATTTCAGAAGAAAGTGTTTGTCCTGCCTCCCAGCTGTAGAGAAGAGAAGGCGTGAGGATGGGCCTCCCTTTGAAGGCTCTAGGGGCCTGTCAGTAGGGAGCCTCCTTTGGGTGAGTGCCTTGAGGGCATGTGAGGCAAAAGTGAGCGGCAAGAGCTGGCCTGATCAGCTGCTGTGAGAACGCTTGCTCTCTGCTTCCTGGAGATGGGAAGTGACCAGGTCAGGGCTGTGAGTGGATGTTCCGAGGAAGCACTGTTTCCAAGGTGTTGGAGGCCTAGAAGGGACTGGAAGGGCTGGAGAGTTGGGCTTTCTGTGTTGTGGGGCCCTTGGGGGTGTCCTGTGTGCTGCCATGTGTGGTGCTGTGCCCTGTGCACCACTGATGCACAGGCACGTGTTGGCTCAGTGTTGTGCTGCTCAGCATGGGAGGAGGTGTGTGGAGAGAGCAGTGCTCTGCTCCCAGAGGCCAGCCTGCCATCCCAGTGTCCTTGTGGGAGCCCTGGGTGAGCACTGGTGCTGACTGTGCTCCCTCCTTGGAGCATCCTGGTGTGAGCCAGGGATGCTTGCAGTTAGTTGTTTTCTGTCAGCTGAGGTTCAGGCTTGAAGTTTCTGAAGGTCTTGATGCTTCCTGAGTCTTTTGGGTTTTACGGACTCTGCTGGAGAAAGCTCATTCCTTCAAGGCTTTCTGTGGAATCTGGACCCTCCTTGCATCTTCCCATCTCAGACCATAGTGTATTCTAATTGATTCTGTCTTTCTTTCTTTCTAGGTTGCTCCAGTTGTGTAGGTTCCCCGTGCAATCCTCGAGCCACTGAGGATGGAGGCAGAATGCCAGGGTGTGTCCCTGTACCTGTCAGCATCTTTGCCACCATTGTGAGCCCTTTGTGAAAGCAGCTGCAAGTGAATGAGATGAGGCTATGCGTGGATGTGAAGGCTTCCATGAATGTGCCCATCTTCCATGGGCGACCTGGGGTGTGTGGGTTCACCTCCTGGTACCTCTGCTGTGCTGCACGTCCCACATCATACAGATGCTGTTACTGCCAGTACATTCAGGAAATGAGATTGTGGCCCTTCCTTTTCCTAGAAGGTTGTGGTGCCCTGTAGGATGAGTGAAAGACCCTTATAATGAAAGCCAGCATCTGTCAAGTCGCTTTGTGTGAGTGCCCCAAATCCTTGGCTGTGGAGCCTGGATTCCTGCTGCAGAGGCCACGCAGCCAGGAGAGCTGGCATTTCAGCAGCCCTCCATCCTGGGGCTGTCTCCTTGCTAGGGCCTCATTTCAAAACCTCTGCACCTTTGTCCAATCACAGGGGCTCTAAGTAAGGAAAGGAAGGGAACCGAGGTTACTTTGAGGTCAGGGGGCCTTCAGGACTCTCAAATGTTTCGATGTTGTATCTGCAACTTCTGTATTACTAAATAAAATCTCGGTCCCTCCATACTTAGGTGGAGATTCTTGAGGGGATGGGGACTGAAAGCAGCAGCCTGCTCTGCCCAAAGAGAGCAGGATTCTGCCCAGTGTAAAGAACCACATCATGCAAAGAGCCAGCTCTGTGCCTGATCATTTGCACATGCCTTGTGAGCCTGGAGTACCTTGGCCACCTTTGGTGTTAGTGCAAGAGCTTCCCTGTGTGCCTGGGTTTTGGAGTCAAGGGAAGGCAGTGAGGAGAGCAGTGCCTGGGGCGTGTGCAAGTGGGGAGTGCCCTGCATGCCTGTCTTCTTGCTGGCACTTGGTTGCATGTAGTAGACAAGGCAGCTGTGTGGGGCAGAGACGGTGGCACAGCTGGCACAGCAGAGGTCTGGCGTTCTGTGGAGGGCTGTTGCAGTGCTGAGTTGCTCTGTCAGTGTCAGACAGCCTTTCCAGTGCAGCTGCTGCCTGGGTTGATCTCTCAACGTTGGCCCTAGAAATGCAAGTGGCATCCTGCTGTCAATTTGTAGGTACTTGTATCCGTACTAGGTGATACTAGATGGGAATGGTCTGTGTTGCAACTTTTTAGCGCCTAGAACAATACCGCTGTGTTAAGCGACATACAAATACGTAACTAACAAGGTCTTGGAAATCTGCGAGAAAAGAACAGCAGTTGGTTACATATGGATTCTGTGGCTTCCAGCCACAGAATAACCATTAGAAGCAGTCAACATGAAGGTCAGAAGTTGAAGAGTAATAAAGTAGCGACCCCCACAGTCAAGTGTGGCCCCCGAAATAAGTCTGCACGCGTGCGCAGTATCATAACCCGGTTATGCGACTGGGGCGGAGTTGGGCTAGACTCCCTGCATTTGTTGGCCCCACTTGCCTACCGCAAATAATCATAAATACCTGATTTTTTCCGAAGGAGAAAGATGCTGCTACACAACAGAGGACCACTTTGCCTCCTCGGGGACGCCTGCAAAGGCTGTGCCTGCCGACTCTCTCTCTTGCCATGCAGACAATCGGGACAAGCTTTGAGGTGGTCATTCTCGAGATTACCGTCGGTCGGTCTGTTTGTATCTCCTGATAAACTGCTTGCTACTGAAGAGCGTTTGTGTGTGTCTGTGTGTGTATTTGTGCTGGCTTGCCAAACCAGATGTTTACCACCGGTAATCTAGCTACAACATAAATTGGTGACAAGAATGGGATTACCAGGATTTGCAGCATAGTGAGCTTGGTGAAATGCACAGCTGTACCGAGGCTGCGACACCTGCATTGGTGGGACTCGGTGAGTGGGGTGCACAGCTGTACCGAGGCCGCACCAGCTGCATTGGTGGGACTCGGTCAGTGGGGTGCACAGCTGCACCGACGCTGTGCTACCTGCATTGGTGGGACTCGGTCAGTGGGGTGCACAGCTGTACCGAGGCCTCACCAACTGCATTGGTGGGACCAGTCAGTGGGGTGCACAGCTGTACTGAGGCTTCGCCACCTGCATTGGTGGGACTCGATCAGTGGGGTGCACAGCTGTACCAAGGCCACCCAAAGTGCTTTGGTGGAACTCGGTCGGTGGAGTGCACAGCTGTACGGAGGCCGGGCCAACTCCATTGGTGGGACTCGGTCAGTGGGGTGCACAGCTGTAACGAGGCTGCGTTACATGCATTGGCAGGACTTGGTCGGTGCATTGAACAGCTGTAATGAGGCTGCGCCACCTGCACTGGTGGGACTCGGTCAGTGGGGTGCACAGAGAAATACTGTTAGAGAATTACTGTGAGAAAAACCTTGCAAATTGGTAACAAGACTCAAGGACAAGGTAGAGAGAAAAGCAGTACTGCAAAGTATAACCAGCTCCGGCTAAATAACCTTGATGAAAGCGCAGCGCTTCAAAGAATGCGAGGGGTACGTAAGACAAAAACAGCAGAATAACCCAGAAGAGACCTTACGTTTATTAATGCTTATTAACATATTAAGCTTCACACCCCTAAATGAATAATGAGATGGAAACAACATGATAGTGATGTTACTGCCTCTTCTTCACTTCCTATGCTAATCAACAAGAGTGTGAAAGCACAAGCACAGAGCAATTACCTGATGTAATGAAACTGTAACCAATAGAAAGATTTGTATAAAATACTCCCTGAAAAGTGTGTTTAAATCAAGAATGAGAGGGGGAGAAGGTGTGCTAGCTTTGTGGATTTACCACTTAGAACCCATCTCTGTGCAGAAATGAAATAAACAAATAGCTCGACCCTGTGTGTCTATTGGGCGCTTGCACACCGGGTAACAGAACCCAGATTTTGGACAACAGCAGGACAAACACTTTCTTCTGAAATGGCAAAAGGCAGTGAGAGCTACATGGGTCTCCTCATCACCACCCAAAGCACAGGCAAAATCCAGTCCCTTGCCAGGGTCAGCAGGGTCAGCACCTAACCACACCACACTTAGCACACTGATGTCTACATGTGGCTGCTTCCTTATCTCCCCGCTGCAGCACAGAAAGGTCACACTACAGCACGATGGTGGGGTAACGTGCAGAGACTGCACCTGGAAGGAAGAGAGACCTGGGCTGCACATCCCTTGCAGGGCACTTTTTTGCCTTGCTGCTCCCATTCAAATGCACTCCTCCAAACAGATCTCCTACAGGAAGGACTCAGCCCCTTGACAGTCAGCTCCCAAGAACTCACCTGCCTTTCTCCAAAGACCACCAATCAACAAGGCCTTCACTCCTTCAAAGGGATTCCAGCAGGCTAAGGCCCAGCCAGAAAAGTGCATCTCCCACAACGTCCGCTCCTCTCAGCAAACACTGCTGCAGACCAAAGCTCTTATGAGCAAGAGGAAATGAGAGGAAAGGAGGGAAAACGCAGGCTTGGTTCACATCCCGGAGCAAGGAGATACACTCCCTGGCCTTCAGGAAAAATCCATGCTGCAGGTGCTGGCAAGCGCTTGGCAACCCCAAGGCCTGAACCTCAGTGCATCAAAGGCAGCAGGCTGCCAGCAACTCTGGCCCATGACACCAGGGCAGCCTAGGCCCAGCCAGCATATCCACACCCTCACCTTGCAGGGCTCCCCAGCTCCCCACTCTGGCACCACGGCCCACACACAGCACCGCCCTCTCCAGCTATCTCCTCCCATACTGAGCACCAAAACACTCGGACCACCACCCGGACCCACCACAGGGCACCCCTGCACTGTGACACCCTGCACACACCACTGCTCGCCTCACAGACGGGTGCCAGCAAACATGGACCTCTGCATCAGCAACGCACAGGGCACCCCAAGTGCCCCACAACACAGAAAGCCCCGCTCCCAAACTCTGCAGTTCCCTTCTAGTCCTCCAAGGCTTTGCAACACGCACTGCCTCTCAGCATCCACTCACAGTCCTACACATGGTTACTTCCCTTCTCCAGGAAGCAGAGGAGTGCTCTCACAAGCCCTGATCAGGCCAACTCTTGCCATTCCTTTGTGCCTCAACTTCCCTGAACAAGAAATCTCTTTCAAAATGTGGCCGGTACCTTTTTGGCAGTGACATTCCTTCTGTCTCCTCCAACAGACTTTGCACCCATTCGCCACTGGCTGCATATACTCGGACAAAAATCATCAATTTCTAAGGTGTTACAGATCCAAATGTGTCATAAAAGCAGGTGGACACCTGAAAGACAGGCACAGCATTTAGACCTTGCAGGAACATCTCACAAGCTCCCTCCTGTTTCCACAGGAGGAATTTCCAAAGCACACACACATGCTGGCAATCAGAGATTACAAACGCTGCCTACACCAGCATTAGATTGATTTAGTAGTTTAAAAAGCCTAGCTGGACTCCCTAGCTGTCTGGCAGCAGGCTGCAAGCTTCTACTTAGCAACAAGGGGGAAAAACAAACTCCATGTCCATATTCACTAGAGAACATCACCCGCATTTTCAATGTCGTAGTACTGACTCAGGATCATGGAGTGGAATAGAATTGGTGTTAGACGATGGGGAACATCTGCTTGATTAATTAGTTGACCTTCTGTATTGCTGTAGAGCTCTGCAGCGGTCAATGCCTCCTCTGGGCACACGCAACAAACCCAGGAGTCACCTCACCACCAGCATCCAGGCCATGAGGCTTCTCCTGACCTGTCAGCTGCTCACAGAGAGGGGACCTCACAAGGGCAAACCCCCAACACATGCCTGCTGATGGTCTATGGGCTTCAGAGATACCAGTTGCCTCAAAATAACTTCCCCAGCCATGAGCCACTGCTGCCCGTGCAGGGACTCGGACAAAAGAGACCTCACACTCAACGCCCATCCCTAACTGCCTGCTGCCGGTCTATCAGGGACTCAGAAAGATGGGACCTCGCAGTCACCTGCACAACCAGGTCTTTGTCACTGGCCAGGAAGCCTCTGAGGCAGGAATTACCTCACTAGAACTTCCCCAGCCAGCAGACAAATCCTGGCTGATCTGCTGCTCCGGCAACAAACATTTCAAAAACACATCCTAGTGTGGACCTGCTGCTGCCCTATCCACTACTCCGCTGGAAGTGACATCACAAGCAACAGCCACGCCTTCTCCCTCCAGCCAGCCTATCAGGGACTCAGGCAGAACTGACCTCACCATCAACAGCTGAGCCATGGGCCTCCTCCAGCCCCACCAGCTACCTACAAACACTTGATGGGACACAGGGCATTTTCTGATACAGCCCTTTTAAACACTAGGGACCTCACTGCCCACCCTGTTGCTACCTGCAGCTCCCCCTGCCCTTTCCCATGGCTGAGCCACCTCCCAAATGGTCTCCCTGATGCACTTCCTGTCTTTGCAATGCTCACAGTGCAGCAAAGCACACATTATGTAGCAGCTGCAATCCCCCAAAAATACATTAGCTTTAGCCTACGCAGTCTCTATATGTAGCAAGAGAGCAGAGCCTCATGTCCCAGTCAGAGGGAGAAGCCTTCCCACAGCTCACAAGTCTACTTCCTTCCCCAGTGCTGAACAAGCACAGTAAATCCTCTACACATCAAGCACAACAAGCATTCTCCTAGTTTACACGCTGACAATTTGAGACATGGCAAAGGACTCCGTCCAGGACATTTCAATTGCTGAAACCAGCAGAGCCAGAATTCAGCAACTCTTCCTCCTCATCTAGGATTATGCGAATAACAACGGCGAGTGTGAAAATGGCCTTTTGTCAACTTCCAAGGCCCCTGAAAAGCAAAACACCTCACACTTAACAGAGCTCTTCTGCAAACACCCTTCAGGCTGCTCCCAGGGTCAGAGGTCCAGGAGCAAACCAAGAACTATGGAGCAAGCACAATGACTTGAGCATGACACCTTGCGAGGACAGCAGCAACCTGCTCTCACTTTGACCAGCAGATCCCAAACACAGCTCTGATCAGCACCTGGGGGCTGCAGGGGCAGCAGCAACTCAGGGAAACCCTTGAAAATGCATCTCAGACTCACAAAAGGTTTAAAGTTTCCTGCACCCAGACCCCACCAAGCCGCCCAGGCCCAGCTGCTCAGGGCAGGCCGGCACGCCTGGCTCGCAGGTCAGTTCCCCTCGGTGACAGGGCGCTGGGTCCCCTGCTCACAGCCCCAACAGCCCCTTCGGGAGCTCTTGCAGGGAAGCAGCCCCCTCGCCAGCACCGCTGCCCCTGCTGCAGTGAGAGGGCACCCGCCGGCATTTGAACGCACCCGCAGCCCCCACCAGCCCCACTCGTACCCGCTCTCACTCCTGCTCCCTTCTCGCCTGCTTCGCTCCCTCCCCTCTTGTACCCTTCCTTTTCCTTTTCACATCTTGGACTCTGATTGGCTGGCACTGCTATCAGTCAAGGCCATCAGTCGCTCCTCCTCAGGACAGCCAATAGGAGGTCTGCACTCAGGAAATGCCATGGCAACACTGCGCCCTCCTGCCCTGGCAGCCAGCTCCGCCCCCTCCCACTGCGGGACGGCACCATCTTGTGGGCGGCAGCGTGGGGCACGGCGGGGCCTCGGGGCAGCCCGGCGCCCGGTGCCTGGGCAGTGCTCCGGATTCCCACACCGCCCCCGCTGCCCACACAGCGATGGAGCTGGCCCCACACAAGCCTTTGGGCTCTGGGCAGCCTTAGCCCAGGACCCAGCTCTGGCTGCCACATTGTCCTATGCGCCATGTGGGACCCTCAGGCAGGGCTCTTGGGGCAGCCCCCAGCCACCCACAGAGCCCAGGATCCGCAGCAGTTTTTGCAGTTAACAGTCTCTGTGTGGCACCTCGGGAGGAAGCCCCCGAAGCTCTTGCCCTCCATGGAGGGCCACAGGAACACTGGGAAGAAGGAGCTGCTGTCCGGGCTGGTGCTGTGCATCCAGCAGCCTTCCATCTTGCCTGCCTCCTTGCCATCAGCTCACCTCTCCAGCCGGGGGACGCTCTTCCCATCTCGTCACCCCAAACTCCTTTCCAACATGCCCCTGCTCCTCTGCCTGCCCCTGCTCCTCTGCCTGCTCATGATGTGCCCTAGTGCAGCTCCACTGCCTCCAGTACCCCATCCTTGCTGTGGAGCCACTGCGAAGGGCAGCAGAGGAGAGTGTGTGAGCAGTGCCCAGCAGTGCCTGGGCCTCACGGGACAGTGAGGACCACCTGCCACAGCACCAGGGAGACCTCCCTGAGATGGGGCACATCCCGCTGTGACCTCAGCTTGTGTCATCTGGGGGCTCACTGCGTCATTGCCATGGAGATGGCACCACCAGAGAGGAGGCAGAGAGATTTCCTCTCGCATCCTGGAAGCAGTCGCCTCCCTTTACCACAACTATTTTCCATAATTTTCTGATAGATCCTTCAGAAACACCTCCAGATAGTACCAAAACCAGTGAAATATCTCAAAGGGGGCACTGGAAAAGTCACCTCTGGGATCATGCACCGACAGCTTGTTGCACTGGGCAGACCTGTGCAAGGATCTAGATGTTGGAGTTGGTTTGGGGTTTGGCATTTTTACATGATCAAAGTCACGTTGGATTGAAAAGCACTAAGTGTGACCACTGGCTGTGCCCTAGGCGGTTGCTCCAGAGCGTTGAGAAGCCCCACGGGGTATGCAGCAGTGATGGGGAGACCCCTCTCAGCCTGCTGGTGTCTGGGGGGAGGTGATGTAGGGTTGTAAGGGGGGGCTGGGATAGATGGCTCTGCTGGACTCACCCCAGCACCACCCACCACAGCTCAGAGAAAAATCCTCGAGGACAGCCAGGACTGGTGCAGTGGGAATGGCACTCTATCTGTTTACAGGCTGCTCTCCCAAACTTGCTGTCTTTTGGGTGTAGATGTTTGAGCCCAATTTCTGGGAGGACAGGGGTGGTGGCCATCTTAAGATGGCACCTCAGGGCCCAAAACATGCTCTGCCAAGCTAGAAGCACAAGAGGATCCAGGGGAAAGGATCAAAGGTTCTCCCAAACAAGCAGACGACTCAAAGGTAATACAAAGTGAAGGATCCATTTCCAGCAAAGGCATTTCCTGCAAGTCTTGAGAAACCCCCAGGAGCTGCAAGATCCCAGCCTCTGGGATACAAGACCCCTCTCCTGCCAGAGCCAGACCCCAAAGCATGTCGCACTCGCAGGGAAATCTGGCCCTGGATTTCCCCCATCCCCTGAGGAGCCTTTGGGCTTCGGGCAGCCCCAGGACCCACGAGTCCTGGTTGCTACATTGTCTCCCAAGCCAGAGAAGGCTCTCAAGCAGGGCTCTTGCAGGAGCCCTCATCCCTGTCCGGTCACCCCCACAGACTGGGATCCACAACAGGTTTTGCATCTCTATGCAACACTTCTGGAAGGAGCTCCCCAAGGCCTTACCCTTGGTGGAGAGCAGCAGGAGTGCTGGAAACAAGGAACTGCAGTCCAGGCTGATGGTACTGCTCCAGCAGTCCTCCTTCTCGCTTGCCCCTTTACTCTTGGCTTGCCTCTCCAGCTGTGGAAGAAGTATGCTCTTCCTGTCTCATCACCCAAAGTTGTTCTCTGACATGCTCCTGCTCCTCTGCGTGTTGGCAAGGGGCCCCAGCATGGCCCTGCTGCCTCCTGTCCCCACTACTTGCTGTGGAGCACCTCCACAGGGCAGCTGTGGGCAGGGAGGGCATCACCACAGCAGCAGGGAGACCTCCCTGTGGGGCAGCATGTTCTACCGTGACCTCAGCTTGTGTCATCTGGGGGCTTGTTCTAGTAAGATTCCCGGGGGCCAAACATCTGGTTTGGCAAGCCAGCACAAACACATACACACACACAAACGCTCTTCAGAAGCAAGCAGTTTATTAGCAGATACTTGCAAACAGACCGACCCGATGGTAATCTCAAGAAGGACCACTCCAATGTTTGTCCCGATCGTCTGCATGGTGAGAGAGAGAGTCGGCAGGCACAATCTTCGTGGGCGTCCCCGAGGAGGCAACGTGGTCCTTTGTTGTGTAGCAGCCTCTCTCTCCTTCGGACAAATTCTGGTATTTATTTGCGGTAGGCGGGAGTGCTGGCACATGGGGCAACAAGTGCACGGAGTCTAGCCCAACTCTACCCTGGTTGCATAACCCGGCTATGATACCGCGCACGCGTGCAGACTTATTTTGGGGGCCAGACTTGACTTTGGGGGTCGCTACTTCATTACTCTTTAACTTCTGACCTTCATGTTGACTGCTTCTCATGGTTATTCTGTGGCTGGAAGAATCTATATGTAACCAACTGCTGTTCTTTCTAGCAGATTTCCAAGACTTTGTTAGTTACTTATTGTATTACACTTAACACAGCGGTATTGTTCTAGGCACTAAAAAGTTACAACACAGACCATTCCCACCAAGTATCAGGTAGTACAGATACACGGCTCAGCAGGTCACTGCTGTGGAGATGGCAGAGCCATCTGTCCTTTTGATTTCTTCAAGTCCTGTATGGCTAATTGAAGAGGTCTCTGTCATGTAGCTGAAAGATGGAGATAGCAACAATATACAAGTATTTCTAAAAGGGTTTTTATTGTATGATCATTATTTTTCAGCTGTCAGAAGAAGTGAAGTCAACATTCCCCAACTGACATCGATCCAGACAGACTCCTAATGAAGTCTGGACATGCATGAAAAACAGCACCCTGGACGTCAGACACTGTATAGACAATCTTCTCCTCATCTCCCCAACCCTGCCATTTCTCTCATCAGTCACCTGGCACTTACATGACTCCTACGACAAGCTGCCCTTATTCCACTGAAGTTGGCAACTGAATGCTACAACACATATGTCCTGATTCCCACCTTCTTTCCTTAGAGAACTAGCTGAAAATAGACAGAGGATTTTTCTTAGTTGAGGCAAAAATAAAATAAAATAAAAGCACATGATACAGACTTGGAGATGCCAAGGGAAATCCATCCCACTCGTAGCAAATCCATTGCTCTCCCTGCAGATCTTCCTGGACCCTTGGGCCTGAGACCCTGAGGCTGACATAGAGACCAGCAGGTCTGTGAAGAAGCTCAGAAAGTGCCCTCCCCCACTCTCTGCCCACGCACAGCACCAGCACCTTTGCTGGCCCCAGCAGGATCCGTCCCCATGGCCCCGAGCACCTGACAACAGGCAGATGCCCCTCGACACTGCCCCACTGCCAGGAGGTGTCTGTGGGGCACCTAGAACCACCACCAGCACTGCTATACCTGCACCCTCTCCTCACAGCTGAGACTGCGCAGAGAAACGGTCACCGCAGCTGACACTGAGCTGCAGGGCTACCAGGGGAAGGGGCGCAAAAGTGGAGAGCTCCCATGGGGCCAGAGGTAGCCCAGGCCGGGCCGGGCCTTCCCCACCGCTGCTGCCACACAGCCGGGCTGCAGGGGCTCTGGCTGCCCCCGCACGCACAGCCGCTCGCTCTGCCCAGCCCGCAGCCCTCGGCCCCGATGTGGCAGCTCCCGGCGCTGCAGCTAAAGCCATGATCACCGTGCCCTTGGGATGGCCGGCAGCTGGCCATACCAGCGGTGTGCGACCACGGCATGGAGGGTACGGCCTTGCGGAGCCCTGCTGGGAGGGCTGTCCCAGACACTCTTCCCAGAACAGGCGCTATGCGGAGTTGGGAGCTGGGGGGGGGGGCATGCCTGGGGAGGGCTGGCAACAGCACCCAGAGCCCTGGCGGAGCACACCCGTGGTGCAAAGGGGACAGCGTGGCCCCAGGGGTCTGACTGCTGTGGATGCCAAGAGATGGCCCGAGGTGGCTGCGTCAGACAGGAGCTGTTTGGCTTCCCCTCATTCCCACTGGGCTTCTCGTGCAGGGGCCAGGCCGCTGCCCAGGCTTTCTCCCCACTGCCTCTTCTTAGGCATCTGGAGGGGCAGAGCAGGCCCTGCGCTTGCAGACCCCTCCCCGTCGTGCTGGGCTGGCGGCAACTTGCCCTCGTGCTGTGCACAGCTCTGCTCAGGTCCCTGCTTCTGGGACCTGTGTCAGGCCACAGGGGGCAGCAGGCCGCAAGAGCCGACCCGTGTGTCCCTGGAGCGGGACACAGCGCTTCCCTGGGGGATACACTTTCCCCCAAAGCAGACTCCGTGATGTCCGCAGGAGGTCCCAGTGAGCCCCACGTGGCCCAAGGTGGCCAGCACAGGGCAAGTGCTGTTCTGAAGGGTCTCCTCTTTCAGCTCGCACAGAGGAATGTGTGGCCAAGGACTCCCGCTCCCGAGGGAAGCACCATCTGCCCCAAATATCCAAAGCCACTGAAAGTAAACCCAGGAAGGAGAGAGTCCAGATCAAAATGCCTGCAGCCAGGTGAGACTTGCTGGGAAGGGTGCTGCTGTCGCCAGGGGAGTGAGTTCTTGCCTTGTACAGGGTGTCCCTGTGAAGCCTGAAGGGGAATGAGTAGTTTTCTTCCCACCGAGGACAGTGTCATTTCTGTGCTGACTCTGCTCACAGTAGGCAGAGCATTTGGGGAATGCCCTGGGAACTGAGAAGGGGGAAGTGGTGCCTCATGGGCTCCTTTGTGTGGGGCTGAGCAGGATGTGTTTGCCTGAGGGACCTGTGCTCAGAGTGCCTGGAGACTGCAGCAGGGGCAAGGGGGGCAGAGGCTTTTCTCCTGGCTTGACAAGGGGGCAAGTGTTCCTGCGAGCTGTGCTCACCTCTGGGCTCTTGCCAGAGAGGAGTGAGAGAGGACTGAGCCTGTTGGGATTGCCGGTTGCAATGGGAAGGATATGTCCAAAGGCAGCGCATAGCTTGTGAGCACGGAGTGGAGAGCAAAGTCCTCCTGTGCGCCTACCCACTGCCCATGGTGCTTCTCCCTAGAGTGCATGTGCCCTGTCTGGCCGGCTGCCCCTGGGTAGAGGAGGATGGCAAAAGGAGACTCCTTTATGCAGCTGAAGTCCCAAAGATGCTGCAGGAGTGCAGAGCCTGCCGGGAAATAGCGGCAGCAGGTGCTCTGGCTGGATGCATTTCTTATGGCAGCTGTCCCTGGAGAAAAGCCTTGTTGCCTGGTGGTCCCTTTTGGAAAAGTGCTTCCTTTGGGCCTTGCTGCAGGAGAGGGAAGCCGCTCGGTAGTTTTGCAGGACACTGTTGCCTCCTGCGTTTCTGTGGAGCACAGCAGGGTCCCTTCTGTGGGCACTGTTGATGCCAGCAATGGCAATGGTGGGCTTTCCTGTGAGAGCAAGTGTCCCAGCTCTCCTGAGCGCATTGACTGCTGTGGTCGCTGCTCATGGCAGAAGAGACCCTTGTGGCTGGATGGGGTTTTGGAACCTGCCATATGTCCATGCCCCAGCAGTGGTGAGCAAAACCCCATGGGCAGAAAGGTTTGTGCCAAAGAGCAGGAGAGAGAGGGAGAGCTACCCAACTCATGCTTGATGGTATTGCCATGCTGTGACCCTGCAGAAAATCTGCAGGCTTCTGAAGAAGTGGGATATGGGATACTTCTGGGATGCATATGCCAACCAAACTACATGGCTAGGCTGTAGGAATGAGGTACTGGCAGCCTTTGAAGCCATTCAGCCCTGCACGCCTGCCTCATGTGGCATGAAGTTTCTTCTCACCGCACCTCCATCTCCATTGCTTTCTCTTTTCCCTCCTGTAATAAATTGTAACTATTTGTTCATTGTTTAAAAGGAGGAATAAGCCGGTGGAGGGGGAGGAGGAGGTTTTACAACAACCAGGGTTGAGACATGGTGTCAGACAAATAAATTATGGTAAGCACAAAAGCTTATATGACCCCTTGTGGAACCAGTGTCAGGGCCTTAGCTATCTTGCAGGACTATAAAGAGCTGAAGTAAGCAACAAGTTGCTCAAAGGTCACCAAGAAGGAATTCCTTTGAAAGCAAAAGGATAAAGAAGAAAAGATAAGCAGGCGCCTGTAATCACTCACAGGACAGCATCCCGAAAGGGAGTCAACACAACAGATAAGCAAACACCTGTGATCACTCACAAGGAGACAAGCCAAAATGAAGAGACGGAGGAGGACTACAGCCTTCCTCTCCATGACCACCAGAGCACTTCAGACGACCCCCCTCTAGCAACTCACACATGCGCAAGACGCACCAGGAGATTACAACGCATCCCAAAACTAGCAGACTATAAAAAGGGGACTGTATGTGAAGGAGGCGCGCGCCGTTGGCGGAGCAAAGACTCCCCGGCCGCCCAGCGCTGTTTTGCTTGTGGCTGCTTACTTAATTAAATAAATTACTGACATGATTTAACAAACTCTCCGTATGAATTAACCTTCAAGAGAGTAACTTATGACAAATTTGGTGCCGTGACTCGGATGAAGGCAATGGACTGAAAAGCTCTTCGGAAGGGGAGGCGCCCCGCCGAGTTCGGCGGCCTCTGTCGAGAGCGATTTTCACTCAAGCCCTTCACCGACGAACCCTAAATGAGCCACAAGCAAAAGGAGCAGGCAACCCCAAGTAATCTTTGTGCACGAAGACCGAATGAAGACTCAGGATTGAGTAAGTATAGGCCGGTGATCCATTCGGTTGGGGTTGGGTATCCCGGAGTACACGTGAGAGACGTCCAGTAAGGACGAAGCGAGTGCGGACCCCTCGGTAGTGCGGTTCCCATATCCCACGAGGGACTGGGCCACGAAAAGGGGGAAGCGGTGTGTGTGTGTGTGTGTGAAGGTACTCTGGAAGATGGGACAGAAGAAAAGTAAGCCTTCTGGTCCCATGGGTGGGGGAGTTCGTAGCGGAGGCTTACCTCCCATTCCCCTGGATAGCCCACTAGGATTGATGATTAAATATTGGGATGATTCCCCTTCTAGGCGGGGAAAAAGTAAAGTTAAGATGATCTATTATTATATTGAAATCTGGGGCAACAAACCTATAAAAAGAGAAAGTGTTTTCTGGCCCCCTTTGGTTCGTTTGAGGACTGGATATGCCAGGCCCTAAATAGTTACGTAAATTCAAAGGAGCCCTTCAGCTTAGAAGAGAGCAAGTATGCACACCTCTGGATAAACCCGGAGACGAGAACCATTTTTTTACCCATTAAAAGAAAAAGGAGGGCGGGGGAAAAAGAAGCGAGAATTGGAGAACCCAGTATCTCCACCCCCTTATATGCTTCCTCCTATACCTATGGCCCCTTCTCTTCCCGGGCCGACCGAACTTCCGTCCTCGGGGGAGTCGGATGGCGAGGTTAACCCTAGTCCCCAGGGACCAGTGACTGGGAGTCAGACCAGAGCACAGGGGTTAAGTCTCGAAGGAGGACTATATCCACTGCGAGAAATAGCTATGGGAGGACCCCAACCGGGGACGGGATATGTAACCGTCCCCATTAATTCCAGGGACGTGAGATATTTTAAGAAGGAAATGGGAAGCTTGAAAGAGAAGAAGGGAAAGATGGTCAGGGACAAAGAAATGTGATCTGTTTTTATTGTAATAGAAAGGGTCATATTAAGAGGGAATGTCGACAGAGAAAAGAGGATGAGAAGATGTTCAAGGATGAGTAGGGGTGTCAGGGGCTCTATTTGCTGGGGACCCGAGGAAAAAAAAAAAAAAAAAAAAAAAACGAGCCCTTGATAAAATTAAAAGTGGGTCCCCAGCGCGAGGAAATGGAATTCCTCATAGACACAGGGGCTGAAAGATCTACGGTCCAAACCTTACCTTTAGGGTGTAAGGCCTCGGCAGAAAGGGTACAAGTAATTGGGGCAAAAGGAGAACCATTTGGGGTCCCCGTTATAAAAGAAGTATTAATCGAATCAGGTTCCAAGATAGGTGTTGGACCTTTACTTTTGGTACCCGAAGCTGAGTATAACCTGTTAGGTAGAGATTTGATAATAGAATTAGGCATAAGTTTAGAAGTGGTAAGGCAGGCTAGCGTCCAGTTGTTAAATTTTCTTAGCCTGCAAGGGTTGAAAGTTTCAAAATCAAAGTTGCAGTTTGTAGAGAAGGAGGTAAGATATCTGGGCCATCGATTAAGTGGGGGTACTAAGAGACTGGATCCGGAGAGAATTAGTGGTATCCTGGCTCTGAAGGCCCCAACGACAAAGAGGCAAGTACGGCAACTGTTAGGATTAACTGGGTATTGTCGGCAGTGGATAGAGGATTATAGCGGAGAGGTCAAATTCCTCTACAATAAATTAAATAAGGATGGATTACTTAAGTGGACAGAAGAAGATGAAGAGCATTTAGAAAAACTAAAAGAGGAGCTAATGCATCCCCCAGTATTAAGCTTTCCAGATTTAAGAAAGCCATTCTTTTTATTCGTAAACAGCACTGAGGGTACTGCCTATGGAGTACTTGCCCAAGAATGGGCGGGAAGTAAAAAGCCAGTTGCCTATTTATCCAAATTACTGGACCCGGTTAGCCGGGGCTGGCCTAGCTGTCTGCAGGTAGTGGTGGCAGCTGCCTTATTAGTAGAAGAAGCGCAGAAGATTACATTTGGAGGAGAAATTAAAGTAATATCCCCTCATAATATACGAGGGGTACTACAACAAAAAGCTGAAAAATGGATCACGGATGCTAGATTATTAAAGTATGAAGGAATCTTAATCTCCTCTCCAAAGTTAACCTTAGAAATGACTTCCTTACAAAATCCTGCTCAGTTCCTCTATGGAGAACCAAGCGAACCCTTAGAGCATAATTGCCTCCGAAATATAGAAGAGCAAACAAAATTGCGACCTGACTTGGAAGAGATGGAGTTACCTGAGGGCGAGCGAATATTTATAGATGGCTCTTCGAGAATAGTTAAAGGAAAAAGGAAATCAGGGTATGCATTGGTGAATGGGAAGACACTCGAGGTGGTAGAATCAGGACCCTTGAGTCCAAGCTGGTCTGCTCAGGCTTGTGAGCTATATGCTATGCTGCGAGCTTTAAAGTTGTTAAAAGGCAAAAGCGGCACGATATACACAGATTCTAAATATGCTTATGGGGTAATACATACTTTCGGTAAAATCTGGGAAGAGAGGGGACTTGCCAACTCGCAGGGGAAGGGATTGATACACCAGGAACTGATTACTCAGGTCCTGCAGGCTATTAGAGAACCAAAAGAGATCGCTATAGTCCATGTGAAAGGACATCAGCGAGGTTTTACTCCTCAAATTAGAGGAAATAATTTGGCAGATCAGGAAGCTAAACGAGCGGCCCTGATGAGTTTACAGGTTATAAAAATGAGGGAAGACCGTCCAAATTGTGGAAAGGATTTAAAGAAGTTACCATGTTATGAATGGAGTGTCGGAGGAATACAGTGTAATTTCCTCGAGGAAGCGGCTGGGGAAAAGGCCCCTGAATATGAACGCTGTTATTTGCACAGACCAGTTTACTCACTGTTTTGCTTTACGCCGCTAGAAAAGAACAAGATGGTACAAATGGGTATAAAAGAAGCTGACAAAGGAAAGTGGGTACTGCCGGATGGGCGAGAAGTACTCCCGAAGTCGGTGGCCTTGGGGGTGCTACGGAGGTTTCATGAGAACACGCACTGGGGAACTCAGGCATTGGTAGATCAATTTGCCACAAAGTATATGTGTGTAGGAATTTACAATATAGCAAAGAGGGTTGTGAATGACTGTATAACTTGTCGAAAAGTGAATGCTCAACATGTTAGAAAAAGGGTGTTGGGAGGTCGAGAACTGGCTCATCGACCTTTTGCAAAAATCCAATTAGATTTTACAGAACTTCCAAAAACAGGACGGTACAAATATATGCTTGTGATTGTAGACCATCTCACACATTTTGTTGAAGCATTCCCTACAGCAAGGGCTACAGCTCAGACCATGGTAAAAATATTACTTGAGAATATAATTCCCAGATACGGAATTATAGAAACAATTGACTCTGATAGAGGTCCCCATTTCATATCTAAGGTGTCCCGAGAAACTATGAAAGCTTTAGGAGTAAGCTGGGAATATCATACTCCGTGGCATCCTCAAAGCTCTGGAAAGGTGGAAAGGATGAATGGTGAAATTAAAAAAAAAACAAGTTAACAAAACTTATGCTAGAAACTAAAGCGTCCTGGGTAAAATGCTTACCGCTTGCTTTATTAAACATACGAACGCAGCCCCGAACTGAAGTGGGGCTTTTGCCTTTCGAAATGCTTTATGGTATGCCATATGATTTAGAGATGCCTCTTGACCACCCCAATTTGCAAGATACTCAATTACAGCCCTACCTAACACAGTTAATGAGCCGACGTAGAGAGTTACAGAAAAGAGGCCTAGTGCTCTAGGCCCCCATTAGATATAGCAATACACCGAGTACAGCCCGGAGATAAGGTTCTAATAAAAACATGGAAAGAGACTTCATTAGCACCTCGGTGGGAAGGCCCCTACGTTGTTTTGCTTACTACAGAAACGGCTGTTCGGACTGCAGAAAAAGGGTGGACTCACGCCAGCCGTGTGAAAGGACCGATCCTTGTAGAAGAGTGGAGGGCGGTTCCAGGCTCCGCTGACTTAAAATTAATGCTTAAACGGACTCGATAAGTATTATTTCCCCTGTCCACGTACCGTAACGAGAGAAGGGGCCCCACTCCTAGACAAAGGTTCTCTAACAGATTCCCCTGAAGAACACTACTGCTGCCGAGAAGAACCAATACCTTGTAGTTCGCTGCAACCGAACTGACAAGCGAGGCAGAGGAGTGCAGACGGGGAGGTTAAGAGGCCAGGTAAAACATAACATTAGGAGAAATGGGTCCCATCTCTTACGGTACGCGGGAATTAGCATTATTATCATGGTCAGCTGCGGTATCCTACAACCTCACCACCCCCATCGACCCTTTCAGTGGAGTCTAATTAGATATGAAGATCAACAGATTATACAGCAAGTAACGACAGCAGGTGCCCCTAGTTTTGCAACACCGGTGTGTATCTTATTCCTATTAGACATGTGTCGTAATGATTCTGCTCTGTATTTTTGCCCGAGCTCTAACCCAGAGAAGGGGTATTGTAGTTATCCTAACGAATATTATTGCGCATACTGGGGCTGTGAAACCATTGCTACAGACTGGAATCCTGGGGCAGGTCGTGACAAGTTTTTAGAAGTAGGCTATGGACCACTAGGATGCAAACATGTTAACTCAGGAGGTATGCAGCTTGGGTACAGATCAAAGCCCAACTATGCTGGAAATTGCACGGTTCTGTATCTAAATGTAACCAAGCCAGAAGATATCAGCTGGTTACTAGGGAAAATGTGGGGCGTTAGATTCTATTCACACGGACCTGATGGGGGAGACCTCATACTAATAAAAAAGGAGGAGGCCAAAATTTCCCAACCAGTCGGACCAAATAGCGTACTGTCAGAGGGAGTCCTAGAGGCCCGACCTACAAAAGCCCTTGGGCCAGACCTATCTACAACGACACCTCCCAATAGTTCAATAGAATCATTCCCTACAGATGTAGTCCCCACCATTGCAGGGGAACATGGAATCACATCTGGGAACAGCATATGGAAAGTCATAGATGCTAGTTCACGATTTTTGTGTACAGGTAATAATTATACCAAGGATTCTATACCACTCTGAGGAATATATATATATATATAGTCACCACACTGTAGCAGATTACCATCTCGAAGAGGGAACCAGTCACAACTGTAACCCTGGCCACATTAATGGTTTTAAGGGTTACAGGAGCTGGTACTGGAGCTGCCTCGCTAGTAAAACAAAGCCAAGAGTTCACCTCTCTGCGTATCGCAGTTGACGAAGATTTGGCCAGGATCGAGCAATCCATTTCGGCGTTAGAAAAATCAGTTAGATCCCTCTCGGAGGTAGTACTACAAAATCGTAGGGGATTAGATTTGGTCTTTTTGCAACAAGGAGGGCTTTGTGCCACCCTGAAAGAGGAGTGTTGTGTATATGCTGATCACACTGGAGTGGTAAGAGATACCATGATGAAACTCCGAGAGGGTCTAGAAAAACGAAAAAGAGAAAATGAGGCTTGACAGAACTGGTATGAATCCTGGTTTAATCATTCACCTTGGCTCACCACCTTGTTGTCAACCATAGCAGGGCCTTTATCACTGTTAATAATAACATTAACTTTTGGACCAGGTATTTTTAGTAAAATAATTGCAATTGTGAAAGGCCACCTAGAAGCTGTACACCTAATGCTGGTACATGCTAAGTATGAATCACTTGAACTAGACGGAGATGCGGATGCATTGGTGTTGAGTCGCCAGGCGCTCCAGGAATTCAATGAACAAAATAAGTAACCAAAAAGAAAAAGGAGGGATTGTAATAAATTGTAACTATTTGTTCATTGTTTAAAAGGAGGAATAAGCCAGTGGAGGGGGAGGAGGAGGTTTTACAACAACCAGGGTTGAGACATGGTGTCAGACAAATAAATTATGGTAAGCACAAAAGCTTATATGACCCCTTGTGGAACCAGTGTCAGGGCCTTAGCTATCTTGCAGGACTATAAAGAGCTGAAGTAAGCAACAAGTTGCTCAAAGGTCACCAAGAAGGAATTCCTTTGAAAGCAAAAGGATAAAGAAGAAAAGATAAGCAGGCGCCTGTAATCACTCACAGGACAGCATCCCGAAAGGGAGTCAACACAACAGATAAGCAAACACCTGTGATCACTCACAAGGAGACAAGCCAAAATGAAGAGACGGAGGAGGACTACAGCCTTCCTCTCCATGACCACCAGAGCACTTCAGACGACCCCCCTCTAGCAACTCACACATGCGCAAGACGCACCAGGAGATTACAACGCGTCCCAAAACTAGCAGACTATAAAAAGGGGACTGTATGTGAAGGAGGCGCGCGCCGTTGGCGGAGCTAAGACTCCCCGGCCGCCCAGCGCTGTTTTGCTTGTGGCTGCTTACTTAATTAAATAAATTACTGACATGATTTAACAAACTCTCCGTATGAATTAACCTTCAAGAGAGTAACTTATGACACCTCCCTTGCCTGACAGGATCACCACTGGATGGGAGGGATCAGTGTGGAAGACACTTCCCTGGATGTGCGCGATCCACTGCTCGCCAAAAGGGAAAGGCTGGAGAGCACGGCCAAGATGCAGGACCATTACAAAAGGCTTTTCTTGGGGAAAGGGGCTTGGTGCGCTCCACACAACATGGTGCGAGCAGATCTCATGTTGGAGGTGCAGCATGGGTGCCGGAGGGCACCTCTGCCCCAAGGCACCCAGGAAACAGCCACACTGCTTGCAGTCTTACTTCTCTTGGCCTCACTTCCTTGGCAGCATTTGGGCCCTCCGGTGCAAAGGATTCCTCATCTTCCAGGCGAGCCCAGGAGACAGAGCAAACCCAAAATGCAGGGTGGGAAGCCATCTCCTCGAGCGAAGAGAGTGACTTCCCAGCTGCCAAAACCTGGCAAGAGAAAGTGCGCACAGTGGTGACAAAGGCCCAGCACAACCCCGTGCAATAGCCCTGTGCACACGACATCCCCTTTCCCTCTCCCTCATCCGCGGGACTGGGGGTTGCATTCCCCAGCTTGTGGGGGTCCCCAAAGGACCTGGGGGAGACCTTCCCTCCAGGAGCCTCTCTGATGCCCTAACTTCAAGCCCCAAATCCCTCCAGGGCCGAAAGGGGCTCTGGGTACCAAAGCGACGGCGTGTGCTGGGGCTGCGGGGCGGCAGTGGCAGCAGGGCTGCCAGCCAGCGGGTGAGAAAGGATTTGTCATCGCTGTTGCAGGAGCACTTCACCATGGGGAACGCAGGCTCTGCCCCCGCTCAGCGCCCAGGCGTCTCCGCAGGAGAAGTGGCCGGAGGCCCAGCAAAAACTCCCAAAGCAGAACCTACTGCAGCAACACTTCCCTGCATAAGTGCCTGCCAACATGGGGGTGTTTGCTGCTCCACTGCTTCCCCTTCGGAAAGAGGGTCTGCTCCTCGGGCAGCCCAAGCCTGGGAGCGCAGCAGGCTTGGGAGCCTGGCACCCGAGTGGGACACCCTGGCCCTCCCTGCTGTTAGGCCCTGAGAAGGAGAGAAGAAGCTGCGAGCTTCTCACCATCAGCAATGGCCCGAGTGTGGTCAGTAGCATTTCTTGGCTTCTCTCCTCACTCTCAGCCCCTTCCTCTTTAACTCCGCAGCCCTCAGCAGACATCTCGCCTCCTGGAAAAGAGGGAGAGGTATCACTGATCCCCAGCCGGGCTCCTGCACTCTGTATTTTCCTCTGTTGCATTAAACCAAGTGGCCAGGTCATGGGAAACTGTGTTGGAGGGGATGTGAAACGGGCACTTTGCAGCATGGCTGCTTTGGAGGGGAAGTAAAGCACAGCTGAGGGCACAGGGACTGTGCACCCACTTGGTGTGCACAGATGTGCCCGTGTGTGTGCCCACACTCGTGTATTGTGGGGCTTCCTGCCTCCATGCAGCTGGAAACCGCCACGTGGCAGCAGGACCTTTGGGGACTTCCCTTGCCCCTGACTTTGATGGCATCTGCCCTGCATGTTTCTCCTGAAGCACAGTTCTGGCTGCATGTGAACGCTCAGCCCAAGGTGTCTCCCGCAAGCAGGATGGGGCAGGCAGAGCTGCATGAGGGGCCACAAGCATGGCTCCCAGAGCCACCTTTCCACTTCTGTTCTCTCTCCTGCTCCCGGAGGGTTCCAGTTCACGGGCTTCCCACCTTCCCTTTCCTCCCTGTGCCTTGGCTCTGGCCATTGTAAGTGTAATCTAGGGGCTCGATCATGAGAGACACAAGGCTCATTAATATAAATACAATGATTAACAACTAGGTTAAAAAAAAAAAGGAGCAACGTTAGCAATGCAGGAGGGTTCCCCATAGCTCCCATGGTGGCCTGTGAGAGACAGCAGGGCTGCCCCGAGCGTGGCTCTGATGTGAGGAACTCCCACCATCTCTCACTTTTATGTTTTATAGACAGCTTGTTCGTTTCACACAGATTTATGGGGTACATGTGTATTACATCTTTATCCTAAGGTACAAAACATAAACAGCTTAGCACATCTGTGAGCAGATATTTATAGTTGCTGATTAGTAACATTTGCCCTGACACCGGGTTATTCGTCGGACTTGCATGCTGGACAAGGCAATTTACATAATGTTGAAAGTAATACACATAGTGTTATGATAGCCAGCAATGCTATGAGACCGCCTGGATACGGTGTCCAAGCCATCCAGGCAAGGAGCCCACCACTCAGCCAGCCATGCGTCACCATCATGCTGGACAAGCTCTTCGATATGAGCAACATCATACTCATAGACAAAGATTCATCAGTTCAATTAAAACACCATGTTCTTACAAAGCTGTGGAATCTGTGGTTATTGCGTGGAAGCAAATAGTCACTTACCAATCTCTTCTGCAGTACTCCTTGACATAGCTCTTGTGTGAGGCGATAGCCTTGAATGTCCAATTTAGCCCCTGTGCCAGTGCACAAGCTACACATTCCAATTGCCAATAGTTATGGGTCAGCACCCCCGGGATCCCTACTAGGCCTAGCAGCAACCCTAGAGCTTCTCCATGTGAAAAAAAGGCTTCCATGGGGGTTACATGGGTTGTCCAGAACATGCTGTGGAGATCTAGTTTTATTTAACATGTAAGGCAAGATACTTAATGTTACTCTTCCCACGGCACAGGGACCTCCTGCAGAATTAGCAGGTACATATGTATAAGCTGTAGTCCCACATAAAAAGAACCGTCCAAAAGGCAAGATTAAGTAACTCCTCCCCTTACTCTTTGTTCATTCCTGTATCGAGCTGCTGGTTTGCACTCCAGGGAGTTTAAAGCTTGTTCTGCTTTTTAGGAGCCTGTCCCTTTAGCCAAATCCACTGCAACTTCAGCCTCTTTCTCACAGGCCTCCCAGTAACACCCCCGTCAAGCACCCAAGCCTTCCGTTGTTACTAATGACATCAGACTACCCCTGCCCACACATACAGCTTGCCTCCTTCCTCAAGGAAAGCAACACACTAAAGATTACTAGGCCAGCTCAGAGCAGAAGGAAACATGTAAATCACTACCTGCTGTAAGCTCCAGAAAGAGAAAAGCAACTCACAGGCACCCACTGAAGTCGTGTCCTACCAAAGGAGGCCTCAGGAGCTAGGCCTTTCAGTAAGTCTCAGCTGCACACTTCCTTACCAGGCAGTGAGGAAGGCAATACTCAGGTGAAGCATTTGGTCAGCAGATACAAAGATGGAGGCTTGTGAGTAGTTCTGCTTCAGGAACAGAGACTGAAAGCTGTTGACAATTTTCTTCAGCTTGCTTTCCAAAAGACTAGGCAACACTGTAGGGATTCTTCAAACCTTCTTCAATAAAAGCACTTCTTTTCAACACTTTTGCTGCCAAACCCAGCTGCTACCATCACAACAGGACCACCTCCCTTTCGTGTCAGGTGCACAGAAACTTCCTACCACAGAACTAAGATCCTTAGCTGCTCTTTCCATGTATTTGCTGTCAAAAGACTACTCAAGCCAAGCAGAAATCTTTGGAAGCTAGACGACAAACGTAAATCTATTCCTATAAAAAAAAGAATTCTAGAATGGAAAGATTGGAAGGGACCTCGGAAGATCATCTAGTCCAACCCTCAGCATAGCCCATACAGGAATTGAACCCGTGACCTTGGCATTAGCAGCACCATGCTCTAACCAACTGAGCTAAACCTGCCCCCAAATACATTCTTGTTCAGCAGGGTCTGCTACTTCAGAAAGTAAAACTCAAGCGCACAAAACATTTCTGTGTCCCCCAGGTCAACTTTGGGCAAGACACAAGTTTCTGCCAAGCTCTCTTCAGTCACAACTGCCCAGCATCTGCCTGCCAGCAGAGAGAAAGAACACTACAACCTTCTCAAGGTGACATTCAGGGATAAAGACAGTTTAAATACCTGGCTGTAGTAAGAATACCTGCTCTTGAACAGAAGCACATCTTTCTCCAGTTTTAGGAGAGCACTCACCATGTGGGAGACCTTGTTCTGCCCTTATCAAACACTCTGGGGGTCAGAAGTAGTTTGACCATACAGGAAGAGCCATCTTCTCTTCATATTCAGGAATGAATGGAGAGAGCTTGGATTTGCTAAAGCAGCCGCAGCCAGGGAACACGGATGGCCACCACGCAGACACAAGAAAAAAAATGTATCTCTGCTTAGGTATCTCCCTCTCCAGCAGCAGTGCACACCTTATGCTCTGGCTTTAAAATGTAGGTTTAACCAAGGGCCTGGGAAAAAGGAATAAGGACACCGGGGTCAATAGAAATAAACAGAAACAACGGGCCCTGACCTGTAAGCTCTCTGAAATAGCTCTCCATGCAAGGGTGTGTTCACATCCTCCTCCTTGCTCTAGCAAGGACAGAGCCCATTTGTGGCCATCTATTTCCTTTCCTCCTTAGCAAAAGGAGGATGAGAGGATGCTACCAAAACAGCACTAGAGCTCTACATGTACATACCTCAGGGCTCAGGCCCTGCTCTTTTCACAGCCATCTTCTTTCCTCTTTTTCTTTACTGCAGAGGACAGACTGCTAACATTTGTAACTTAAAGCTGAAAATAAATCAAATTTTCACAGGTTGATCAAGAAAAATGAATACTGCACTGCCCCCGCACACTACAACAGCAGCTCCTGCCTGTTCGCTTTCCCCAACAGTTTCCTCACACACACCCAGGGCGTTTCAGCTTTCCAGGAGGGGGAACATCCCGAGGTAGAAGCAGCACAGGCAGCAGCTGCTCTGTTCCTCTCCCTCCTCCCCTGCTGCCTGCGGGGTCACTAGTGCTGCAGCTCTCACAGCTCAGGGCTTCTCGGCACCTGCCAGGCCGCAGCGCAGGCTGAAAACACCTGCTGTGTCCTTGGGATGCTCACAGGCAGCAGCTGCCCCTATTGCTATGCAGAGGTTTCTCTCCCGTCCCTCCCCTCCCCTCCCACAGACTCCTCCAGGCCGCGGGGCAGAGCGGGGCCCTGCGGCAGCAGCGCCGGGCAGCAGCATTTCCCCATGCACCAGCACGAGCAGCCAGGGACACACAGGCCCTGCTCCCACAGTCAGAAGTGATGCCCCCTGCACCACAGACCTTCTACCCCACATTCCCCTATTGGCTCCTGTGGGGCGTGGCCTCGTGGGGCAGGACAACAGGGAGGGGTGGGAGGGAGGTGGCAGTGCGCATGCGCTGTGCAGGGGCCAGGAGGGGAGGTGCGGGCAGGGGAGCCAAGGGGAGGGACCAAGAGGGGCGTGGCAGAGAGTGTAGGGGCGTGGCCGGCAGGGCAGAGCATGCGCAGTGGCCCAGAGGAGGGTGGTGAGGGGCAGGGTGTGGGCGGGGCTGCCCGGGCCCTGCGGGCGGGTAGGGGGCGAGAGGCGGCTGCTGCCACGGGGCAGCGTCTCCTGGCCCAGGGCCGCCTGGAGCCTTTAGCCACAGTGCCGGGAGCTGTGGGCCGCGGGCTGGGCACAGCGAGCAGCCGTGCGTGCGTGGGCAGCCGGAGCCCCCGCAGCCCGGCTGTGTGGCAGCAGCGGCTGGGGAAGGCCAGGCCCGGCCTGGGCTGCCTCCGGCCCCTGGCAGCCCCCGGCTCTTGTGCCCCTCCTGGGGACTGGGAAGTGTCCTGGGGTCGAGCGGGAGCTGTGAGCAGCCCTGCCCCATGCAGCCCCCTCTCCATGGGGGAATGAGCCTGCCCTGCCGGGGTTGGTCCTGCCCCCAGAGCTTCCCCAGCTCATGTTCAGCCTGTCTGTAGTTATCCCTGGACATCGCCTGGAGGGGGCTGGGTTGTGCTTTGTGTCTGCTGGGAGACCGATGCCGGCGAGGTGTGAATGAAGGATCCACATGAAACGTGTATCTGGGTAAAAGCTGAACTGGAGGACATGGTCATTTTTTGTCACCTTGAGTTTTACCTTCTGAAATCCCGGCAGAGGGGTATTCCCATGCAGGAATGCCTTGGTGAGGGGTGTTGCCACGGTGAGCAGCAGGGCTTTGTGATGGTGGTGGCATGGTGCCCGCAAGGCCACTGTGATGGGGCGGTCTGCATGGGAACTGTGTCCCTGCTGGGAGCAGGGCCCCCGGGGTCCTCACTCTGAGGAGAGCAGCTGGGTCAGGAGAGAGCTGCTCCCTTTGGTGCCAGAGAGGCAGGTCCCCAGGAGAGGATCCTGAAGAGAGAGAGGAAGCAGCAGGCAAACACCTGCTCCCAGTCCGCAATGGACTCCCAGGCATGCCAGAGTGCAGGGGCGAGGCGAGCCATGGGGCTGGAGGGAGAGAGAGGCGGCACAGATGGGAGCGTGACGGAGAGCACCAGGATGGTTTGGGCTGACCTGCTGGAAAGCAGCTCTGCAGAGAAGGACCTGGGAGTCCTGGTGGTCAATAAGTTGACCATGAGCCAGCAATGTGCCCTTGTGGCCAAGAAGGCCAAAGGCACCCTGGGGTGCATTAGGGCATCCTGTAAATTAGAGAGATCACAGCGAGTGGTAATAACAGGTAACAGATCTGGGGGAGGTACAGGAGATTCAGGTACTGGTGATGAGGTCGGTGACTGTGAGACCACTTGTGTGAGGCCCTTGCCGCTAAGCCTAACAACTGACCATAAGCACTACCTCTAACCCTAAACCCTACCCTAACCCTTCCCCCAATGCCCCATTTTAGTCCCCATCTGCTACTCTGATCACAAAGCCCAAACCCAAACCCGTAATTCCTTACAGGTAATGCCCAACTCTTCCCCCAAGAGTCACTCTGATAGCTCTTATGCCTAGCCTTAATATGTAAGCCCCAAACTCCAGCCTGAACCCAGCCCTCTAACCCCAAACTCTAAAACATACCTTAGCTGATTACCGGGAACTGTAAGCCAAACCCCAGCCCTCCCGAAGCCTCTCCCCGCTCCCTAACCTCCAAAGCCATTCCCTCCTCTGACCTCCTGCCAGAGCCCAGCTCTGACACCTCTGTGGATGCCAACACTGGAAGAGACACGCTTGCGACGGCGCAGAGTTTGAATGTGCTGGTCAGGGTAGAAGTTGGCCACCCAGGGACCTGCATCTGCTTTTTGAGAGCTTGAGGCTTTCTCTGTCCCAACCCCTACCCTGGACTTTAACTGTCGGCTGAACCTTGTCCGATATCACCAATCCCAAGGCAGAGGAAAAAGTGATCTGAGGGGAGCTATTTCGCCAGATACCGTATCCTTTAGTAGCCCTCATAGGGAGCTGGGTTTCTCCAAAAGGAAGCAGGAGGGTGTTGGGGGGCACCGAAAGACACACGGAGGCGGCTGTGGGGGAGACCCCTACCTGAGGAGCCACCAAGGAAGCTCTCGCCCCCTACCAAGACCTTCCCTCCCAATCAGCACCGAGCCCAACCTCTGCTGGAGCAAAAAGGGGCAAAATACTCATCAGAGCCCCCGGAAGCGCCCTCTGGAAAGTATAAGCTTGGTGGTAAGGTAGAAGGAGCCCTTCCAAAAAAAAAAAAAAAAAAAACTTGAAATGGTTTTTGAAAATAACTATTATAGCATTTGTATTTCCAAGTATTTATTTAAATTGATGAGTACTCACAACATGTAATTATTAACTGAAGGTTATAGCATTTTCTTAACATTCATAAAGGAAGATTGAGATCAGTCTTAACAATGTTACTGTGCCCCAAATTCTGCTAAATCCTGATGAAACTCCATCAGGACATGGGGGGCCATGGGCTGCACGGGAGGGCAGATGAGGGGTCCCGAGAGGAGCAGACCCTGATTGTTAAATCTGGTGGCGGCTGGTGTACTCTCCTCTCTGTGTTACTAGTGCATGCCAGTCTGATGGACTGGGGGCACCCACGGCTGAGCTCTCTGCTGGCAGGAGCTGTCCCTCAAGCACTCCTCTCCCCCCACTGCTCCCTCCCATGGAGACCCTTTCCCCAGCAGTGGTGGGCAGCGGGGGCACAGGGTGGTGTCCCCCAAACTGCACGGCCCTTAGTGTACCTCCTTGCTGTCACCAGCACAGGGATCTGAGCTCCTGATGTCAGCTTGGCCAGGTATTGCTGTGTCCTACAGTCACGTGTGCTGGGCTCAGCATTGGGGAAGGAGCCCAGAGTGATCCCCCCACATCCCTCTGAGGCCCACTGCCACCACGCGGGTGGTAGCATGGCCTTGGCACCAGGGGCTGGTGGAGCATGGCCCAGGTTGCCATGGCTCTTGACTCTTGGGAGATGGAGCAACCTAGGCCAGTGCAGGGCCTGTCTTGTAACCCCTAACAACAGCTTGCATGGAGGTGAGTCCCTGCCCCGGCTGTGGGCACTGAGCAGGAGCCCCATGTCTGCCCCACTGCCAGCCCCAGTCTGTTCCTGACCTGTGAGCAATGTTGGCGGTTGGCTGGGCTCGGGGATATGGCAGGAGCACCTGGGAGGCTTTAAAAGCCCTGTGCATGCGTGATGCCTGCTGTACACAGGCTCTCACCTTCTTGGCTTGGTCTGGCAGTGGCGTCTTACTTTTCTCCTTGTCACCCCTCCTTCAGAGCACCAGTCCATTGACTCAACAGGAGCCCCAAGGAGGGAGGTGGTGAAAACCTAGGAGGACAAGAGATGCCTTGGCTGTGGGGGGCCCTGCCTCAGAGGTGAGCTGGCTGGCATGCCAGCCTGAATACGATACTGGCAGCACAGCCTCTCTGGCACCTTTCTCAGGAGCGTTATGGGGGAGCTGCATGGCTGTGACGGCAGCTTCCCTTTCAGGGAAAGGTGCGACTGCACCACAAGCCTGCCCCAAGCCTGGTCCGAAGATGCAGTCAGAAAGAGGCGAAGAGAAAAGGGGGAAAGGAAGGGTCCGGTTACCAGGGCAATGAGAGAGGGGAAGATGATCTCCATCTCTGCCCCAGAGCCATGCCTCCTCTGATACAGATGTTCTGCTGCAGGAGCTCAACATGACACTGTGCTCCCACATGAGCCCATGACCTGTGCCCCGTGGCACAGCCCCTCCAAAGCCCTTCCCGACAAGGTCTCTGGCCTCAGCTGATTCCTTTCCTGATATCTGCGCACCGATGACGCTGGTCACCATGTCCTGCTCTGTCTGCTGCTCTGATGTGGTCCTCTTAGCCCTCTTCTGAGCCTGAAAAAGGGAAGGAGGCATTTGCAGGAAGGGGGATGAAGCCAGCCCTAGTCCTGGGGGCACGGCTTGCAAGTGGCAGCATCAGCCCACTGCTGAGATGCCTCTCTCCCATCTGACCACAGTCCCTTTCCTGTGGGGGTAAGAGGAGCACAGAGGAGACGCATCCCATGACTCTGATGGCAGATCAGCAGTAGCACCCATCTCTTCCTTTGGCTCAAGACCAGCTTGGAAGGTTTTCTCCCTGGAGCTTTCCAGGGGTGGAGAGCAGCCTGACAGCAGATCCTGAAAGAGCTCCCTGTTCCCATCTAGGATCCCCTAGCAGTACACAGGATCCTTCAAGGGAGACTCAAACAGATGCTGGCCTATCTCTGTCCGACCTGTCCCACTGCCTGGGCCAACAGTCCAGGTGCTGTGGACACCAGAGAGTATTTTCTGCCTCAAAGTCACGGGCTTCTACATTTTGGTCCAGACAGGAGATTTGAGCCTGGTGATGCTCGTGGTGTGGTGAGACCTGCTGTGCCTAACTTTCGGACTTTGCATTCAAGCACACAAGGAAAGAGAGCCTGGTCCCACTTCTTGGACCAGGAACAGGGCAGAGTGCCAAACCAGGCTTGAGATGCTCTGGCATGGAGAAAAGTTGGACTCTAATCAATTCCAGGAATTCTGTCTGCCCACGGCACTTTGTGCCTACGGGAATACCCAGTACCACGTCTGGCCTGTGCCACCTTATAAAGAGGCCTCACCAGCTCTGGCGTCTCCTCTGCAGCAGGATGTATATGCCGCTTCTTTGCCGGAAGACTCCGAGCGGTCTCTATGTCCATGGTGTTAGACTTCCTGCGCACTGCCTGCAAACGCAGCAAGGGCACATTGTCCTGGGGCATCACCAGGGCAGTGAGGACAACGTGCTGCTGGGTCCCCAGCAGCACTGGGGCTACACAACAAGCCGCACAGAGGGCACGCATGTTCTGCACATGCAGGTCCTGCTCAGGCGGGATGTGCGTCCCCTCCCAGCACGGCAATTGCTCCTGCCTGCCTCGGGGGCACCCTGCACAACAGGGCCCTGCTGCCAGCTGCACCCAAACACAGGCACGCTCCAAAGGCCTGAGGACCCCCATCAGGCATGGGCAGCCCACACCACCCGCAAAGACAGCCCGGCCCCATGGGCACGCCTCACTCGCACAGTGCACGCACTAGTGCTGGCTCATGCATGCTGTCTCACAGGCAGACGATGTGCAGAGCCTCCACTTTTCTCACTGCTTTGAATAGGCCCCTTTTCTTCAGCTCTGCTACAAAACCTCCACCAACAGACTCATCTGCAGAGCCCGGCCAAGCTACGTGTGCAGGTAGAGCAGCTCCAGAGTGAGGATGTCAGGGACTATGATAGGTGCTTACCTTTTTCTTGGATGCTCTGGGGACTGCACTTGCCTTTGGAATCCTTGGCAGGGGCTGGAAAGGAAGGAATATTTGGCACAATGAGTCAGAAGGAGCCTTCTCTGGCCTTGTGCAGATTACCAGAGAGCTCCCAGGGACAACCTGCCTATCCCAGCTCAAGGGACTAAAAACCTGGAGGCTTTTATTGAATAGCCCAAGACCCTCAAATCCTTTGAGGTCAGTCCCACCACCAAGTGCTCCCACCCACCGTGCTCCATGGTGCCCCTGGCATTAGGGCTCAACAGCCTGCCTCCTCCACAGCATCCCAGATGCAAAACCTTACAAGGACAACAGACGCCTTGGCTGCAGGGCTACCCATGGCACACGGCAGCTGTCTGGCATGCCACGCTGAATACCAGGTCGCCACCGCAGCCTCGCTGACACCTTTCTCAGGAGCATAATGGGGCAGCTGCACGGCCCAACTGCAGCTCTGAAGGCAACTTGTCCTTCAGGGAAAGGTGCAAATGCACCACGAGCCTGCCCCGAGCCTGATGCAAAGGTGGGTTCCCAGTGAGGCAATCCAAAAAGGACAAAAGGATGGGTCTGGTTGTTGGGGCAATGAGAGAAGGCAAGATGATCTCCATCTCTGCCCCAGAGCCATGCCTCCCCTGAAACAGATGTTCTGCTGCAGGAGCTCAACATGACACTGTGCTCCCACACGAGCCCATGACCAGTGCCTGGTCCCACAGCCCCTCCAAAGCCCTTCCCGACACGGTCTCTGGCCTCAGCTGACTGCTTTCCTGATACCTGCGCACCGATGATGCTGCTCACCATGTCCTGCTCTGCCTCATGACCCTGTGTGTCTCTTGTCATCCCCTTCTGAGCCTGAAAAAGGGAAGGAGGCATTTGCAGGAAGGGGGATGAAGCCAGCCCTAGTCCTGGGGGCACGACTGGCAAGTGGTAGCGTCACCCCACTGCCGAGATGCTGAGGAGCAGCTTTCCAGGGAAGGACCTGGGGTTCCTGGTCACAAGTTGGTCATGAGCCAGCAATGCATGTACATGGCAAAAGGGGCCAACAGTATCCTCGACTGCATTAGGAAGAGCATTGCCAGCAGCTCGAGGCAGGTGATCCTTCCCTTCTGCTCAGCACTGGTGAGGTCCCACCTGTGGAGTGCTTTTTCCAAATCTAGGCTCTCCTGTACAAGAAAGACATGCATCTGCTGGAGAGAGTCCAGGACAGGGCTATCAAGATGACTACAGGTCTTGCCCATCTCTCATCCGAGGAGAGCCTGAGAGAGCTAGGACGGCTTAGCCTGGAGGCAGATGGTAGTGCATGGATTGCTGTGAGCAAAGGAGTTGGCCAACATGGCAATAGAGACAAGAAGGTGCACCACTAGCAGGAGTTTTCCAAAAGATGAAAAGGAAGTACAAGGGGCCTCACATCTGGATGCCGAGCACTAGAAATGCTAGGACTAAGAAAGGTGCAGAACACTCATGGACACCCATCCTAGCCACTTCTAAGCTAGGACGAGTCCTTGCTTCTTCACATCAGGAAATTGTTTTCCTGAAAGAAAGAAAACAACCCCACAATACCTCTAGAGCAAGTGAGCACCCCCACCACTTGGGCCTCAGCATCTCAGCTGAGCAACTGCTCTTCCCAGCCTCTCTGCCTCGGGAGAGATAGTGAAATCCTCTCACAGGGGCAGCCTGAGGAACAAGCACATGCACAAATTCAGCTGCATGAGGCAGACGAGGCAGCTGCTGCCTCCAGGCCCCTCTGCTGTAGTCCTTTGATCCCCCGCCAGCAACATCACAGCTGCCTCCATCCTGATATCCCCACTAGTGATTTGTTTTTCTTAATGAACACGGTATGAAAAGAACAGTCATGAAATTAAAAACTCTCTTCTTTCCCCTCCACATCCACAAACACTGAAAACAACTGAGCCAATCTAGTTGTTGTCTAGCATCTAGTTGTCTAGCATCTGCTAGCAACCCTTTGGCTTCTTCCTTTTTTTCTTGGAATGGTTGTTTTCAGTGTGAGTTATGCTGTTTTCACAGAATGACAAAATAGACGATATTGGCAGGGACCTCTGGAGATCCCCTGCTCCAACCCATCTGATCAAGAAATGGCATCTACAACAGCTTACCCAGGACTAGGTCAGGCAGGTTTAGAGTATCTCACAAAGTCGAAACTCCACAACCTCTCAGGGGACCTCTTCCAGCGTTTAACCACCCTCACAATACCTGAAGGTATTTTCCTACCTTCAGGTGGAAATTCATGATTTGCCATTTTGTGCCCATTGCCTCTCCTCCTCTCCCTGGCTACCACAGAGAAATGCTCAGAGCCATGCTCTCATCTTCTTCACACACTCCTACCAGATATTTAGACACCCTCAAAGGATGTCTAAAGACACTAGCAGTCTGTTTTACAACAGAAAAACAGTCCCAGCCCTCTCAGCATCTCCTCCTATGGTACCTTTCAGTCATCTTTGTGACACACAGCACCGTCTTTCACACCCACAACAACAGCAGACATGACCTGAGGAAATGCCGAGGAGATGCAGGGATGCACTCTGGAGCTGGAGATCCAGAATAGACTGCTTTTCAGAGATCATTAGAAAGAGATGATCCACACAACCGCAAGAGATGATCTCATAACCACAGACAACAGCCATGGGCCTGGCACTCGCCCATCAGGCACCACTGCACAAGTGACCTCAGAACCACAAACAGCAGCCTAGTGACCAGCGCTGGCTTTTCAGGCACAAGAGACCTCACAAGCACAGCCAGCAGCTTGGGGCCTGGCACTGGCCGACTGGGTTCTGAGGCGCAAGAGACCTCACAACCACAAAAAAACAGCCATGTGCCCAGCACTGGGCTATCAGACACTGGGGCAGAAGTAACCTACAAACCATAAACACCAGCTGTGTACCTGGTACTGACCTATCAGGCACGCAGGCAGAAGTGACCTCACAGCCACAAGCAGCAGCCATGGGCTTACTACAGTCCTATAAAATACCGCTGCACAAGGGACCTCACAGTAACTAACAGCAGCCTTTGAACCAGCACTGGCCTGTCAGGCACCGAGGCACAGGGCACCTCACAGCAACTATCTGCAGCCACGTGACCAGCACTGTCATGTCAGGCGCTGGTGCAGAAGCCACCTCACACCCACAAATAGCATCCATAGGCCTGGCTCTGGCCCACCGGGCACTGAGGCACGGGGGACCATCTCATGCACAGCCTGCAACCATGGACCTGCCACTGCCCTAGCAGGCAATCAGGCTGAACTGACCTCACAGCCACCAAGACTAATAATGTGTCTCCTTGTCCACTGGAATTTACCACGCAGAAGTCTTTCAAATAGGTATCAACCAACTTAATTGCTACTTGCTCTTTGGTTTGGAGGAAGTAGTGACTTTGCAGGCTTCATCAAAGCCACTGGGCATCTGCTGGCTTATCAGACAGCAAGGCAATAGGCACCTCACAAGCAGAAACAGCAGCTATGTGCCTACCACTGGCCTCTCCAATACTGAAACAGCCAGGCACATTTATGGAAGCCATCGCACGCGTACATAGCCTCATCTCATTCACTTGCAGCTGCTTTCACAGAGGGCTCAAGATGCTGGCAAAGATGTTGACAGCTACAGGACACCAGCAACCTGCTAACTCTTTGCCCAGCAGATCCCAAACACAGCTCTGAGCAGCACCTGGGGGCTGCAGGGGCAACCGCAGATGAGGAAAGCACTTCAAAATGCATCTTAGACCCTCAACACGGGAAAGCTTCCTGTACCCAGACCCCACCAAGCCACCCAGGCCCAGATGCTTGGCACAGGCTGGCACGCCTGGCTCACAGGTCAGTTCCCCTCGGTGACATTGCGCTGGGTCCCCTGGTCACAGCCCCAACAGCCTCTTCGGCAGCTCCTGCAGGAAAGCAGCCCCCTCGCCAGCACCGTTGCCCCTGCTGCAGCGAGAGGGCACCCGCCGGCATCTGAACGCACCCACAGCCCCCGCCAGCCCCAGCCCCACTCGTACCCGCTCTCACTCCCGCTCCCTTCTCGCCTGCTTTGCTCCCTCCCCTTACGCACCGCTCTCTTCTCTTGGCCTTTTCCCACTCTGGACTCTGATTGGCTGAGAGAGCCGTCATTCCAATCCATCCCGCCCTCCTCCTCAGGACAGATAATAGGAGGGCTGCACTCGGGCGATGCAATGGCAACACTGCGCCCTCCTGCCCTGGCAGCCAGCTCTGCCCCCTCGTCCCGCGTGACGGCACCATCTTGTGGGTGGCAGCACAGGGCGTGGCGGGGCCTCGTGGCAGACCGGCGCCTATTTCCCAGGCAGTGCAGGGCCCCGGGCCCGGCCGCTCTGCCGCAGGGGCGCCACAGGGCTCCTTGCTGCCCTGGGCCCTGGGGGCCGTGCTGGGCTTGGAGGGCAGCCCTGGGGCCTGTGCTGGTGCCAGCCCTGGTGCTGGCGATGGGGCCCTGGAAATGGCCAGGGCGCCGCAGCCTGCGGGCGACGTGCTGCTGCCCCCAGGGCAGGGCAGTGTCCTCTCGGCCCTCCTGCCCCAGCCCCTTCCCCAGGGTAGTCCCAGAGCTTAGCAGCCCTCTTGCTGTGCCTGGCAGGGCTGGGAGGGTGTCCTGGAGGGGTCACTCCAGAGCGCTTAGGACCCCCATGGGGGCACAGGGCAGCAAGGGGGAGACCAGCTCTGGACCTGCTGGTGCCAGGGAGTGGAGGTATGGGGTCAGGAGAGGGCTGGGGGAGATGGCCATTTTGGGCTCACCCCAGCAGTGCACCCCCCAGAGAAAAGTCCTTGGGGTAGCCAGGTCTTACTGGGTGACAGTGGTGCCTCCACCTGTGCACAAAGTGCTCTCCCCAAATATGCTCTGCCAAGTTACAATCATAAAAGGATACAAACAGTGTCAATCCTCACTGGAGAGCTACAGAAGAACTGGAAACAAGCAAGTGCATTCCTGGCTGACGGTGTCCCTGCAGCAGTCCTCCATCTTGCTTGTCCGTTTGCCCTCAGCTCACCTCTCAAGCCCAGGACGAGGGACACTCTTCCCATCTCATCACCCAATACTCCTTGCCAACATGCTGCTGCTCCTCCACATGTCGACAAGGGCTCCTAGTGCAGCCCTGTTGCCTCCTGCCCCCCATCATTGCCACAGAGCCACTACAAAGGACAGTGGTGGGGACAGGGTGAGCAGTGCCCAGCAGCGCCTGGGCCTCTCAGGGAAGTGAGGGCCCCCACCCAGGGCACCAGGGAGACCTCCCTGTGATGCAGCACATCCTGCTGTGACCTCAGCTCGTGTCATGTGGGGGCTCACTATGCCATTGCCATGGAGATGGCCCAGCCAGGGAGCAGAGAGATTTCCTCTCCCCTCCTGGAAAGCAATCCCCTCCCTTCCCCCAGTTGTTTCCCAAACATTTCTGATAAATTCCTTCGTCTCCAGAGGGGCCTTGGGCATCAGGGCAGCCCCAACCCCAGGACCCAGGAGTTCTGGCTGCCACATGGTCTCCCGAGCCAGACAAGCTTCTCAGGCAGGATTTTGGCCGGGATCCACAGCAGTTTTTTCAGTTAAGGGTTTCTGTGTGCCTCCTCAAACAGGAGCCCCAGAAGGCTCCCAGGGAGCTGCAGGAGCATTGGGAACAAGGAACTGTTGCCTGGGCTGATGGTATTGGTCCAGCAGTCCTCCCTCTCACTTGCTGCTTGTCCTTGGCTCACCTCTGCAGCTGAGGAGGAGGGATGCTCTTCCTGCTCTTCCTTGGATGTCACCCAAAACTCCTTTACAATGAGCCCCTGCCCTACTGCCTACTGGCGAGGAGCCCCAATGTGGCCCCATTGCATCCTGTCCCCACTTCTTTCCTTACAGCCGCTATGGAAGAAAAAAGTTTCTTTTCTCTTCTTGCTCTCCATTTCCTGCTTTTGCCCATAGCAAGACAGCAGAAAAATCTCACTCTTTCAGCAGAGTCCCCTACTTTTACACACCTGCTTTCTGCACCTTTTCAACACCGTCTGACTCGCCTACGCCCCCCACACACCCCAGTTCCTTTCCTTTGCTCCAGCAGCATACTAAGATTGAGAAAGCCTAAGTAGGATGTTTATGTGAGGGAAATAAAATAAAGAACGAGAGGTGGCCCAGGCCAGGCCGGGCCTTCCCCAGCCGCTGCTGCCACACAGCCGGGCTGCGGTGGCTCCTGCTGCCCCGCGCGCACGGCCGCTAGCTCTGCCCAGCCCGCGGCCCTCGGCCCTGGTGTGGCAGCTCCCGGCACTGTGGCTAAAGGCTCCAGGCGGCCCCAGGCCGGGAGACGCTGCCCCGCGGCAGCAGCCACCTCTCACCCCCCTCCCTGCCCGCAGGGCCCAGGCAGCCCCGCCCCTGTCCCGCCCCTCACCGCCCTCCTCTGGGCCACTGCGCATGCTCCGCCCTGACCAGTCCCGCCCCTCCCCTCTCTGCCACGCCCCTCCTCTCCCATCACAATCCCTCCCATCGCTCCCCTACTCGCCCCTCCCCACCATCGCCTGCACAGCGGACGCGCACTGCCACCTCCCTCCCGCCCCTCCCTGGTGTCCCGCCCCACGAGGCCACACCCCACAAGAGCCAATAGGGGAGCATGAGGTGGGAGGGTCTGTGGTGCAGGGGGCGTCACTTCTGGCTGTGGCAGCGGTGCCTGTGTGTCCCTGGCTGCTGGTGCTGATGCGTGGTTAACTTGTGCCTTGCTCAAAGTTGACCTGGGGACACAGAAATCATAAAAATCATAGAATCACAGAATAGGAAGGGTTGAAAGGGACCTCTGGAGATCATCTAGTCCTACCCCCCTTCTCCAGCAGGGTCACCTAGAGCATGTTAGAGAGGGTTGCATCCAGGCAGGTTTTGAATATCTCCAGAGAAGGAAAAAAGATTCTGCCCTTATCACATGGGACAACTGAAAAGAGTTTGTCCCTATCCCCTTGACACCCTCCCTTCAGATACTTAAGACATTGATAAGATCCCCCCTCAGACTTCTCTTCCCCAGGCTAAAGAGGCCCAGCTCTCACAGCCATTCCTCACAGGGCAGACCTTGAGCATCTCTCTCTGCTGGATGCTGACCCGCGCTTGCCCGCCTTCCGGTCACACCTGGTAATAGCAGCTGGACAGTGTGCATTTAGAAGTATAGCAACTGGTGCATAGGTGAAAATCCTTTCCAAATGATATACTCAGGCAAATAGGGACTATCAAAATGTAAAACTACCACTGAGACTGATGTTACCTCCTGCCTCCTGGGCACAGAAGCAAGACCATTCTAGTCGGGAACGGTACTATTTTAACACAGTGAAAAGACCTAAAAAATTAAATCAGTTAATGCGTGCACTGTTCCCAAGTGTGGGTGTCATCTCTGCCACCCTTGAAATCATTCAAAACACTACTCTTAATTGCCTCAAAAAACCTAAAAGTAGAAGCGAAGTCTTTCTCTCAATTGGCTTTCCAGAATCACTGGGCTTTAGATTACCTTGTGGCCGCACAGGGAGTAGTGTGTATGTTTGTTTTTATGGAAAAAAATAAAAGCAAGCTGCATATGATGCAAACATCATTCAGTGACGTGCACGCACCTTCCATTGAGTCACCAAAGAGCAGTCACTGCTTAATATCCTAGCAACAGACTGGTCGAGGTTGTGGTCATGGCTACCAGGTCTGGGAGTGTGGACCAGATGTGTTTTAATAATGTTGACGCTAATCCTGGCAGTAGGAACTGTGCTTTTCTCTCATCTCATGCATGGGTCAAATATACCTCTCGTGTAAGGAGATAGCAGTGTAGACCAGCGTAATATTGAAAGGTGGTATGCATGAAATGAAAGGAAGGAATGTTAAGGAGATTTCCACTGTCCTCTAGTTTTGCAGGAAAAGAACATGGAAGCTCATGTACCCTGCAAGCAGAACATCTTATCTGACCTCGCCTTAGGCCTGTTCTTGTACAAAGTTGAAGATCTGCAAAGAAGCCAGCTTAATCCAGCCAGCAGTACAAAAGTTGTTCCAAGGTACCAGCAGAAGAGGTGCAAAATCAGCTCATGAAGAAGATGGACCATATAAGGCTGTCACGGAACTCTCTTGTACTGTAACACAGCAAGAGGATGGGTAGAAGTAAAAATTGTAGCTCGATCTGGCTGGTTATGTAAATTAAAGTATTGAACATGTAATAATTAACTATTGCTTAAAAATTGTAACAAAAAGCTGCTTGCGGCCCCTTCTTGTGCTGCCAGCCAAGAGGCAGCTTATTGCTAGCAATAAAAATTAAAAAAACTTAAAAATCTGACTCCTGCTGCTCATTACCGGTGCCTGTGAATGCACAAACGAGAACAGGTAATTTTGACACCATAACCCACTTCCTGCTCACACAGTACCTCTGCCCTTCAACAGTTTTCATCCCCCGCCCAGGACTTTTGCGGCCTCATGTCCCAGCAGGACCTCTGGCTCATATGTTCCTATTCCCATCACGTTCATTTTCTCTCTTTCCCACCCAGCCCCCTCAGACTTTTCTTGGCTCTCCCACTGGTGGGATCTGTGAGTGGAAGACCATTTTCCCAACCTCTGGACGTCTCTCCTGCCTTGTGCTGACACGTTCACTTCAGTGCAGGAGCAGGCCCTGCACAAACCTCCCAGCTCGCCAGACTCGAGCAATGCACTTGTGGGTGAAAAGGCTCCTTGCACTTGTGAATAGGGGGATGAGAAGGAAGGCTGAAAGTGATGTAGGAAAAAAAACAGGTTTGGGAGAAATGTGAGGAAAGGTTATTGAAATTCTTTTTTACTCAGCAATATTGCCTGCCTCTCGGAGGCTGGGTTACAAAAAGCACTTTAGCTGGGCCTTACTCTGCTTCTTTACTGGCACATCCTTTCCAAAGTCTATCAGCAGGTGTTATGTAGTTAAGCCTTGTTCTTGGCGCATACTCACTGTTAAAAGTTACGGCCTTCTCCTAGAGCAGGCAGCAGATTGCTGAGCACATCACCATTTCCATTCTGATTACAACACCCTGGGGTGAATTCTGGGCTGAATTTCTGTTCTAGTGCACAGCTGTACAGGGATGCTTCACAATGTCTTCTGCCCCTCTCTGCCCCAGCTATGTCCTGATTCAGCTGAGCAGTCGAAAGGACTTGGAAGGATAACCATTTTCCCTTCCGAAAGGGAAACCTTAATGGCAGCCCCGATGAGGACACCTCCGGGAGGCTGGGAGATCAACAGTGTTAGGACCAGCACCCAGCACAAGGCATACACTTTACTAGGGCTAAAATATAATCGGTCAGACATTATTGAAGGCTCTCTCTTCTGCCCTGTGTCATCTTCCAAGAAAGAGAAGAAAGAGTATCCTGAGCAGCCACAAATTAAACCCAAGTGTTTCCCAAAGCATCTCCTGGCTGTCTCTTCACTGGCCTCTTGATGTGCTGGGAACCTCCTTGTGCCTCCCCTGCTCACAGGAAATGCTCTTTTCTGCTCCCAGGAACTGACCCGAGAAACCCAGAGGGAAAAGGGAAAATTCCCCTCCTCACAACAGATGAGAGTGTGCAGGGTTCTTCGATTCAGCACTGCCTACAAGAGCACAGGACATGTAGTTCAGACTTCTCCCTGCTGCTCAATCCCGATGTTCAAAAAAAAAAAAAAAAAAAAAAAATCCTCACAAGTCCAGAAGTACCTACAATGGCTGGATTTGTTTTATTCAAAGTTGAAAAATACCAACTGCCAACAACAGCATGGCAATCAGGTGGCCAGGGGGTTACAGTGATGCACTGCTAATCTATTCTGCACTGTGCACACGGGCTCAATCAACATCCTCATCAAAGATGCTCCTGTTCCTGACTCAAGACCAGCCCGGAAGGAGTCTTTGGGGGCAGTGGGTGGTCTGCAGTCACTGTCCCTACAGGCAAGCATTTTCAAGGTCATTCTCAAAGCTGCACAAGCAATCACCTGCTTCTCCCCACTCCTCTCACTTGAGCTCAGTCACAACAAAAGCCAAATATCTCTGGAGGGTATATCCCTTGGGAGTTGGCTCTGGGTCAGCAGATCTGCTGGTGCCTGGGACATGCATGTTCCTATGGGACATCCTTTCTGGACCATATGGGATGGCCAGAGAAGCTGAAGAGCAGCACAGAGGATGCATGTGTGTCTTGTTGAAGCTGAGCTGTGCCACACCCCTCCCTGATACAAAGGTCAGATGAGGGACCAGCATGTATCCACGCTGAGTGGTCATGTCTGTACATCTCCCTCCTGAATGGGGAGAAGGGAGGGTGCAGTGCCATGGGGCAGCCAAGGAGCCCAGCTGAGTCCCTGCTCCTGTGACTGTGTGGGAACGTGGGGGCGCTTCAGAGCTCTGCCTGCTGTGCAGACAGCTCTGCCAGAGACCTCTACGGCAGCGTTAGACTTTTATCTGCCCAGAGCACAACCTCAGCGGAGTGGGCAGTGCTCTTCCTCCAGTCTATGCTCAATCCTTGGCCTGACTTGTTGGCCTGAGAGAAGCTGAGACTGGAGACGGAGCAGGATGTCCTGTGTCACAGATGCAGCTGAGCTCCTGCTGGGACAGCAGGGTTCGGAATCAGCAAGAGCTGCTGAGGGGCTGGAGCAGCAGGGCTTCTTCCCCTGTGCAGAGACAGGAGCTGCCAGGTGCTGCAGTTGGGCTGGCCCTGGCAGTCTGATGGATGAGGACATTTGGGTAAGGAACCTGGCGGGGGGGCGGATGCAGACATTTGTGCTGTGAGCTGGCACAGAGAACAAAAATTCAGGAGATGTAGAAATACCCAGTAAACTTGTAGAGCAAAACTGAGTACCAGTCTCTGATCTGGGGCTTGTGTGAAGCCAGGGTTTTACAGTCAGGTTTCACCCTGCCTGCTACATCCCAGAGGAGTCATTGCAATTCTACTGTGCCTTGGGCCCTTTCAGCAGGAAGGAGCTGATGCAGAGGAACATTCATTAGGGCTCCCAGGCAGATCTCTCTGTGCTCTTTCTCTTCCACAACACAGTCTGCTTTTTCTTTCCCTTTTACACCTCTGATTCCAAGCACCAGCTCCAAGAAATCTTTGGGGAATTAATCAAAGCCAGGGATTCCGCATTTTTAACCTTTGCCCTTCCAAAAAGGAAACCTTAATGGCAGCCCTAAAGAGGACACCTCAGGGAGGCTGGGTCCAAAGAGATCCATCCCTTCATGGCCTCCAGCACTTCACCTCAAGTCTTCAGCAGCTGCCACTGGCTTGAGAACAAGCGTCTCTCCTGGTTTAAACAATGTCATGCTCTATAAGAAACACCCTAGCAGAAACCTGAGCCCTTTGAAGGGATATCCCTAACAAGGAGATGTGCCTGTGGAAATCCACATTCTGATACAGACCTCTGCAAAACATCCCCACGGGCTGATAACTGGAACCGCCCAACCGGTGGTCTAGGTGCCTTCAGGGTGTCTCCACACTGCTAAGGGCATTGCAGTATCAGCTGTGGCCCCTTGAAAAAACACAGTATGCAGTTATACAAAGATACACAGGCTTGGAGTGATTGGGTTCAGCTGCTGTCAACAGAGGCTCTTTTTCTGCAGAATGCAAAGACATGCATGTACCTGAGAGAGAGTCATCACTAGGATCGGAGCTGCTCCAGCCTCTAGGCTGAGGCAAAATATATGAGATATCACCATTAGAACACAGGGTGTCCTAATTCACCAGCAGTGGACTGAAACTATTCTTCAAGTCCATATTTTCCACAGCAATATGTCAGCTTCCTGCCTTCCTCGGCCTGAATTTGCTCTGCCCTCTTCCCTTTTACAGGCAGTGTTGGTGGCAGGCCTAACTGGTTCCCTGATAGAATAAAAGCAAGCTTCAGCACAGCATATTTATTGGTATGAATCACGAGGCCAAATAAGAAAATTTGAGAGCAGAAATCTCAACAGTACTCTTAACAGCTCACTTTGCATTCCACAGCACTAGAGCTCTGAATTCCTAAGAGCAGCCATCCACCAATACATGGGGAAAATAACTCAATTTACCCTTCTCTCTTCTTCAGCAGCACAGGGACTACTACCACCAAGACTACCCTCACCACTACCACACCGGAGATGACTTCAGAAGCTATTACAATGCATTTGTGTAGATCTTTATGAGCTGAAGCCTCCACTTTCTTCTTCTTACCCCACCTGGAGGAGAAATACTACCATTCTGCACATTAGAGTGGCAGACTCTGCATTACTCCTCACCTAATGGTGCCTTCAGATTTCCCAGGCAAGCTGAGGAGTTAACATGTCTGCCTGAGAGAAAACCCTGCAGCCACAACGTTTTCTAGGTTCCACGAGTAACAGCAGGAACTCCCAGCTCATTGCCAAGGAAGGCACTCCCAGCTCAGCACCCTAAGCCCAGCTCACAGAGGCAGGCTCTCTTGTGCTGCTGCTCTCTTGCTCAGGGACATTGGGGGCCCTGGCTGCAGAGAGGCATAGCTGCAGCTGGAACAGTACCAGCTGCACTCCCCAGCCCAGCAGTCACTGTGTGCTCTGGCTTCCCTAACACACAGGCATCATCTCACCTTCCTCCTCTCACAGCTTTTCCAGGGAACACTTGAATGCATCTAGGTTCCAGGACTGCTCTCTGGGGACTTTTGCATCCCCTCACAGCACCAAAGGCATGCAGCTAAGTGCGGGAAGCCCAGAAATAATCGTTACACTTACAAGCTGGTCCTCTAGCCTTGGCCAACAGAAAAATGCCCTTTAGGTCTCAGAGGCTCCCCTGAAGATGTATGTGAGCATCAAGAGAGCTTTCACTGCCACATTCCTCCTAAAAGCAGCACCATTGCTGCACTCACAGAATCTTCCAAAATGTGCACACTACCTTTCCGTCAAGAGCAGGCTGCTCTACTAGACTCAGGAGAGAACTAGAATTCACATGGTGCTTTCTGAGGTTCGATTAGATGAGACCAAAGTGACACACCTCGGCTTCAGAATTAAAAGCACCAAACACAACAAGAGTCTTGCACAGGGTCTCCTCCTTCTCCTGTCTCACTGCACACGAGGGTCCCCTTCCAGTTACACAGACTGCAACAACATCTGCCCCAGTAAATCACAAACAGCAATAATCGCCACATACCAGAGATGAAAGGCCTCTCCAAAAAGCCACTGCTGGCCGATCTTCCTATCTCCTAAGGAAGGAGCCTAGAGGCACACAAGCAGTTAGAGGTATTACACCAGGTGACAAGGGACAGCAATTACCTGCCATGCCTCTTCCTTCCATAGGCTTGGCTCCTCTATCAGAGACAAGCAGTCTGTGACTGCCTCCTTCCCAAAACATCTCCTCTTCCATGGTCTCATTATCTGTTCCTTTAGAAAGAAAAAAAGGAAAGGTGAAAGCAAGGGAAGTCTTTAGAAAGCAAGGAATTGTGAGCAGACCTAACTGGGACCTCATCAGGAACACAGTATCTTCAGGAGGCAATACTTCCCAAAGGGCTTGAAGACCAAAACTTCTGTCCTTGGTGGTCCAGCTAGCCCACTGGCCCAAACAACATTTCATGTGCGGAAAAAAAGGTAAGGGTGTAATAAATTGTAACTATTTGTTCATTGTTTAGAAGGAGGAATAAGCCGATGGAGGGGGAGGAGGAGGTTTTACAACAATCAGGGTTGAGACATGGTGTCAGACAAATAAATTATGGTAAGCACAAAAGCTTATATGACCCCTTGTGGAACCAGTGTCGGGGCCTTAGCTATCTTGCAGGACTATGAAGAGCTGAAGTAAGCAACAAGCTGCTCAGAGGTTTTGAAGGTAAAAGGATAAAGAAAAGATAAGCAGGCGCCTGTAATTTTCTCACAGAACAGCATCCCAAAAGGGAGTCAACACAACAGATAAGCAAACCCCTGTGATCACTCACAAGGAGACAAACCAAAATAAAGAGACAGAAGAAGACCACGGCCTTCCTCTCCACGACCACTAGAGAGCTTCAGACGACCCCCCCAGCAACTCACACATGCGTAAAACGCACCAGGAGATTACAACACAGATTATAAAAAGGGGACTGTATGTGAAGGAGGCGCGCGCTGTTGGCAGAGCTGAGACTCCCCGGCTGCCCAGCGCTGTTTTGCTTGTGGCTGCTTACTTAATTAAATAAATTGTTCACATGATTTAACAAACTCTCTGTATGAATTAACCTTCAAGAGAGTAACTTATGACAAATTTGGTGCCGTGACTCGGATGAAGGCAATGGATTGAAAAGCTCTTCGGAAGGGGAGGCGCCCCGCCGAGTTCGGCGGCCTCTGTCGAGAGCGATTTTCACTCAAGCCCTTCACCGACGAACCCTAAATTAGCCACAAGCAAAAAAAAAAAGAGCCGGCTACCCCAAGAAATCTTTGTGCACGAAGACCAAATGAAGACTCAGAATTGAGTAAGTATAGGCCGGTGTTCCATTCGGTTGGGTTTGGGTATCCCGGAGTGCACGTGAGAGACGTCCAGTAAGGACGAAGTGAGTGCGGACCCCTCGGTAGTGCGGTTCCCACATCCCACTAGGGACTGGGCCACGAAAAGGGGGAAGCGGTGTGTGTGTGTGTGTGAAGGTACTCTGGAAGATGGGACAGAAGAAAAGTAAGCCTTCTGGTCCCATGGGTGGGGGAGTTCGTAGCAGAGGCTTACCTCCCATTCCCCTGGATAGCCCACTAGGATTGATGATTAAATATTGGGATGATTCCCCTTCTAGGCGGGAAAAAGTAAAGTTAAGATGATCCATTATTGTACTGAAGTCTGGGGCAACAAACCTATAAAAAGAGAAAGTGTTTTCTGGCCCCCCTTTGGTTCATTTGAGGACTGGATATGCCAGGCCCTAAATAGTTACGTAAATTCAAAGGAGCCCTTCAGCTTAGAAGAGAGCAAGTATGCACACCTCTGGATAAACCCGGAGACGAGAACCCTTTTATACCCATTAAAAGAAAAAAGGAGGGCGGGGGAAAAAGAAGCGAGAATTGGAGAACCCAGTATCTCCACCCCCTTATATGCTTCCTCCTATACCTATGGCCCCTTCTCTTCCCGGGCCGACCGAACTTCCATCCTCGGGGGAGTCGGATGGCGAGGCTAACCCTAGTCCCCAGGGACCAGTGACTGGGAGTCAGACCAGAGCACAGGGGTTAAGTCTCGAAGGAGGACTATATCCACTGCGGGAAATAGCTATGGGAGGACCCCAACCGGGGACGGGATATCTAACCATCCCCATTAATTCCGGGGACGTGAGAGATTTTAAGAAGAAAATGGGAAACCTACTAGAGGACCCGCTGGGAGTGGCAGAGCAGGTGGACCAGTTTCTAGGACCAAATATTTACACTTGGGAGGAGTTACAGTCCATCCTGGGAATCCTGTTCACATCTGAGGAAAGAGGGATGATTAGGCGAGCTGGCATGCGAATCTGGGACCAACAACATCAGCAAGGTCTGGCAGCAGATGTTAAGTGGCCGATGCAGTTGCCTAATTGGAATAACCAGGACCCAATCCATCGCGGTCATATGCAAGACTTAAGAACCATTATCATTCAGGGGATAAGGGAATCAGTCCCGAGGGGACAGAATATTAATAAGGTTTTTAATGAACAGCAAAGGCGGGATGAGATCCTGACAGAATGGTTAGAAAGGCTGCGAAAAAGCTTGCAGTTGTATAGTGGCTTAGATCCAGGGACTCCTGTGGGAGGGGCTTTACTTAAAACTCAGTTTGTGGCCAAATCCTGGACGGACATTAGGAAAAAGTTAGAGAAAATAGAGTACTGGCAAGATAAGTGCTTAGATGAACTCCTGAGGGAGGCACAGAAGGTGTATGTTAGGAGAGAGGACGAAAAAGAGAAGAAACAAGTACGGATGATGGTGGCAGCAGTACGGGAAGGTCAAAGAGGAAGGCCTAGGATGGTGCGTGGGAAGCTTGAAAGAGAAAAAGGGAAAGATGGTCAGGGACAAAGAAATGTGATCTGTTTTTATTGTAATAAAAAGGGTCGTATTAAGAGGGGATGTCGACAGAGAAAAGAGGATGAGACTCACTGTTTTGCTTTACGCCGCTAGAAAAGAACAAGATGGTACAAATGGGTATAAAAGAAGCTGACAAAGGAAAGTGGGTACTGCCGGATGGGCGAGAAGTACTCCCGAAGTCGGTGGCCTTGGGGGTGCTACGGAGGTTTCATGAGAACACGCACTGGGGAACTCAGGCATTGGTAGATCAATTTGCCACAAAGTATATTTGTGTAGGAATTTACAATATAGCAAAGAGGGTTGTGAATGACTGTATAACTTGTCGAAAAGTGAATGCTCAACATGTTAGAAAAAGGGTGTTGGGAGGTCGAGAACTGGCTCATCGACCTTTTGCAAAAATCCAATTAGATTTTACAGAACTTCCAAAAACAGGACGGTACAAATATATGCTTGTGATTGTAGACCATCTCACACATTTTGTTGAAGCATTCCCTACGGCAAGGGCTACAGCTCAGACCATGGTAAAAATATTACTTGAGAATATAATTCCCAGATACGGAATTATAGAAACAATTGACTCTGATAGAGGTCCCCATTTCATATCTAAGGTGTCCCGAGAAACTATGAAAGCTTTAGGAGTAAGCTGGGAATATCATACTCCGTGGCATCCTCAAAGATCTGGAAAGGTGGAACAAATGAATGGTGAAATTAAAAAACAGTTAACAAAACTTATGCTAGAAACTAAGGCGTCCTGGGTAAAATGCTTACCGCTTGCTTTATTAAACATACGAATGCAGCCCCGAACTGACGTGGGGCTTTCGCCTTTCGAAATGCTTTATGGTATGCCATATGATTTAGAGATGCCTCTTGACCACCCCAATTTGCAAGATACTCAATTACAGCCCTACCTAACACAGTTAATGAGCCGACGTAGAGAGTTACAGAAAAGAGGCCTAGTGGTGCAGCGACCCCCATTAGATATAGCCATACACCGAGTACAGCCCGGAGATAAAGTTCTAATCAAAACATGGAAAGAGACTTCATTAGCACCTCGGTGGGAAGGCCCCTACGTTGTTTTGCTTACTACAGAAACGGCTGTTCGGACTGCAGAAAAAGGGTGGACTCACGCCAGCCGTGTGAAAGGACTGATCCTGGGAGAAGAGTGGAGGGTGGTTCCAGGCTCCAATGACTTGAAATTAATGCTTAAATGGACTCGATAAGTATTATTTCCCCTGTCCATGTACCGTAACGAGAGAAGGGGCCCCACTCCTAGACAAAGGCTCTCTAACAGATTCCCCTGAAGAACACTACTGCTGCCGAGAAGAACCAATACCTTGTAGTTCGCTGCAACCAAACTGACAAGCGAGGCAGAGGAGTGCAGATGGTGGGGAGGTTAAGAGGCCAGGTAAAACATAACATTAGGAGACATGGGCCCCGACTATCTCTTGCGGTACACGGGAATTAGCGTTATTATCATGGTCAGCTGCTGTATCCTACAACCACACCACCCCCATCGACCTTTTCGGTGGAGTTTAATTAGATATGAAGATCAACAGATTATACAGCAAGTAATGACAGCAGGTGCCCCTAGTTTCCGCACTACACCGTGTAACCTAACTACAGGAACAATGTGTTTCAACCGATCAGGACTTTACTTCTGTCTGAGCTCAAACCCGGGAAGGGGGTATTGTAATTATCCAAATGAATACTATTGTGCATATTGGGGCTGTGAAACCATTGCTACAGACTGGAATCCTGGGGCAGGTCGTGACAAGTTCTTAGAAGTGGGCTATGGACCGCTAGGATGTAGTCGTCGAGCAGATCCCTGCCAAGGATGGCGAGGACAAAATTTGGGATACACAGGACATTATAGGAATGAGGAGATTTGCAAGGTTCTGTATCTAAATGTAACCAAGCCAGAAGATATCAGCTGGTTACTAGGGAAAATGTGGGGCGTTAGATTCTGTTCACACGGACCTGATAGGGGAGGCCTCATACTAATAAAAAAGGAAGAGGCCAAGATTTCCCAACCAGTTGGACCAAATAGCGTACTGTCAGGGGGAGTCCTAGAGGCCCGACCTACAAAAGCCCTTGGGCCAGACCTATCTACAACACCTCCCAATAGTGCAATAGAATCATTCCCTACAGATATAGTCCCCACCATTGCAGGGGAACATGGAATCACATCTGGGAACAGCATATGGAAAGTCATAGATGCTAGTTATCGAGTGTTGAATCAAACAAATCCAAATATAACCAGACGCTGCTGGTTATGTATTAGCATAAGACCCCCATATTACGAGGCCATCGGAGATTTAGGCGATCCCATCTACTCGAACGAAAGTAACCCCTCACAATGCTACTGGGGACAAGAAATCGGGGTAACACTAACCCAGGTATCTGGAAGCGGTAGGTGCGTGGGTACCGTCCCCAGAGGAAAAGACAGTCTTTGTAACGTCACGGAGAATAGCGACCAGTCACACCAATGGTTAATTCCAGCCAACAACACGAGGTGGACATGCTCATCATTAGGAGTCACTCCATGCTTATCATTAAAACTCTTCAATGAGTCTCATGATTTTTGTGTACAGGTAATAATTATACCAAGGATTCTATACCACTCTGAGGAATATATATACAGTCACTACACTGTAGCAGATTACCATCTCGAAAAGAGGGAACCAGTCACAGCTATAACCCTGGCCACATTAATGGTTTTAGGGGTTATAGGAGCCGGTACTGGAGCTGCCTCGCTAGTAAAACAAAGCCAAGAGTTCACCTCTCTGCATATCGCAGTTGACGAAGATTTGGCCGGGATCGAGCAATCCATTTCGGCGTTAGAAAAATCAGTTAGATCCCTCTAGGAGGTAGTACTACAAAATTGTAGGGGATTAGATTTGGTCTTTTTGCAACAAGGAGGGCTTTGTGCCGCCCTGCAAGAGGAGTGTTGTGTATATGCTGATCACACTGGAGTGGTAAGAGATACCATGATGAAACTCCGAAAGGGTCTAGAAAAACGAAAAAGAGAAAATGAGGCTTGACAGAACTGGTATGAATCCTGGTTTAATCATTCACCTTGGCTCACCACCTTGTTGTCAACCATAGCAGGGCCTTTATTACTGTTAATAATAACATTAACTTTTGGACCATGTATTTTTAATAAAATAATGACAATTGTAAAAAGCTGCCTAGAAGCTGTACACCTAATGCTGGTACATGCTAAGTATGAATCACTTGAACTAGACGGAGATGCGGATGCATTGGAGCTGAGTCGCTGGGCGCTCCAGGAATTCAATGAACAAAATAAGTAACCAAAAAGAAAAAGGAGGGATTGTAATAAATCGTAACTATTTGTTCATTGTTTAGAAGGAGGAATAAGCTGGTGGAGGGGGAGGATGAGGTTTTACAACAACCAGGGTTGAGACATGGTGTCAGACAAATAAACTATGGTTATTACAAAAAGCTTATATGACCCCTTGTGGAACCAGTGTCGGGGCCTTAGCTATCTTGCAGGACTATAAAGAGCTGAAGTAAGCAACAAGCTGCTTAGAGGTCACCAAGAAGAAATTCCTTTGAAGAAGAAAAGATAAGCAGGCGCCTGTAATTACTCACAGGACAGCATCCCAAAAGGGAGTCAACACAACAGATAAGCAAACACCTGTGATCACTCACAAGGAGACAAGTCAAGATAAAGAGACGGAGGAGGACTACGGCCTTCCTCTCCACAACCACCAGAGAACTTCAGACGACCCCCTTAGCAACTCACACATGCGCAAAACGCACCAGGAGATTACAACGCGTCCCAGAATTAGCAGACTATAAAAGGGGACTGTATGTGAAGGAGGCGCGCGCCGTTGGCAGAGCTAAGACTCCCTGGCCGCCCAGCGCTGTTTTGCTTGTGGCTGCTTACTTAATTAAATAAATTACTCACATGACTTAACAAACTCTCTGTATGAATTAACCTTCAAGAGAGTAACTTCTGACAGGGTGCACAGGTATAATGAGGCTGCACCACCTGCATTAGTGGGACTCGGTCAGTGGGGTGCACAGCAGTACCGGGGCCGAGTCACCTGCATTGGTGGGTCTCGGTCAGTGGAGTGCACAGCTGTACCGAGGCCAAGTCATGTGCATTGGTGGGACTCGGTCAGTGGGGTGCACAGCTGTACAAAGGCCGCACCACCTGCATTGGTCAAACTGGGTCAGTTTGGTGCACAGCTGTACAAAGGCTGAGCAACCTGCATTGGTGGGACTCTGTCAGTGGGGTGCACACCTGTACCGAGGTCGTGCTACCTGTATTGGTAGGACTCGGTCAGTGGGGTGCACAAATGTACCAAGGTCTCGCGACCTTCATTGGTGGGATTCAGTCAGTGGGGTGCAGAGCTGTACTGAGGCTGAGCCACGTGCATTGGTGGGACTAGGTCAGTGGGGTGCATAGCTGTAATGAAACTGCGCCACCTGAATTGGTGGGAAACAAGCAGTTTGGTGCACAGCTGTACCGAGGCTGCACAACCTACATTGGTGGGACTCGGTCAGTTTGGTGCACAGCTGTACAAAGACCGAGCCACCTGCATTGGTGGGACTCGGTCAGTGGGGTGCACACCTGTACCAAGTACTCGCCACCTGCATTAGTGGGACTTGGTCAGTGGGGTGCATAGCTGTACCGAGGCCACGCCACCTCCTTTGGTCGGACACGGTCAGTGGGGTGCACAGCTGTACTGAGGCCTCACCTCCTGCATTGGTGGGACTCGGTCAGTGGGTTACACCACTGTACCGATGCTGTGCCACCTGCATAGGTGAGACTCAGTCAGTGGGGTGCACAGCTACACTGAGGTCGCACCACATGAATTGGTGGGACTCGGTCAGTGGGGTGCACAGGTGTACCGAGTCTGCACCACCTGAATTGTTAGCACTCGGTCAGTGGGGTGCAGAGCTGTACCGATGCCACGCCACCTACATTGGTGGGACTCGGTCAGTGGGGTGCACAGCTGTACAGAGGCCTCGCGACCTGCATTGGTGGGACTCGGTCAGTGGGGTGCACAGCTGTACCGAGTCTGAGCCACCTTCATTGGTGTGACTCAGTCAGTGGAGTGCGAAGCAGTACCGTGGCCGAGCCACGTGCATTGGTGGGACTCGGTCAGTGGGGTGCAGAGCTGTACCGAGGTTGCACCACGTGCATTGGTGGGACTCGGTCAGTGGGGTGCAGAGCTACACTGAGGCCTCGCCACCTGCTTTGGTGGGACTCGGTCAGTGGGGTGCACAGCTGCACGGAAAGCGAGCTACGTGCATTGGTGGGACAAGGTCAGTGGGGTGCACAGCTGTACCAAGGCCTCGCCACCTGCATTGTTGCGACTCGGTCAGTGGGATGCACAGCTGTACCGAGGCTGCGCGACGTCCATTGGTGGGACTTGGTCAGTGCGGTGCACGGCTGTACCGAGGCCATGCAACATGCATTGGTTGGACTCGGTCAGTGGGGTGCACAGCTGTACTCAAGCTTCGCCACATGCACTGGTGGGACTTGCTAAGTGGGTGCACAAATGCACCGAAGCCTCGCCACCTGCATTTGTGGGACTCGGTCAGTGGGGTGAAGAGCTACACTGAGGCCTCGCCACCTGCATTGCTGGGACTCGGTCAGTGGGGTGCACAGCTGTACTGAGCCTGTGCCATGTGCATTGGTTGGACACGGTCAGTGGGGTGTACAGCTGTACCGAGGACGAGCCGCATGCATTGGTGAGACTCGCTCAGTGGGGTGCAGAGCTACACTGAGGCTTCGCCACCTGCATTGGTGGGACTCGGTCAGTGGAGTGCACAACTGCACTGAGGACAAGCCACCTGCATTGGTGGGACTCGGTCAGTGGGGTGCACAGCTGTACATAGACAGCGCGACGAGCATTGGTGGGACTCAGTAATTGGGGTGCAGTGCTATACTGAGGCTGCGGTATCTGCATTGGTGGGACTCGGTCAGTCGGGTGCACAGCTGCACCGAGGCTGAGCCACATCCATTGGTGGGACTCAGTCAGTGGGGTACACTATTATACTCAGGTTTCGCGACCTGCGTTGGTGGGACTCGGTCATTGCGGTACACAGCTGTACCGAGGCCTCTACACCTGCATTGGTGGGACTCGGTCAGTGGGGTGCACAGTTGTACTGAGGCCGAGCCACCTGCTTTGGTGGGACTCGGTCAGTGGGGTGAAGAGCTACACTGAGGCCTCGCTACATGCATTGTTGGGACTCGGTCAGTGGGGTGCACAGCTGTACTGAGCCTGTGCCATGTGCATTGGTGGGACACGGTCAGTGGGGTGCACAGCAGTACCGAGGCCGAGCCGCATGCATTGGTGAGACTCGGTCAGTGGTTTGCACAGCTACACTGAGGCTCCACCACCTGAATTGGTGGGACTCGGTCAGTGGGGTGCAGAGCTGTACTGAGGTTGCGCCACCTGCATTGGTGGGACTCGGTCAGTGGGATGCACAGCTGCACTGAGGCCGTGCCACATGCATTGGTGGAACTCGGTCACTGGGGTGCACAGCTGTACTCAAGCTTCGCCACGTGCACTGGTGGGACTTGCTAAGTGGGTGCACAAATGCACCGAGGCCTCGCCACCTGCATTTGTGGGACTCAGTCAGTGGGGTGAAGAGCTACATTGAGGCCTCGCCACCTGCATTGTTGGGACTCGGTCAGTGGGATGCACAGCTGTACTGAGCCTGTGCCATGTGAATTGGTGGGACACGGTCAGTGGGATGCACAGCTGTACCGAGGCCGTGCTACATGCATTGGTGGAACTCGGTCAATGGGGTGCACAGCTGTACTCAAGTTTCGCCACGTGCACTGGTGGGACTTGCTCAGTGGGTGCACAAATGCACCGAGGCCTCGCCATCTGCATTTGTGGGACTCGGTCAGTGGGGTGAAGAGCTGTACTGAGGCTGCGTCACCTGCATTGGTGGGACTCGGTCATTGGGTGCACAGCTGTACCGAGGCCTCGACAGCTATATTGATGGGCCTTGGTCAGTGGGGTGCACAGCTCTACCGAGTCTGAGCCACCTGCATTGGTGGGACTCGGTCAGTGGGGTGACAGCTGTACCGAGGCTGTGTCAGCTGCACTGGTTGGACTCGGTCAGTGGGGTGCACAGCTGTACTGAGTCTGAGCCACCTGCATTGGTGGGACTCGGTCAGTGGAGTGCACAACTGCACTGAGGCCGAGACACCTGCATTGTCAGTGTCAGTGGGGTGACAGCTGTACCGAGGCTGTGTCAGCTGCACTGGTTGGACTCGGTCAGTGGAGTGCAGAGCTGTACCAAGGCCGCGCCACGTGCATTGGTGGGACTTGGTCAGTGGGGTGCACAGCTGCATCGAGGCCTCGCCACCTACATTTGTGGGACTCGGTCAGTGGGGTGTACATCTGTACTTAGGCAGCGTGACGAGCATTGGTGGGACTCGGTAATTGGGGTGCAGTGCTATACTGAGGCTGCGGAATCTGCATTGGTGGGACTCGGTCAGTGGGGTGCACTACTGTACTCAGGCTTTGCCACCTGCATTGGTGGGACTTGGTCAGAGGGGTGCACAGCTGAACCAAGGCTGCGCGACATGCAATGGTGGGACTCGGTCAGTGAGGTACACAACTGTAATGAGGCTGCACCACCTGCATTGGTGGGACTCGGTCAGTGGGGTGCACAACTGTAATGAGGCTGCACCACCTGAATTGTTAGGACTCGGTCAGTGGGGTGCAGAGCTGTACCGATGCTGCACCACCTACATTGTTGGGACTCGGTCAGTGGGTTGCACAGCTGTACAGAGGCCTCGCGACCTGCATTGGTGGGACTCGGTCAGTGGGGTGCACAGCTGTACCGAGTCTGAGCCACCTTCATTGGTGTGACTCAGTCAGTGGGGTGCGAAGCAATACTGAGGCCGTGCCACGTGCATTGGTGGGACATGGTCAGTGGGGTTCACAGTTGCTCTGAGGCTGAGCCACGTCCATTGGTGGGACGCGGTCAGTGGAGTGCACAACTGCACTGAGGCCGAGACACCTGCATTGGTGGGACTCGGTCAGTGGGGTGACAGCTGTACCGAGGCTGTGTCAGCTGCACTGGTTGGACTCGGTCAGTGGGGTGCACAGCTGTACCGAGTCTGAGCCACCTGCATTGGTGGGACTCGGTCAGTGGAGTGCACAACTGCACTGAGGCCGAGACACCTGCATTGGTGGGACTCGGTCAGTGGGGTGACAGCTGTACCGAGGCTGTGTCAGCTGCACTGGTTGGACTCGGTCAGTGGAGTGCAGAGCTTTACCAAGGCCGCGCCACGTGCATTGGTGGGACTTGGTCAGTGGGGTGCACAGCTGCATCGAGGCCTCGCCACCTGCATTTGTGGGACTCGGTCAGTGGGGTGTACATCTGTACTTAGGCAGCATGACGAGCATTGGTGGGACTCGGTAATTGGGGTGCAGTGCTATACTGAGGCTGCGGTATCTGCATTGGTGGGACTCGGTCAGTGGGGTGCACAGCTGTACCGAGTCTGAGCCACCTTCATTGGTGTGACTCAGTCAGTGGGGTGCGAAGCAATACTGAGGCCGTGCCACGTGCATTGGTGGGACATGGTCAGTGAGGTTCACAGCTGCTCTGAGGCTGAGCCACGTCCATTGGTGGGACGCGGTCAGTGGAGTGCACAACTGCACTGAGGCCGAGACACCTGCATTGGTGGGACTTGGTCAGTGGGGTGACAGCTGTACCGAGGCTGTGTCAGCTGCACTGGTTGGACTCGGTCAGTGGGGTGCACAGCTGTACCGAGTCTGAGCCACCTGCATTGGTGGGACTCGGTCAGTGGAGTGCACAACTGCACTGAGGCCGAGACACCTGCATTGGTGGGACTCGGTCAGTGGGGTGACAGCTGTACCGAGGCTGTGTCAGCTGCACCGAGGCTGTGTCAGCTGCACTGGTTGGACTCGGTCAGTGGAGTGCAGAGCTTTACCAAGGCCTCGCCACCTGCATTTGTGGGACTCGGTCAGTGGGGTGTACATCTGTACTTAGGCAGCGTAACGAGCATTGGTGGGACTCGGTAATTGGGGTGCAGTGCTATACTGAGGCTGCGGTATCTGCATTGGTGGGACTCGGTCAGTGGGGTGCACAGCTGTACCGAGGTCGCGCCACGTGCATTGGTGAGACTCAGTCAGTAGGGTGCACAGCTACACTGAGGCCATGCCACCTGCATTGGTGGTACTCGGTCAGTGGGGTGCACAGGTGTACCGAGTCTGCACCACCTGAATTGTTAGCACTCGGTCAGTGGGGTGCAGAGCTGTACCGATGCCGCACCACCTACATTGGTTGGACTCGGTCAGTGGGTTGCACAGCTGTACAGAGGCCTCGCGACCTGCATTGGTGGGACTCGGTCAGTGGGGTACACAGCTGTACCGAGTCTGAGCCACCTTCATTGGTGTGACTCAGTCAGTGGGATGTGAAGCAATACTGAGGCCGCGCCACGTGCATTGGTGGGACACGGTCAGTGGGGTTCACAGCTGCACCAAGGCTGAGCCACCTGCATTGGTGGGACTCGGTCAGTGGAGTGCACCACTGCACTGAGGCCGAGACACCTGCATTGGTGGGACTCGGTCAGTGGGGTGACAGCTGTACCGAGGCTGTGTCAGCTGCACTGGTTGGACTCGGTCAGTGGAGTGCAGAGCTTTACCAAGGCCGCGCCACGTGCATTGGTGGGACTTGGTCAGTGGGGTGCACAGGTGCATCGAGGCCTCGCCACCTGCATTTGTGGGACTCGGTCAGTGGGGTGTACATCTGTACTTAGGCAGCATGACGAGCATTGGTGGGACTCGGTAATTGGGGTGCAGTGCTATACTGAGGCTGCGGTATCTGCATTGGTGTGACTCGGTCAGTGGCGTGCACAGCTGTACCGAGGTCGCACCACCTACATTGGTGGGACTCGGTCAGTGGGGTGCACAGCTGAACCGATGCTGCGCGACGTGCAATGGTGGGATTCGGTCAGTGAGGTGCACAACTGTAATGACGCTGCGCCACCTGCATTGGTGGAACTCGGTCAGTGTGGTGCACAGCTGTACCGAGGCCGAGCCACGTGCATTGGTGGGACTCAGTCAGTGGGGTGTACAACTGTAATGAGGGTGCACCACCTGCATTGGTGGAACTCGGTCAGTGGGGTGCAGAGCTGTACCGAGGTCGTGCCACGTGCATTTGTGGGACTCGGTCAGTAGGGTGCACAGCTACACTGAGGCCGCGCCACCTGCATTGGTGGGACTCGGTCAGTGGGGTGCACAGCTGTGCCGATGCGGTACCACCTGCATTGGTGTGACTCGTTAAGTGGGGTGCACAACTGTAGTGAGTCTGTCCCACCTGCATTGGTGTGACTCAGTCAGTGTGTTTTCTGGTATTTTTCCCGGGCTTGACATTTTGGTGTGTGCGTTGTGGACATAATATTGCTTTTGAGCAAGGTGTCTACTGCTTATCTTTATCACCGTAGTCATTGCAAAGTGTATATTACCGAGCATAGGATTAGACGTGAGCCTGCTGGTTCAGGGTTTAGGAACAAAAAGGGGGAAAGTGCAGTCCCATTCCTTGAGCGTCCTGGGTGGACGCAAGAGCCTTGGACTGTGCTACGTGATAAGTGGGAACCATGTATGGGTGCTTCTCTGGAGCCATAGACCGGGACAAGCCCCATGGAAGTTTCAAAAGTACAGGGAAAAATTTGTAGAACCCCCCCACACACATCAAGGACAAGGAGTGATTAAAGCATGCAGGGTGAATGGGGGGAGCCTTCCTGTTTGCCTATAAGGTACTGGAGGGACAAGCTCATGAATTAGCTGAAAAGGTAGGACAGCTAGAACAACAGATATAAGAGCAGAAAACTGCAAATCTCATGCAGGAACAAGCTTTGTTAACCATAATGAATCTGAAACCAAACAGGGATTAGACAAAGCCTCAGTTCCAGACTGCTGTGTACTACGACATGACCTGCGTCCCTTTGTCTTGTGCACTATTTGGTGGTCAAAAACAAATTCACAACAGATTCGGGCATTTGTGGACACTGGGGCAGAGGTCACTATTATGCACAGCAATCCTGATAAACACAAAGGGACACAGACCCCTCTATGGGGTCCGGGTGACCAACCAATTATGAGAAAAAAATGACTTACTAAGAATGAAAATTGGTTATTGGTTACTTTGCAAATACCGTGTCATGATTGCTGTGGTAGACGAATATGTAATAAGGATGGACATCTCGTGAGGCCAAACATTAGAAATAGATGGATCCCTCTGGGCATTTGGTACCACGCGGTGGCTGCACATCCGTGCTATCCAAGTGGGAAAGGTCATGGAAGACACACAAATTCCAATTGCTACCACTGTTGTTAATCAGTGACAGTATCAAATTCCAGGGGGTGATGAAGCTATTCAAGCCACAGTTAATGACTTACTACAGGCAGGAGTAGTGCGATACGCACATTCTCTGTTCAATAGTCCTATCTGGCCGGTAAAGAAACCAGATGGCAGTTGCAGAATGACAGTGGACTATCGAGATGTGAATGCAGTCACACCACCGACATCTGCTGCTGTTCCTGAAGTAGCTGCCTTAATACAGCAGATCCAACAGTATGCTGGCACATGGTATGCAGTCACAGATGCAGCCAAAGCTTTCTTTACCATCCCCATTCCAAGGGAAACTCAGGAGCAGTTTGCCTTTACCTGGAATGGTAATCAGTATACTTTCACCAGATTGCCTCAAGGCTACAAACATAGTCCTACCTATTGTCATCAAGCCATCCACCGCACACTCATGAAAACAGATGTACCTGCCCAGGTACAACTGTTGCAATACATGGATGATATACTAATACAGGGGTTAACACATGAAGAAGTGCAAACAGTCCTGGACATGACTGTTTCGTGCTTACGGGAAGCTGGATGGGAAGTCAATCCAAAGAAAATACAAGGTCCAGCACAGAGTGTCAAATATTTAGGCATCATGTGGAATCAAGGGAAGCAGCAAATACCAGAGCAGGTTGTTGATACCATTTGGAATTGTCCTGTACCGGCTACCAAACAACAAGTACAAGAGTTTGTAGATGCAGTGGGTTTTTGGCGGGCTTATTTACCTGGCCTTGCCATCATCCTGAAGCCCCTGTATCAAGTTTCACGGAAACGGGCTCGTTTCCAGTGGGGTGACACTCAGCAACAGGCCTTTGACAAAGTAAAACATCTGATTCAGGAGTATCTTGAATCATCCCTTAAGGGATGATCCTCTGGAACTTCATGTAACACTTGAACAGGATGTGGCTCTATGGAGTCTTTGGCAGTTACAGGAAAATAGGCGACGACCGCTTGGCTTTTGGTCCCGACGGTTGGTTGGAGCAGAGCAGCGTTATACCATATTTGAGAAACAGTTGCTGGCTGTTTATTGGGCTCTGCTCCACACAGAAGCCAAGACCCTGAATCATGAAGTAATAGTCCATACGGACAGCCCCATGATTGCTTGGGCACTCGTACCCACCACTACGCATAAAATAGGACACACTCAGGAAGCTACCATTATTAAAATAAAGTGGTATTTGCAGGAGCAGGCGAAACCAGGGAGCAAAGGAGTACAATCAGATAATGGTTCACATTTCAAAAATAAAGCAGTGCAGCAGTGGGCAGAAGAGCAGGGAATTACGTGGATGTGGCACTTCCCTTATCATCCCCAGGGAGCTGGCTTGGTAGAACGGATAAATGGACTGTAAAAGGAGCGGCACTGGAGATTAGGAGGAGGCTCCTTTCAGGGTTGGGTAGATCACCTTCCAGAGGCTGTTTGTATCTTCCCAGTCTTGGTACTCCCCTGCTCCATGGGTTCATGTGTATTATGTCCACAGCGTAACACCAAGTCAGCCACCATCAACTTGGTTTACAGCAGCTCCTGGCTGGTACCAACCCCCTTTACAGCCAGTACCATTTCCGGCGGAAATACTTGCAGCTGATGATTCGCATGCAGTAACTATTGTCATTCAGGGAGAGCGGCAGTGGAAGCGAGTACCAACTGAGCACCTTAGGTGAAGAGAGTAGTAGGGGACAGAAGTATGTTGTCTTCCCTTCCCCCCTCTTATTTTCCCAGGTATGCCTGGACCATACCTCGGCCACAACAGAATGTCTGGGTGACTCTAGCCAACGTCACGGGACCAGATCACCTGCGCTTAAGTACTGCTACTCCGCAGAATCCCTTCTCTACCTGCTTGGTTGGCGCACCATTGACGGCAGAAGAATTAACAGCCCTGTGTAACACCACGCTCAGCAGCGGCCAGTCTCGTGGTACACAGTGGAACAGCTCCTGGGATGGCTGGCTATCGCGAGCAGACATATCACCTGCGTTACCACCGCAAGAACTGCAGTTTCTAGCGTCTTTGTCCACTACTTATTGTACTATGTTTAACTATACTGAGAAAAATCAGTCTGCAACCTGGTGGGTGAGCAGTACCAAGGCAATTTACCAAAACGCCACTGCTTGGTGTAACATCACTGCTACCAAGTGGAAAATGTCCTTTAAAATTGCAAGTGCTCAAGCATTAGCTACATTAACTAAACTTGGCTGTTGGTTAAGTAAATTTAGTAATGCCACCAGTAGTGCTTTAGCAGGCTTGCTGACTGATGTTGATTCCATACGATAAGCTGCATTGCAGAATCGTGCTGCCATTGATTTTCTATTGCTAGTCCATGGTCATGGCTGTCAAGACGTTAAAGGCATGTGTTGTATGAATTTAAGTGATCATTCACAATCCATTCATGCAAAGATTCAAGAACTACAACACTTAACAAAGCAACTGCAAGTTAGCAATGAGTGGGATCCTTTTGGGACGTGGACATGGGGATGGCCTTGGCTACAGAAATTATTGCTTTTTTGCTGCTTACTATTTGTAATTTTCCTTTGTATTTCCTGTTGTATTCCTTGTATGCTATTGTTATTACGTTCTATTACGGACTCTTTTTTACACCACCACGTTGTTCGTGTGGTGGAATATAGACATGTTCCAACAACGGACCACGTGGTGGCATGTGTCCGTGCTACGTGATACTTGATGGGAATGGTCCGTTTGCAACTTGGGAATGGTACGCTGTTGCAACCGCGTAGCAGGTATTCTCACCTGCTACTTGGTGAGAATAGTCTAGTGCTGTAACCTTTTAGTGCCTAGAACAATACCGCTGTGTTAAGCGGGATACAAACAAGTAACTAACAAGGTCATGGAAATCTGTGAGAAAGAACAGCAGTTGGTTACAGTTGGCTTCCAGCCACAGAATCACCATGAGAAGCAGTCAACATGAAGGTCAGAAGCTGAAGAGTAGTGAAAGAGCGACCCCCAAAGTCAAATGTGGCCCCCGAAACCTGTCTGCACGCATGCGCAGTATCATAGTCCAGTTATGCCACTGGGGCGGAGTTGGGCTAGACTCCCTGCACTTGCTGGCCCCTGGTGCTGGGACTCCCGCCTACCGCAAGTAATCATAAATACCGGAGTTTTCCGAAGGAGGGAGATGCTGCTACACAGCAGAGGACCACGTTGCCTCCTTGGGGATGCCCGAAAAGATTGTGCCTGCCGACTCTCCCTCTCACCATGCAGACGATCAGGACAAGCATTGAGGTGGTCCTTCTAAAGATTACCATTGGGTTGGCTGTTTGTAAGTATCTACTAATAAACTGCTTGCTACAGAAGAGTGTTTGCGCGTGTCTGTGTGAGTTTGTGTTGGCTTGCCAAACCGGATGTTTGGCCCCCGGGAATCTAACTAGAACACCCCCTGAAAAGCAGAACACCTCACATTTAACAGAGCTCTTCTGCAAACACCCTTCAGGCTGCTCCCAGGGTCACAGGTCCTGGAGCAAACCAAGAACTATGGAGCAAGCATGACTTGGGCACGACACCTTGCAAGGACAACAGCAACCTGCTCTCACTTTGCCCAGCAGATACCAAACGCATCTCTGAGCAGCACTTGGGGGCTGCAGGGGCAGCAGCAACTCAGGAGCACAGGGCAGCGAGGGGGAGACCAGCTCTGGGCCTGCTGGTGCCAGGGAGTGGAAGTGTGGGGTGAGGAGGAGGCTGGGGGAGTTGGCCATGTTGGGCTCACCCCAGCAGTGCACCCCCCAGAGAAAAGTCCTTGGGGTAGCCAGGTCTTAAAGGGTAGCAGTGTGGCCTCTAGCAGTTCACAAAGTGCTCTCCCAAACAGGCTGTCTTTTGGGTGCAGAGGTTGGAGCAAGTTTTGCAGGAGGACAGAGGCTGTGGCCATCTCAAGATGAAATCTCAGAGCCCCAAATCTGCTCTGCAAAGTTACAATCATAAAAGGATACAAATGGTGTCAATCCTCACTGGAGAGCTACAGAAGCACTGGAAACGAGGAAGTGCATTCCTGGCTGATGGTGTCCCTGCAGCAGTCTTCAATCTCGCTTGTCCCTTTTCCCTCAGCTCACCTCTCAAGCCCAGGACGAGGGACGCTCTTCCCATCTCATCACCCAATACTCCTTTCCAACATGCTGCTGCTCCTCTGCATGTCGACAAGGGTCCTAGTGCAGCCCCGTTGCCTCCTGTCCCTCGTCATTGCTACAAAGCCACTACGAAGGATAGTGGTAGGGACAGTGTGAGCAGTGCCCAGCAGCACCTGGGCCTCTCAGGGCAGTGAGGGCCCCCACCCACGACACCAGGGAGACCTCCCTGTGATGCAGCACATCCTGCTGTGACCTCAGCTCGTGTCATGTCAGGGCTCAGTACGCCATTGCCATGGAGATGGCCCAGCCAGGGAGCAGAGAGATTTCCTCTCCCCTCCTGGAAAGCAATCCCCTCCCTTCCCCCAGTTATTTCCCAAACATTTCTGATAAATTCCTTCATCTCCAGAGGGGCCTTGGGCACCAGGGCAGCCCCAGCCCCAGGACCCAGGCGTCCTGGCTGCCACATGGTCTCCCGAGATAAACAACCTTCCCAGGCAGGATTTTGCCGGGGATCCACAGCAGTTTTTTCAGTTAAGGGTTTCTGTGTGCCTCCTCAAACAGGAGCCCCAGAAGGCTCCCAGGGAGCTGCAGGAGCATTGGGAACAAGGAACTGTTGCCTGGGCTGATGGTATTGGTCCAGCAGTCCTCCCTCTCACTTGCTGCTTGTCCTTGGCTCACCTCTGTAGCTGAGGAGGAGGAATGCTCTTCCTGTTTTGTCACCCAAAACTCCTTTACAATGAGCCCCTGTCCCACTGCCTGCTGGCGAGGGGACCCAATGTGGCCCCATTGCACCCTGTCCCCACTTCTTTCCATAGAGCTGCTATGCAAATCAAAAGTTTCTTTTCTCTTCATTTCCTGCTTTTGCCCATAGCAAAACAGCAGAAAATCTCACCCTCTCATCAGAGTCCCCTACTTTTACACACCTGCTTTCTGCACTTTTTCAACACCCTCTGTCTTCCCCACCTACGCCCCCCACACACCCCAGTTCCTTTCCTTTGCTCCAGCAGCATGCTAAGATTGAGAAAGCCTAAGTGGGGTGTGTGGGGGAAATAAAATAAATAACGAGATGCCAGCACAAACAGCAGTGGGATGGCAAAGCAGGTGGTGTATGAAAATGCCATGTCAGACATCCCAAAGAAGTCATGTCCTTCCAAAATCTGCCAAGTGGAAATGACCTACAAAGCTAAACAATTCTGAAGGCTTGTGGAATTTGGTGCCTCTGGTTGTGCATGATGCCAGGGACACACGGCTGTAAGAAGCACTTGGGAGAGGGACAAGCCTTGCAGGAGGCAGCCTTGGCTGGAGCTGAGCCCTAGCAGGAGCAGGAGAGAACAAGGCAGAGGTCTTGCGGGTGTTCTGCTTCTTCTCTTAGCCAGGCTGGTTGGGCAGAGGCTTGGTTAGTGTGGGGCAAGAGACGGGAAATGGCAGCTGCCTTGGGTACCCCCAGGTATGTCCTTGCAGGCTGCCAGGCAAAGCATGCAGTCAGCCTGCTGGCAGGCAGAAATGTCCTGCTCCTTGCCAGCACTTCCCACCTGCTCCTTGGCAGCTCTGGGGAGTCAGGCAGAGGCTTTCAAAGCCATCATCATGGTCATCTCTGCACCTTTGCGAGGACACGTGCAGAAGCCCATGAGCCCTGTGGGTTGGGCAGCCAAGGCAGCTTGTGCTTTTGGTGGGAGCAAGCTGGGCTCCGGCTGTGCTGCACTGCTGCATGCAGCTGCTGCTGACCACCTGTAGGCAGAAGGACTCACAGGGTGGAGGCAGTTGACTTGGTCCGAGTGGCTGGTGAAGAGCAGGAAACCTGTGGGCTGTGGGCAAGGGAAGCTCTGGCTGCACGCGGCCTGGCTTAGCTGGGCCCAGAGCTGCTCTCTGCCCCTCAGCACAGAGCTCACAGGCTCCATGGGGGCCTTGGAGCATGCAGGTCGCTGTGCTTAGTCCCAGGGAAAATCCCGAGGACAGGCAAGAAATTCCCACCCGGCCGCAGCAGCTCCTGCCTGCCTCCTTCACCCCAGCTCCTTTGCCAAACCAGCCGCCTGCTCTCCGGGCAGCTCCCATGCCTGCTGCCTGCCTCTGCCTCCAGCCCCATGGCTCACCTCGCCCCTGCGCTCTGGCATTCCTGGCAGTGTGTGTGCAGCCTGACAGCAGACATTTGCTGCCGCTCCTCATCCCTCTGCATGATCCTCTGCTGGGGTCCTGCTGCTCTGGCCCCAAGGGCAGCTGCTGCCTCCTCAGGGAGCAGCTCTCCTCAGAGGGAGGACCCCAGGGTCTCTGCTCCTAACAGGGACACAATCCCCATGCAGACCGACCCACCACCAGGGCCTTGGAGGCACCATGCCAGCACCACCACAAAGCCCTGCTGCTCACTGTGGCAACACCCCTCACCAAGCCCCGGGGATCGCTGGGGGCACCCCCAGCACAATGCCTTGGCAGTCCCCATGGGCACACCCATCCCCATGGCCTTGCCTCCAAGCCTCTGCTTTCAGCTTTGGAGACTGCCTGGCAGCTCACAGCTGGGCAGCAACACCAAGTTGCCTCTCTCCACCACTGCACTCCATGCCCCTTGCACAGGCTGCTCTTCTTCAGGCACTCCAGAGCACACAGCCACTCCAAGGCCACCCCTCGCTCTGCCTGCTAATCCTCAGCCCTCTCCCGTGGCTCGTTGTGCAGCCCACGCCACAGCTCCCTGCATTCCTGCTGCTGTCGTGATGGGCTTGTTTTTCCCCACACCACGTGGAACCTTTGCTTGCCATCCCAGGCCATTGCTTCCTCACTCTTCTTGCAGTCAGTGTCTCCTCCAGGTTGCTCCCCCACCAGCTAGCCCAGCTGAATCACCATCAGCTCAGCACTTGGCAAGTCTCCTGCCAAAGAAACGCTGCCACCCTTGTTTGAGCGATGCTGTGAAAAAAACCCTGCAAATAGTAAACAAGACTCAAGGAAAACAAGGGAAGAGTCAGAAGCAGAGAAGGTGTGCTAGCTTTGTGGATCTACCACCTTGCACCCATCCCTGCGCAGAAATGAAATAAACAATTTTCTGGACCCTGTGTGTCTATTGGGTGCTTGCACACTGGGTAATAGAACGCAGTTTGGGGACAACACAGGGATAACTATAAATAGGCTGAACACGGGCTGGGGAAGCTCTAGTGTGAAGGACTAGCCCTCGCAGGGCAGGGTCATTCCCCCACGGAGAGGGGTCTGCATGGGATAGGGCTCCTCACAGCTCCTGCTCACCCCCAGGACACTTCCCAGGGGCTTCTCAGCAGGTAGCTCCAGGCAGGGATGACACCAAAGGCAAGGAGCTTCCCCAAGTCCCTGCTTTCAGGTCCCAGCTGCTGGGGGGAAGGGAGAGGAGCTGCCAAGCCTGGACAAGAGCCCGAGACTCCAAAGCTGATGGAGAGACCAGCAGGTCTGAAGGAAGCTCACAAAGTTCTTTCCCCGACATGCACAGCACCAGCAGCACCTTTGCTGGCCCCAGCAGGATCTGTCCCCACTGCCCCGAGAACCTGCCAACACGCAGATGCCCCTCAACACTGCCTTGCTGCCGGGAGGTGTCTGTGGGGCAGAGCTGAGCACACAGGGCTGTGATGGGCCTGTGGGTCATTGCTCTCCTGAGGAAATGTCACCTTCAGACCCTCAACTGTCTCTGGGGAGGTGTCCCGAGGGGCTGTGAGCACCCTCCAGAAGGGCACAGCTCTTCCACAGCCGATTTGTCGCGATACCCGAGAGCCTGGTTCTGGCCACGGCCCTCAGGAGCCTCCACACGTCCTGCTCCTCACGGTGCCCACAGCCGGGCTGGGCTCAGAGAGGAGCTGGGGACCTGCCCTGGGGAAAGCAGGGCTATCAGCAGGTGCACTGGGGTGCTGGTGCCTCCTGCCTCCTGCCCGGAGGCCCCAGAAGCACCGCTGCAGTCACGGCCTCTCCTCACAGCCGGGATGGCGCTGAGAAATGGCCACCACAGCCAGCACCGAGCCACGGGGCTGTTAGGAGAAAGGGTGCAAGAGCTGAAGACTCCCAGGGGCCGGAGGCGGCCCAGGCCAGGCTGGGCCTTCCCCAGCTGCTGCTGCCACCCAGCCGGGCTGCAGCGGCTCCGGCTGCCCCCGCGCGCACAGCCACTCGCTCTGCCCAGCCCGCGGCCCTTGGCCCTGGCGCGGCAGCTCCCGGTGCTGCGGCTAAAGGCTCCAGGCGGCCCCGAGCTGGGAGATGCTGCCCCGCAGCAGCCGCCTCTCGCCCCCTCCCTGCCCGCAGGGCCTGGGCAGCCCCACCCCGCCCCTCACCACCTTCCTCTGGGCCACTGCGCATGCTCCGCCCTGACCAACCATGCCCCCCACTCTTTGCCACGCCCCTCTTGGTCCCTCCCCTTGGCTCCTCTGCCTGCCGCAATCCGGACCCTGCACAGTGCATGCGCACTGCTGCCTCCTCCCGCCCCTCCCTGGTGTCCCACCCCACAATGTCACACCCCACAGGAGCCAATTGGAGGAGTGAGAGGTGGGAGGGTCTGTGGTGCAGGGTGCGTCACTTCCGGCTATGGGGGCGGGGCGTGTGTGTCCCTGGCTGCTGGTGCTGCTGCGTGGGGAATCGCTGCTGCCCGGCGCTGCTGCCGCAGGGCCCCAATCTGCCCCGGGGCCTGGGCAAGTCTGCGGGAGGGGAGGGGAGGGGAGGGACGAGAGAGAAACCTCTGCACTGCGCTGGGGGCAGCTGCTGCCCATGAGCACCACGGGGACACAGCGAGGGTTTTCAGCCCGCACTGTGGCCTGGCAGGTGCCGAGAAGCCCTGAGCTGTGAGAGCTGCAGCACTAGTGACCCCACAGGCAGCAGGGAGGGAGAGGAACAGAAGAGCGCTTCCTGTGCTGCTTATGCCCCGGGATGTTCTCCCCTCGTTGAAAGCTGAAACACCCTGGGTGTGTGTGGGGGAAACATGATGAAAGCAGATAGGCAGGAGCTGCTGTCGTAGTGTGCTGGGGCAGTGCAGTATTCAGTTTTCTCGATCAACCTGTGAAAATATGACTTCTTTCTTCAGCTTTCAATTAGGAACAGTCGCAAGCTGTCATGTCCAGGAGTGGGGAGAAAAGAGGGCTGTGAAAAGAGCAGGGCCTGAGCCCTGAGGTAACTGTATGTAGCACTCTAGAGCTTTGTTGAAAGCTTCCTCTCTTCCTGCAGTTGCTAAGGAAGAAAGCAACAGGATGGCCGCAAACGGGCACTGTCCTTGCTAGACCAAGGAGAAGGACTTGAACACACCCTTGCATGGAGAGCATTTTCCTTCCAGTACCTTCCGGCTGGGAAGTTTGGTCCATACCATCCCTTTTGGTCCTTTTGGTTACTGGGGAAGGATTGACTTAATTCCAAAGAGTTCCAGACTTGGCAGGTATAAACAAATAGGGAATGTCTGTGTATGTGCTTGGTATTCAGCGTCTGTGTGGTTTTAATGGTACTCCTTTCCTGGTGGAGATAGTCACTCTGCTGACTGGCCTCTAAAATGCAAGTGAGCATTTTGGAGACGTCCAGTTGTAACTCGGTGTGCTGGTCTTTACTTGGAGTGAGCTAACTGTGCTTGGAGGCAAATATGCTTGGAAATGTTCCTGTTTTCCCTGGCAGGATAACATGCATCTTGCAGTCTTCCTCCCCAGTAGATCACCAAGGGCTTTACAGAGGAGGTGCTGGTGGCTTCCCCCTTTTCCAATGAGTGAAAGTGACACAGCGAAAGAGAAAGGCTCCTGCCATGCGTTGAGGGAAGAAAGTGGGAAAGCATGTGAGCTCTTCTTTCTCTTTTCTCTTTTTTTCTCTTGCTGCTCAGAAAGAATAGTGCTGGAAGCTGATGTGATGTTTCCCCTTGTCCATGTGTGCAATGGAGCTTGTAGCCAGACTGAGCACTGCAAAAAGGGCACCTCCTCACCCTGAGGTGGATTCATCAGCACTGGAGGGAATGGCATTGAAACAACTCATTTCTGTCTTTCTCTGCTTCTCTCAGGCATTACAGACCAGCAGAAAATGCTTGTGACCAGGGCAAACCAGTGAAGCAAGCCAGTGCAGAGGTAAGCTAGTGTTCCTTGTCATTTAATTTTTAGGGAATGATGATTGAGTATATTCAGCCATTGCACTCTTTGTATGTTGTAAAGAATGTTCTGCTGCCTTATTTTTTCCCCAGGGGAGAGGAGAGCGTTCTTCTGCAAATGACACTTTCCCAGAGGTTGCCTGCTGTCACTTATTTTGTTTCTGTGCCATTCTGAGCCCAGAAACAGTAGTACACAGTGGGATAGTTTGAAAGCAGGCATCCCAAAGAAGGACCTTGGGAGTTTGGAAAGGGAGGAATGTGCTGGTTGGTTGCTTTTGTGTGCAAAAGTATCCTTCTTGCTGTTTTATGCATGAGGAAGACTCTTTGCACTGTCTGCTAGTCAGACGGTCTATCCTTGCTTGCTAGCACTTGGCTTTTGGAGGGCTAGCAAAACAAGGGCCTGCAGAGTCATGCTACAGCCTGAGGAAAAAGGGATTTTTTTCTTTCCTTATTCTTTTTGTTGTTGTTGTTTTTTGTGAACCCAGCCCTATTGCAGATCCAAGTATTTTATCCTAACAGGCCCACGGGTTGTTTGCCTTCCTTAAGCACACTTGGATGCCAACAGACGTGTTGCAGCCAGTCTAATACAAACCGTGGTGTCCTTATTGCCTGACTCCAGTGTTGTTGTCTGTTCCCCTTTGGTTGTCAGCTCAGCTCCCTTTGAAGCTCACCCGCCTCCAGTTCTTCCAGGCTCCTGTCTTTGGTGCCTTGGTGTGGGGAATGCCTGCTGTGGTTGTCTGAAACCTCAGTGTTGGGAGGGCCGCAGCGTCATGTGGCACAAGAGGTGTTTGCTGTTCTCGTGCTCATTCCTGAGCTGCTTTCTTGTGCAGCCCTCCTGTTTTCTGTGCTAGTGCTAGTCCTCCTGTGCTAGTCCTCCTGTGCTAGTCCTGCTGTTTTCTGTCAGCTTCCTCTCTTTCCCCTGTTACTGCTGAAGTGAGAACAGCCTGAAACAACTGTGCCCTTCCAAGTGAGGAGTGTGAAACAAAGAACCTGGCTGCTGTTGCTACCTGAGCAGCAAGCTGAGGAAGCCTGTGATCCTCTGCTCTGAAACACTGTGACAGTTTCCAAGGTCTAACTTGACCGGCTTTTTGATGGGCCTTTTTTCAGGTGACTGCTCCATCCAGGTTTGTGTGCTCAGTGAGCCCTTTGCGCTTTCACTGTGTTTTTTCAGGCCACTGTGAGAGAGCTCACTGCTGCATCGGAGGAAGGCAAGCCAGAGGAGATCAGGAGTAGTGCTTTTGACCTCACTGCCACCCCTGACGATATCCGTAGACTAAGGAAACTTTGCTAGTTCAAGGATGAGGTAATGTCTGCTGCCGTGTAGTCATGTTCTCATACCTCTTTACTGTGTATGTGAGTTTTCTTTTCAAATTCTTTGCTTTTCTTTCACTGCACTCAGCAGGAGGGAAAATGGAATCTAAGTGCAGCATGTAATTGCAAGTTCTCAAATGCTTGTTCTTAATGATCTCTCCAAAGGGACCATTTCCTTCTTTTTTTCCCTCTTTTTTATGGTTTTATGTACGTGTCTCAATTTCTCAGAGTGACAAAGTCTCTCACACTCTCTCAGAGTGTCACAGTCTGAGAGAACTTTTATTATCCTTGTCTCATTATAACTTACAAATTGATAAGTATGGCCATACTAGAGGTACCCTCTAATCAAGGAGGACCTATCTTCTTCCTCAAAAAAACTGAAGGAACAGTGAGAAGTTGGCATATACACTTCATGCTCCTTTTTTTTTCACTCTAAAACTTATCCAAATGATGGCTGGGGTTGAAAGAGGCAAGAAGACTGCCTGATGCCTTCCATCGCATAGGCACAAGCAGCTTTTAATTTGTTGTGGTTTGCTCCTCAGTTACTAAGTCATCTTATTCCTCACGCATAAAAGAATGCTGTGTGCTTGGGCAGTGGGGTTAGCCTAGAGGCTAAAAGGGCACTGCTTAGCTTCCTGTGCTTGTCCCTGTGGCTCAGGTTTGGGTCCCTATTTGCCTGTTTTCCCTTGACATCTCATCCCCTCCCAAAGAAGCTCCTGGGTCCCAGAGTTCAGTCACCTGCTCCAGGCAAATCTATCGCAGAATCTATTTTATAGACTTAAGTTCCCTTGTGAGATATTTCCTTGACTGGGAGCCACATGCAGAATTTCCTTTTCAGGAATTTGAAGTCTTTTCAAATCCAAGTGGCATTTCCTGATGGCAACTTCATGGGTATTGCTCCTTGTGGCAGCATTGCTTGTGAGGGTAACTGATTCTCTCTCCATAGAGCAACTTCTCCTGTACGGAACAATCCTGTTTCCTCTGTCTTAGTTTGGCTATGTCAAACTGAATTCTCCCAGTGTGCTTCCGTGTGATTAGCACTTCACTTTTGAAGCATTTTCATAGCCTATCTTTGTTGCTTTTTTTGTTGCAATCTCAGTTCCTTTTTTCAAAGGAAACCAGAATTACTCACAGTATGTCATATGCTATCCCTCAAGTGCCATTAGGAATACTTCTGTATCTGCTGGGAAACTATTCCTTTCTTCATGATTCTACGTGTAGATGATTAATCTGTAACTAGCTGATACACTCAGCTTTGTGCCTGCATAAGAACTCGCAGCAACCTCCACATTTCCTGAAACCTGCTTTAGAGCAGAAATTCTTGTCGCAGCACGGCAGCCTGAGAGGTGCAGAGAAGCCCTGAGCTGTGAGAGCTCCATCACTAGTGAAACCTAAGGCAGCAGGTGAAGAGTGAAAAGAAGAGAGAAGCCGCTTTCTTTGCCACTTCTACTGCTTGATGTTCCCTCCTAATGGAAAGCTGAAACGCTCTGGATGGGTGGTGAAACTGGTGGGGAAAGCAGAGAGGCATGAGCTGCTGCTCTACTGAATGGCGGAGGTGCAGGGGTAAGGAGTCAGTTTGTACTTGCTGCCAGGGACAAGATTTTTTAAAACAAACATTTTTTTTCCCCTGCTGTAATCTGGATGGTAGCTCAAAAGATGTCTGTCATGACAGAGAAGCAAAACAAATCTCCACAAGATTTTGCCATCCTGCGGGTGTGTGTGTGTATGGGGGGGTATTTTGGGGCTCTTGGAGCAAGCTATCTTTCTGTGCAAAAGTCTGGAAAACATTGATGCAAGCCCCCAGAGAAGAGAAATTTTCTGGGCACTCAGAGCAACACAGGCAGGACCCAGCGATTTCAAGGGAAACCCATCCCAGCCATACCAAACCAACCGCTCTCTCCAGAGGACTTTCTTAACACTCAGGCTGGGAGTAGGAGAGGAGACGGGGGAACAGTCATCCCAGCCTTGCCTCCATCAGGCCCTCAGCTCCACAACGTGTCATAGCTTCAGGTGAGTTCTCTCAGGCAACACTTCCCATGCCTCTGGTGCATGGAGAAGACTGGCTAGGCACACAGGAGACAAGGGAGAGAAAGGGCAGAGATGCCAGCAGGTAGAGTTGGGTTCCCTGCGTCACAGATGACTAGAGGCTGACTAAGGAAACTAACTCCTGTAGGGACTTGGAAAGGCACATCTCTGACAGTATTTAAGGGGGGGTAGAGTCTCCCTTCTGCAAGATTTGCCCCAGCAATCTGCCAAGACTAGGAAGAGCAGGAAGGTTGGCTGTAGGGATGCTCGCAAGCTTTAGCAGCTGCAGAGCTGGGAGGTGCCCTTACAAACTTCTGAATGCAGGCCCTGAGGCATTGCACTGCCTCGTTTGCTCTGCACCAGAGCCCAGACAGCAGCACTGCAGTATGAGGGATGTCCTGAGAGGGCTCGAATCCTCAAATGTGGGAGATCCAGGATGCCAGAGCTGTACAGACCGTGGGAGAGCAAGGGTGCCAGTGTGGATCCAGGGTGCCTGGGCTGCACAGATCCCTGGAGGAGCCAGGGGGCTGGTGTGGGAAAAGGCAGGGGTCTGAGGAGTGTACCCAGTAGAGAAGCAGAGCCCCAAGGTGACACTGAAAAGCCCAAGGACCATCTGAAGCCCAGACATGAGACCTGGCTTTCCTCAGGCTCACACAGAAGGAAAGGTGGACTAAGTTCATGGGAAATGGGAAAATTTCCCCAGATTGGCTACATTGCCTGGCCCATGGCTTTGGAGTCTGGCAGGGATGAGGCTTCTAGGCAAAGCCTTCTGGATGATGTGTGTTTGCTCTTTTCTGGCATATCATCTCTAAAGCACCACAGAACGAGAAACCTTGCTAAAGACTTCTCAAATCAAAGAGCCTGCTTTGGTGCCTAAAGGCTGAAGGTTACATCCTGTCCCTTATTCTCCTACACCCTACTTCAAATAAAAGAGTGATCCAGAGAAGCAATCAGTTTTGAGGCTCACCAAAGCATCTCAGCCTGTGGCCACCCTTTGTGCTTTTTCATCCCACCGGACTTTGATCCTGTAAAAATGCCAAACCCCAATCCAACCCCCAAACCCCAGATTCCTGCACAGAATCCTGTTGCCTAGTGCAGCAGCCAGGGAGTGCAGGAGCACAGCAGTGACCTCTCCAGGTCCCCACTTCAGATGTTTCCCTGACTTTGGCACCATCTGGAGATATTCTTGAAGGATTTATCAGAAAGTTTAGGAAAATAACTGGGGGAAGGGAGATGCCTGCTTTCCAGGAGGGGAGAGGAAATGTCTCTGCTCTCTCTCCATGGCGGTGCCATCTCCATGGCACTGACCTGCTGTGCCCCCAGATGACACAAGCTGAGGTCACAGCGGGATGTGCTGCATCACAGGGAGGTCTCCATGGTGTTCTGGGTGGGGGCCCTCACTTCCCTGTGAGCACTGCTGGACACTTCTTATGCCCTCCCTGCCGCTGCCCTTGTAGTGGCTCCATGGCAAGACTGGAGACAGGAGTTAATGGGGCTGTGCTGGGACCCGTCACTGACATGCAGAGGTACAGGAGCACGATGAAAAGGAGTGTTGGTTGAAGGGAGGAACATCCCTCCTCCTGGGCTGCAGAGGTGAGCTGAGGGCAAAGAGGCGAGATGGAGGACTGCTGGATGGACACCATCACCCCAAACCACAGTTTCTTGTTCCCAAGGCTCCTGCAGCTCTCCACTGAGGGTAAGGGCTTTGGGTACTTCTTCCTGAGATGTTGCACAAAGATTGGTAACTGCAAAAGCTGCTGTGAACCCAGGGCTGTGGGGGTGGCTGGACAGGTCTGGGGGCTGCCACGAGAGTCATCTCTGAGGGTCCCATCTGTCTTAGTGGACAGCCAGGACTCCTGGGTCATGGGGCGGGAGATGCGCTGAGTCCCAAGGCTTCTGTGGGGCCAGCTCCATTGCCTTTTGGGGTGTGTTGGGGGCCTGGGAATCCATGGCAGGTTTTCTGCGAATCGTGTCCCCCTTTGCGATCTGGCTCTGAGAAGAATGAGGTCCTGCATCCCAGAGGCTGGGGTATCCTGCTGCTCTCACGGGGCTCTCAAGAGCCTGCTGGAAATGTCCATATACAGTAAGGAAACCACCTTGTAATGACCCCAGGTCCTCTGCCTGTTTGAGAGGACCTCTGTTCCTTTCATGCTTTAAAGTGGCACAGCATGTTTTGGGCTCAGAGAAGCCATCTTGAGATGGTCATAGCCCATGTCCTTGTGCAGATTGGAGTCAAAACATCTGCATGCAAAAGAAAGCCTATTTGGGAGAGCACCTTGGAAACGGGTGGAGGCATGGTCCCCACTGCTCAAGTCCTGACTGACCCAAGGATTTTTCTCTGAGCTATGGGGTGCAGTGCTGGGGTGAGCCCAAAAGAGCCATCTCCCCCAGTGCCATCACGACCCCACACCTCCACTCCCTGGCACCAGCAGGCCCAGAGCTTGTCTCCCCCTCGCTGCCCTGTGCCCCAGTGGGGCTCCTCAGCCCTCTGCAGCAACCCCTCGGGGCACGACACGGCCCCACACAGAGCAGCCCCTGCTTGGCCATGGCTCAGCCCTGCCAGGCGCAGCAGGAGGGCTGCCAAGCCCTGGGGCTGCCCTGGGGAAGGGGCTCGGGCAGGAGGGCTGAGAGGACACTGCCCTGCCCTGGAGGCAGCAGCATGTCGCCCGCAGGCTCCGGTGCCCCGGACATTCCCAGGGTCCCATCGCCAGCACCAGGGCTGGCACCAGCACAGGCCGCAGGGCTGCCCTCCAAGACCAGCACGGCCCCCAGGGCGCAGGGCAGCGAGGAGCCCTGCGGGGCCCCTGTGGCAGAGCGGTCGGGCCCAGGGCCCCACACTGCCTGGGTACCCGGTGCCGGGCTGCCCCAAGGCCCCGCCGTGCCCCACGCTGCCACCCACAAGATGGCGCCATCCCACGGGGTGACGGGGCAGAGCTGGCTGCCAGGGCAGGAGGGCGCAGAGTTGTCATGGCATCGCCTGAGTGCGGCCCTTCTATTGGCTGTCCTGAGGAGGAGGGCGGGGATAGATTTGAATGATGGCTGTCTCAGCAAATCGGAGTCCAGAGTGGGAAAAGTTCAAGAGAAAAGAGAGGTGTGTGAGGGGAGGGAGCGAAGCAGGAGAGAAGGGAGTGGGAGTGAGAGCCGGTGCGAGTGGGGCTGGTGGGGGCTGCGGGTGCGTTCAAATGCTGGCGGGTGCCCTCACGCTGGGGCGGGGGCAGTGGTGCTGGCGAGGGGTCTGCTTTTGTGCAGAGCTCCCAAAGAGGCTGTTGGGGCTGTGACCACAGCCATCAGCAGGTCTGCGGCGGGGCTGTGTGTTTTTGAGATCATTTCTGCCTGAGCAGCTGATCAGCGAGGATTTGTCTCCTGGCTGCAGTTGTAGTGAGGTAATTCCTGCCTTAGAGTCTTCTTGGGCAAAGGCAGAGACCTGGCTGCACAGATGACTGCGAGGTCCCATCTTTCTGAGTCCCAGATAGACTGGCAGAAGGCAGTTAGGCATGGGCATTGAGTGTGAGGTCTCTTTTGTCTGAGTCCCTGCTGGGGCAGCAGTGGTTCATGGCAGGGGAAGTTACTTCGAGGAAATTTCTGTCTCTGAAGGCCATAGCAGCAGCAGGCATGTGTTGGGGGTTTGCACTTGTGAGGTCCCCTGTCTGTGAGCAGCCAACAGGTCAGGAGAAGACACACAGCCTGGATGGTGATGGTGAGGTGACTCCTGGGTTTGTTCCGTGTGCCCAGAGGAGGGATTGACCACTGCAGAGCTCTACAGCAACATGGAAATGCAGCTACTCAGTCAAGCAGAAGTAGATGGTCCATATCATCTGACACAAATTCTGTTGCACTCCCTCATCCTGCGTTAGTACTGCTACATTTAAAATGCGGATGATGTTCTCTGTTGAACGTGGACATGGAGTTTGACTTTGTACTTCTTGCTGAGTAGAGTCTTGCAGCCTGCTCCTACTCAGCTAGAGTCCAAGTAAAGTTTTGAGGGTGCTAACTGAATCTAGTGCTGATGTGCACAATGATATTAGTAAACTGTGATTCCCAGGGTGTGTGTGTGCTTTAGAAATTCCCCCTGTGGAAACAGTTGTGAGACATTCCTGCAAGATGTAAATGCTGTGCCTGTCTTTCAGGTGTCCATCTGCTTTTATGACACATTTGGAAGTGTAACACGTTAGAGGTCTCTGAGTTTCTGTCCGAGTATGCACTCACTGGAGAAGGAGTGCAAAGGGTGTTGGAGGAAAATGAAGGAATGTCATCCCCCCAAAGTTATGGGCCCCATTTTCAAAGCGATTTCATTTTCATGGAAGCTGAGACACAAGCAAGAGGCAAGAGCTGGCCTGCTCATCCCTTGTGAGAGCCCCTTGCTCTGTGCTTTCTGGAGGTGGGAAGTGAGCAGGCCCTGGGCTGTGAGTGGATGCTGAGAGGTAGTGCCTGTTGCAAGGCCTTGGAGGAGTAGAAGGGAGTTGAAGGATGCAGAGTTGGGCTTTGTGTGTTGTGGGGCATGTAGGGGTGCCCTGCCAGCTGTCATATGTGGTGCAGTGCTATGTGTGTGTTGCTGATGCAATTGTGGATGTTGGCTGACAACCCTTTTTAGAGGCGAGGGGCGATGGATGCAGTTTGCATCCCTGTGCAGGCGTGCCCTGTGGTGGGGCTGGGTGGTAGCTGCAGTGTCTCGGTGCTCAGCATGGGGGAAGGTAGCTGGAGAGAGCAGTACAGTGCAGGGGAAGTGCTGCCAGGTTGGGGAGCTGGGGAGCCCTGTGAAGTAAGGAGGTGTTTGCTCAAAGGACCCAGGCTGCCGTGGTGTCATGGGCCAGAGATGCTGGCAGACTGCTACCTTCAGTGCGTTGAGGTCCAGGCCTTGAGCTTGCTAAGCTCTTTCCAGGATGTGCAGGTAGGATGCTGCCTAAAGGACCCGGAGTGTTTCTCCTTGTTCTGAGATGCAAACAAAGCCTGCTTTTTCCTTCCTTGCCTCTTGTTTGCTTTTCCTGATGAAATCTTTTATCTGCAGCAGTGTTTGCTGAGAGAGGAGGAGCGGGCAGGAGATGCTTGTTGGGAAGTGGGCAAGGGAGTGCTGTAAGCTCTTTGAAGGAGTGAAGGCCTTCTGGCAAGATGGTTGTTGGAGGCAGGCAGGTATGTTCTTGGGAGCTGACTGACAAGGGGCTGTGTTGGAGCTGTGTGGTGGCCCCAGTGGTTTGGTGCTCAGCCATGGGAGGAGGTGTCTGGACAGAGCAGTGCTGTGCTCCTAGAGCCCAGCCTGCGATCACTGTGTCCTTCTGGGAAACGTGGGTGAGGACTCCTGGTGACCGTGCTCTGACCTTAGAGCATCCTGGTGTGAGCCAGAGATGCTTACAGTTTGGTGATTTCTGTCAGCTGAGGTTCAGGCTTGCAGTTTTTGAAGGTCTTCTGCTTTCCTGAGTCTTTGAGATTTTACCGTTTCCCCTGGAGAAAGCAATCTTCTCACTCCTTCAAGGCTTTCTGTCCTTGGTCGGTGGTGGAGGCAGCACCTGCAAAGCCACTGGTGCCTTTGGAAGGAGCCTGAGAACAGCAGATGCCTTGAGCCTGCAATGGGGAGACTTCTGGGGACAGGGATCTAACAGCTTGCTGAAGGCAGGTCCCAGTGGAGGAGGTCTATTTGGGCCTTTCTCAGTAGAGTTTTGATTATCTGCCTGGATGGAGATGTGGGAACGTGCCTGGATCCCTGAGCCACAGTTTGGCCACCCTCCTGGAGAACAAGGGTTCTTAATATGTAAGAGGAATTTGCCATTGTCCAATTTGTCCCTGTGGCCTCTCGTGCTCTCAGTGTGCACCTTCAAAAAATCCATCTCTGTCTTGTCTGTGCCCTCCATAAGCCAGCTGTGCACAGCGTTCATGTCCCCCTTGGCCTTGTCTTGTCTAGGCTTAAGAATCCCAGCTCTCTCAGCCTCTACTTGTATGCCCCATGCTCCAGGCCTTGACTGTCTTGGTGTCCCTGTGCTGCACTCCCTGCTGTGTGTTCGTGCCTTTGCAGAACTGGGGTATCCAGAGGGGACCCGATATACAGACATGGTCTCACCTGTGCCAAAAAGAGGAGTAGAAGCTCTCAGTGGCCCCACTGACTGTGCTCTCACAAATACAGCTCAGCGCAGAGGGGAGACATTTTCTGCCGACTGTTGCGACTGTGGAAGGCCAGCAGAGCTGACGGTAACACTCTGATTTTCTCTTTCTTTCTAGGTTACTGCAGTCCCTTACGTTGCTGGTGTAGTCCTAGAACTGCTGAGGATGGAGGCAGGATGCCAGGGTGTGTACCTGTCAACATCTTTGCCACCATTGTGATCTGTCCGTGAAAGCAGCTGCAAGAGGTGAGGTGCTGAATGAGGTGAGGCTACTACGAGTGGATGTGATGGCTTGTGTAAGTGCGCTTGGCTTCCATGGGTAACTTGGGGTGTAGGTTCACGTCCGCTGTGCTGCAACTTCTGCATCGCACAAATGCTGTTAGTGCCAGCTTGCTCTGCAAATCCTACTGTGTTCCCTCCTTTTCCAAGAAGGCTGTGATGCCACATATTTGTCTGAGTGTCCCAAAGCCTCTGTAGCTTGAAATTGAGGATGTGTCACAGTTGTTGGGTTCCTGTCTCTGTGAGGGGTGAAGATGTGCCCAGGGTCAGGTTGTGAATGCAGCTGTGGAGCTCAGAGTGCTGCTGCAAAGCCCGTGCAGCCAGACAGGTGGCATTTCTGCAGACCGCCAGCTGGGGCTGTCTCCTTGCTTGGGCCTCATTTCAAAGCCTCTGCATGCTTTTTTCCTTCACAGGGGCTTCTTGTCCAAGTAACTAAAGGAAAGGAAATGAGGTTACTTTGGTCTCAGGAGGCCTTAATCTCAGGAGGCCTTAAGGACTCTCAAATGTTTCTACATTTTATCTGTAGCTTTGTATTATTAAAGAAAAACCCCATCCCTGCCCTGAGTAGGTGGAAGTTCCTGAGGGTGTGGGGGTGGAAAGTAGCAGCCTGCTCTGCCTGAAGAAAGCAGAATCCTCCCCTCAGAAAACAGCAGCATTGCCCAATGAGCCAGCCCTGTGCCTGATCTTGTGCTGATCATTTGCAGATGCCCTGTGAGCCTAGAGTGCCTTGGCCACCTTGTGATGTTAGCACAAGAGCTTTCCTGTGTGCCTGTGTTTTGGAGTCAAGGGAAGGCAGTGAGCAGAGAGTGCCTGGGGAGTGTGAGTGGCCAGTGTCCTGCAGACCTATCTTCTTGCTGGCTCTTGGTTGCATGTGGCAGACGAGGCAGCTGTGTGGGGCAGAGACAGTGTGTTTGTAGACTAGCTGGCACAGCAGAGGTCTGGTATGAGGTTGATGGCTGTTGCAGTGCTGAGTTGCTCTGTCAGTGTCAGACAGCCTTTCCAGTGCAGCTGCTCCCTGGGCTGATCTCTTTACGTAGGCCCTAGAAATGGAAGTGGCATCCTGCTGTCATTTTGTAGATGCTTGTGGTGGTTGCATTTCCCCACTTGCAGCAAAGAGTTACGCAGCAGGCACAAAAACAAACATGGAGCTGGGCTCAGTGAGGCTCTTGGCTGGGCTCAGTTTGTAGGAAGGAAAAATCTCAGAGGCTGCCACTTGAAGGTTTCTCTTTGGCATCAATCCTGGTGGGAGAGCAGAAGAGAAAAAGGGCACAAATCTCCCTGGGAATGCTAACATCAGCCCCCAGCGAGTGCTGCATTCATCCTGTGCAGCCTTAGACCCTTGTGATGCAGATGTCTGCCTGTGGATGGATGACTCTGTGCTCCATTTACTATCACTGGAGAGAAGCAGCAGCTGCCAAAGTGTCGTTCCGCTAGTCCACAAGCCCACAGCTGAAGACACGGTGCACTAGGCCTTGACCGCCTTGAGATCCACAGGGCTCTCTAGAGGCTCCAAAACTTGCTGGGAGACAGACCCCCTGGAGAGTTTACCCTGCTGCCTGTCAGACTGAGGTGAGGCTGCCCATCCTACAAGCACGAGTGGTGTGCAAAGGAGCTGAGAGTTTTATGCTTCTCAGGTCCCCTTTGGAAATGGAACTTCAATTAAATTCATTCACCAAAGCTAGGGAGCTAAGTTGTTTAATTTTGCTGGCACTTCCACCAGTAAGCTGGCCACTTTCAGAGGTAAATTGGGTCGAGCCAACAGTGGTACACGCATCAGACTGGAAACGGAGGCTGTCATCTGCCCCCCTCTCTTTTCTGCATACCATTTACTCTTGAACTCTGATGGCCCTGAAGACCAAGAATCCAGTACCCTACTGAGACGCTAAACGTACATACTGCCACTCCCCTATTCCCTTCTATGGTAAATGGGAACAATATTCCAGCAAGTAGTTCAGCCACAGTGTCTTGGGCCTGGTCTCCTAGTGCCGTCTGTTTCCACCACCCTAAAGGCAAAGAGATCAGCTCCTCTGAACTAGGCTCTGGGGCACTGCATGACAATGTGGGGAGAGCGCCTGGTCCCCAAAGCTGTGCAACATCACAAATGGGTGTACCCCCTCCCAACATAGTCATGCCCAAATCCTTGTTAGGGCTCTGCAAAGTATCTGCCCATGATAAATGTGGTGTGGAGTGTGCAGGAATGTCGCTGGCCGTGGGAAATATGGACTCATTATGAAGTTCTCTCCAGCTGCATCCTTTCAGCCCATGGCCTTTGGTTCACACACCTCAAGAGCACCTTGGCCTTCACTGTGCTCGAGGTGGGTGATGCAATGCAGGCTGGGAGAAGAACCAGACAGGTCAGTGTTCGCTCACGTGGGACACACTTCATTGTCCCCCAGCGTAAAGCACGTGTGAGTGATAGAAGGGAGACAGAAGCCCTGAGGAGCCACGCAAATGGCATGGAAAGATGGTGCTGGGCAGGAGACAGGAAAGCAGACAGTTGGAATTGTCCACCCACGACCTGAAGCCAGGCATGCCATCACGAAGCCCTCATCCCCTAGCAGCTCACTCTGCTTTCCCCACGCCACCCCTCCTACAGCCCAGCTGCCAACGCTCCTGTCTGCACCTGGTCTGGCACCAGCCTCTCTCCTGCCCACTGCTCTCAGCAACCTGCCTGCTCTCCATCATAACAGCACAAGGGCTCATGCTGGAAGCTGCCCCACAGCCTTGTGCTGAGGTGACACCGGGAGCATGGGGGTGGGGAAGTGCCTGTGAGAAAGATGAGCAGGGGACAGGCAGCGTGATCTGCTCTTGCAGATCTGCAGGGTGGCCCTGGGAGGAGACATCAGAGACGCCATGCATTTCCTCACCTCATTGCAGGGGCCCTGGGGAGAGAGTGCCAGAGCCTGCATTGCTCAGCCCTGCCAACTCCCACAGCCAAAGCCATACTCACCAGGGCTGCAGCCCAGTTCGCAGGCGCCGTTGAACATGCTGAGGTGATGCACCTCCCAGAGATGATCTTGCTCCTGCTTAAAAGAAGCTTCAAAGTGGGGTTGTCAAGCTGGAAACCGTGTCCTGGTGCTGCTAGCTCTGCCTCCAAGCAGAGGAGAGCGAGGCAATTGAAGGCAATCTTCTTGTGTCCTGAGCTCTGGCAGCTCTCCAGCAGCTCCCGTGCCACATGGCTTAAGGGAGTTGAAATGAACAAGAGCAAGAGCACTGCTGAAGAGAGCTAGTGCCAGCTTCTTACCTGGAAGGTAGCTCCCGCTCCAACACCGTGGCTTGCACTGCACAGCAACAGCACAAAGGGGAAGAATTAAAACACACAAGGAGATAAAATCCCATGGGCAGGTGGGGTGAGACTGAAAGGAGCAAAACGTGGAGGCAATCTAATCCCAACCCCCAATCCAAACCATTCCTACCTGAAGCAGCTCAGTGGACATAATTCTCCCACCGCACTTACCTGCCTCTGTCCAGCTTCCAATGGCTGTGCAGAGCTGCTACAAACAGTGCACCATCAGGAACACCAGACAAAGCAGGGAAAGACAGGAGTCACGGTGTCGTTCCTTCGCCTGCTGAGGGAGAGCGGAGGGTGACGGGAGGCAAGTGAGTCATGCTGAGGAACCTCTTAGAAGTCAGCTCCTGTGTGGAGGAGGGAAGTGTTGAGCGCATCACACAGCTGTGGGACTTTGCTTCCAGACAGGACCTGCTCTGTCAGTGCTCAGCTGCTGTCTTGGCACAGCCTTTTACTGCTCTCTGCCATCGATCCTCATGTGTCCGTCTGGGGCTCCTGGCCAGCACAGTAGTGGTCTGTGTCTATTGAAAACACAAATCCTGCAATAGGAGAGCCCATGTTGCTGGGCCCAGATGCTGTATGTGGAGTGGTGTTGGCCTTCATCTCTTAGACTATGTAAAGGGCACAGACAATGAGAGAGCTTTCTCACTGGGGCCTCCTCAGGCTCTTCCTGAATCCCCAGCTTGGGGATGTTCTGATACCTTCCCTCTGCTCAGCATTTGTTTTGGCACCCAGCTGCATTGCACTGGTCTTTCTATAAACCTGGAGCTGCAGTGTCCTGCCAAAGGTACTTTTAGACAGCCAGCTCCTCAACTAACTGCTGTGGGGACAGACAGACTTGGTCAAGTGTGCGGGCTCTGCACCTGCCAGTGCCTAGCCCAGCTCGTGCTCCAAGGTTTTCCCAGGAGCCCTTCATGCCCTTCTTCAGCTCATTGAGAAGGACCTTAACGAGTCTTTGCCCCTAGCATTGCAGTCCCCCCTCCACCAAGGATGACACTACTCACCAACTGACTATCAGAGCTCGTCATGCTGAAGACAGCCCTCAGAGTGCAGCACACCAGCCCCTTTTCCACTTGCTTTGGTGTTCTTTTTTAGTCCTCATCTCCCCAGGCTTCTCGGGCTGCTCTCATCTCTGCTTGCTGACCATCTGCTGGGCAGTCCCACTATCCCTCCTACTGCCGAGGCCATGCGTGCCTCTTGCTGTGCTGGGCACAGGCCTCAGAGCTGCTTGCCTTCCTCTTGGTGGGCGACCGGGGCCTCCCAGGTGAGCGCTGCCTGTCCCTGCCATCAGCAGAGGGGCTGTGGCTGCAGCCCTGCACAGCACAAGCAGCTGTGTCCTCCATCTGCCCCTGCTGGAGCTCTCTCTCCTCCCTGGAGGCAGCAGGGCAGTAGCTGGGGTGGCTCCAGCTAGTTTGGTTTGGCATGGCAGAGACTAGTGAGCTGCCCGCCCTGGCTTTTCTGTGGCTGCAGCTGGGTGTGTGGAGTGGCTGCTCTTTCTGCCCAGCGTCGCCTTCCTCTGCTGGGGCTGAGGGCTCCGAGTCTGAGGAGAGCACAATGCATTCAGGGCTTCTCTCTGACGAGGGCTTCCAATATCCCACAAGGACACAGCTGTCTGATGAGGAGTCACTGTCCTGGGAGTTGGAAGGAGCCGGCAACTGTCTCTGGGCTTCTCCTCCCGCTTGAGCTGCCCTGTTGTCAGAGTTTATCTGTAGATCTTGGTGAGATTGTGTGGCTGTGGCAATGTCACAAGGGCCGACATACAAAGTGACAGGAAGCGTCATATAGCCAGGGCTGCCAGCTGGGGATGAACTCTGGGCTGGCCCTGGAGTCGTGGCTGTACCCGCAGCAGCTGCCAGGCTTAATGATGCTGAGGGCCTCCTTCATGCTGGCTGTGAGAGTGGCAGTCATATATGGCCTGCTGGTCGCAGGTCTCCCTGGTGCATGAGCACTGGGCAAAGCTGATGAGCTCGTGGACAAAATGCCTGGTGCGACTCAGCAGCAGCAGCTCTAGGTCGTCAGCAAAGGCCTGACTGTCCAGGTCATACCTCCTGAGGTTTGTCAGGACGATGAGCTCCGTGAAGGTGATCAGTGACTGGTGGACTCCAAAGAGGACTCTCAGTTCACGCTGGAGCCAGGGCAGCAGCCTCTGAATGCTGTCCGGATTGCGGGAGAAGAACTCTGCGGAGATGTCTTGGGGGTGGCCGCCATGGGGAACCCTTTGCACGCGCATCCCTGTGCGGTACAGAGTGCGGCGGAAGTTCAGCATCTCCTCCTCTGTTGCTGGCACATGTCTCTGAGGTCTGCTCTCAGCACTGGCCTTACTGTGCGGGGACAGCCCCTGGCTCGGCTCCCACAGCCCTCCGGCTCTCTGCCTCTGCCTACTGTGACTTGGAGGCCCCTCCAGGCTGCTGCCATCCTGGGCAGAGGATGGCATCTGAGGAGAAGGTGACTGCTGCTGCAGGTGAGCTGCAGGGCGACGGTGCCTCCTGGTAAGGGCGCTGAGGAGCTCTCTGTTGCTGCTGCCTGGCACCAGAGCTGTCTTTGGGAGGCCTCACGACATACTCCTGGTAGTCATCGTCTGCCAGCACAGTGTGCAGAATAGACTGGAAAACCTGCTTGCAGAGGGGGCATTCGGCCTTTGTTTTTGACCAGCGGAGCACACAACCAAAGCAGAACTTGTAGAAGCAGGGTTTCACGTAGACAACGTCGTCTAAGGTGTCCAGACAGATGGGACATGTAGCATCTGGAGCTGCTGGTGTTGGTGTGGTGTGCTGCAGAGGGCTGGGGAGAGCTGAGGACGAAGAGCTGCCATCCATGGCAGGTGCCTCAACTGCTGCTGCTGTGCTCTGCTGAAGAAAGAGAGGCCAAGATCATTCCCTTTGTCAGGAAGACTGTGAGGGTGATGTGGGGGCTGCACTATGGTGGAGGTGGGGATGCAGAAGAACCATTGACACCGAAACCCAGAGGAGGCACCTTTGGGGCTGAGATAAAAGAACGTGGGCACTGGTGGGCTAATAACCTGGAAGGCCTGGGTTCCCTCAGAAAGGGAGGTGTTATGGGTCAAGCTCCTGCCAACTAAGGAAGAGAGCAAGGAAAGGCATTGCAAAATGTTCAGGCTCAGGAACTGCCTAGGATGTGCAGAAGCTCTCTGCCTCCTTCCTCAGAAAGAGGAGAGGCCCTGTTTGCACCAATACCACTTTCGTCAGCTGAACACGGGAGGCTGTGGGCACGTGCATTCAGTCATGCCTCAGAGGAACTCTTCCTTGATGAACTGGGAGCAGCCAGGTACCTGGGGAACCAACATACTGTGCCTGGGGATGACGGGCGGACTTGCCATTCTTGGGTACGCAGCCTCAGCCCAGCCCTTTCTGCTTCTCCTCTTCAAAAGCATTCCTGTGCTGCTTGGGACTCAGCACTTCCCAAAGCCCACTCTCCATCACCCCTTCCTTGCCTAGACTAGCCTGTGGGACATTGCCAGGTGCAGCTCAGAGCTGCCGGTGGACACTGAGGAAGAGGCAGCGAGGTGCCTGAGTGTTTCCAGAGACCCCTGCAGCCCCTTGGTGCCCACAGAGCACTAGCCATAGATGCACAGCATTGCTGTCAGCTCAGTGAGCCCAGTAGGAGCATGGGAAAGACAGAAGGCACCTTTGAAATTGAGTACCCTGGGCTGCTGCTAGCCCCAAAACATCCCTGCCCCCATGAGAGTGGCATGTGTGAGTGGAGCTCCTGCTGTGTCTTGCACACAGGCTCATCAGCAGCCTGGGGGTGAGCTAAGCTGGGCAGGACTCTGCCCCTGGGGAGCTGCACTGAGAGCAGAGCAGCCCCAGAAGCTCAGAGGTGCGATCACAAGGGTGCCCTGAGCTGCACAGAGAGGACGCCCTGACTACAGGACCAGTGTTCCTTTGGGAAAGGACATGGTGGCAGGGCTTGGACACCTTTGGCAAGCCCTCCTGGATCTTTGCGCTTTTCCACAGATTTCAGGGTGCTTCCTGAGCTGTCTGGTTGAAGGTTCAGGCCCAGACACGTGAGTTCTCTGTCAGGGAGCAATGTTATTTCTGTGGGCACAGAGAGGGCCCCTCAGCGCTGCCATCAAGCCAAAGGCAGCAGAATTCAGCAACACGCCCTGTCTCTGGCAGCTCTGGACCCTGCTCTTTTCAAGGCGGGGTGGAGAGATGATGAGCTGGAGGAGAGGATGGAGACCTCTCCTGACCCTGCAGCTTCTCCAAGCTGACAGTTTCTTCACAGTGGGCAGGGCGGGGGCTTTGGCAGCAGGCGGCAGTGTGATGGCCTCTCTCAGCACGGTAAGAGCAAGCCGCGTCGCTCTGTGTGTCCCGTCAGTTGTGGGCTGCTTAGTGAGAGCAGATGGCACCCACCTCCATGGGCTTCTCTACATGGGGCAGTGCGCGTGGGGAACGCAGGTGCGTCTCGGCTCCTCGAAGGGTTCAGGTGTGCTCTCTGCACGATGCTGTCAGGCTGAAGGGCCCTGTGTGTATGTGGGTGTGGCTGTGAAGGGAACAGGCTGCAGTTAGGGGAAAATCCGACCTGTGGCTTGGTACCTCAAACCGTGTAAATAAGGCCCCAACCGATCTGGAATTCAGAGAAGTCGTCAGAGGTAACACGAGGAGAGGCAGAAATAAGGGATGAATCTGTGGAATTGCCCAGCATTTCTGAAGGAGGAAGGGAAGCATTCGCCAGACAGAGCTGCCTGTGGAGGGGGCAGGGTTGTGGATGGGGCTGTCAGGTAACGTTTAGTGGAGGCATGTGACCTGGGCAGTGTTTGACCACCCCCTCTGAGTGAAAAACCTGTCCCCTGTGTTTCAAGAGAATTTCCTAGATGCCAGTTTGTGCCCATTGCCTCTTGTCCTGTCACTGGGCCCCAGGGAGAAGAGTTGGCCTCCATCTGCTGTACTCCCTCCCAGTGGCTATGTAAACACATTGATCAGATTCCCCCCGAGACTTCCTTTCTCCATGCTGACACTCCCAGCTCTCTCAGCCTCTCCGCATGTGATGCTGCAGTCCTGTAATCATCTTCATGGCCCTTTGCTGGACTTGCTGCAGTATGGCCATGTCTCTCTTGTAGTGGGGAGGGCAGAACTGCACACAGTAGTCCAGGTGTGGCCTCACTGGGCCTGAGGAGAGGAGAAGAATCACGTGGAGGTGACTGCCCTCCTAATGCAGCGCAGGATGATGATGGGCAGGTGCCGGTGCCTGTAGTCGCCATGCGGTCCTGGAGGTTCAAGATGCTGAGGGCAGTGGGGAAGGACAGTATCAAATGTACTGATGTGGCCTTTAAGAGAGCAGACTTCACCTCCTTGAGGCAGCTGGTAGGGGGCATGTCATGGGAGGCAGCTCTGAAGGGGGAAGGAGAGCAGAGAAGCTGGAAAGCCTTTAAAAGCAGCTGCCTCCAAGTGCCAGAAGAGTGCAGCCCTGTGCTCAGGAGAACGGGCACAGCAGGAGACCACTGCTGCTAAACAGCGAATTCCTAATACAGTTAGAAGGCAAAAAGGCAGCACGTGGGGGATAGGAGCAGGGAGAAGGGACAAGGCTACAGAGGAAGAGTTTAGAAGTGTTGCCCAGGCACGTGGGCATGGCTTTAGGAAAGAGAAAGCTCCCTAGCAGGAGAGATAGAGAGCAGAGGCAGGTAAAGGTGAGGTCCTCAGTGCCTTTTTGCCTTGGTCTTCAACAACAACATCCCCGCCACCCCCAGCTCCTATGCTTAGTGGAGGGGGATTGTGGGGGAGATGAACTACAGGCAACATGCAAGGGTCAAGGAAGGGATTCCTTGCCAGAGCTCTGCCCATAGAAGTGTGTGGGGTCCTCACAGATTGCATCTGTGGGAGCTGAACGTTTTAGCCTATGTCCTTGCAAGGCTGCACTCTCTCACCTTTGAAAGGGTCTCTGTGTTCCCGGGATGCCCAGGCTGCACTGCAGGGAGTGCTGGGCCCAGGTAGGGAGGACAGACAGCACAGAGACAGCAGCACCGCTGGCCTGGCTGGCAGCACCACTGGTGCTGGTGCTGGGGCTGGTGCTGGAGCCAATACAGGCCCCTGCAGCAGGCAGGTGGTGGGAAGGTAGTGTGGAGGTGCAGGGCAGGAGGGGACATGGGGCGCACGGGGCCTTTTTGGGAGCTGGTACGGCAGGAGACAGCCTGAAGAGGCTGGAAGAGGAAAGCGTGGCCAAGCCCAGCACTGGCTTTGCCTGCAAACCTGCTGCTGCCCCGAGCTGTGCCATAGACTGGAACGGCTGTCGCTGGTTCTGCTGCAGCCCTCCAGCAGCCTCTGGCAGTGCCTCGGGGCTTACAGATGTGCCTGTGGATGCTGCACATGTGGCTGTTCAGCTGGATGAGATTTGGGAGCCTCTGCAGGACCCCAGGGGTAAGGAGTCAGGTTTTATTTGCTGCCAGGGACAAGATTTTTTTAAACATTTTTTTCCGTGCTGTAATCTGGATGGTAGCTCAAAAGACATCTGCCATGACAGAGAAGAAAAACCAGTCTCCTCCCTGATTGCAGATGTGCCTGTAGGTGAAGCTTTCCCAGCCTTTCATCTGGACGAGGTTTTGGCTTCTCTGCAGAATGCTACAGGCAAGTAGTTAATACTTTTTTCCCTGAATGAAGCAGCTTGTGATGTTATGGGATCACTTTTGTGACTCCAAAGCCATCTATCTGAATACATAAGTGAAGGAAATCTCTTCTCCAGTTGCAGATGTGGCTGGAGGGAGGCTTCTGCAGATTCTCAGCTAGCTGAGTTTTTGGAGAGATGTCTGAATCGCACAGGTGAGGTGTGGCTATTCAATACTGGCACAAACCATCTTTTCTCTTGTAATAGTTGTCTGCCCTCCGGATGAATCCAGGCTACCCAGCAAACATCTTTGTTATGAAGCCCAGATTCATACCAATTGTACAACAGGCTCTTGTACAAGACAAGTGTAAAGGGTCTGTTTTGTGTGCTGGGGCAAAATGCTGCCTCTCCAGCTGTGGCTTCTTTGGTGTCCCATTAGAGACCTCCTTGTCAGGGACATTGCACCAAGGGCCAGGCTGCTCGTGCAGCTGATCTTTGAGGGATGTAAAATCCTGCATCAGTGCAGGATTTGGGGAGGTGCCGGTTCCAGTTGAAAGGGCACCTGCCCCACTCTGCAACTTTGAGAATCTAGACCCACATGTACATCCTGTGGAGTGACATGATCCACTCGCCTTCCCTGCAGTTTGTATCATTTCTGAAAAAAAACACTGGTACCTTCTCATTTGTATTTGGTTGTAGATGTGCCTGTAGACACTTGTGACCCTGCCTCTCAGGTGGCTCCTGAATTCAAAGCCTGGGAGGGATCCTGTGGGTTAATGGTCTCTGTGGATTTCCATGCACAAAGAAGCCTTTCTGTTTTTGTGTTGTATTCTTTGAAATGTAATTACTACTTTCTCTGAAGATCCTCAGAGAGAAGCTTCCCAGATAAAGCGTCTGAATATTCTGTGGGATTTTCAGAAGCTGTGAGGAAAATAGTGCAGGGGGAATTTCTGATAAGCTCCCTGGCATGATGGGACTTGCTTCTCAGAAGGATTTTGTCCCCAGCTGAAATGCCTGCCCCTTTTTTCCTGTCCTCTGTGATGTGAATCCTTGGGGGGCAGGTTTAGCTCAGAGTGTGGTGCTGCTAATGCCAAGGTCACGGGTTCAGTCCCTGTATGGGCTATGCTGAGGGTTGGAATAGATGACCTCCAGAGGTCCCTTCCAACCTTACCATTCTGTGATTCAATGGCCTCTTACAATTGCCCCCACCAAAATGCCAAAAATTGGCATGTGAGCAGGAAGAGCACATGCAAGTTTCTCATCATCCAGCCTGTCTGGTTTTGCTGTCTGCACCAGTTTCTTGGAAAATGTTGTGCCCTTACCTTTTTCTCCGTACATGAAATGTTGTTTGGGCTAGTGGGCTAGCTGAACAACAAGGACACCCTGTGTTCTAATGGTGATATCTCATACTTTTTTTACGTCACCCTAGAGGCTGGAGCAGCTCCGATCCTAGTGATGACTCTTTCTCAGGTACATGCATGTCTTTGGATTCTGCAGAAAAAGAGCCTCTGTTGACAGTAGCTGAACCCGATCACTCCAAGCCTGTGTATCTTTGTATAACTGCATACTGTGTTTTTTCAAGGGGCCACAGCTGATGCTGCAATGCCCTTAGCAGCCTGGAGACACCCTGAAGGCACCTAGACCACTGGTTGGGTGGTTCCAGTTATCAGCCTGTGAGGATGTTTTGCAGAGGTCTGTATCACGATGTGGATTTCCACAGGCACATCTCCTTGTTAGGGATATCCCTTCAAAGGGCTCAGGTTTGTGACTGGGTGTTTCTTATAAAGCATGACATTGTTTAAACCAGGAGAGACACTTGTTCTCAAGCCAGGGCAGCTGCTGAAGAGTTGAGGTGAAGTGCTGGAGGCCATGAAGGGATGGATCTCTTTGGACCCAGCCTCCCTGAGGTGCCCTCTTTAGGGCTGCCATTAAGGTTTCCTTTTTGGAAGGGCAAAGGTTAAAAATGCGGAATCCCTGGCTTTGATTAATTCCCCAAAGATTTCTTGGAGCTGGTGCTTGGAATCAGAGGTGTAAAAGGGAAAGAAAAAGCAGGCTGTGTTGTGGAAGAGAAAGAGCACAAAGAGATCTGCCTGGGACCCCTAATGAATGTTCCTCTGCATCAGCTCCTTCCTGCTGAAAGGGCCCAAGGCACAGCAGAATCACAGTGACTCCCCTGGGATGTAGCAGGCAGGGTGAAACCTGACTGTAAAACCCTGGCTTCACACGAGCCCCAGATCAGAGACTGGTACTCAGTTTTGCTCTACAAATTTACTGGGTTTTTCTACATCTCCTGAACTTTTTCTTCTCTGTGCCAGCTCACAGCACAAATGTCTGCATCCCCCCCAGGTTCCTTACCCAAATGTACTCATCCATCAGGCTGCCAGGGCCAGCCCAACTGCAGCACCTGGCAGCTCCTGTCTCTGCACAGGGGAAGAAGCCCTGCTGCTGCAACCCCTCAGCAGCTCTTGCTGCTGCTGAGCCCTGCTGTCCCAGCAGGAGCTCAGCTGCATCTGTGACACAGGACATCCTGCTCCGTCTCCAGTCTCAGCTTCTCTCTGGCAACAAGTCAGGCCAAGGATTGAGCATAGACTAGAGGAAGAGCACTGCCCACTCCGCTGAGGTTGTGCTCCAGGCAGATAAAGGTCTAACGCTGCCGTAGAGGTCTCTGGCAGACCTGTCTGCACAGCAGGCAGAGCTCTGAAGCGCTCCCACATTCCTACACAATCACAGGAGCAGGGACTCAGCTGGGCTCCTTGGCTGCCCCACGGCACTGCACCCTCCCTTCTCCGCATTCAGGAAGGAGATGTACAGGCATGACCACTCAAAATGGATACATGCTGGTCCTTGTCTGTCCTTTGTATCAGGGAGGGGGATGGCACAGCTCAGCTCAGCTCAGCTTCAACAAGACACACATGCATCCTCTGTGCTGCTCTTCAGCTTCTCTGGCCATCCCATATGGTCCAGAAAGGATGTCCCATAGGAACATGCATGTCCCAGGCACCAGCAGGTCTGCCGACCCAGGGATGTACCCTCCAGAGATGTTTGGCTTTTGTTGTGACTGAGCTCAAGTGAGAGGAGTGGGGAGAAGCAGGTGATTGCTTGTGCAGCTTTGAGAATGAACTTGAAAATGCTTGCCTGTGGGGACAGTGACTGCAGATCACCCACTGCCCCCAAAGACTCCTTCCGGGCTGGTCTTGAGTCAGGAACAGGAGCATCTTTGATGAGAGTGTTGGCTAAGTCTGTGTGCACAGTGCAGAACAGATTAGCAGTGCATCACTGTAACCCCCTGGCCACCTCATTGCCATGCTGTTGTTGGCAGTTGGTATTTTTCAACTTTGAATAAAACAAATCCAGCCATTGTAGGTACTTCTGGACTTGTGAGGATTTTTTTTTTTTTTTTTGAACATCGGGATTGAGCAGCAGGGAGAAGTCTGAACTACATGTCCTGTGCTCTTGTAGGCAGTGCTGAATCGAAGAACCCTGCACACTCTCATCTGTTGTGAGGAGGGGAATTTTCCCTTTTCCCTCTGGGTTTCCCTGGTCAGTTCCTGGGAGCAGAAAAGAGCATTTCCTGTGAGCAGGGGAGGCACAAGGAGGTTCCCAGCACATCAAGAGGCCAGTGAAGAGACAGCCAGGAGATGCTTTGGGAAACTCTTGGGTTTCATTTGTGGCTGCTCAGGATACTCTTTCTTCTCTTTCTTGGAAGATGACACAGGGCAGAAGAGAGAGCCTTCAATAATGTCTGACCGATTATATTTTAGCCCTAGTAAAGTGTATGCCTTGTGCTGGGTGCTGGTCCTAACACTGTTGATCTCCCAGCCTCCCGGAGGTGTCCTCATCGGGGCTGCCATTAAGGTTTCCTTTTCGGAAGGGAAAATGGTTATCCTTCCAAGTCCTTTGGACTGCTCAGCTGGATCAGGACACAGCAGGGGCAGGAAGGGGCAGGAGACATTGTGAAGGATCCCTGTACAGCTGTGCACAAGTACAGAAATTCAGCCCAGAATTCACCCCAGGGTGTTGTATCAGAACAGAAATGGTGATGTGCTCAGCAATCTGCTGCCTGCTCTAGGAGAAGGCCATACCTTTTAACAGTGAGGATGCGCCAAGAACAAGGCTTAACTACGTAACACCTGCTGATAGACTTTGGAAAGGACGTGCCAGTAAAGAAGCAGAGTAAGGCGCACCTTAAGTGCTTTTTGTAACCCAGCCTGCAGGAGGCGGGCAATATTGCTGAGTAAAAAAGAATTTCAATAACCTTTCCTCACATTTCCCCCAAGCCTGTTTTTTTCCTACATCGCTTTCAGCCTTCCTACTCAGCTGTTAGATCCTCCCAAGCAGAGTTTTTGTCAAACCAGACAGCCCCCTATTCACAAGTGCAGGGAGCCTTTTCACCCACAAGTGCATTGCTCAGGTCTGGTGAGCTGGGAGGTTTGCGCAGGGCCTGCTCCTGCACTAAAGTGAACATGTCAGCACAAGGCAGGAGAGACATCCAGAGGTTGGGATAATGGTCTTCCACTCACAGATCCCACCAGTGGGAGAGCCAAGAAAAGTCTGAGGGGGCTGGGTGGGAAAGAGAGAAAATGAACATGATGGGAATAGGAACATGTGAGCCAGAGGTCCTGCTGGGACACGAGGCCGCAAAACTGCTGGGCAGGGGATGAAAACTGTTGAAGGGCAGAGGTACTGTGTGAGCAGGAAGTGGGTTATGGTGTCAAAATTACCTGTTCTCGTTTGTGCATTCACAGGCACCAGTAATGAGCAGCTGGAGTCAGATTTTTAAGTTTTTTTTTAATTTTTATTGCTAGCAATAAGCTGCCTCTTGGCTGGCAGCACAAGAAGGGGCCGCAAGCAGCTTTTTGTTACAACTTTTAAGCAATAGTTAATTATTACATGTTCAATACTTTAATTTACATAACCAGCCAGATCGAGCTACAATTTTTACTTCTACCCATCCTCTTGCTGTGCTACAGTACAAGAGAGTTCCGTGACAGCCTCATATGGTCCATCTTCTTCATGAGCTGATTTTGCACCTCTTCTGCTGGTACCTTGGAACAACTTTTGTACTGCTGGCTGGATTAAGCTGGCTTCTTTGCAGATCTTCAACTTTGTACAAGAACAGGCCTAAGGCGAGGTCAGATAAGATGTTCTGCTTGCAGGGTACATGAGCTTCCATGTTCTTTTCCTGCAAAACTAGAGGACAGTGGAAATCTCCTTAACATTCTTCCTTTCATTTCATGCATACCACCTTTCAATATTACGCTGGTCTACACTGATATCTCCTTACACATGGAAAGGCATATTTGACCCATGCATGAGATGAGAGAAAAGCACAGTTCCCACTGCCAGGATTAATGTTAAAATTATTAAAATACTTCCGGTCCACACTCCCAGACCTGGTAGCCATGACCACAACCATGACCAGTTCTGTTGCTAGGAAATTAAGCAGTTACTGCTCTTTGGCTACTCGATGGAAGGTACGCACATGTCGTTGAATGATGTTTGCATAATATTTGTTTTTATTCGTTTCCATAAAAAACACAGACAGTGTATACCAACGCACACACTCCCCGCTGTGTGGCCACTAGGTAATCTAAAGCCCAGCGATTCTGGAGGGCTAATGGAGAGAAAGACTTTGCTTCTACTTTTAGATTTCTTGAGGCACTTGGAGCGGTGTTTTGAATGATTTCAAGGGTGGCAGAGATGACACCCACACTTGGGAACAGTGCACGCATTAACTGATTTATTTTTTTAGGTCTTTTAACTGTGTTAAAATAGTACGGTTCCCTACTAGGATGGTCTTGCTTCTGTGCCCAGGAGGCAGGAGGTAACATCAGTCCCAGTGGTACTTTTACATTTTGATAGTCCCCATTTGCCTGAGTATATCATTTGGAAAGGATTTTCACCTATGCACCAGTTGCTATACTTCTAAATGCACACTGTCCAGCTGCTATTACCAGGTGTGACCGCAAGGCGGGCAAGCGTGGGTCAGAATCCAGCAGAGAGAGACGCTCAAAGTCTGCCCTGTGAGGAACGGCTGCGAGAGCTGGGCCTCTTTAGCCTGGGGAAGAGAAGCCTGAGGGGGGATCTTATCAATGTCTTAAGTATCTGAAGGGAGGGTGTCAAGGGGACAGAGACAAACTCTTTTCAGTTGTCCCATGTGATAAGGGCAGAATCTTTTCTCCTTCTCTGGACATATTCAAAGCCTGCCTGGATGCAACCCTCTCTAACATGCTCTAGGTGACCCTGCTGGAGAAGGGGGGTTGGACTAGATGATCTCCAGAGGTCCCTTTCAACCCTTCCTATTCTGTGATTCTATGATTTTTATGATTTCTGTGTCTCCCAGGTCAACTTTTAGCAAGTCACAAGTTTCTGCCGAGCTCTCTTCAGTCACAACTGCCCAGCATCTGCCTGCCAGCAGAGAGAAAGAACACTACAACCTGCTAAAGGTGACATTCAGAGATAAAGACAGTTTAAATACCTGGCTGTAGTAGCAATACCTACTGTTGAACAGAAGCATATCTTTCTCCAGTTTTAGGAGAGCACTCACCATGTGGGAGACCTTGTTCTGCCCTTATCAAACACTCTGGGGGTCAGAAGTAGTTTGACCATACAGGAAGAGCCATCTTCTCTTCATATTCAGGAATGAATGGAGAGAGCTTCGATTTGCTAAAGCAGCTGCAGCCAGGGAACACGGATGGCCACAACACAGACGCAAAAAAAAAAAAAAATATGTATCTCTGCTTCCATACCTCTATCTCCAGCAGCAGTGCACACCTTATGCTCTGGCTTTAAAATGTAGGTTTAACCAAGGACCTGGGAAAAAGGAATAAGGACACCGTGGTCAATAGAAATAAACAGAAACAACGGGGTCTGACCTGTAAGCTCTTCGAAATAGCTCTCCATGCAAGGGTGTGTTCACATTCTTCTCCTTGCTCTAGCAAGGACAGAGCCATTTGTGGCCATCTATTTCCTTTCCTCCTTAGCAAAAGGAGGATGAGAGGAAGCTACCAAAACAGCACTAGAGCTCTACATGTATATACCTCAGGGCTCAGGCCCTGCTCTTTTCATAGCCATCTTCTTTCCTCTTTACTGCAGAGGACAGACTGCTAACGTTTGTAACTTAATGCTGAAAATAAATCAAATTTTCACAGGTTGATCAAGAAAACAGAATACTGCACTGCCCCCGCACACTACAACAGCAGCTCCTGCCTGTCCGCTTTCCCCAACAGTCTCCCCACACACACCCAGGGCATTTCAGCTTTCCAGGAGGGGAGAACATCCCGGGGCAGAAGCAGCACAGGCAGCAGCTGCCTCAAGTGCAGTGCAGAGGTTTCTCTCCCGTCCCTCCCCTCCCCTCCCCTCCCGCAGACTCGCCCAGGCCCCGGGGCAGAGCGGGGCCCTGCGGCAGCAGCGCCTGGCAGCAGCGGTTCCCCATGCACCAGCACCAGCAGCCAGGGACACGCAGGCCCCGCCCCCACAGCCGGAAGTGACACCTCTCACAACACGGACCCTCCCACCCCGTTTTTCCCCATTGGCTCCCGTGGGGCGTGGCCTCGTGGGGCGGGACACCAGGGAGGGGTGGAAGGGAGGCAGCAGTGTGTGTGCGCTGTGCAGGGGCCGGGAGGGGAGGGGCGGGCAGGGGAGCCGAGCGGAGGGGTTGTGAGGGGAGAGGAGGGGCATGGCAAAGAGGAGAGGGGCGTGGCCAGTCAGGGCAGAGCATGCGCAGTAGCCCAGAGGAGGGTGGTGAGGGGTGGGGCGGGGGCAGGGGCGGGGCTGCCCGGGCCCTGTGGGCGGGGAGGGGGCGAGAGGCGGCTCCTGCCACAAGGCAGCGTCTCCTGGCCCGGGGCCGCCCGGAGCCTTTAGCCGCAGCGTCGGGAGCTGCCGCGCCAGGGCCGAGGGCTGTGGGCTGGGCAGTGCGAGCAGCCGTGCGCACGGGGGCAGCCGGAGCCGCCGCAGCCCGGCTGTGTGGCAGCAGCGACTGGGGGAGGCCCGGCCCAGCCTGGGCTGCCTCCGGCCCCTGGCAGCCCCCGGCTCTTGTGCCCCTCCTGGGGACTGGGAAGTGTCCTGGGGTCGCGCGGGAGCTGTGAGCAGCCCTGCCCCATGCAGCCCCCTCTCCATGGGGGAATGAGCCTGCCCTGCTGGGGTTGGTCCTGCCCCCCAGAGCTTCCCCAGGCCGTGTTCAGCCTGTTTGTAGTTATCCCTGGACATCGCCTGGAGGGGGCTGGGTTGTGCTTTGTGTCTGCTGGGAGACCGATGCCGGCGAGGTGTGAATGAAGGATCCGCATGAAATGTGTCTCTGGGTAAAAGCTGAACTGGAGGACATGGTCATTTTTTGTCACCTTGAGTTTTACCTTCTGAAATCCCGGCAGAGGGGTATTCCCATGCAGGAATGCCTTGGTGAGGGGTGTTGCCACGGTGAGCAGCAGGGCTTTGTGATGGTGGTGGCATGGTGCCCGCAAGGCCACTGTGATGGGGCAGTCTGCATGGGGACTGTGTCCCTGCTGGGAGCAGAGCCCCTGGGGTCCTCACTCTGAGGAGAGCAGCTGGGTCAGGAGAGAGCTGCTCCCTTTGGTGCCAGAGAGGCAGGTCCCCAGGAGAGGATCCTGAAGAGAGAGAGGAAGCAGCAGGCAAACACCTGCTCCCAGTCCGCAATGGACTCCCAGGCACACCAAAGCGCAGGGGTGAGGCGAGCCATGGGGCTGGAGGGAGAGAGAGACAGCACAGATGGGAGCGTGACGGAGAGCACCGGGATGGTTTGGGCTGACCTGCTGGAAAGCAGCTCTGCAGAGAAGGACCTGGGAGTCCTGGTGGTCAATAAGTTGACCATGAGCCAGCAATGTGCCCTTGTGGACAAGAAGGCCAAAGGCACCCTGGGGTGCATTAGGGCATCCTGTAAATTAGAGAGATCACAGCGAGTGGTAATAACAGGTAACAGATCTGGGGGAGGTACAGGAGATTCAGGTACTGGTGATGAGGTCGGTGACTGTGAGACCACTTGTGTGAGGCCCTTGCCGCTAAGCCTAACAACTGACCTTAAGCACTACCTCTAATCCTAAACCCTACCCTAACCCTTCCCCCAAGGCCCCATTTTAGTCCACATCCGATACTCTGATCACAAAGCCCAAACCCAAACCCGTAATTCCTTACAGGTAATGCCCAACTCTTCCCCCAAGAGTCACTCTAGTCGCTAGCTCTTATGCCTAGCCTTAATATGTAAGCCCCAAATTCCAGCCTGAACCCAGCCCTCTAACCCCAAACTCTAAAACATACCTTAGCTGATTACCGGAAACTGTAAGCCAAACCCCAGCCCTCCCGAAGCCTCTCCCCACTCCCTAACCTCCAAGCCATTCCCTCCTCTGACCTCCTGCCAGAGCACAGCTCTGACACCTCTGTGGATGCCAGCACTGGAAGAGACATGCTTGCGACCCAAATTCTTCTAAATCCTGAAGAAACTCCAGCAGGACATGGAGAGCAGGGGGCATGGGTTGTGCGGGAGGGCAGACGAGGGGTCCCGAGAGGAGCAGACACTGACTGGAGGCCGGGGGCATAGAAGGCCCCCACGGCCCAGCCGGTTCCAGCTCCCGCGGTGACAGTGACCTGCCAGCGCTGAGCTGCAGGGAACAGCAGTGCAAGGAAGGTCCCTGGCACCCAGCCCCGTGTGGACATCTGCCCATCTGCTGCCGGCCCTAGTGGCCACATGTCCACCTGCCTGCTCAGGGCACAGAGCCAGCTGCGCTTGGGGCTGGGGCGTCTCCTCACATCCCCCCAAAGGCCTCGTGGTGCCTCACTGCAGCTCAGGAGGCTGTGGGGGCCGGGCAGGGAGGAGGCAGCAGGGATCAGGCCCTGCCATGGGATCCTGCTGCCTCCTCCCCGCCCCACTCCCAGGTAATGTTGGAAGAGGGACCCTGCAGCGTTCGGTGAGTTCCCGGGTTACACAGAGCTCCCTGCCCAGGGCCTCCCCAGCAGCATCACTCAGCTCCCCATGGAGAATGCCATACATTTTTATTTATGTATTCATTATTACATACTTGTAATACAACTTAACAGTATATAGTAAAATTTACAGTATAGTTTACTCTATCAGACTACGGTACAATTTACACGGAACTGTATCTATTAGAAGTCTGCATGTAGTATAGTACAAGATTATGAGCCTATTGCCTTATGAGCCTTTTCCCTTAAAGCCCTTCTGCGCTGTATCTTGGCTCTCCCCTCCACTATACTCTTGATTTTCTTTTTCTCGCTAGTGACTGAAGTGGCGATTGTGGGCTGCCACGGGGGATGACTGCTGGCTATGCTCTGTCTTCCTGGTGGCTCTTGAAGGCTCGCAGTCCAACGCCGCCCGTCTCTGGAGGTTAAAGACAATGATGCATTAGAGATTACAACAGTTGTTTCTTGCTTTAATTCCTGGTTTCACCAAGAGAATGACCAAGGAGGCCTGCAGGCCCGTGATTTTGGTGGCAGCGAAAAGCTTGGGTCCCTGTAAATGTCTTTACCGGGAGGTTATTCTCCCACGACAGCATTTCCAACCAGGGCGCTCCTCAAAACAAGCCTCAGGGGAGTGCGTTTGTGCTGAACTGCAGCAGAAGCAGAAGTTGGTGCTGCACAGGAAGGGCTGGGGCTCAGCGTCTGCCCCGTCTGCTTTGCCAGGTGTTACAGCCTACAAGACAGTGCTGTCCTTTGCAGCAATCCCTGTTTTGGGGCACCATCCCAGCATTTTCCAGTATTTTAGATAGTAGATTGAGGCCCCTTTTCCCAGACTGCTAAAACTCTGATCAGCATTGCAGAAGTCCATTTGTAGCTGCCTTAATCAAATACCTTGTTTTCTCCTGGCTGTGAACATGCCTGTGGTCAGTGCTCTGTGCTAGGGGAGGGGACTGGTAAAGGTGGTGGCAGCTGGTGTGCTCTCCTCTCGCGTTACTAGTGCATGCCAGCCCGATGGACTGGGGGCACCCACGGCTGAGCTCTCTGCTGGCAGGAGCTGTCCCTTGAGCACTCCTCTCCCCCCACTGCTCCCTCCCGCGGAGACCCTTTCCCCAGCAGTGGTGGGCAGTGAGGGCACATGGTGGTGTCCCCCGAACTGCACGGCCCTTAGCATACCTCCTTGCTGTGGTGTGATGAAGGTCACCAGCGCAGGGATCTGGGCTCCTGATGTCAGCTTGGCCAGGTATTGCTGTGTCCTACAGTCACGTGTGCTGGGCTCAGCATTGGGGAAGGAGCCCACAGTGATCCCCCCACATCCCTCTGAGGCCCACTGCCACCACGCGGGTGGCAGCATGGCCTTGGCACCAGGGGCTGGTGGATCATGGCCCAAGCTGCCATGTCACTTAGCTCTTGGGAGATGGAGCAACCTAGGCCAGCGCAGGGCCTGTCTTGTAACCCCTAATCAGAGCTTGCATGGAGGCGAGTCCCTGCCCTGGCTGTGGGCACTGAGCAGGAGCCCCATGTCTGCCCCACTGCCAGCCCCAGTCTGTTCCTGACCTGTGAGCAATGTTGGCGGTTGGCTGGGCTCGGGGATATGGCAGGAGCACCTGGGAGGCTTTAACAGCCCTGTGCATACGTGATGCCTGCTGTACACAGGCTCTCACCTTCTTGGCTTGGTCTGGCAGTGGCGTCTTACTTTTCTCCTTGTTACCCCTCCTTCAGAGCACCAGTCCATTGACTCAACAGGAGCCCCAAGGAGGGAGGTGGTGAAAACCTAGGAGGGCAAGACATGCCTTGGCTGTGGGGATCCCTGCCTCAGAGGTGAGCTGGCTGGCACGCCAGGCTGAACATGATACCAGCAGCACAGCCTCTAGGGCACTAGGTCTCTGGCCTCAGCTGACTGCTTTCCTGATACCTGCGCACCGATGACGCTGCTCACCATGTCCTGCTCTGTCTGCTGTTCTGATGTGAACAGCCCTCTTCTGAGCCTGAAAAAGGGAAGGAGGCATTTGCAGGAAGGGGGATGAGGCCAGCCCTAGTCCTGGGGGCATGGCTGGCAAGTGGCAGCATCACCCCACTGCTGAGATGCCTCCCTCCCATCTGACCACAGTCCCTTTCCTGTGGGGGTAAGAGGAGCACAGAGGAGACGCATCCCATGACTCTGATGGCAGATCAGCAATAGCACCCATCTCTTCCTTTGGCTCAAGACCAGCTTGGAAGGTTTTCTCCCTGGAGCTTTCCAGGGGTGGAGAGCAGCCCGACAGCAGATCCTGAAAGATCTCCCTGTTCCCATCTAGGATCCCCTAGCAGTACAAAGGATCCTTCAAGGGAGACTCAAACAGACGCTGGCCTATCTCTGTCCGACCTGTCCCACTTCCTGGGCCAGCTGTCCAGGTGCTGTGGACACCGGAGAGCATTTTCTGCCTCAAAGTCATGGGCTTTACATTTTGGTCCAGACAGGAGGTTTGAGCCTGATGATGCTGGTGGCGTGGTGAGACCTGCTGTGCCTAACTTTCGGACTTTGCATTCAAGCAAAAAGGAAAGAGAGCCTGGTCCCACTTCTTGGACCAGGAACAGGGCAGAGTGCCACACCAGGTTGGAGATGCTCTGGTATGGAGAAAAGTTGGACTCTAATCAATTCCAGGAATTCTGTCTGTGAAAGCCACTCTGCCTACGGGAATACCCAGTACCATGTCAGGCCTGTGCTACCCTATAAAAAGGCCTCACCGGCTCTGGTGTCTCCTCTGAAGCAGGCTGTATATGCCGCTTCTTTGCCGGAAGACTCCGAGGGGTCTCTATGTCCATGGTGCTAGACTTCCTGCACACTGCCTGCAAACGCAGCAAGGGCACATTGTCCCGGGGCCTCACCAGGGCAGTGAGGACAACGTGCTGCTGGGTCCCCAGCAGCACTGGGGCTACACAACAAGTGGGCCATCAGCCCACTTTTTTGCTACGAATGCTCAAAGGCCCCTGCCTCAAAGAGCTCACTGACCCCAGACACGATCCTCGACCACTACACAGCATCCTTCCATGCAAAATCAAACACGCACTGCCCCATCTCTCTCCATCTGCTACCACTGCCTGCGCCAGCTGACAGGGTGCTGTGCACACCGCAGAGCGTTTTATGCCTCAAACACACAGGCACAGCCTTCTAGACTTCGCTGCGCACACCAGGTCTGAGCCGCGGGAGGCTGGCGCTGTGCTGGGACCAGTCGGGCCCAGTTTGGGGGCCTCTTTTTTCACCTCCACGAGGAAAGGGAGTCTGCTCCCATTTCCTGGGCCAGCAGCACGACACACCTCACAGCACGCTGCGCTGCCCTGGCCCAAGGTCTCACCGGCTCTGGCGTCTCCTCTGTACGAGCCGCTCCATCTTGCTGCGTTGCGGGCAGCCTCCGTGGCGTCTCCTCGGCCGTGATGGTAGTTTCTCTGCGCACTGCCTGCAAACGCAGCAAGGGCACATTGTCCCGGGGCATCACCAGGGCAGTGAGGGCAACGTGCTGCTGGGTCCCCAGCAGCACTCAGGCTACACAACAAGCCGCACAGAGGGCACGCATGTTCTGCACATGCAGGTCCTGCTCAGGCGCGATGTGCGTCCCCTCCCAGCACCGCAACTGCTCCTGCCTGCCTCGGGGGCACCCAGCACAACAGGGCCCTACTGCCAGCTGCACCCAAACACAGGCACGCTCCAAAGGCTTGAGGACCCCCATCAGGCATGGGCTGCCCACACCACCCGCAAAGACAGCCCGGCCCCATGGGCACGCCTCACTTGCACAGTGCACGCACTAGTGCTGGCTCTTGCATGCTCTCTCACAGGGAGACGATGTGCAGAGCCTCCACTTTTCTCACTGCTTTGAATAGGCCCCTTTTTCAGCTCTGCTACAAAACCTCCACCAACAGACTCATCTGCAGAGCCCGGCCAAGCTATGCGTGCAGGTAGAGCAGCTCCAGAAGAGGATGTCAGGGACTATGATAGGCGCTTACCTTTTTCCTGGATGTTCTGGGGACTGCGCTTGCCTTTGGAATCCTTGGCAGGGGCTGGAAAGGAAGGAATATTTCGCACAATGAGTCCGAAGGAGCCTTCTTTGGCCTTGTGCAGATTAGCAGGCAGCTCCCAGCGAAAATCCTGCCTATCCCAGCTCAAGGGACTAAAAACCTGGAGGAAAGAAGAACAAGTCAGTAGCCCAAGACCCTCAAATTCTTTGAGGTCAGTCCCACTACTAAGGGCTCCCACCCACCGTGCTCCATGGTGCCCCTGGCATTAGGGCTCAACAGCCTGCCTCCTCCACAGCATCCCAGATGCAAAACCTTACAAGGACAACAGACGCCTTGGCTGCAGGGCTACCCATGGCACACGGCAGCTGTCTGGCACGCCACGCTGAATACCAGGTCGCCACCGCAGCCTCGCTGACACCTTTCTCAGGAGCATAATGGGGCAGCTGCACAGCCCAACTGCAGCTCTGAAGGCAACTTGTCCTTCAGGGAAAGGTGCAAATGCACCACGAGCCTGCCCCGAGCCTGATGCAAAGGTGGGTTCCCAGTGAGGCAATCCAAAAAGGACAAAAGGATGGGTCTGGTTGTTGGGGCAATGAGAGAAGGCAAGATGATCTCCATCTCTGCCCCAGAGCCATGCCTCCCCTGAAACAGATGTTCTGCTGCAGGAGCTCAACATGACACTGTGCTCCCACACGAGCCCATGACCAGTGCCTGGTCCCACAGCCCCTCCAAAGCCCTTCCCGACACGGTCTCTGGCCTCAGCTGACTGCTTTCCTGATACCTGCGCACCGATGATGCTGCTCACCATGTCCTGCTCTGCCTCATGACCCTGTGTGTCTCTTGTCATCCCCTTCTGAGCCTGAAAAAGGGAAGGAGGCATTTGCAGGAAGGGGGATGAAGCCAGCCCTAGTCCTGGGGGCACGACTGGCAAGTGGCAGCGTCACCCCACTGCCGAGATGCTGAGGAGCAGCTTTCCAGGGAAGGACCTGGGGTTCCTGGTCACAAGTTGGTCATGAGCCAGCAATGCATGTACATGGCAAAAGGGGCCAACAGTATCCTCGGCTGCATTAGGAAGAGCATTGCCAGCAGCTCAATGGTGGTGATCCTTCCCTTCTGCTCAGCACTGGTGAGGCCCCACCTGTGGAGTGCTTTTTCCAAATCTAGGCTCTCCTGTACAAGAAAGAAATGCACCTGCTGGATAGAGTCCAGGACAGGGCTATCAAGATGACTACAGGTCTTGCCCATCTCTCATCCGAGGAGAGCCTGAGAGAGCTAGGACGGCTTAGCCTGGAGGCAGATGGTAGTGCATGGATTGTTGTGAGCAAAGGAGTTGGCCAACATGGCAACAGAGACAAGAAGGTGCACCACTAGCAGGTGAGTTTTCCAAAGGATGAAAAGGAAGTACAAGGGGCCTCACATCTGGATGCCGAGCATTAGAAATGCTAGGACTGAGAAAGGTGCAGAACACACTCATGCACACCCAACCTAGCCACTTCTAAGCTAGGACGAGTCCTTGCTTCTTCACATCAGGAAATTGTTTTCCTGAAAGAAAGAAAACAACCCCACAATACCTCTAGAGCAAGTGAGCACCCCCACCACTTGGGCCTCAGCATCTCAGCTGAGCAACTGCTCTTCCCAGCCTCTCTGCCTCAGGAGAGATAGTGAAATCCTCTCACAGGGGCAGCCTGAGGAACAAGCACATGCACAAATTCAGCTGCATGAGGCAGACGAGGCAGCTGCTGCCTCCAGGCCCCTCTGCTGTAGTCCTTTGACCCTGCCCCTGCCAGCAACATCACAGCTGCCTCCATCCTGATATCCCCACTAGTGATTTGTTTTTCTTAATGAACATGGTATGAAAAGAACAGTCATGAAATTAAAAACTCTCTTCTTTCCCCTCCACATCCACAAACACTGAAAACAACTGAGCCAATCTAGTTGTTGCTAGCAACCCTTTGGCTTCTTCCTTTTTTTCTTGGAATGGTTGTTTTCAGTGTGAGTTATGCTGTTTTCACAGAATGACAAAATAGACGATATTGGCAGGGACCTCTGGAGATCCCCCGCTCCAACCTCCCGATCAAGAAGGGGCACCTACAACAGCTTACCCAGGACTAGGTCAGGCAGGTTTAGAGTATCTCACAAAGTCGAAACTCCACAGCCTCTCAGGGAACCTCTTCCAGCATTTAACCACCCTCACAATACCTGAAGGTATTTTCCTACCTTCAGGTGGAAATTCATGATTTGCCATTTTGTGCCCATTGCCTCTCCTCCTCTCCCCGGCTACCACAGAGAAACACTCAGAGTCACGCTCTCATCTTCTTTATACCTTCCCACCAGATACTTAGACACCCTCAAAGGATGTCTAAAGACACTAGCAGTCTGTTTTACAACAGAAAAACAGTCCCAGCCCTCTCAGCATCTCCTCCTATGGGACCTTTCAGTCATCTTTGTGACACACAGCACCGTCTTTGACACCCACAACAACAGCAGACATGACCCGGGGAAATGCCGAGGAGATGCAGGGATGCATTCTGGAGCTGGAGATCCAGAATAGACTGCTTTTCAGGGATCATTAGAAAGAGACGATCCACACAACCACAAGAGAAGATCTCATAACCACAAACAACAGCCATGGGCCTGGCACTCGCCCATCAGGCACCACTGCACAAGTGACCTCAGAACCGCAAACAGCAGCCTAGTGACCAGCGCTGGCTTTCAGGCACTGAGGCACAAGAGACCTCACAAGCACAGCCAGCAGCTGGGGGCCTGGCACCGGCCGACTGGGCACTGAGGCACGAGTGTCCTCACAACCACAAAAAACAGCCACGTGCCCAGCACTGGCCTATCAGATGCTGGGGCAGAAGTAACCTACAAACCATAAACACCACCTGTGTACCTGGCACTGACCTATCAGGCATGCAGGCAGAAGTGACCTCACAGCCATGAGCAGCAGCCATGGGCTTACTACAGTCCTATAAAATACCGCTGCACAAGGGACCTCACAGCAACTAACAGCAGCCTTTGAACCAGCACTGGCCTGTCAGGCACCGAGGCACGGGGGACCTCACAGCAACTATCTGCAGCCACGCGACCAGCACTGTCATGTCAGGCACTGGTGCAGAAGCCACCTCACACCCACAAATAGCGTCCGTAGGCCTGGCTCTGGCCCACCAGGGCCTCAGGCAGAAGTGACCTCACAAGCACAAACAACACCTGTAAGCCTGGCATTGCCCCATCAGGCTCCGAGGCACGGGGGACCTCACACGCCCAGCCCGCAGCCATGGGCCTGCCACTGCCCTTGCAAGCAGTCAGGCTGAACTGACCTCACAGCCACCAACACTAATAATGTGTCTTCTTGCCCTCTGGAATTTACCATGCAGAAGTCCTTCAAATTGGTATCAAACAACTTAATTGCTACTTGCTCTTTGGTTTGGAGGAAGTAGTGACTTGCAGGCTTCATCAAAGCCACTGGGCATCTGCTGGCTTATCAGACAGCAAGGCAATAGGTACCTCACAAGCAGAAACAGCAGCTATGTGCCTACCACTGGCCGCTCCAATACTGAAACAGCCAGGCACATTTATGGAAGCCGTCGCACGCGTACATAGCCTCATCTCATTCACTTGCAGCTGCTTTCACAGAGGGCTCAAGATGCTGGCAAAGATGTTGACAGCTACAGGGACACACCCTGGCGTACTGCCTCCATTCTCAGCGGCTTGAGGACTGCACTGGGAACGTACACAACTGGAGCAACCTAGAAAGAAAGACAGAATCGGAGTGTTACTGTCAGTTCTGCTGGCCTTAGATAGTCGCAACAGTTAGGTGCAAGTGTCTCCCCACCATGCTGAGCTGTATCTGTGAGAGAACAGCCAGCAAGGCCACTGAGATGTTCTACTCCTCTTTTTGGCAAGGTGAGACCATGTCTTTATACCAGGTCCCCAAAAAAACAGCTAGGACACGACATGACATGTAGGACATCCTCTCTCAGACACTCTGAAATGCAGTTTCCACAACAAAAGAGACCGTTGGGAAGGACATCTCGCGAGGACACCAGCAACCTGATCACACTTTGACTAGCAGATCCCAAACACAGCTCCTGGGGAGGGGAGCAGCACCTGGGGGCTGCAGGGGCAGCATCAACTAAGGGAAATGCTTGAAAATGCATCTCAGACCCACAACATGGGCAAAGCTTCCTGCACCCAAACCCCACCAAGCCGCCCAGGCATAGCTGCTTGGCGCAGGCCGGCACACCTGGCTTGCAGGTCAGTTCCCCTTGGTGACAGGGCGCTGGGTCCCCTGGTCACAGCCCCAACAGCCCCTTCGGGAGCTCCTGCAGGGAAGCAGCCCCCTCGCCAGCACCGCTGCCCCTGCACCCGCCGGCATCTGAACGCACCCGTAGCCCCCACCAGCCCCACTCGCACCAACGCTCACTCCCGCTCCCTTCTCGCCTGCTTCGCTCCCTCTGCTCTAGCACCTCTCTCTTCTCTTGGTCTTTTCCCACTCTGGACTCCGATTCGCTGAGACAACCGTCATTCCAATCCATCCCGGCCCTCCTCCTCAGGACAGCCAATAGGAGGGCCGCACTCAGGCAATGCCATGGCAACGCTGCGCCCTCCTGCCCTGGCAGCCAGCTCTGCCCCGTCACCCGCTGGACGGCAGCGCGGGGCATGGCAGGGCCTCGGGGCAGCCCGGCGCCGGGTGCCTGGGCAGTGCAGAGCCCCGGGCCCAGCCGCTCTGCCGCAGGGGCCCCGCGGTGCTCCTCGCTGCCCTGTGGCCTGGGGGTCGTGCTGGGCTTGGAGGGCAGCGTGGGGCCTGTGCTGCTGCCAGCCCTGGTGCTGGCGCTGGGGCCCTGGGAATGGCCAGGGCGCTGGAGCCTGCAGGCGACGTGCTGCTGCCCCAGGGCAGGGCAGTGTCCTCTCAGCCCTCCTACCCCAGCACCTTCCCCAGGGTAGCCCCAGGGCTTGGCAGCCCTCCCGCTGCGCCTGGCAGGGCTGGGAGGGGCTCCTAGAGGGGTCACTCCAGAGGGCTTAGGACCCCCATGGGGGCACAGGGCAGCGAGGGGGAGACCAGCTCTGAGCCTATTGGTGCCAGGGAGTGGAGGTGAGGGGGCTGGGGGAGATGGCCGTGTTGGGCTTACCCCAGCAGTGCACCCCGCAGAGAAAATTCCTTGGGGTAGCCAGGTCTTACAGGGTGACAGTGGTGCCTCCGCCTGTGCACAAAGTGCCCTCCCCAAATATGCTCTGCCAAGTTAGAATCATAAAAGGATACAAACAATATCAATCCTCACTGGAGAGCTACAAGGAAGTGCATTCCTGGCTGACGGTGTCCCTGCAGCAGTCCTCCATCTCGCTTGTCCCTTTGCCCTCAGCTCACTTCTCAAGCCCAGGACAAGGGACGCTCTTCCCATCTCATCACCCAATACTCCTTTCCAACATGCTGCTGCTGCTCTGCGTGTCGACAAGGGCTCCTAGTGCAGCCCCGTTGCCTCCTGTCCCCCATCATTGCCACGGAGCCAGTACGAAGGACAGTGGTGGGAACTGTGTGAGCAGTGCCCAGCAGCGCCTGGGCCTCGTAGGGAAGTGAGGGCCCCCACCCATGGCACCACGGAGACCTCCCTGTGATGCAGCACATCCTGCTGTGACCTCAGCTCGTGTCATGTGGGGGCTCACTATGCCATTGCCGTGGAGATGGCCAAGCCAGGGAGCAGAGAGATTTACTCTCACATCCTGGAAAGCAATCCCCTCCCTTCCCCAAGTTATTTCCCAAACATTTCTGATAAATTCCTTCATCTCCAGAGGGGCCTTGGGCATCAGGGCAGCCCCAGCCCCAGCACCCAGGAGTCCTGGCTGCCACATTGTCTCCAGAGCCAGACAAGCTTCCCAGGCAGGATTTTGCCCGGGATCCAAAGCAGTATTCTTCAGTTCAGAGTTTCTGTGTGCCTCCTCAAACAGGAGCCCCAGAAGGCTCCCAGGGAGCTGCAGGAGTGTTGGGAACAAGGAACTGTTGCCTGGGCTGACGTTATTGGTCCAGCAGTCCTCCCTCTCACTTGCTGCTTGTCCTTGGCTCACCTCTGTAGCTGAGGAGGAGGGATGCTCTTCCTGTTTTGTCACCCAAAACTCCTTTACAATGACCCCCTGCCCCACTGCCTGCTGGCGAGGGGCCCCAGTGTGGCCCCATTGCACCCTGTCCCCACTTCTTTCCATAGAGCTGCTATGGAAGACAGAAGTTTCTTTTCTCTTCTTGCTCTCCATTTACCGCATTTTGCCCATAGCAAGACAGCAGAAAAATCTCACTCTTTCAGCAGAGTCCCCTACTTTTACACATCTGCTTTCTGCACTTTTCCAACACCCTCTGTCTCACTCACCTACACCTCCCATACACCCCAGTTCCTTTCCTTTGCTCCAGCAGCATGCTAAGATTGAGAAAGCCTAAGTGGGGTGTGTATGTGAGGGAAATAAATGAAAGAACAAGATGCCAGCACAAACACCAGTGGGATGACAAAGCAGGTGGTGTATGAAAATGCCATGTCAGACACCCCAAAGAAGTCATGTCCTTCCAAAATCTGCCAAGTGGAAATGACCTACAAAGCCAAACAATTCTGAATGCTTGTGGAATTTGGTGCCTCTGGTTGTACATGATGCCAGGGGCACAGGGCTGTAAGAAGCACTTGGGAGAGGGCCAAGCCTTGCAGGAAGCAGCCTCAGCTGGAGCTGAGCCCTGGCAGGAGCAGGAGAGAGCAAGGCAGGGGTCTTGAGGGTGCTCTGCTTCTCCTGCTAGCCAGGCTGTCTGGGCAGAGGATTGGTCAGTGTGGTGCAAGAGACTGGAAATGGCAGCTGCCTTGGGCACCCCCAGGCATGTCCTTGCAGGCTGCCAGGCAGAGCATGCAGTCAGCCTGCCCGCAGGCAGAGACCCCCTGCTCCTTGCCAGCACTTCCCACTTGCTCCTCAGCAGCTCCAGGGAGTCAGGGAGAGGCTTTCAAAGCCACCCTCATGGTCATCTCTGCACCTTTGCAAGGACACATGCAGAAGCCCATGAGCCCTGTGCACTGGGCAGCCGAATCAGCCTGTGCCTTTGGTGGGACCAAACCAGCGTCCGACTGTGCTGCACTGCTGCGTGTAGCTGCTGCTGGCCCACTTGTGGGCAGAAGGACTCACAGGGTGGAGGCGGTTGCCGTGGTCTGAGTGGCTGGTGAAGAGCAGGAAACCTGAGGCCTGTGGGCCAGGGAAGCTCTGGCTTCGTGCGGCCTGGAGCGGGGCCCAGAGCTGCTCTCTGTCCCTCAACGCAGAGCTCACAGGCTCTGTGGAGGCCTTGGAGCATGCAGGTTGCTGTGCTCTGTCCCAGGGAAAATCCCGAGGACTGGCAAGAAATTCCCACCTGGCCGCAGCAGCTCCTGCCTGCCTCTTTCACCCCAGCTCCTTTGCCAAACCAGCCGCCTGCTCTCCGGGCAGCTCCCATGCTTGCTGCCTGCCCCTGCCTCCAGCCCTATGGCTCACCTCGCCCCTGCACTCCGGCGTGCCTGGCAGTGCGTGCGCAGCCTGGCAGCAGTCGTTTGCTGCCGCTCCTCGTCCTTCTGCATGATCCTCTGCTGGGGACCTGCTGCTCTGGCCCCAAGGGCAGCTGCTGCCTCCTCAGGGAGCGGCTCTCCTCAGAGGGAGGACCCCAGGGGGCTCTGCTCCCAGCAGACACACAGTCCCCATGCAGACCGCCCACCACCAGGGCCTTGGAGGCACCATGCCACCACCATCACAAAGCCCTGCTGCTCACTGTGGCAACACCCCTCACCAAGCCCCGGGGATCGCTGGGGGCACCCCCATCACAACGCCTTGGCAGTCCCCATGGGCACACCCATCCGTATGGCCTTGCCTCCAAGCCTCTACTTTCAGCTTCGGAGCCTGCCTGGCAGCTGAGAGCTGGGCAGCATCAGCAAGGTTCCTCTCACCACCCCTGCACTCCATGCCCCTTACACAGGCTACCCTTCTTCAGGCACTCCAGAGCACACAGCCACTCCAAGGACACCCCTCGCTCTGCCTGCTAATCCTCAGCCCTCTCCAGTGGCTCGTGGTGCAGCTCACGCCACAGCTCCCTGCATTCCTGCTGCTCTCTTAAGGGCTTTGCCTTTCTTCACACCACCTGGCTCCTTTCCCCATCATCCCAGGCCATCGCTTCCTCATCACCCTCTCCTTTAGGTTGCTCCTGCTAGAAGTCTTTCCTCACCAGCTTGCCCAGCTGATTCACCATCAGCTCAGCACTTGGCAACAGTCTCCTGCCAAATACAGCCTGACACCCTCGCCCCGTGCTGGCCTTCAGCACCTCCTGCAGCTGCTGCAAACCCAGCCCTGCCCTGCAAGCACCTGCTGCCCTCTCCTCTGAGCCTCCTCCTTCTCACAGGGCTCTTTTCCCACCAGAAGTCCCTCCTTCTCACCACAAAACTCCAAAGATTCTTAGGGGCTAAAAGCAGGACTGGATGCTGTGCACCAGGCAGTGCTGTAAGAGCCTTTGACACATCCCCCCTAGCTACATGTGTCAGCAGCCCCCAACCTGCCACCATGACAAGAGCAAAGAAAGATGCGCCCCAGTGCTGCGCTTCAGGAGCTGGGCTAGCTTTCCCCCATGCTGTTCTAGTTAGATTCCTGGGGGCCAAACATCTGGTTTGGCAAGTCAGCACAAACACACACACAGACACACACACACACACTCTTCAGTAGCAAGCAGTTTATTAGGAGATACTTACAAACAGACCGACCTGATGGTAATCTCGAGAAGGACCACTCCAATGCTTGTCCCAATCGTCTGCATGATGATGGTCAGCAGGGACAATCTTCTCGGGAGTCCTCGAGGAGGCAACATGGTCCTCTGTTGTGTAGCAGCCTCTCTCTCCTCGGAAAAATTCCAGTATTTATGATTATTTGCGGTAGGCAGGAGTCCTGGCACATGGGGCCATCAAATGCAGGGAGTCTAGCCCAACTCCGCCCCAGTCGCATAACTGGGCTATCATACTGCGCACACGTGCAGACTTATTTCAGGGGCCACACTTGACTTTGGGAGTCGCTACTTCATTACTCTTCAACTTCTGACCTTCAGGTTGACTGCTTCTCATGGTGATTCTGTGGCTGGAAGCCATAGAATCCATATGTAACCAACCACTGTTCTTTCTCGCAGATTTCCAAGACCTTGTTAGTTACTTATTTGTATGCCACTTAACACAGCGGTATTGTTCTAGGCACTAAAATGTTACAACATGGACCATTCCCATCTAGTATCACGTAGTACAGATACAAGCACCTACAAATTGACAGCAGGATGTCACTTCCATTTCTAGGGCCAACGCTGAGAGATCAGCCCAGGCAGCAGCTGCACTGGAAAGGCTGTCTGACACTGACAGAGCAACTCAGAAGCAACTCAGAGGCCCTCCTGCCCCAGTCCCTTCCCTAGGGTAGCCCCAGGGCTTGGCAGCCCTCCTGCTGCACCTGGCAGGGCTGGGCCATGGCCAAGCAGGGGCTGCTCTGTGTGGGGCCCGGCTGTGCCCCGAGGCGTTGCTGCAGAGGGCTGAGGAGCCCCATGGGGGCACAGGGCAGCAAGGGGGAGACCAGCTCTGGGCCTGCTGGTGCCAGGGAGTGGAGGTGTGGGGTCGTGATGGCACTGGGGGAGATGGCTCTTTTCGGCTTACTGCAGCACTGCACCTGATAGCTCAGAGAAAAATCCTTGGGTCAGTCAGGACTTGAGCAGTGGGGACCGTGCCTCCATCTGTTTCCAAGGTGCTCTCCCAAATAGGCTTTGTTTTGCATGCAGATGTTTTGAATCCAATCTGCACAAGGACACAGACTATGACCATCTCAAGATGGCTTCTCTGAGCCCAAAACATGTTGTGCCTGCTTTAAAGCATGAAAGGAACAGAGGTCCTCTCAAACAGGCAGAGGACCTGGGGTCATTACAAGGTGGTTTCCTTACTGTATATGGACATTTCCAGCAGGCTCTTGAGAGCCCCATGAGAGCAGCAGGATACCCCAGCCTCTGGGATGCAGGACCTCATTCTTCTCAGAGCCAGATCGCAAAGGGGGACACGATTCGCAGAAAACCTGCCATGGATTCCCAGGCCCCCAACACACCCCAAAAGGCAATGGAGCTGGCCCCACAGAAGCCTCGGGGCTCAGGGCATCTCCCGCCCCATGACCCAGGAGTCCTGGCTGTCCACTAAGACAGATGGGACCCTCAGAGATGACTCTCGTGGCAGCCCCCAGACCTGTCCAGCCACCCCCACAGCCCTGGGTTCACAGCAGTTTTTGCAGTTACCAATCTTTGTGCAACATCTCAGAAAGAAGTACCCGAAGCCCTTACCCTCAGTGGAGAGCTGCAGGAGCCTTGGGAACAAGAAACTGTGGTCTCGGCTGATGGCATCCATCCAGCAGTCTTCCATCTCGCTTGTCCCTTTGCCCTCGGCTCACCTCTGCAGCCCAGGAGGAGGGATGTTCCTCCCTTCAACCAACACTCCTTTTCATCGTGCTCCTGTACCTCTGCATGTCAGTGACGGGTCCCAGCACAGCCCCATTAACTCCTGTCTCCAGTCTTGCCATGGAGCCACTACAAGGGCAGTGGCAGGGAGGGTGTGAGCAGTGCCCAGCAGTGCCTAGGTCTCACAGGGAAGTGAGGGCCCCCACCCAGGACACCATGGAGACCTCCCTGTGATGCAGCACATCCCGCTGTGACCTCTGCTTGTGTCATCTGGGGGCACAGCAGGTCAGTGCCATGGAGATGGCACCGCCACGGAGAGAGATCAGAGAGATTTCCTCTCCCCTCCTGGAAAGCAGGCATCTCCCTTCCCCCAGTTATTTTCCCAAACTTTCTGATAAATCCTTCAAGAATGTCTCCAGGTGGTGCCAAAGTCAGGGAAACATCTGAAGAGGGGACCTGGAGAGGTCACTGCTGTGCTCCTGCACTCCTTGGCTGCTGCACTAGGCAGCAGGATTCTGTGCAGGAATCTGGGATTTGGGGGTTGGATTGGGTTTGGCATTTTTACAGGATCAAAGTCCGGTGGGATGAAAAAGCACAAAGGGTGGCCACAGGCTGAGATGCTTTGGTGAGCCTCAAAACTGGCTGTTGCTGTGGATCACTCTTTTATTTGAAGTAGGGTGTAGGAGAATAAGGGACAGGATGTAACCTTCAGCCTTTAGGCACCAAAGCAGGCTCTTTGATTTGAGAAGTCTTTAGCAAGGTTTCTCGTTCTGTGGTGCTTTAGAGATGATATGCCAGAAAAGAGCAAACACACATCATCCAGAAGGCTTTGCCTAGAAGCCTCATCCCTGCCAGACTCCAAAGCCATGGGCCAGGCAATGTAGCCAATCTGGGGAAATTTTCCCATTTCCCATGAACTTAGTCCACCTTTCCTTCTGTGTGAGCTTGAGAAAAGCCAGGTCTCCTCTCTGGGCTTCAGATGATCCTTGGGCTTTTCAGTGTCACCTTGGGGCTCTGCTTCTCCCCTGGGTACGCTCCTCAGCCCCCTGCCCTTCCCCACACCAGCACCCTGGCTCCTCCAGGGATCTCTGCAGCCCAGGCACCCTGGATCCACACTGGCACCCTTGCTCTCCTACGATCTGTACAGCTCTGGCACCCTGGATCTCCCACATTGGAGGATTCAAGGCTTCTCAGGACATCCCTCATACTGCAGTGCTGCTGTCTGGGCCCTGGTGCAGAGCCTACGAGGCAGTACAATGCCTCAGGGCCTGCATTCAGAAGTTTGTAAGGGCACCTCCCAGCTCTGCAGCTGCTAAAGCTTGCGAGCATCCCTACAGCCAACCTTCCTGCTCTTCCTAGTCTCGGCAGAGTGCTGGGGCAAGTCTTTCAGAAGGGAGACTCCACCCCCCTTAAATACTGTCTGAGATGTGCCTTTCCAAGTCCCTACAGGAGCGAGTTTGCTTAGTCAGCCTCTAGTCATCTGTGACGCAGGGAGCCCAACTCTACCTGCTGGCATCTCTGCCCTTTCTCTCCCTTGTCTCCTGTGTGCCTAGCCAGTCTTCTCCATGCACCAGAGGCATGGGAAGTGTTGCCTGAGAGAACTCACCTGAAGCTATGACACATTGTGGAGCTGAGGGCCTGATGGACGCAAGTCTGGGATGTGGCTGTGCCCCCGTCTCCTCTCCTGCTCCCAGCCTGAGTGTTAAGAAAGTCCTCTGGAGAGAGCGGTTGGTTTGGTATGGCTGGGATGGGTTTCCTATCGCTGGGTCTGGCCTGTGTTGCTCTGAGTGCCCAGAAAATTTCTCTTCTCTGGGGGCTTGCATCAATGTTTTCCAGACTTTTGTACAGAAAGATAGCTTGCTCCAAGAGCCCCAAAATCCCCCCCCACACACACACCCCCCGCAGGACGGCACAATCTTGTGGAGATTTGTTTTGCTTCTCTGTCATGACAGACGTCTTTTGAGCTACCATCCAGATTACAGCAGGGAAAAAAAATGTTTGTTTAAAAAAATCTTATCCCTGGCAGTAAATACAAACTGACTCCTTACCCCTGCACCTCCGCCATTCAGTAGAGCAGCAGCTCATGCCTCTCTGCTTTCCCCATCAGTTTCACCACCCACCCAGAGAGTTTCAGCTTTCCATTAGGAGGGAACATCAAGCAGTGGAAGTGGCAAAGAAAGCAGCTTCTCTCTTCTTTTCACTCTTCACCTGCTGCCTTAGGTTTCACTAGTGATGGAGCTCTCACAGCTCAGGGCTTCTCTGCACCTCTCAGGCTGCCGTGCTGCGACAAGAATTTCTGCTCTAAAGCAGGGTTCAGGAATTGTGGAGGTTCCTGCGAGTTCTTATGCAGGCACAAAGCTGAGTGTATCAGCTAATTACAGAGTAATCACCTACAAGTAGAATCATGAAGAAAGGAATAGTTTCCCAGCAGATACAGAAGTATTCCCAATGGCACTTGAGGGATAGCATATGACGTACTGTGAGTAATTCTGGTTTTCTTTGAAAAAAGGAACTGAGATTGCAACAAAAAAAAGCAACAAAGGCAAGCTATGAAAATGCTCCAGAAGTGAAGTGCCAATCACACGGAAGTACACTAGGAGAATTCAGTTTGACATAGCCAAACTAAGACAGAGGAAACAGGATTGTTCCGTACAGGAGAAGTTGCTCTATGGAGAGAAAATCAGTTACCCTCACAAGCAATGCTGCCACAAGGAGCAATACCCATAAAAGTTGCCATCAGAAAATGCCACTTGGATTTGAAAAGACTTCAAATTCCTGAAAAGGAAATTCTGCATGTGGCTCTCAGTCAAGGAAATATCTCAAAAGGGAACTTAAGTCTATCTATAAAATCGATTCTGCGATAGATTTGCCTGGAGCAGGTGACTGAACTCCAGGACCCAGGAGCTTCTTTGGGAGGGGATGAGATGTCAAAGAAAAGCAGGCAAATAGGGACCCAAACCTGAGTCACAGGGACAAGCACAGGAAGCTAAGCAGTGCCCTTTTAGCCTCTAGGCTAACCCTACTGCCCAAGCACACAGCATTCTTCTATGCGTGAGGATTAAGACGACTTAGTAACTGAGGAGCAAACCACAACAAACTAAAAGCTGCTTGTGCCTATGCGATGGAAGGCATCAGGCAGTCTTCTTGCCTCTTTCAACCCCAGCCATCATTTGGATAAGTTTTAGAGTGAAAAAAAAAGGAGCATGAAGTGTATATGCCAACTTCTCACTGTTCCTTCAGTTTTTTTGAGGAAGAAGATAGGTCCTCCTTGATTAGAGGGTACCTCTAGTATGGCCATACTTATCAATTTGTAAGTTATAATGAGACAAGGATAATAAAAGTTCTCTCAGACTGTGACACTCTGAGAGAGTGTGAGAGACTTTGTCACTCTGAGAAATTGAGACACGTACATAAAACCATAAAAAAGAGGGAAAAAAAGAAGGAAATGGTCCCTTTGGAGAGATCATTAAGAACAAGCATTTGAGAACTTGCAATTACATGCTGCACTTAGATTCCATTTTCCCTCCTGCTGAGTGCAGTGAAAAAAAAAGCAAAGGATTTGAAAAGAAAATTCACATACATAGTCAAGAGGTATGAGAACATGACTACACAGCAGCAGACATTACCTCATCCTTGAACTAGCAAAGTTTCCTTAGTCTATGGATATCGTCAGGGGTGGCAGTGAGGTCAAAAGCACTACTCCTGATCTCCTCTGGCTTGCCTTCCTCCGATGCAGCAGTGAGCTCTCTCACAGTGGCCTGAAAAAACACAGTGAAAGCGCAAAGGGCTCACTGAGCACACGAACCTGGATGGAGCAGTCGCCTGAAAAAAGGCCCATCAAAAAGCCGGTCAAGTTAGACCTTGGAAACTGTCACAGTGTTTCAGAGCAGAGGATCACAGGCTTCCTCAGCTTGCTGCTCAGGTAGCAACAGCAGCCGTGTTCTTTGCTTCACACTCCTCACTTGGAAGGGCACAGTTGTTTCAGGCTGTTCTCACTTCAGCAGTAACAGGGGAGAGAGAGGAAGCTGACAGAAAACAGGAGGACTAGCACAGGAGGACTAGCACTAGCACAGAAAACAGGAGGGCTGCACAAGAAAGCAGCTCAGGAATGAGCACGAGAACAGCAAACGCCTCTTGTGCCACATGACGCTGCAGCCCTCCCAACACAGAGGTTTCAGACAACCACAGCAGGCATTCCCCACACCAAGGCACCAAAGACAGGAGCCTGGAAGAACTGGAGGCGGGTGAGCTTCAAAAGGAGCTGAGCTGACAACCAAAGGGGAACAGACAACAACACTGGAGTCAGGCAATAAGAACACCACGGTGTGCATGAGACTGGTTGCAACACAGCTGTTGGCATCCAAGTGTGCTTAAGGAAGGCAAACAACCCCTGGGCCTGTTAGGATAAAATACTTGGATCTGCAATAGGGCTGGGTTCACAAAAAACAACAACAACAAAAAAATAAGGAAAGAAAAAAAAATCCCTTTTTCCTCAGGCTGTAGCATGACTCTGCAGGCCCTTGTTTTGCTAGCTCTCCGAAAGCCAAGTGCTAGCAAACAAGGACAGACCGTCTGACTAGCAGACAGTGCAAAGAGTTTTCCTCATGCATAAAACAGCAAGAAGGATACTTTAGCACACAAAAGCAACCAACCAGCACATTCCTCCCTTTCCAAACTCCCAAGGTCCTTCTTCGGGATGCCTGCTTTCAAACTATCCCACTGTGTACTACTGTTTCTGTGCTCAAAATGGCACAGAAACAAAATAAGTGACAGCAGGCAAGCTCTGGGAAAGTGTCATTTGCAGAAGAACGCTCTCCTCTCCCCTGGGGAAAAAATAAGGCAGCAGAGCATTCTTTACAACATACAAAGAGTGCAATGGCTGAATATACTCAACCATCATTCCCTAAAAATGAAATGATAAGGAACACTAGCTTACCTCTGCACTGGCTTGCTTCACTGGTTTGCCCTGGTCACAAGCATTTTCTGCTGGTCTGTAATGCCTGAGAGAAGCAGAGAAAGACAGAAATGAGCTGTTTCAATACCATCACCTCCAGTGCTGATGAACCCACCTCAGGGTGAGGAGGTGCCCTTTTTGCAGTGCTCAGTCTGGCTACAAGCTCCATTGCACACATGGACAAGGGGAAACATCACATCAGCTTCCAGCACTATTCTTTCTGAGCAGCAAGAGAAGAAAAGAGAAAAGAGAAAGAAGAGCTCACATGCTTTCCCACTTTCTTCTCTCAACGCATGGCAGGAGCCTTTCTCTTTCGCTGTGTCACTTTCACTCATTGGAAAAGGGGGAAGCACCAGCACCTCCTCTGTAAAGCCCTTGGTGATCTACTGGGGAGGAAGACTGCAAGATGCATGTTATCCTGCCAGGGAAAACAGGAACATTTCCAAGCATACTTGCCTCCAAGCACAGTTAGCTCACTCCAAGTAAAGACCAGCATACCGAGTTACAACTGGATGTCTGCAAAATGCTCACTTGCATTTTAGAGGCCAGTCAGCAGAGTGACTATCTCCACCTGGAAAGAAGTATCATTAAACCCACACAGACACTGAACACCAAGCAAATACACAGACATTCCCTGTATACACCCCACTGCCCCCAAAAGGAGTACTTTCACTGTCACCAGAGATGGCACTGTTCACTCTCGCTCAGCCTTTGCGCCTAACACCTGGCTCCTGCTGAGGCCTGAAGTAGGCTGCAGGCAGCACCATTAGGCTACAGCGAGAGCAAACACATACCACCACACCCTCACGGACAAAAACATGACCTGGATGAGGGGATGGAGTGCCTCATCAGCAAGTTTGCTGATGATACCAAGCTGGGAAGACTGGCTGACACACCTGAGGGCTGTGCTGCCATTCAGAGAGACCTGGACAGGCTGGAGAGTTGGACAGAGAGGAACCTCCTGAGGTTCAACAAGGGCAAGTGCAGAGTCCTGCACCTAGGGAGAAATAACCCTAGGCACCAGTACAAGCTGGGGGCTGACCTGCTGGAGAGCAGCTCTGCAGAGAAGGAACTGGGAGTGCTGGTGGACAACATTTTGACCATGAGCCAGCAATGTGCCCTTGTGGCCAAGAAGGCCAATGATATCCTAGGCTGCATTAGGAAGAGTGTAGCCAGTAGGTCGAGAGAGGTGATCCTGCCCCTCCACTCAGTCCTGGTGAGGCCTCATCTCAAGTACTGTGTCCAGTTCTGGGCTCCCCCGTACAAGAGAGACATGGAGCTACTGGAGAGAGTCCAGTGTAGAGCTATAAAGATGATCAGAGGGCTGGAGCACCTGCCCTATGAGGAAAGGCCTTGAGAGCTGGGCCTCTTCAGCCTGGGGAAGAGAAGACTGAGGGGGGATCTTATCAATGTGTATAAGTACCTGAAGGGAGGGTGTCAAGGGGAAAGGGACAAACTCTTTTCAGTTGCGCCATGCGACAGGACAAGAGGCAATGGGCAGAAATTGAACCACAGGAAGTTCCGTCTGACCGTGAGGGGGAATTTCTTCACTGTGAGAGTGACGGAGCACTGGAACAGGTTGCCCAGAGAGGTCGTGGAGTCTCCTTCTCTGGAGATACTCAAAGCCCACCTGGATGCAACCCTGTCTAACATGCTCTAGGTGACCCTGCTGAGCGGGGAGGTTGGACTAGATGATCTCCAGAGGTCCCTTCCAACCTTACCGATTCCATGATACTATGAAAAAGAATGAGGTCTGCTATCCTTGCAGGCTTTTCAGTAACTCTTTGTTTATACCTGCCAAGTCTGGAACTCTTTGGAATTAAGTCAATCCTTCCCCAGTAACCAAAAGGACCAATAGGGATGGTACGGACCAAACTTCCCAGCTCGAAGGTACTGGAAGGAAAATGCTCTCCATGAAAGGGTGTGTTCAAGTCCTTCTCTTTGGTCTAGCAAGGACAGTGCCCGTTTGCGGCCATCCTGTTGCTTTCTTCCTTAGCAACTGCAGGAAGAGAGGAAGCTTTCAACAAAGCTCCAGAGTTCTACATGTAGTTACCCCAGGGCTCAGGCCTGCTCTTTTCACAGCCCTCTTTTCTCCCCACTCCTGGACATGACAGCTTGCAACTGTTCCTAATTGAAAGCTGAAGAAAGAAGTCACATTTTCACAAGTTGATCGAGAAAACTGAATACTGCACTGCCCCCGCACACTACAACAGCAACTCCTGCCTGTCCACTTTCCCCAACAGTTTCCCCACACACACCCAGGGTGCTTCAGCTTTCCACGAGGGGAGAACATCCCGGGGCAGAAGCAGCACAGGCAGAGGCAGCAGCTGCTCTGTTCCTCTCCCTCCTCCCCTGATGCCTGCGGGGTCACTAGTGTTGCAGCTCTCACAGCTCAGGGCTTCTCGGCACCTGCCAGGCCGCAGCGTAGGCTGGAAACCCCCGCTGTGTCCCTGGGATGCTCATGGGCAGCAGCTGCCCCCAGCGCAGTGCAGAGGTTTCTCTCCCATCCCTCCCCTCCCCTCCCCTCCCACAGACTCCTCCAGGCCCCGGGGCAGAGCGGGGCCCTGCGGCAGCAGCGCCCTGCAGCAGCGTTTCCCCACGCACCAGCACCAGCAGCCAGGGACACACAGACCCCGCCCACACAGCCGGAAATGACGCCCACTGCACCACAGACCCTCCCTCCCCTCCCACCCCATTGGATCCCATGGGGCGTGGCCTCGTGGGGCTGGACACCAGGGAAGGGCAGGAGGGAGGCAGCAGTGTGCGTGCGCTGTGCAGGGGCTGGGTGGGGAGGGGCAGGCAGGGGAGCCAAAGGGAAGGGGCCCTGAGGGGAGGGGAGGGGCATGGAAAAGAGGGGAGGGGCATGGCCAGTCAGGGAGGAGCATGCGCAGTGGCCTAGAGGAAGGTGGTGAGGGGCGGGGTGGGGGCGGGGCTGCCCGGGCCCTGCAGGTGGGGAGGGGGCGAGAGGCGGCTGCTGCCGTGGGGCAGCATCTCCCGGCTCGGGGCCACCCAGAGCCTTTAGCCGCAGCGCCGGGAGCTGCCGCGCCAGGGCCGAGGGCCGTGGGCTGGGCAGAGCGAGTGGCCGTGCGCGCGGGGGCAGCCGGAGCCGCTGCGACCCGGCTGTGTGGCAGCAGCAGCTGGGGAAGGCCTGGCCTGGCCTGGGCCACCTCAATCCCCCAGCAGCCACCGGCTCTTGCACCCTTTCTCCTAACAGCCCCATGGCTCAGTGCTGGCTGTGGTGACCATTTCTAAGCACGATCCCTGCTGTGAGGCGAGGCCGTGGCTGCAGCGGTGCTTGTGGGGTCTCTGGGCAGGAGGCAGGACGCAGCCAGCGCTCTGGTGCACCTGCTGACAGCCCCGCTTTCCCCGGGGCAGGTCCCCAGCTCCTCTCTGAGCCCAGCCTGGCTGTGGGCACCGCGAGGAGCAGGATGTGCGGAGGCTCCTGAGGGCCATGGCCAGAGACAGGCTCTCGGGTATCACGGAGAAGTGGCTTTGGGAGAGCTCTGCCCTTCTGGAGGGCGCTCACAGCCCCTCAGGACACCTCCCCAGAGGCAGTTGAGGGTCTGAAGGTGACGTTTCCTCAGAAGAGCAATGACCCACAGGCCCCATCACAGCCTTGTATGCTCAGCTCTTCCCCACAGACACCTCCGGCAGGAAGACAGTGTTGAGGGGTATCTGCGTGTTGGCAGGTGCTTGGGGTAGTGGGGACAGATCCTGCTGGGGCCAGCAAAGGTGCTGCTGGTGCTGTGCATGTCGGGGAAAGAACTTCGTGAGCTTCCCTCAGAGACCTGCTGGTCTCTCCATCAGCTTTGGAGTCTCGGGCTCTTGTCCAGGCTTGGCAGCTCCTCTCCCTTCCCCCCACACCAGCAGCTGGGACTTGAAAGCAGGGACTTGGGGAAGCTCCTTGACTTTGGTGTCATCCCTGCCTGGAGCTACCTGCTGAGAAGCCCCTGGGAAGTATTCCTGGGGAGGTGGGGTGGGGGGGCGAGCAGAAGCTGTGAGCTGCCCTACCCCATGCAGACCCCTCTCCATGGGGGAATGACCCTGCCCTGCGAAGGCTACTCCTTCACCCTAGAGCTTCCCCAGCCCGTGTTCAGCCTATTTGTAGTTATCCCTGTGTTGTCCCCAAACTGTGTTCTGTTACCGAGTGTGCAAGCACCCAATAGACACACAGGGTCCAGAAAATTGTTTATTTCATTTCTGCGCAGAGATGGGTGCCAGGTGGTAGATCCACAAAGCTGGCACACCTTCTCTGCTTCCGACTCTTCTTCCCTTTTCCTTGAATCTTGTTTACTATTTGCAGGTTTTTTTTCACAGCATCGCTCAAGCAAGCGTGGCAGCGTTTCTTTGGCAGGAGACTTGCCAAGTGCTGAGCTGATGGTGAAGCAGCTGGGCAAGCTGGTGAGGGGAGCAACCTGGAGCAGACACTGACTGCAAGAAGAGTGAGGAAGCGATGGCCTGGGATGGCAAGGAAAGGTGCTGGGTGGTGTGGGAATTGACAAGCCCATCACAACAGCAGCAGGAATGCAGGGAGCTCTGCTGTGGGCTGCACAAGGAGCCAGTGGAGAGTGTGGGGCTGAGGACTAGCAGTGAGGATTAGAGTGAGGGGTGGCCTTGGAGTGGCTGTGTGCTCTGGAGTGCCTGAAGAAGAGTAGCCTGTGCAAGGGGCATGGAGTGCAGGGGTGGAGAGAGGCAACTTGGTGCTGCTGCCCAGCTCTCAACTCCCACCCAGGCTCCAAAGCAGAAAACAGAGGCTTGGAGGCAAGGCCATGGGGATGAGTGTGCCCATGGGGACTGCCAAGGCATTGTGCTGGGGGTGCCCCCAGCGATCCCCAGGGCTTTGTGAGGGGTGTTGCCACGGTGAGCAGCAGGGCTTTGTGATGGTGGTGGCATGGTGCCTCCAAGGCCCTGCTGATGGGGCTGTCTCCATGGGGACTGTGTCCCTGCTGGGAGCAGAGCCCCCGGGGTCCTCACTCTGAGGAGAGCCACTCCCTGAGTTGGCAGCAGCTGCCCTTGGGGCCAGAGCAGCAGGTCCCCAGCAGAGGATCATGCAGAGGGACGAGGAGCGGCAGCAAACGACTGCTGCCATGCTGCGCATGGACTGCCAGGCACGCCAGAGCACAAGGGCAAGGTGAGCCATGGGGCTGGAGGCAGGGGCAGGCAGCAGGCATGGGAGCTGCCCGGAGAGCAGGCAGCTGGTTTGGCAAAGGAGCTGTGGTGAAAGAGGCAGGCAGGTGATGCTGTGGCCAGGTGGGAATTTTTGCCACCCGTACGGGCTTTCCCTGAGTCAAAGCACAGCATGTGCATGCTCCAAGGGCCCCACGGAGTCTGTGAGCTCTGCGTTGAGGGGCAGAGAGCAGCTCTGGGACCAGATCAGCCAGGCCGCGTGCAGCCAGAGCTTCCCTTGCACACAGCCCTCAGGTTTCCTGCTCTTCACCAGCCACTCAGACCAAGGCAACCGCCTCCACCCTGTGAGTCCTTCTGCCCAAAGGTGGCCAGCAGCAGCTACACGCAGCAGTGCAGCACAGCCAGAGCCCAGCTTCTTCCCACCAAAGGCACAGGCTGCCTCGGCTGCCCAACACACAGGGCTCACAGGCTTCTGCACATGTCCTCGCAAAGGTGCAGAGATGACCATGATGGTGGCCTTGAAAGCCTCTCCCTGACTCCCTGGAGCTGCCGAGGAGCAAGTGGGAAGTGCTGGCAAGGAGCAGGAGGTCTCTGCCTGCGGGCAGGCTGACTGCATGCTCTGCCTGGCAGCCTGCAAGGACATGCCTGGGGGTGCCCAAGGCAGCTGCCATTTCCCATCTCTTGCCTAACACTGACCAATCCTCTGCCCAGCCAGCCTGGCTAGCAGGAGAAGCAGAGCACCCTCAAGACCCCTGCCTTGCTCTCCCCTGCTCCTGCTAGGGCTCAGCTCCAGCCAAGGCTGCCTCCTGCAAGGCTTGGCCCTCTCCCAAGTGCTTCTTATAGCCCTATGTCCCTGGCATCATGTACAGCCAGAGGCACCAAATTCCACAAGCATTCAGAACTGCTTAGCTTTGTAGGTCATTTCCACTTGGCAGATTTTGGAAGGACATGACTTCTTTGGGGTGTCTGATATGGCATTTTCATACACCACCTGCTTTGTCATCCCACTGGTGTTTGTGCTGGCATCTTGTTCTTTCATTTATTTCCCTCACATACACACCCCACTTCGGCTTTCTCAATCTTATCATGCTGCTGGAGCAAAGGAAAGGAACTGGGGTGTGTGGTGGCGGTAGGAGGGGAATACAGAGGGTGTTGAAAAACATCCCTCCTCCTCAGCTACAGAGGTGAGCCAAGGACAAGCAGCAAGTGAGAGGGAGCACTGCTGGACCAATACCATCAGCCTAGGCAACAGTTCCTTGTTCCCAACACTCTTGCAGCTCCCTGGGAGCCTTCTGGGGCTCCTGTTTGAGGAGGCACACAGAAACTCTGAACTGAAAAAAACTGCTATGTATCCCGGGCAAAATCCTGCCTGAGAAACTTGTCTGTCTCGGGAGACCATGTGGCAGCCAAGACTCCTGGGTGCTGGGGCTGGGGCTGCCCTGATGCCCAAGGCCCCTCTGGAGATGAAGGAATTTATCAGAAATGTTTGGGAAATAACTTGGGGAAGGGAGGGGATTGCTTTCCAGGATGTGAGAGTAAATCTCTCTGCTCCCTGGCTGGGCCATCTCCACAGCAATGGCGTAGTGAGCCCCCACATGACACGAGCTGAGGTCACAGCGGGATGTGCTGCATCACAGGGAGGTCTCCGTGGTGCCATGGGTGGGGGCCCTCACTTCCCTGCAAGGCCCAGGCGCTGCTGGGCACTGCTCACGCAGTCCCCACCACTGTCCTTCGTACTGGCTCTGTGGCAATGATGGGGGACAGGAGGCAACAGGGCTGCACTAGGAGCCCTTGTCAACATGTGGAGGAGCAGCATCATGTTGGCAAGGAGTATTGGGTGATGAGATGGGAAGAGCATCCCTCATCCTGGGCTTGAGAGGTGAGCTGAGGACAAAGGGACAAGTGACATGGAGGACTGCTGCAGGGACACCATCAGCCACGAATGCACTTCCTTGTTTCCAGTGCTTCTGTAGCTCTCCAGTGAGGATTGATATCATTTTTATCTTTTTATGATTCTAACTTGGCAGAGCAGATTTGGGGCTCAGAGATGCCATCTTGAGATGGCCACAGCCTCTGTCCTCCTGCAAAACGGTCTCTAACCTCTGGACCCAAAAGACAGCCTGTTTGGGAGAGCACTTTCTGCACAGGTGGAGGCACCACTGTCACCCTGTAAGACCTGGCTACCCCAAGGACTTTTCTCTGCGGGGGTGCACTGCTGGGGTGACCCCAACATGACCATCTCCCCCGATGCCTGTCGTGACCCCACACCTCCACTCCCTGGCAACAAAAGGCCCAGAGCTGGTCTCCCCCTCACTGCCCTGTGCCCCCATGGGCACCTGCCAGGCCCAGTGGGAGGGCTGCCAAGCCCTGGGGCTACCCTGGGGAAGGGGCTTGGGCAGGAAGGCTGAGAGGACACTGCCCTGCCCTGGGGGCAGCAGCACGTTGCCTGCAGGCTCCGGCACCCCGGCCATTCCCAGGGCTCCATCACCAGCACAGGCCCCAGGGCTGCCCTCCAAGCCCAGCATGGCCCCCAGGCTGCAGGGCAGCGAGGAGCCCCGCGGGGCCCCTGCGGCAGAGCGTCTGCAACCGGGGTCCTGCACTGCCTGGGCACCCAGCGACGGGCTGCCCCGAGGCCCCGCCGCACCCCACGCTGCCACCCACAACATGGCGCCGTCCCACGGGGGAGGGGGCAGAGCTGGCTTCCAGGGCAGGAGGGCGCAGCGTTGCCATGGCATCGCCTGAGTGCGGCCCTCCTATTGGTTGTCCTGAGGAGGAGGTCGGGGATGTATTGGAATGATGGCTGTCTCAGCCAGTCGGAGTCCAGAGTGGGAAAAGGCCAAGAGAAGAGAGAGGTGCAAGAGGGAAAAGAGCGAAGCAGGCGAGAAGGGAGTGGGAGTGAGAGCGGGTGCGAGTGGGGCTGGTGGGGGCTGCGGGTGCATTCAGATGTCAGCAGGTGCCCTCATGCCGAGATGGGAGCAGCGGTGCTGGCGAGGGGGCTGCTTTCCTGCCGGGGCTACCAAAAGGGTTGTTGGGGGTGAAACCAGTGGACCCAGCGCCCTGTCACTGAGGGGAACTGACCTGCGAGCCAGGTGTGCCGGCCTGCGCCGAGCAGCTGGGCCTGGAGTCTTATCAGGGCTTGGGTGCAGGAAGCTTTGCCCATGTTGTGGGTCTGAGATGCATTTTCAAGTGTTTCCCTGAGCTGCTGCTGCCCCTGCAGCCCCCAGGTGCTGCTTAGAGCTGTGTTTCGGATATGCTGGGCAAAGTGTGAGCAGGTTTCTGGTGTCCTTGTGAGGTGTCGTGCCCAAGTCGTTGTGCTTGCTCCATAGTTCTTGGTGTGCTCCAGGACCCGTGACCCTGGGAGCAGCCTGAAGGGTGTTTGCAGAAGAGCTCTGTTAAATGTGAGGTGTTCTGCTTTTCAGGGGCCTTGGAAGTTGACGAAAGGCCATTTTCACACTCGCTGTTGTTATTCCCATAATCCTAGTTGAGGAGGAAGAGTTGCTAAATTCTGGCTCTGCTGGTTTCAGCAATTGAAATGTCCTGGATGGAGTCCGTTGCCATGTCTCAAGTTGTCAGCGTGTAAAATAGGAGAATGCTTGTTGTGCTTGATGTGTAGAGGATTTACTGTGCTTGTTCAGCACTGGGGAAGGAAGTAGACTTGTGAGCTGTGGGAAAGCTTCTCCCTCTGACTGGGACATGAGGCCCTGCTCTCTTGCTACATATAGAGACTACCTAGGCTAAAGCTAATGTATTCTGAGGGGATTGCAGCTGCTACATAATGGGTGCTTTGCTGCACTGTGAGCATTGCGAAGCCAGGAAGTGAATCAGGGAGGCCATTTGGGAGGTGGCTGAACCATGGGAAAGGGCAGGGGGAGCTCCAGGCAGCAGCAGGGTGGGCAGTGAGGTCCCTAGTGTTTGAAAGGGCTGTATCAGAAAATGCCCTGTGTCCCATCAAGTGTTTGTAGGTAGCTGGTGGGGCTGGAGGAGGCCCATGGCTCAGCTGTTGATGGTAAGGTCAGTTCTGCTCAAGTCCCTGATAGGCCGGCTGGAGGGAGAAGGCGTGGCTGTTGCTTGTGATGTCACTTCCCGCGGAGCAGTGCATAGGGCAGCAGCAGGTCCGCACTAGGATGTGATTTTGAGATGGTTTCTGCCTGAGCAGCGGATCAGCCAGGATTTGTCTGCTGGCTGAGGAAGTTCTAGTGAGGTAATTCCTGCCTTGGGGGCTTTTTGGCTAGTGATTGAGACCTGGTTGTGCAGGGGACTGTGAGGTCCCATCTGTCTGAGTCCCTGATAGACCGGCAGCAGGCAGTTAGGCCTGGGCGTTGAGTGTGAGGTCTCTTTTGTCCGAGTCCCTGCTAGGGCAGCAGTGGCTTATGGCTGGGGAAGTTATTTTTGAGGCAAGTAGTGTCTCTGAAGCCCGTAGGCCATCAGCAGGCATATGTTGGGGGTTTGTACTTGTGAGCAGCTGACAGGTCAGGAGAAGCCTCATGGCCTGGATGGTGGTGGGGGGTGACTCCTGGGTTTGTTGCGTGTGCCCAGAGGAGAGACTGACCCCTGCAGAGCTCTATAGCAGCAGAGAAAGGCAACAAATTAATCAAGCAGAAGTAGATGTCCCCCTTCATGTAAAACAAATTCTAGTCTACTCTGTCATCCTGTGTTAGTACTGCTACATTTAAAATGTGGATGATGTTCTCTGGTGAACATGGACATGGAGCTTGACTTTGTTGAGTTCCTAAGTAGAAGCTTGCAGCCTACTCCTGGTCATCTAGGGAGTCCAACTAGATCTTTTAAACTACTGAATAAATCTAGTGCTGGTGTACGCAGTGGTGCCAGTAATCTCTTCTTCCCAAAGTGTGTGTTAGGCATGGGCGTTGAGTGTGAGGTCTCTTTTGTCCGAGTACCTGCTCAGGCAGCAGTGGTTCATGGCTGGGGAAGTTATTTTGAGGAAATGTGTATCTCTGAAGCCAATAGCAGCTGTAGGCGTGTGTTGGGGGTTTGCACTTGTGAAGTCACCTCTCTGAGCAGGTGGTAGATCAGGAGAAGACACGCAGCCTGGAGGGTGGTGGTGAGGTGACTTCTGGGTTTGTTGCCGGTACCCAGAGGAGGTATTGACCACTGCAGAGCTCTACAGCAATATGTAAATGTAACTATTCAGTCAAGCAGATGTTCCACATTGTCTGACACAAATTCTGTTCCAGTCTGTCATCCTGTGTCAGTTCTACTACATGAAAAATGTGGGTGTTGTTCTCTGGTGAATATGGACATGGAGTTTGACTTTGCACTTGTTGCTAAGTAGAAGCTTGCAGGCTGCTCCCGGTCAGCTAGGGAGTCCAGACAGAGTTTTGAGGCTGCTAAATCAATCTGATGCTGGTGTAAGCAGTGGTAGTAATCTCTTCTCCCCATTTGTCTGTGTGTGCTTTAGAAATTCCCCCTGTGGAAACAGCAAGGAGCTTATGAGATGTTGCTGCAAGGTCTAAATGCTGTGTCTGTCTTTCAGGTGTCCACCTGCTTTTATGACACATTTGGAACTGTAATACATTAAAGGTTGGTGCTTTTCTGTCCAAGTATGCAGCCAGTGGAGAATGGGTGCCAAGTCTGTTGGAGGAGACAGAAGGAATGTCACCCTGAAACAAGTGTGGGCCACATTTTGAAAGAGATTTCTTGTTCAGGGAAGTTGAGGCACAAATGAGTGGCAAGAAGTGGCCTGATCAGGGCTTGTGAGAGCACTCCTCTGCTTCCTGGAGAAGGGAAGTAACTGTGTATAGGACTGTGAGTGGATGCTGAGAGGCAGTGTGTGTTGCAAAGCCTTGGAGGATTAGAAGGGAACTGAAGAGCTGGAGAGTTGGGCTTTCTGTGTTGTGGGGCACTTGGGGTGCCCTCCGTGTTGCTGATGCAGAGGTGCATGTTTGCTGGCACCCGTCTGTGAGGCGAGCAGTGGTGTGGGCATGGTGTCACAGTGCAGGGGTGCTGTGTGGTGGGTCCGGGTGGTGGTCCCAGTGTTTTGGTGCTCAGCATGGGAGGCGATAGCTGGAGAGGGCGGTGCTGTGTGTGGGCAGTGGTGCCAGAGTGGAGAGCTGGGGAGCACTGCAAGGTGAGGGTGTGACTATGCTGGCTGGGCCTAGGCTGCCCTGGCGTCATGGGCAGAGTTGCTGGCAGCCTGCTGCCTTTGATGCACTGAGGTTCAGGCCTTGGGGTTGCCAAGCGTTGCCAGCACCTGCAGCATGGATTTTTCCTGAAGGCCAGGGAGTGTTTCTCCTTGCTCCGGGATGTGAACCAAGCCTGCGTTTTCCCTCCTTTCCTCTCATTTCCTCTTGCTCATAAGAGCTTTGGTCTGCAGCAGTGTTTGCTGAGAGAAGCGGACATTGTGGGAGATGCGCTTTTCTGGCTGGACCTCAGCCTGCTGGAATCCCTTTGAAGGCATGAAGGCCCTTGTGGTGTGGTGGTTTTTAGAGAAGGGCAGGTGAGTTCTTGGGAGCTGACTGTCAAGGGGCGGAATCCTTCCTGTACCACATTTCTTTGGAGGAGTGCCTTTGAATGGGAGCAGCAAGGCCAAAGTGCCCTGCAAGGGATGTGCAGTCCAGGTCTCTCTTCCTTCCAGGTGCAGTCTCTGCAAGTTACCCCACCATCCTGATGTAGTGTGACCTTTCTGTGCTGCAGCAGGGAAATAAGGAAGCAGCCACGTGTAGCCATCAGTGTGCTAAGTGTGGTGTGGTTAGGTGCTGACCCTGCTGACCCTGGCAATGGACTGGATTTTTCCTGTGCTTTGGGTGGTGGTGGTGAGGAGCCCCACTTAGCTCTAGCTGCATTGCTCGGAGTAGCTGGAGTCCAGGCAGTGGTGGTGAGCACATACATCCCACCACTAGCCTCCCAGCAGTTTGGCGTGCATTATGTCCCCTATGTTCTTGAAGCCTTTTACTGCTGGCTGCATTGTGGGAAGGCCTAAGTTCAGGAGCTGTGTCATGTCAGGTACTGCTCTGGAGATGGCTCAGCACCACGCTTTGTCCTCTGGCATCACTCCCTGGATTCTCTGAGGATGATCGATGGCAAATGGCAGGTCATCAAGGCCAGGGCCCAAGTCTGTGTGCTCCCTGACTGAGTTTCAGTGCCAACCTCAGCTGTCGAGTGTTGTGGCGTGGCTTGTGAATTGGACAGTCAAGTCCTTCTGCTCCTGTCAGGCATGGTGGGTCATGCTTCCTGGTGTACTTAAGACATGGAGTACCATCTTTGACCCTTTCTTGCCCAAAGCATCCCTCTGGCAGCAGGCGATGCCCAAGCAGCCTTGCATTTATTTCAGAGATTCACAAAGCTGCCATGAGCTCCAGCAGTCTCTGAGGCCACTGCATTTCCCGTGGTGCTGAAGCCTGCCTCCAGCCAGTCATCTCTGGGTACGTTGTGTGCTGTCAGGGGCAGCTGTCATCTGCATGTGGAGAGTGAGTCTGTGGATCTGTCCTCCTTTTTGTTCAAGTGAAGCTGCCTTTTGCCATTTCAGAAGAAAGTGTTTGTCCTGCCTCCCAGCTGTAGAGAAGAGAAGGCGTGAGGATGGGCCTCCCTTTGAAGGCTCTAGGGGCCTGTCAGTAGGGAGGCCCCTTTGGGTGAGTGCCTTGAGGGCATATGAGGCAAAAGTGAGCGGCAAGAGCTGGCCTGATCAGCAGCTGTGAGAGCGCTTGCTCTCTGCTTCCTGGAGATGGGAAGTGACCAGGTCAGGGCTGTGAGTGGGTGTTCAGAGGAAGCACTGTTTCCAAGGCGTTGGAGGCCTAGAAGGGACTGGAAGGGCTGGAGAGTTGGGCTTTCTGTGTTGTGGGGCCCTTGGGGGTGTCCTGTGTGCTGCCATGTGTGGTGCTGTGCCCTGTGCACCACTGATGCACAGGCACGTGTTGGCTCAGTGTTGTGCTGCTCAGCATGGGAGGAGGTGTGTGGAGAGAGCAGTGCTCTGCTCCCAGAGGCCAGCCTGCCATCCCAGTGTCCTTGTGGGAGCCCTGGGTGAGCACTGGTGCTGACTGTGCTCCCTCCTTGGAGCATCCTGGTGTGAGCCAGGGATGCTTGCAGTTAGTTGTTTTCTGTCAGCTGAGGTTCAGGCTTGCAGTTTCTCAAGGTCTTGATGCTTCCTGAGTCTTTTGAGTTTTACGGACTCTGCTGGAGAAAGTGGTCTGCTCATTCCTTCAAGGGTTTCTGTGGAATCTGGACCCTGATTGTATCTTCCCATCTCAGACCATAGTGCATTCTAATCGATTCTGTCTTTCTTTCTTTCTAGGTTGCTCCAGTTGTGTAGGTTCCCCCTGCAATCCTCGAGCCACTGAGGATGGAGGCAGGATGCCAGGGTGTGTCCCTGTACCTGTCAGAATCTTTGCCACCATTGTGAGCCCTCTGTGAAAGCGGCTGCAAGTGAATGAGATGAGGCTATGCGTGGATGTGAAGGCTTCCATGAATGTGCCCATCTTCCATGGGTGACCTGGGGCGTGTGGGTTCACCTCCTGGTACCTCTGCTGTGCTGCACGTCCCACATCATACAGATGCTGTTACTGCCAGCACACTCAGGAAATGAGATTGTGCCCCTTCCTTTTCCGAGAAGGTTGTGGTGCCCTGTAGGATGAGTGAAAGACCCTTATAATGAAAGCCAGCATCTGTCGAGTGCCTTTGTGTGAGTGCCCCAAAGCCTTGGTAGCTTGAACGGAGGTCTCAGAGCCGTTGGGCTCCTGGCTCTGCGAGGGCTGAAGATGTGCCCAGGGCCAGGCTGCTCGTGGCACTCAACCCTCAGTGCTGTGTGAACCCAGCTGTGGAGCCTGGACTCCTGCTGCAGAGGCCACGCAGCCAGGAGAGCTGGCATTTCAGCAGCCCTCCATCCTGGGGCTGTCTCCTTGCTAGGGCCTCATTTCAAAACCTCTGCATCTTTGCAGAGGTCCCTCCATACTTAGGTGGAGATTCTTGAGCAGATGGGGATGGAAAGCAGCAGCCTGCTCTGCCCAAAGAGAGCAGGATCCTGCCCAGTGTAAAGAACTGCATCATGCCAGGAGCCAGCTCTGTGCTTGATCATTTGCACGTGCCTTGTGAGCCTGGAGTGCCTTGGCCACCTTTGGTGTTAGTGCAAGAGCTTCCCTGTGTGCCTGGGTTTTGGAGTCAAGGGAAGGCAGTGAGGAGAGCAGTGCCTGGGGCGTGTGCAAGTGGGGAGTGCCCTGCATGCCTGTCTTCTTGCTGGCACTTGGTTGCATGTAGTAGACGAGGCAGCTGTGTGGGGCAGAGACGGTGGCACAGCTGGCACAGCAGAGGTCTGGCGTTCTGTGGAGGGCTGTTGCAGTGCTGAGTTGCTCTGTCAGTGTCAGACAGCCTTTCCAGTGCAGCTGCTGCCTGGGCTGATCTCTCAACATTGGCCCTAGAAATGGAAGTGACATCCTGCTCTCAATTTGTAGGTGCTTGTATCCGTACTACGTGATACTAGATGGGAATGGTCTGTGTTGTAACTTTTTAGTGCCTGGAACAATACCGCTGTGTTAAGTGGCATACAAATAAGTAACTAACAAGGTCTTGGAAATCTGCGAGAAAGAACAGCGGTTGGTTACATATGGATTCTATGGCTTCCAGCCACAGAAAAACTATGAGAAGCAGTCAACATGAAGGTCAGAAGTTGAAGAGTAATGAAGTAGCGACTCCCAAAGTCAAGTGTGGCCCCTGAAATAAGTCTGCCCACGTGCGCAGTATAATAGCCCGGTTATGCGACTGGGGCGGAGTTGGGCTAGACTCCCTGCATTTGATGGCCCCATGTGCCAGGACACCTGCCTACCGCAAATAATCATAAATACCTGATTTTTTCCGAAGGAGAGAGAGGCTGCTACACAACAGAGGACCACTTTGCCTCCTCGGGGACGCCCGCAAAGATTGTCCCTGCCGACTCTCTCTCTCGCCATGCAGACGATCGGGACGAGCATTGGAGTGGTCCTACTCGAGATTACCATCGTGTCAGTCTGTTTGTAAGTATCTCCTGATAAACTGCTTGCTACTGAAGAGTGTGTGTGTGTGTGTCTGTGTGTGTGTTTGTGCTGACTTACCAAACCAGATGTTTGCCCCTGGGAATCTAACTACAACATAAATTGGTGATGAGAATGGGATTTCCGGGGTTTGCAGCATAATGTGATTAGTGAAGTGCACAGCTGTACTGAGGCTGCGAAACCTGCATTAGTGGGACTCGGTCACTGGGGTGCACAGTTGAATCGAGGCCTTCCAACCTGCATTGGTGAGACTCGGTCTGTGGAGTGCACAGCTGTACCGAGGCCGAGCAACCTGCATTGGTGGGACTCAGTCAGTGGGGTGCACAGCTGTACCAAGGCTTTGCCACCTGCATTGGTGGGACTCGGTAAGTGGAGTGCACAGCTGCACTGAGGCCTGGCAACCTGCATTTGTGGGTCTCGGTCACTGGGGTGCACAGCTGTACTCAGGCTTTACCACGTGCATTGGTGGGACTTGGTCAGTGGGGTTCACAGCTCTAATCAGGCTTCGCAACCTGCATTGGTGGCCCTAGGTCAGTGGTGTGCACAGCAGTACTGAGGCTGCACCACCTGCATTAGTGGGACTCCTGTAAGTGGAGTGACAGCTATACCGAGGCCTCGCCATGTGCATCGGTGGGGCTCGGTCTGTGGGGTACACAGCTGCACCGAGGCCTTGCCACCTGCATTGGTGGGACTCGGTCAGTGGGGTGCACAGCTGTAAAGAGGTTGCGCAAGCTGCATTGGTGGGACTCGGTCAGTGGGGTGCACAGCTGTACCGAGGCCTTACCACCTGAATTGGCGGGACTCAGTCAGTGGGGTGCATAGCTGTACCGAGGCGACCGACGCGCATTGGTGGGACTCTGTCAGTGGGGTGCGCAGTGCACTGAGGCCTTGCCACCTGCATTGGTGGGACTCGGTCAGTGGGGTGCACAGCTGTACCAAGGCCTCGCCACCTCCGTTGGTGGGACTCGGTCAGTGGGGTGAACAGCTGTACCGATGCCTCGCCACCTGCATTAGTGGGACTAGGTCAGTGGGGTGCACAGCTGCACCAAGGCCTTACCACCTGAATTGGTGGGACTCGGTCAGTGGGGTGCATAGCTGTACCGAGGCGACCGACGTGCATTGGTGGGACTCTATCAGTGGGGTGCACAGCTGCACTGAGGCCTTGCCACCTGCATTGGTGGGACTCGCTCAGTGGCGTGCAAAGCTGAACCGAGGCCTTGCCTCCTGCATTGGTGGGACTCGGTCTGTGGGGTGCACAGCTGTACCAAGGCCGTGCCACATGCATTGGTGGGACTCGGTCAGTGGGGTGAGAGCTGTACGGAGTCCGCACTACCTGCATTGGTGCGATTCGGTCAGTGGGGAGCACAGCTGTACCGAGGCCATGCCACCTGCATTGGTGGGACTTGGTCAGTGGGGTGCACAGCTGTACTTAAGCTTCGACACATGCTTTGGTGTGGTTCGGTAAGTAGAGTGCACAACTGAACTGAGGCCGCACCACCTGCATTTGTGGGACACGGTCAGTGGGGTGCAGAGTTCTACTCAGGCTTCGCAACCTGCATTGGTGGGCCTCGGTCAGTGGGGTGCACAGCTGAACCAAGGTCGAGCCACGTGCATTGGTGGGACTCAGTCAGTGGGGTGCACAGCTGTACCAAAGCCTCGCTTCCTCCGTTGGTGGGACTCGGTCAGTGGGGTGAACAGCTGTACCGAGGCCTGGCCACCTGCATTTGTGGGAGTAGGTCAGTGGTGTGCACAGCTGTACCAAGGCCGAGCCACGTGAATTGGTGGGACTCGGTAAGTGGGGTGAGAGCTGTACGGAGGCCTCGGAACAAGTACTGGTGGGACTCGGTCAGTGGGGTGAACAGCTCTACCGGGGCCTTGCCACCTGCATTGGTGGGACTCGGTCTGTGGGGTGCACAGCTGTACCGAGGCCTTGCCTCCTGCATTGGTGGGACTTGGTCACTGGTCTGCACAGCTGTACTCAGGCTTTGCCACGTGAATTGGTGGGACTCGGTCAGTGGGGTGAGAGCTGTACGGAGTCCGCACTACCTGCATTGGTGGGACTCTGTCAGTGGGGTGCCCAGCTGTACTCAGGCTTTGCCACGTGCATTGGTGGGATGCAGTCAGTGGGGTACACAGCTGTACCAAGGCCGAGCCACGTACATTGGTGGCACTGGGTCAGTGGGGTGAGAGCTGTACGGAGGCCGCACTACCTGCATTGGTGCGATTCGGTCAGATGAGTGACAGCTACATCGAGGCCTCGCCACCTGCATTGGTGGTTTCGGTCTGTGGTGTGCACAGCTGTACTAAAGCTTTGCAACCTGCATTGGTGGGACTCGGTCAGTGGGGTGCACAGCTGTACCGAGGCGAGCGAAGTGCATTGGTGGGACTCAGTCAGTGGGGTGCACAGCTGCACCAAGGCCTTGCCACCTGCATTAGTGGGACTCTGTCACTAGTGTGCACAGCTGCACCGAGGCCTCGCCACCTGCATTGGTGGGACTCAGTCAGTGGGGTGCACAGCTGTATTCAGGCTTTGCCACATGCATCAGTGGGGCTCGGTCTGTGGGGTGCACAGCGGCACCGAGGCCTCGCCACCTGCATTGGTGGGACTCGGTCATTGGGGTGCACAGCTGTACCGAGGCCTTGTCACCTGCATTGGTTGGACTCGGTCAGTGGTGTGCACAGCTGAACCGATGCCACACGACCTGCATTGTTGGGACTCGGTCAGTGTGGTGCACAGCTGCACTAAGGCCTTGCCACCTACATTGGTGGGACTCGATCAGTGGGGTGAACAGCTGAACCGAGGCCTTGCCGCCTGCATTAGTGGGACTACTGTCAGTGGGGTGCAGAGCTCTACTCAGGCTTCGCCACCTGCCTTGGTGGGCCTCGGTCAGTGGGGTGCACAGCTGAACCAAGGCCTCGCTTCCTCCGTTGGTGGGACTCGGTCAGTGGGGTGAACAGCTATACCGGATCCTGGCCACCTGCATTAGTGGGAGTAGGTCAGTGGTGTGCACAGCTGTACCAAGGCCGAGCCACGTGAATTGGTGGGATTTGGTAAGTGGGTTGAGAGCTGTACGGAGGTCTCGGCACAAGTACTGGTGGGACTCGGTCAGTGGGGTGCACAGCTCTACCGAGGCCTTGCCACCTGCTTTGGTGGGACTCGCTCAGTGGAGTGCAAGGCTGAACCGAGGCCTTGCCTCCTGCATTGGTGGGACTCGGTCTGTGGGGTGCACATATGTACCAAGGCTTAGCCACGTGCTTTGGTGGGACTCGGTCAGTGGGGTGAGAGCTGTACGGAGTCCGCACTACCTGCATTGGTGCGATTCGGTCAGTGGGGAGCACAGCTGTACCGAGGCCATGCCACCTGCATTGGTGGGACTTGGTCAGTGGGGTGCACAGCTGTACTCAAGCTTCGACACATGCTTTGCTGTGGTTCGGTTAGTAGGGTGCACAGCTGAACTGAGGCCGCACCACCTGCATTGCTGGGACTCGGTTAGTGGAGAGCACAGCTGTACCGAGGCCTTGCCTCCTGCATTGGTGGGACTCGGTCAGTGGAGTGCACAGCTGTACCGAGGCTGAGCCACGTGCATTGGTGCAATTCAGTCAGTATGGTGCACAGCTGTACCGAGGCCTTGCAACCTGCATTGGTGGGACTCGGTCAGTGGAGTGCACAGCTGTACCGAGGCCATGGCACCTGCATTGGTGGGACTCGGTCAGTGGGGTGCACAGCTGTACTCAGGGTTTGCCACGTACATTGGTTGGATGCGGTCAGTGGGGTGAGAGCTGTACGGAGGCCGCGCCACCTGCATTGGTGTGATTCAGTCAGTGGAGTGACAGCTACACCGAGTCCTCGCCACCTGCATTGGTGGTTTGGGTCTGTGGTGTGCACAGCTTTACTAAAGCTTCGCCACCTGCATTGGTGGGACTCGGTCTGTGGGGTGCACAGCTGTACCGACGCTAGCAAAGTGCATTGGTGGGACTCAGTCAGTGGGGTGCACAGCTGAATCGAGGCCTTGCCGCCTGCATTAGTGGGACTCCTGTCAGTGGAGTGACAGCTATACCGAGGCCTCGCCACCTGCATTTGTGGGACTCTGTCAGTGGTGTGCACAGCTGCACCGAGGCCTCGCCACCTGCATTGGTGGGAATCGGTCTGTGGGGAGCACAGCTGTACTCAGGCTTTGCCACATGCATCGGTGGGGCTCGGTCTGTGTGGTGCACAGCTGCACCGAGGCCTCGCCACCTACATTGGTGGGACTCGGTCACTGGGGTGCACAGCTGTAAAGATTTTGCGCCAGCTGCATTGGTGGGACTCTCTCATTGGGGTGCACAGATGTACCGATGCCTTGCCACCTCCATTGATGGGACTCGGTCAGTAGTGTGCACAGCTGAACCGATGCCACACCACCTGCATTGGTGGGAGTCGGCCAGTGGGGTGCACAGCTGCACCGTGGCCTTGCCACCTACATTGTTGGGACTCGATCAGTGGGGCGAACAGCTGAACCGAGGCATTGCCGCCTGCATTAGTGGGACTTCTGTCAGTGGACTGACAGCTATACCGAGGCCTCGCCACCTGCTTTTGTGGAACACAGTCAGTGGGGTGCAGAGCTCTACTCAGGCTTCGCCACCTGCATTGGTGGGCCTCGGTCAGTGGGGTGCATAGCTGAACCAAGGTCGAGCCACGTGCATTGGTGGGACTCAGTCAGTTGGGTGAGACCTGTACGGAGGCCTCGGCACAAGTACTGGTGGGACTCGGTCAGTGGGGTGAACAGCTGTACCGAGGCCTGGCCACCTGCATTAGTGGGAGTAGGTCAGTGGTGTGCACAGCTGTACCAAGGCCGAGCCACTTGAATTGGTGGGACTCGGTAAGTGGGGTGAGAGCTGTACGGAGGCCTCGGCACAAGTACTGGTGGGACTCGGTCAGTGGGGTGCACAGCTCTACCGAGGCCTTGCCACCTGCTTTGGTGGGACTCGCTCAGTGGCGTGCAAAGCTGAACCGTGGCCTTGCCTCCTACATTGGTGGGACTCGGTCTGTGGGGTGCACATCTGTACCAAGGCTGAGCCACGTGCATTGGTGGGACTCGGTCAGTGGGGTGAGAGCTGTACGGAGTCCGCACTACCTGCATTGGTGCGATTCGGTCAGTGGGGAGCACAGCTGTACCGAGGCCATGCCACCTGCATTGGTGGGACTTGGTCAGTGGGGTGCACAGCTGTACTCAAGCTTCGACACATGCTTTGCTGTGGTTCGGTTAGTAGGGTGCACAGCTGAACCGAGGCCGCACCACCTGCATTGCTGGGACTCGGTTAGTGGAGAGCACAGCTGTACCGAGGCCTTGCCTCCTGCATTGGTGGGACTCGGTCAGTGGAGTGCACAGCTGTACCGAGGCTGAGCCACGTGCATTGGTGCAATTCAGTCAGTATGGTGCACAGCTGTACCGAGGCCTTGCAACCTGCATTGGTGGGACTCGGTCAGTGGAGTGCACAGCTGTACCGAGGCCATGGCACCTGCATTGGTGGGACTCGGTCAGTGGGGTGCACAGCTGTACTCAGGGTTTGCCACGTACATTGGTTGGATGCGGTCAGTGGGGTGAGAGCTGTACGGAGGCCGCGCCACCTGCATTGGTGTGATTCAGTCAGTGGAGTGACAGCTACACCGAGTCCTCGCCACCTGCATTGGTGGTTTGGGTCTGTGGTGTGCACAGCTTTACTAAAGCTTCGCCACCTGCATTGGTGGGACTCGGTCTGTGGGGTGCACAGCTGTACCGACGCTAGCAAAGTGCATTGGTGGGACTCAGTCAGTGGGGTGCACAGCTGAATCGAGGCCTTGCCGCCTGCATTAGTGGGACTCCTGTCAGTGGAGTGACAGCTATACCGAGGCCTCGCCACCTGCATTTGTGGGACTCTGTCAGTGGTGTGCACAGCTGCACCGAGGCCTCGCCACCTGCATTGGTGGGAATCGGTCTGTGGGGAGCACAGCTGTACTCAGGCTTTGCCACATGCATCGGTGGGGCTCGGTCTGTGTGGTGCACAGCTGCACCGAGGCCTCGCCACCTACATTGGTGGGACTCGGTCACTGGGGTGCACAGCTGTAAAGATTTTGCGCCAGCTGCATTGGTGGGACTCTCTCATTGGGGTGCACAGATGTACCGATGCCTTGCCACCTCCATTGATGGGACTCGGTCAGTAGTGTGCACAGCTGAACCGATGCCACACCACCTGCATTGGTGGGAGTCGGCCAGTGGGGTGCACAGCTGCACCGTGGCCTTGCCACCTACATTGTTGGGACTCGATCAGTGGGGCGAACAGCTGAACCGAGGCATTGCCGCCTGCATTAGTGGGACTTCTGTCAGTGGACTGACAGCTATACCGAGGCCTCGCCACCTGCTTTTGTGGAACACAGTCAGTGGGGTGCAGAGCTCTACTCAGGCTTCGCCACCTGCATTGGTGGGCCTCGGTCAGTGGGGTGCATAGCTGAACCAAGGTCGAGCCACGTGCATTGGTGGGACTCAGTCAGTTGGGTGAGACCTGTACGGAGGCCTCGGCACAAGTACTGGTGGGACTCGGTCAGTGGGGTGAACAGCTGTACCGAGGCCTGGCCACCTGCATTAGTGGGAGTAGGTCAGTGGTGTGCACAGCTGTACCAAGGCCGAGCCACTTGAATTGGTGGGACTCGGTAAGTGGGGTGAGAGCTGTACGGAGGCCTCGGCACAAGTACTGGTGGGACTCGGTCAGTGGGGTGCACAGCTCTACCGAGGCCTTGCCACCTGCTTTGGTGGGACTCGCTCAGTGGCGTGCAAAGCTGAACCGTGGCCTTGCCTCCTACATTGGTGGGACTCGGTCTGTGGGGTGCACATCTGTACCAAGGCTGAGCCACGTGCATTGGTGGGACTCGGTCAGTGGGGTGAGAGCTGTACGGAGTCCGCACTACCTGCATTGGTGTGATTCGGTCAGTGGAGAGCACAGCTGTACCGAGGCCATGCCACCTGCATTGGTGGGACTTGGTCAGTGGGGTGCACAGCTGTACTCAAGCTTCGACACATTCTTTGCTGTGGTTCGGTTAGTAGGGTGCACAGCTGAACCGAGGCCGCACAACCTGCATTGCTGGGACTCGGTTACTGGAGAGCACAGCTGCACCGAGGCCGAGACACGTGCATTGGTGGGACTCGGTCAGTGGGGTGCACAGCTGAATCGAGGCCTTGCAACCTGCATTGGTGCGATTCAGTCAGTAGGGTGCACAGCTGTACCGAGGCCGAGCCACCTGCTTTGGTGCGATTCGGTCAGTGGAGTGACAGCTACACCGAGGCCTCGCCACCTGCATTGGTGGTTTCGGTCTGTGGGGTGCACAGCTGCACCGAGGCCTCGCCACCTGCATTGGTGGGACTCGGTCAGTGGGGTGCACAGCTGTAAAGAGGTTGTGCCAGCTTCATTGGTGGGACTCTGTCATTGGGGTGCACAGCTGTACCGAGGACGCACCACCTGCATTGGTGGGACTCGATCAGTGGGGTGAACAGCTGAACCGAGGCCTTGCTGCCTGCATTAGTGGGACTCCTATCAGTGGAGTGACAGCTATACCGAGGCCTCGCCACCTGCAATTGTGGGACTCGGCCAGTGGGGTGCACAGCTGCACCGTGGCCTTGCCACCTACATTGGTGGGACTCGATCAGTGGGGTGAACAGCTGAACCGAGGCCTGGCCACATGCATTAGTGGGAGTAGGTCAGTGGTGTGCACAGCTGTACCAAGGCCGAGCCACGTGAATTGGTGGGACTCGGTAAGTGGGGTGAGAGCTGTACGGAGGCCTCGGCACAAGTACTGGTGGGACTCGATCAGTGGGGTGCACAGCTGTACCGAGGCCTTGCCACCAGCTTTGGTGGGACTCGGTCAGTGGAGTGCATAGCTGAACCGACGCCTTGCCTCCTGCATTGGTTGGACTCGGTCTGTGGGGTGCACAGCTGTACCAAGGCCGTGCCACGTGCATTGGTGGGACTCGGTCTGTGGGGTGAGAGCTGTACGGAGTCCGCACTACCTGCATTGGTGCGATTCGGTCAGTGGGGAGCACAGCTGTACCGAGGCCATGCCACCTGCATTGGTGGGACTTGGTCAGTGGGGTGCACAGCTGTACTCAAGCTTCGACACATGCTTTGGTGTGGTTCGGTAAGTAGGGTGCACAGCTGAACCGAGGCCGCAACACCTGCATTGCTGGGACTCGGTTAGTGGGGTGCACAGCTGTACCGAGGCCGAGCCACGTGCATTGGTGGGACGCGGTCAGTGGAGTGCACAGCTGAACAGAGGCCTTGCATCCGGCATTGGTGCGATTCAGTCAATGGGGTGCACAGCTGTACCGAGGCCATGCCAACTGCATTGGTGGGACTCGGTCAGTGGAGTGCACAGCTGTACTCAGGCTTTGCCACGTGCATTGGTGGGATGCGGTCAGTGGGGTGCACAGCTGTACCAAGGCCGAGCCACGTACATTGGTGGCACTGGGTCAGTGGGGTGAGAGCTGTACGGAGGCCGCACCGCCTGCATTGGTGCGATTCGGTCAGTGGAGTGACAGCTACACTGAGGCCTCGCCACCTGCATTGGTGGTTTCGGTCTGTGGTGTGCACAGCTGTACTAAAGCTTCGCCACCTGAATTGGTGGTTTCGGTCTGTGGTGTGCACAGCTGTACTAAAGCTTCACCACCTGCATTGGTGGGACTCGGTCAGTGGGGTGCACAGCTGCACCGAGGCCTCGCCACCTGCATTGGTGGAACTCAGTCAGTGGGGTGAACAGCTGAACCGAGGCCTTGCCGCCTGCATTAGTGGGACTCCTGTCAGTGGAGTAAGAGCTATACCGAGGCCTTGCAACCTGCATTGGTGCGATTCAGTCAGTGGGGAGCACAGCTGTACCAAGGCCATGCCACGTGAATTGGTGGGACTCGGTAAGTGGGGTGAGAGCTGTACGGAGGCCTCGGCACAAGTACTGGTGGGTCTCGGTCAGTAGGGTGCACAGCTCTATCGAGGCCTTGCCACCTGCTTTGGTGGGACTCGGTCAGTGGAGTGCACAGCTGAACCGAGGCCTTGCCTCCTGCATTGGTGGGAATCGGTCTGTGGGGTGCACAGCTGTACCAAGGCTGTGCCACGTGCATTGGTGGGACTCTGTCAGTGGGGTGAGAGCTGTACGGAGTCCGCACTACCTGCATTGGTGCGATTCGGTCAGTTGGGAGCACAGCTGTACCGAGGCCATGCCACCTGCATTGGTGGGACTTGGTCAGTGGGGTGCACAGCTGTACTCAAGCTTCGACACATGCTTTGGTGTGGTTCGGTAAGTGGGGTGCACACCTTTACCGAGGCCTGGCCACCTGCATTGGTGGGACTCGGGTCAGTGGAGAGCACAGCTGCACCGAGGCCTTGCCACCTGCATTGGTGGGACTCGGTCAGTGGAGTGCACAGCTGTACCGAGGCCGAGCCACCTGCATTGGTGGGACTCGGTCAGTGGGGTGCACAGCTGAACCGAGGCCTTGCCACCTGCATTGGTGGGACTTGGTCACTGGGGTGCACAGCTGTACTCACACTTTGCCACGTGCATTGGTGGGACTCGGTCTGTGGGGTGCACAGCTGTACCAAGGCCGAGCCATGTGCATTGGTGGGAATCGGTCTGTGGGGTGAGAACTGTACGGAGTCCGCACTACCTTCATTGGTGCTATTCAGTCAGTGGGGTGCACAGCTGTACCGAGGCCATGCCACCTGCATTGGTGGGACTCGGTCAGTGGGGTGCACAGCTGTACCGAAGCTTCGACACATGCTTTGGTGTGGTTCGGTAAGTACGGTGCACAGCTGAACCGAGGCCGCACAACCTGCATTGGTGGGACTCGGTTAGTGTGGTGCACAGCTGTACCGAGGCCGAGCCACGTGCATTGGTGGGACGCGGTCAGTGGAGTGCACAGCTGAACAGAGGCCTTGCATCCGGCATTGGTGCGATTCAGTCAGTGGGGTGCACAGCTGTACCGAGGCCATGCCAACTGCATTGGTGGGACTCGGTCAGTGGAGTGCACAGCTGTACTCAGGCTTTGCCACGTGCATTGGTGTGATGCGGTCAGTGGGGTGCACAGCTGTACCAAGGCCGAGCCACGTACATTGGTGGCACTGGGTCAGTGGGGTGAGAGCTGTACGGAGGCCGCACCGCCTGCATTGGTGCGATTCGGTCAGTGGAGTGACAGCTACACCGAGGCCTCGCCACCTGCATTGGTGGTTTCGGTCTGTGGTGTGCACAGCTGTACTAAAGCTTCGCCACCTGAATTGGTGGTTTCGGTCTGTGGTGTGCACAGCTGTACTAAAGCTTCACCACCTGCATTGGTGGGACTCGGTCAGTGGGGTGCACAGCTGCACCGAGGCCTCGCCACCTGCATTGGTGGAACTCAGTCAGTGGGGTGAACAGCTGAACCGAGGCCTTGCCGCCTGCATTAGTGGGACTCCTGTCAGTGGAGTAAGAGCTATACTGAGGCCTTGCAACCTGCATTGGTGCCATTCAGTCAGTGGGGAGCACAGCTGTACCAAGGCCATGCCACGTGAATTGGTGGGACTCGGTAAGTGGGGTAAGAGCTGTACGGAGGCCTCGGCACAAGTACTGGTGGGTCTCGGTCAGTAGGGTGCACAGCTCTATCGAGGCCTTGCCACCTGCTGTGGTGGGACTCGGTCAGTGGAGTGCACAGCTGAACCGAGGCCTTGCCTCCTGCATTGGTGGGAATCGGTCTGTGGGGTGCACAGCTGTACCAAGGCTGTGCCACGTGCATTGGTGGGACTCTGTCAGTGGGGTGAGAGCTGTACGGAGTCCGCACTACCTGCATTGGTGCGATTCGGTCAGTTGGGAGCACAGCTGTACCGAGGCCATGCCACCTGCATTGGTGGGACTTGGTCAGTGGGGTGCACAGCTGTACTCAAGGTTCGACACATGCTTTGGTGTGGTTCGGTAAGTGGGGTGCACACCTTTACCGAGGCCTGGCCACCTGCATTGGTGGGACTCGGGTCAGTGGAGAGCACAGCTGCACCGAGGCCTTGCCACCTGCATTGGTGGGACTCGGTCAGTGGAGTGCACAGCTGTACCGAGGCCGAGCCACCTGCATTGGTGGGACTCGGTCAGTGGGGTGCACAGCTGAACCGAGGCCTTGCCACCTGCATTGGTGGGACTTGGTCACTGGGGTGCACAGCTGTACTCACACTTTGCCACGTGCATTGGTGGGACTCGGTCTGTGGGGTGCACAGCTGTACCAAGGCCGAGCCATGTGCATTGGTGGGAATCGGTCTGTGGGGTGAGAACTGTACGGAGTCCGCACTACCTTCATTGGTGCTATTCAGTCAGTGGGGTGCACAGCTGTACCGAGGCCATGCCACCTGCATTGGTGGGACTCGGTCAGTGGGGTGCACAGCTGTACCGAAGCTTCGACACATGCTTTGGTGTGGTTCGGTAAGTACGGTGCACAGCTGAACCGAGGCCGCACAACCTGCATTGGTGGGACTCTGTCAGTGGAGAGCACAGCTGCACCGTGGCCTTGCCACCTACATTGGTGGGACTCGGTCAGTGGAGTGCACAGCTGTACCGAGGCCGAGTCACGTGCATTGGTGGGAATCGGTCTGTGGGGTGCACAGCTGTACCAAGGCCGAGCCACGTGAACTGGTGGGACTCGGTAAATGGGGTGAGAGCTGTACGGAGGCCACGGCACAAGTACTGGTGGGACTCGGTCAGTGGGGTGCACAGCTCTACCGAGGCCTTGCCACCAGCTTTGGTGGGACTCGGTCAGTGGAGTGCATAGCTGAACCGACGCCTTGCCTCCTGCATTGGTTGGACTCGGTCTGTGGGGTGCACAGCTGTACCAAGGCCGTGCCACGTGCATTGGTGGGACTCGGTCACTGGGGTGAGAGCTGTACGGAGTCCGCACTACCTGCATTGGTGCGATTCGGTCAGTGGGGTGCACAGCTGTACCAAGGCTGAGCCACGTACATTGGTGGCACTGGGTCAGTGGGGTGAGAGCTGTACGGAGGCCGCACCGCCTGCATTGGTGCGATTCGGTCAGTGGAGTGACAGCTACACCGAGGCCTCGCCACCTGCATTGGTGGTTTCGGTCTGTGGTGTGCACAGCTGTACTAAAGCTTCGCCACCTGAATTGGTGGTTTCGGTCTGTGGTGTGCACAGCTGTACTAAAGCTTCACCACCTGCATTGGTGGGACTCGGTCAGTGGGGTGCACAGCTGCACCAAGGCCTCGCCACCTGCATTGGTGGAACTCAGTCAGTGGGGTGAACAGCTGAACCGAGGCCTTGCCGCCTGCATTAGTGGGACTCCTGTCAGTGGAGTAAGAGCTATACCGAGGCCTTGCAACCTGCATTGGTGCCATTCAGTCAGTGGGGAGCACAGCTGTACCAAGGCCATGCCACGTGAATTGGTGGGACTCGGTAAGTGGGGTGAGAGCTGTACGGAGGCCTCGGCACAAGTACTGGTGGGTCTCGGTCAGTAGGGTGCACAGCTCTATCGAGGCCTTGCCACCTGCTTTGGTGGGACTCGGTCAGTGGAGTGCACAGCTGAACCGAGACCTTGCCTCCTGCATTGGTGGGAATCGGTCTGTGGGGTGCACAGCTGTACCAAGGCCGAGCCACGTGAACTGGTGGGACTCGGTAAGTGGGGTGAGAGCTGTACGGAGGCCACGGCACAAGTACTGGTGGGACTCGGTCAGTGGGGTGCACAGCTCTACCGAGGCCTTGCCACCAGCTTTGGTGGGACTCGGTCAGTGGAGTGCATAGCTGAACCGACGCCTTGCCTCCTGCATTGGTGGGACTCGGTCTGTGGGGTGCACAGCTGTACCAAGGCCGTGCCACGTGCATTGGTGGGACTCGGTCAGTGGGGTGAGAGCTGTACGGAGTCCGCACTACCTGCATTGGTGCGATTCGGTCAGTGGGGAGCACAGCTGTACCGAGGCCATGCCACCTGCATTGGTGGGACTTGGTCAGTGGGGTGCACAGCTGTACTCAAGCTTCGACACATGCTTTGGTGTGGTTCGGTAAGTGGGGTGCACACCTTTACCGAGGCCTGGCCACCTGCATTGGTGGGACTCGGGTCAGTGGAGAGCACAGCTGCACCGAGGCCTTGCCACCTGCATTGGTGGGACTCGGTCAGTGGAGTGCACAGCTGTACCGAGGCCGAGCCACCTGCATTGGTGGGACTCGGTCAGTGGGGTGCACAGCTGAACCGAGGCCTTGCCACCTGCATTGGTGGGACTTGGTCACTGGGGTGCACAGCTGTACTCACACTTTGCCACGTGCATTGGTGGGACTCAGTCTGTGGGGTGCACAGCTGTACCAAGGCCGAGCCATGTGCATTGGTGGGAATCGGTCTGTGGGGTGAGAACTGTACGGAGTCCGCACTACCTTCATTGGTGCTATTCAGTCAGTGGGGTGCACAGCTGAACCGAGGCCGCACAACCTGCATTGGTGGGACTCGGTCAGTGGAGAGCACAGCTGCACCGTGGCCTTGCCACCTACATTGGTGGGACTCGGTCAGTGGAGTGCACAGCTGTACCGAGGCCGAGTCACGTGCATTGGTGGGAATCGGTCTGTGGGGTGCACAGCTGTACCAAGGCCGAGCCACGTGAACTGGTGGGACTCGGTAAGTGGGGTGAGAGCTGTACGGAGGCCACGGCACAAGTACTGGTGGGACTCGGTCAGTGGGGTGCACAGCTCTACCGAGGCCTTGCCACCAGCTTTGGTGGGACTCGGTCAGTGGAGTGCATAGCTGAACCGACGCCTTGCCTCCTGCATTGGTTGGACTCGGTCTGTGGGGTGCACAGCTGTACCAAGGCCGTGCCACGTGCATTGGTGGGACTCGGTCAGTGGGGTGAGAGCTGTACGGAGTCCGCACTACCTGCATTGGTGCGATTCGGTCAGTGGGGAGCACAGCTGTACCGAGGCCATGCCACCTGCATTGGTGGGACTTGGTCAGTGGGGTGCACAGCTGTACTCAAGCTTCGACACATGCTTTGGTGTGGTTCGGTAAGTAGGGTGCACAGCTGAACCGAGGCCGCAAGACCTGCATTGCTGGGACTCGATTAGTGGGGTGCACAGCTTTACCGAGGCCGAGCCACGTGCATTGGTGGGACTCGGTCAGTGGAGTGCACAGCTGAACAGAGGCCTTGCATCCGGCATTGGTACGATTCAGTCAGTGGGGTGCACAGCTGTACCGAGGCCATGCCAACTGCATTGGTGGGACTCGGTCAGTGGAGTGCACAGCTGTACTCAGGCTTTGCCACGTGCATTGGTGGGATGCGGTCAGTGGGGTGCACAGCTGTACCAAGGCCGAGCCACGTACATTGGTGGCACTGGGTCAGTGGGGTGAGAGCTGTACGGAGGCCGCACCGCCTGCATTGGTGCGATTCGGTCAGTGGAGTGACAGCTACACCGAGGCCTCGCCACCTGCATTGGTGGTTTCGGTCTGTGGTGTGCACAGCTGTACTAAAGCTTCACCACCTGCATTGGTGGGACTCGGTCAGTGGGGTGAACAGCTGAACCGAGGCCTTGCCGCCTGCATTAGTGGGACTCCTGTCAGTGGAGTAAGAGCTATACCGAGGCCTTGCAACCTGCATTGGTGCGATTCAGTCAGTGGGGAGCACAGCTGTACCAAGGCCATGCCACGTGAATTGGTGGTACTCGGTAAGTGGGGTGAGAGCTGTACGGAGGCCTCGGCACAAGTACTGGTGGGTCTCGGTCAGTGGGGTGCACAGCTGTACCGAGGCCTTGCCACCTGCTTTGGTGGGACTCGGTCAGTGGAGTACACAGCTGAACCGAGGCCTTGCCTCCTGCATTGGTGGGAATCGGTCTGTGGGGTGCACAGCTGTACCAAGGCTGTGCCACGTGCATTGGTGGGACTCTGTCAGTGGGGTGAGAGCTGTACGGAGTCCGCACTACCTGCATTGGTGAGATTCGGTCAGTTGGTAGCACAGCTGTACCAAGGCCATGCCACCTGCATTGGTGGGACTTGGTCAGTGTGGTGCACAGCTGTACTCAAGCTTCGACACATGCTTTGGTGTGGTTCGGTAAGTGGGGTGCACAGCTGTACCGAGGCCTGGCCACCTGCATTGGTGGGACTCGGGTCAGTGGAGAGCACAGCTGCACCGAGGCCTTGCCACCTGCATTGGTGGGACTCGGTCAGTGGAGTGCACAGCTGTACCGAGGCCTTGCCACCTGCATTGGTGGGACTCGGTCAGTGGGGTGCACAGCTGAACCGAGGCCTTGCCACCTGCATTGGTGGGACTTGGTCAGTGGGGTGCACAGCTGTACTCACACTTTGCCACGTGCATTGGTGGCACTCTGTCAGTGGGGTGCACAGCTGTACCAAGGCCGAGCCATGTGCATTGTTGGGAATCGGTCTGTGGGGTGAGAACTGTACGGAGTCCGCACTACCTTCATTGGTGCTATTCAGTCAGTGGGGTGCACAGCTGTACCGAGGCCATGCCACCCGCATTGGTTGGACTCGGTCAGTGGGGTGCACAGCTGTACCGAAGATTCGACACATGCTTTGGTGTGGTTCGGTAAGTACGGTGCACAGCTGAACCGAGGCCGCACAACCTGCATTGGTGGGACTCTGTCAGTGGAGACCACAGCTGCACCGTGGGCTTGCAACCTGCATTGGTGGGACTCGGTCAGTGGAGTGCAAAGCTGTACCGAGGCCGAGCCACATGCATTGGTGGGAATCGGTCTGTGGGGTGCACAGCTGTACCAAGGCCGAGCCACGTGAACTGGTGGGACTCGGTAAGTGGGGTGACAGCTGTACGGAGGCCACGGCACAAGTACTGGTGGGACTCGGTCAGTGGGGTGAACAGCTCTACCGAGGCCTTGCCACCAGCTTTGGTGGGACTCGGTCAGTGGAGTGCATAGCTGAACCGACGCCTTGCCTCCTGCATTGGTTGGACTCGGTCTGTGGGGTGCACAGCTGTACCAAGGCCGTGCCACGTGCATTGGTGGGACTCGGTCAGTGGGGTGAGAGCTGTACGGAGTCCGCACTACCTGCATTGGTGCGATTCGGTCAGTGGGGAGCACAGCTGTACCGAGGCCATGCAACCTGCATTGGTGGGACTTGGTCAGTGGGGTGCACAGCTGTACTCAAGCTTCGACACATGCTTTGGTGTGGTTCGGTAAGTAGGGTGCACAGCTGAACCGAGGCCGCAAGACCTGCATTGCTGGGACTCGATTAGTGGGGTGCACAGCTTTACCGAGGCCGAGCCACGTGCATTGGTGGGACTCGGTCAGTGGAGTGCACAGCTGAACAGAGGCCTTGCATCCGGCATTGGTACGATTCAGTCAGTGGGGTGCACAGCTGTACCGAGGCCATGCCAACTGCATTGGTGGGACTCAGTCAGTGGAGTGCACAGCTGTACTCAGGCTTTGCCACGTGCATTGGTGGGATGCGGTCAGTGGGGTGCACAGCTGTACCAAGGCCGAGCCACGTACATTGGTGGCACTGGGTCAGTGGGGTGAGAGCTGTACGGAGGCCGCACCGCCTGCATTGGTGCGATTCGGTCAGTGGAGTGACAGCTACACCGAGGCCTCGCCACCTGCATTGGTGGTTTCGGTCTGTGCTGTGCACAGCTGTACTAAAGCTTCGCCACCTGAATTGGTGGTTTCGGTCTGTGGTGTGCACAGCTGTACTAAAGCTTCACCACCTGCATTGGTGGGACTCGGTCAGTGGGGTGAACAGCTGAACCGAGGCCTTGCCGCCTGCATTAGTGGGACTCCTGTCAGTGGAGTAAGAGCTATACCGAGGCCTTGCAACCTGCATTGGTGCGATTCAGTCAGTGGGGAGCACAGCTGTACCAAGGCCATGCCACGTGAATTGGTGGTACTCGGTAAGTGGGGTGAGAGCTGTACGGAGGCCTCGGCACAAGTACTGGTGGGTCTCGGTCAGTGGGGTGCACAGCTGTACCGAGGCCTTGCCACCTGCTTTGGTGGGACTCGGTCAGTGGAGTACACAGCTGAACCGAGGCCTTGCCTCCTGCATTGGTGGGAATCGGTCTGTGGGGTGCACAGCTGTACCAAGGCTGTGCCACGTGCATTGGTGGGACTCTGTCAGTGGGGTGAGAGCTGTACGGAGTCCGCACTACCTGCATTGGTGAGATTCGGTCAGTTGGTAGCACAGCTGTACCGAGGCCATGCCACCTGCATTGGTGGGACTTGGTCAGTGTGGTGTACAGCTGTACTCAAGCTTCGACACATGCTTTGGTGTGGTTCGGTAAGTGGGGTGCACAGCTGTACCGAGGCCTGGCCACCTGCATTGGTGGGACTCGGGTCAGTGGAGAGCACAGCTGCACCGAGGCCTTGCCACCTGCATTGGTGGGACTCGGTCAGTGGAGTGCACAGCTGTACCGAGGCCTTGCCACCTGCATTGGTGGGACTCGGTCAGTGGGGTGCACAGCTGAACCGAGGCCTTGCCACCTGCATTGGTGGGACTTGGTCAGTGGGGTGCACAGCTGTACTCACACTTTGCCACGTGCATTGGTGGCACTCTGTCAGTGGGGTGCACAGCTGTACCAAGGCCGAGCCATGTGCATTGGTGGGAATCGGTCTGTGGGGTGAGAACTGTACGGAGTCCGCACTACCTTCATTGGTGCTATTCAGTCAGTGGGGTGCACAGCTGTACCGAGGCCATGCCACCTGCATTGGTTGGACTCGGTCAGTGGGGTGCACAGCTGTACCGAAGATTCGACACATGCTTTGGTGTGGTTCGGTAAGTACGGTGCACAGCTGAACCGAGGCCGCACAACCTGCATTGGTGGGACTCTGTCAGTGGAGAGCACAGCTGCACCGTGGGCTTGGAACCTGCATTGGTGGGACTCGGTCAGTGGAGTGCAAAGCTGTACCGAGGCCGAGCCACATGCATTGGTGGGAATCGGTCTGTGGGGTGCACAGCTGTACCAAGGCCGAGCCACGTGAACTGGTGGGACTCGGTAAGTGGGGTGACAGCTGTACGGAGGCCTCGGCACAAGTACTGGTGGGACTCGATCAGTGGGGTGCACAGCTCTACCGAGGCCTTGCCACCTGCTTTGGTGGGACTCAGTCAGTGGAGTGCACAGCTGTACCGAGGCCGAGCCACCTGCATTTGTGGGACTCGCTCAGTGGCGTGCAAAGCTGAACCGAGGCCTTGCCTCCTGCATTGGTGGGACTCGGTCTGTGGGGTGCACAGCTGTACCAAGGCCGTGCCACATGCATTGGTGGGACTCGGTCAGTGGGGTGAGAGCTGTACGGAGTCCGCACTACCTGCATTGGTGCGATTCGGTCAGTGGGGAGCACAGCTGTACCGAGGCCATGCCACCTGCATTGGTGGGACTTGGTCAGTGGGGTGCACAGCTGTACTCAAGCTTCGACACATGCTTTGGTGTGGTTTGGTAAGTAGGGTGCACAGCTGAACCGAGGCCGCAACACCTGCATTGCTGGGACTCGGTTAGTGGAGAGAACAGCTGTACCGAGGCCATGCCAACTGCATTGGTGGGACTCGGTCAGTGGGGTGCACAGCTGTACCAAGGCCGTACCACGTGAATTGGTGGGACTCAGTAAGTTGGGTGAGAGCTGTACAGAGGCCTCGGCACAAGTACTGGTGGGACTCGGTCAATGGAGTGCACAGCTGAACCGAGGCCTTGCCACCAGCTTTGGTGGGACTCGGTCAGTGGAGTGCACAGCTGAACCGAGGCCTTGCCTCCTGCATTGGTGGAACTCGGTCTGTGTGGTGCACAGCTGTACGAAGGCCGTGCCACGTGCATTGGTGGGACTCGGTCAGTGGGGTGAGAGCTGTACGGAGTCCGCACTACCTGCATTGGTGCGATTCGGTCAGTGGGGAGCACAGCTGTAACGAGGCCATGCCACCTGCATTGGTGGGACTTGGTCAGTGGGTTGCACAGCTGTACTCAAGCTTCGACACATGCTTTGGTGTGGTTCGGTAAGTGGGGTGCACAGCTGTACCGAGGCCTGGCCACCTGCATTGGTGGGACTCGGGTCAGTGGAGAGCACAGCTGCACCGAGGCCTTGCCACCTGCATTGGTGGGACTCGGTCAGTGGCGTGCAAAGCTGAACCGAGGCCTTGCCTCCTGCATTGGTGGGACTCGGTCTGTGGGGTACACAGCTGTTCCAAGGCCGTGCCACGTACATTGGTGGGACTTGGTCAGTGGGGTGAGAGCTGTACGGAGGCCGCACCACCTGCATTGGTGCGATTCGGTCAGTGGAGTAACAGCTACACCGAGGCCTCGCCACCTGCATTGGTGGTTTCGGTCTGTGGTGTGCACAGGTGTACTAAAGCTTCGCCACCTGCATTGGTGGGACTCGGTCAGTGGGGTGCACAGCTGCACCGAGGCCTTGCCACCTGCATTGGTGATTTCGGTCTGTGGTGTGCACAGGTATACTAAAGCTTCGCCACCTGCATTGGTGGGACTCGGTCAGTGGGGTGAGAGCTGTACGGAGTCCGCACTACCTGCATTGGTGCGATTCGGTCAGTGGGGAGCACAGCTGTACCGAGGCCGTGCCACGTGAATTGGTGGGACTCGGTCAGTGGGGTGCACAGCTGTACTCAAGTTTCGACACATGCTTTGGTGTGGTTCGGTAAGTAGGGTGCACAGCTGAACCGAGGCCGCAAGACCTCCATTGCTGGGACTCGGTTAGTGGAGAGCACAGCTGTACCGAGGCCGAGCCACGTGCATTGGTGGGACTCGGTCAGTGGGGTGCACAGCTGAACAGAAGCCTTGCAACCTGCATTGGTGCGATTCAGTCAGTGGGGTGCACAGCTGTACCGAGGCCATGCCAACTGCATTGGTGGGACTCGGTCAGTGGAGTGCACAGCTGTACTCAGGCTTTGCCACGTGCATTGGTGGGATGCGGTCAGTGGGGTGCACAGCTGTACCAAGGCCGAGCCACGTACATTGGTGGCACTGGGTCAGTGGGGTGAGAGCTGTACGGAGGCCGCACCACCTGCATTGGTGCGATTCGGTCAGTGGAGTGACAGCTACACCGAGGCCTCGCCACCTGCATTGGTGGTTTCGGTCTGTGGTGTGCACAGCTGTACTAAAGCTTCGCCACCTGCATTGGTGGGACTCGGTCAGTGGGGTGCACAGCTGCACTGAGGCCTTGCCACCTGCATTGGTGGGACTCGGTCAGTGGGGTGCACAGCTGCACCAAGGCCTTGCCACCTGCATTGGTGGGACTCGGTCAGTGGGGTGAACAGATGAACCGAGGCCTTGCCGCCTGCATTAGTGGGACTCCTGTCAGTGGAGTAAGAGCTATACCGAGGCCTTGCAACCTGCATTGGTGCAATTCAGTCAGTGGGGAGCACAGCTGTACCATGGCCGTGCCACGTGAATTGGTGGGACTCGGTAAGTGGGGTGAGAGCTGTACGGAGGCCTCGGCACAAGTACTGGTGGGACTCGGTCAGTGGGGTGCACAGCTCTACCGAGGCCTTGCCACCTGCTTTGGTTGGACTCAGTCAGTGGAGAGCACAGCTGCACCGAGGCCTTGCCACCTGCATTGGTTGGACTCAGTCAGTGGAGTGCACAGCTGTACTCAAGCTTCCACACATGCTTTGGTGTGGTTCGGTAAGTAGGGTGCACAGCTGAACCGAGGCCGCACAACCTGCATTGGTGGGACTCGGTCAGTGGAGAGCACAGCTGCACCGAGGCCTTGCCACCTGCATTTGTGGGACTCGGTCAGTGGAGAGCACAGCTGCACCGAGGCCTTGCCACCTGCATTGGTGGGACTCGGTCAGTGGAGTGCACAGCTGTACCGAGGCCGAGCCACATGCATTGGTGGGAATCGGTCTGTGGGGTGCACAGCTGTACCGAGGCCTTGCCGCCTGCATTAGTGGGACTCCTGTCAGTGGTGTAAGAGCTATACCGAGGCCTTCCAACTTGCATTGGTGCGTTTCAGTCAGTAGGGAGCACAGCTGTACTAAAGCTTCTCCACCTGCATTGGTGGGACTCGGTCAGTGGGGTGCACAGCTGTACTCAGGCTTTGCCACGTGCATTGGTGGGACTCGGTCAGTGGGGTGCACAGCTGTACCAAGGCCGAGCCACGTACATTGGTGGCTCTGGGTCAGTGGGGTGAGAGCTGTACGGAGGCCGCACCACCTGCATTGGTGCGATTCGGTCAGTGGAGTGACAGCTACACCGAGGCCTCGCCACCTGCATTGGTGGTTTCGGTCTGTGGTGTGCACAGCTGTACTAAAGCTTCTCCACCTGCATTGGTGGGACTCGGTCAGTGGGGTGCACAGCTGCACTGAGGCCTTGCCACCTGCATTGGTGGGACTCGGTCAGTGGCGTGCAAAGCTGAACCGAGGCCTTGCCTCCTGCATTGGTGGGACTCGGTCTGTGGGGTGCACAGCTGTACCAAGGCCGTGCCACGTGTATTGTTGGGACTCGGTCAGTGGGGTGAGAGCTGTACGGAGTCCGCACTACCTGCATTGGTGCGATTCGGTCAGTGGGGAGCACAGCTGTACCGAGGCCATGCCACCTGCATTGGTGGGACTTGGTCAGTGGGGTGCACAGCTGTACACAAGCTTCGACACATGCTTTGGTGTGGTTCGGTAAGCAGGGTGCACAGCTGAACCGAGGCCGCAACACCTGCATTGCTAGGACTCGGTTAGTGGGGTGCACAGCTGCACCGAGGCCTTGCCACCTGCATTGGTGGGACTCGGTCAGTGGGGTGCACAGCTGCACCGAGGCCTTGCCACCTGCATTAGTGGGACTCCTGTCAGTGGAGTAAGAGCTATACCGAGGCCTTGCCACCTGCATTGGTGCGATTCAGTCAGTGGGGAGCACAGCTGTACCAAGGCCGTGCCACGTGAATTGGTGGGACTCGGTAAGTGGGGTGAGAGCTGTACGGAGGCCTCGGCACAGTACTGGTGGGACTCGGTCAGTGGGGTGCACAGCTCTACTGAGGCCTTGCCACCTGCTTTGGTTGGACTCGGTCAGTGGAGTGCACAGCTGAACCGAGGCCTTGCAACCTGCATTGGTGGGACTCGGTCTGTGTGGTGCACAGCTGTACCAAGGCCGTCCCACGTGCATTGGTGGGACTCGGTCAGTGGGGTGAGAGCTGTACGGAGTCCGCACTACCTGCATTGGTGCGATTCGGTCAGTGGGGAGCACAGCTGTACCGAGGCCGAGCAACCTGCATTGGTTGGACTCGGTCAGTGGGGTGCACAGCTGTACCAAGGCCGAGCCACGTACATTGGTGGCACTGGGTCAGTGGGGTGAGAGCTGTACGGAGGCCGCACCACCTGCATTGGTGCGATTCGGTCAGTGGAGTGACAGCTACAACGAGGCCTCGCCACCTGCATTGGTGGTTTCGGTCTGTGGTGTGCACAGCTGTACTAAAGCTTCTCCACCTGCATTGGTGGGACTCGGTAAGTGGGGTGAGAGCTGTACGGAGTCCGCACTACCTGCATTGGTGCGATTCGGTCAGTGGGGAGCACAGCTGTACCGAGGCCATGCCACCTGCATTGGTGGGACTTGGTCAGTGGGGTGCACAGCTGTACCAAGACCGAGCCACGTGCATTGGTGGGAATCGGTCTGTGGGGTGAGAGCTGTACGGAGTCCGCACTACCTTCATTGGTGCTATCCGGTCAGTGGGGTGCACAGCCGTACCGGGGCCATGCCACCTGCATTGGTTGGACTCGGTCAGTGGAGTGCACAGCTGTACTCAAGCTTCGACACATGCTTTGGTGTGGTTCGGTAAGTAGGGTGCACAGCTGAACCAAGGCCGCACAACCTGCATTGGTGGGACTCGGTCAGTGGAGTGCACAGCTGTACCGAGGCCGAGCCATGTGCATTGATGGGAATCGGACTGTGGGGTGCACAGCTGTACCGAGGCCGAGCCACGTACATTGGTGGCTCTGGGTCAGTGGGGTGAGAGCTGTACGGAGGCCGCACCACCTGCATTGGTGCGATTCGGTCAGTGGAGTGACAGCTACACCGAGGCCTCGCCACCTGCATTGGTGGTTTCGGTCTGTGCTGTGCACAGCTGTACTAAAGCTTCTCCACCTGCATTGGTGGGACTCGGTCAGTGGGGTGCACAGCTGCACTGAGGCCTTGCTACCTGCATTGGTGGGACTCAGTTAGTGGGGTGCACAGCTGCACCGAGGCCTCGCCACCTGCATTGGTGGGACTCGGTCAGTGGGGTGAACAGCTGAACCGAGGCCTTGCCGCCTGCATTAGTGGGACTCCTGTCAGTGGAGTAAGAGCTATACCGAGGCCTTCCAACTTGCATTGGTGGGACTCGGTCAGTGGGGAGCACAGCTGTACCAAGGCCGTGCCACGTGAATTGGTGGGACTCAGTAAGTGGGGTGAGAGCTGTACGGAGGCCTTGGCACAAGTACTGGTGGGACTCGGTCAGTGGGGTGCACAGCTCTACCGAGGCCTTGCCACCTGCTTTGGTGGGATTCGGTCAGTGGAGAGCACAGCTGCACCGAGGCCTTGCCACCTGCATTGGTGGGACTCGGTCAGTGGCGTGCAAAGCTGAACCGAGGCCTTGCCTCCTGCATTAGTGGGACTCGGTCTGTGGGGTGCACAGCTGTACCAAGGCCATGCAACGTGTATTGGTGGGACTCAGTCAGTGGGGTGAGAGCTGTACGGAGTCCGCACTACCTACATTGGTGCGATTCGGTCAGTGGGGAGCACAGCTGTACCGAGGCCATGCCACCTGCATTGGTGGGACTTGGTCAGTGGGGTGCACAGCTGTACTCAAGCTTCGACAAATGCTTTGGTGTGGTTCGGTAAGTAGGGTGCACAGCTGAACCGAGGCCGCAAGACCTGCATTGCTGGGACTCGGTTAGTGGAGAGCACAGCTGTACCGAGGCCGAGCCACGTGCATTGGTGGGACTCGGTCAGTGGGTTGCACAGCTGTACCGAGGCCGAGCCACCTGCATTGGTGGGACTCGGTCAGTGGGGTGCACAGCTGAACCGAGGCCTTGCAACCTGCATTGGTGGGACTCGGTCAGTGGAGAGCACAGCTGCACCGAGGCCTTGCCACCTGCATTGGTGGGACTCGGTCAGTGGAGTGCACAGCTGTACCGAGGCCGAGCCACGTGCATTGGTAGGAATCGGTCTGTGGGGTGCACAGCTGTACCGAAGCGGAGCCACCTGCATTGGTGTGACTCGGACAGTGGGGTGCACAGCTAAACCGAGGCCTTGCAACCTGAATTGGTGGGACTCGGTCTGTGGGGTGCATAGCTGTACCGAGGCCGAGCAACCTGCGTTGGTGGGACTCGGTCAGTGGGGTGCACAGCTGTACTCAGGCTTTGCCACGTGCATTGGTGGGATGCGGTCAGTGGGGTACACAGCTGTACGAAGGCCGAGCCACGTACATTCGTGGCACTGGGTCAGTGGGGTGAGAGCTGTACGGGGGCCGCACCACCTGCATTGGTGCGATTCGGTCAGAGGAGTGACAGCTACACCGAGGCCTCGCCACCTGCGTTGGTGGTTTCGGTCTGTGGTCTGCACAGCTGTACTAAAGCTTCGCCACCTGCATTGGTGGGCCTCGGTCAGTGGGGTGCACAGCTGTACCGAGGCAAGCGAAGTGCGTTGGTGGGACTCAGTCAGTGGGTGCACAGATGCACCGAGACCTTGCCTCTTGCATTAGTGGGACTCAGTCAGTGGGTGCACAGATGCACCGAGGCCTTGCCACTTGCATTAGTGGGACTCAGTCAGTGGGGTGCACAGCTGCACCGAGGCCTCGCCACCTTCATTGGTGGGACTCAGTCAGTGGGGTGCACAGCTGTACTCAGGCTTTGCACATGCATCGGTGGGGCTCGGTCTTTGGGGTGCACATCTGCACCGAGGCCTCGCCACCTGCATTGGTGGGACTCGGTCATTGGGGTGCACAGCTGAACCAAGGTCGCACCACCTGCATTGGTGTGTTTCGGTCAGTGGAGTGCACAACTGCACCGAGGCCTTGCCACCTACATTGGTGGGACTCGATCAGTGGGGTGAACAGCTGAACTGAGGCCTTACCGCCTGAATTAGTGGGACTCCTGTCAGTGGAGTGACAGCTATACCGAGGCCTCACCACCTGCATTTTTGGGACACGGTCAGTGGGGTGCAGAGCTCTACTCAGGCTTCGCCACCTGCATTGGTGAGCCTCGGTCAGTGGAGTGCACAGCTGTAGCAAGGTTGAGCCACGTGCGTTCGTGGGACTCAGTCAGTGGGGTGAAGAGCTGTACCGAGGCCTGGCCACCTGCATTAGTGGGAGTAGGTCAGTGGGGTGCACAGCTGTACCAAGGCCGAGCCACGTGAATTGGTTTGGACTCGGTAAGTGGGGTGAGAGCTGTACACAGGCCTCGGCACAAGTACTGGTGGGACTCGGACAGTGGGGTGCAGAGCTGTACCGAGGCCTTGCGACCTGCATTGGTGGGACTCGGTCAGTGGCGTGCAAAGCTGAACCGAGGCCTTGCAACCTGCATTGGTGGGTCTCGGTCTCTGGGGTGCACAGCTGTACCAAGGCCGTCCCACGTGCATTGGTGGGACTCGGTCAGTGGGGTGAGAGCTGTACGGAGTCCGCACTACCTGCATTGGTGATATTCGGTCAGTGGGGAGCACAGCTGTACCGAGGCCATGCCACCTGCATTGGTGGGACTTGGTCAGTGGGGTGCACAGCTGTACTCAAGCTTCGACACATGCTTTGGTGTGGTTCGGTAAGTGGGGTGCACAGCTGTACCGAGGCCTGGCCACCTGCATTGGTGGGACTCGGGTCAGTGGAGAGCACAGCTGCACCGAGGCCTTGCCACCTGCATTGGTGGGACTCGGTCAGTGGCGTGCAAAGCTGAACCGAGGCCTTGCCTCCTGCATTGGTGGGTCTCGGTCTGTGGGGTGCACAGCTGTACAAAGACCATGCCACGTGCATTGGTAGGACTCGGTCAGTGGGGTGAGAGCTGTACGGAGTCCGCACTACCTGCATTGGTGCGATTCGGTCAGTGGGGAGCACAGCTGTACTGAGGCCATGCCACCTGCATTGGTGGGACTCGGTCAGTGGGGTGCACAGCTGTACTCAAGCTTCGACACATGCTTTGGTGTGGTTCGGTAAGTAGAGTGCACAGCTGAACCGAGGCCACAACACCTGCATTGCTGGGACTCGGTTAGTGGAGAGCACAGCTGTACCGAGGCCGAGCCACGTGCATTGGTGGGACTCGGTCAGTAGGGTGCACAGATGAACAGAGGCCTTGCCACCTGCATTGGTGGGATTCAGTCAGTGGGGTGCACAGCTGTACCGAGGCCATGCCAACTGCATTGGTGGGACTCGGTCAGTGGAGTGCACGGCTGTACTCAGGCTTTCCCACGTGAATTGGTGGGATGCGGTCAGTGGGGTGCACAGCTGTACCAAGGCCGAGCCACGTACATTGGTGGCACTGGGTCAGTGGGGTGAGAGATGTACGGAGGCCGCACCACCTGCATTGGTGCGATTCGGTCAGTGGAGTGACAGCTACACCGTGGCCTCGCCACCTGCATTGGTGGTTTCGGTCTGTGGTGTGCACAGGTGTACTAAAGCTTCTCCACCTGCATTGGTGGGACTCGGTCAGTGGGGTGCACAGCTGCACCGAGGCCTTGCCACCTGCATTGGTGGGACTCGGTCAGTGGGGTGCACAGCTGCACCGAGGCCTTGCCGCCTGCATTAGTGGGACTCCTGTCCGTGGAGTAAGAGCTATACCGAGGCCTTGCAACCTGCATTGGTGCGATTCAGTCAGTGGGGAGCACAGCTGTACCAAGGCCGTGCCACGTGAATTGGTGGGACTCGGTAAGTGGGGTGAGAGCTGTACGGAGGCCTCGGCACAAGTACTGGTGGGACTCGGTCAGTGGGGTGCACAGCTCTACTGAGGCCTTGCCACCTGCTTTGGTTGGACTCGGTCAGTGGAGTGCACAGCTGAACCGAGGCCTTGCAACCTGCATTGGTGGGACTCGGTCTGTGTGGTGCACAGCTGTACCAAGGCCGTCCCACGTGCATTGGTGGGACTCGGTCAGTGGGGTGAGAGCTGTACGGAGTCCGCACTACCTGCATTGGTGCGATTCGGTCAGTGGGGAGCACAGCTGTACCGAGGCCGAGCAACCTGCATTGGTTGGACTCGGTCAGTGGGGTGCACAGCTCTACTGAGGCCTTGCCACCTGCTTTGGTTGGACTCGGTCAGTGGAGTGCACAGCTGAACCGAGGCCTTGCAACCTGCATTGGTGGGACTCGGTCTGTGTGGTGCACAGCTGTACCAAGGCCGTCCTACGTGCATTGGTGGGACTCGGTCTGTGGGGTGAGAGCTGTACGGAGTCCGCACTACCTACATTGGTGCTATTCGGTCAGTGGGGTGCACAGCTGTACCGGGGCCATGCCACCTGCATTGGTGGGACTCGGTCAGTGGAGTGCACAGCTGTACTCAAGCTTCGACACATGCTATGGTGTGGTTCGGTAAGTAGGGTGCACAGCTGAACCGAGGCCGCACAACCTGCATTGGTGGGACTCGGTCAGTGGAGTGCACAGCTGTACCGAGGCCGAGCCACGTGCATTGATGGGAATCGGACTGTGGGGTGCACAGCTGTACCGAGGCCGAGCAACCTGCATTGGTGGGACTTGGTCACTGGGGTGCACAGCTGTACTCAGGCTTTGCCACGTGCATTGGTGGGACTCGGTCAGTGGGGTGCACAGCTGTACCAAGGCCGAGCCACGTACATTGGTGGCTCTGGGTCAGTGGGGTGAGAGCTGTACGGAGGCCGCACCACCTGCATTGGTGCGATTCGGTCAGTGGAGTGACAGCTACACTGAGGCCTCGCCACCTGCATTGGTGGTTTCGGTCTGTGGTGTGCACAGCTGTACTAAAGCTTCTCCACCTGCATTGGTGGGACTCGGTCAGTGGGGTGCACAGCTGCACTGAGGCCTTGCCACCTGCATTGGTGGGACTCAGTTAGTGGGGTGCACAGCTGCACCGAGGCCTCGCCACCTGCATTGGTGCTATTCAGTCAGTGGGGAGCACAGCTGTACCGAGGCCATGCAACCTGCATTGGTGGGACTCGGTCAGTGGGGTGCACAGCTGTACACAAGCTTCGACACATGCTTTGGTGTGGTTCGGTAAGTAGGGTGCACAGCTGAACCGAGGCCGCAACACCTGCATTGCTAGGACTCGGTTAGTGGGGTGCACAGCTGCACCGAGGTCTTGCCACCTGCATTGGTGGGACTCGGTCAGTGGGGTGCACAGCTGCACCGAGGCCTTGCCACCTGCATTTGTGGGACTCCTGTCAGTGGAGTAAGAGCTATACCGAGGCCTTGCCACCTGCATTGGTGCGATTCAGTCAGTGGGGAGCACAGCTGTACCAAGGCCGTGCCACGTGAATTGGTGGGACTCGGTAAGTGGGGTGAGAGCTGTACGGAGGCCTCGGCACAGTACTGGTGGGACTCGGTCAGTGGGGTGCACAGCTCTACTGAGGCCTTGCCACCTGCTTTGGTTGGACTCGGTCAGTGGAGTGCACAGCTGAACCGAGGCGTTGTAACCTGCATTGGTGGGACTCGGTCTGTGTGGTGCACAGCTGTACCAAGGCCGTCCCACGTGCATTGGTGGGACTCGGTCAGTGGGGTGAGAGCTGTACGGAGTCCGCACCACCTGCATTGGTGCGATTCGGTCAGTGGAGTGACAGCTACACCGAGGCCTCGCCCACCTGCATTGGTGGTTTCGGTTTGTGGTTTGCACAGCTGTACTAAAGCTTCTCCACCTGCATTGGTGGGACTCGGTAAGTGGGGTGAGAGCTGTACGGAGTCCGCACTACCTGCATTGGTGCGATTCGGTCAGTGGGGAGCACAGCTGTACCGAGGCCTCGCCACCTGCATTGGTGGGACTTGGTCAGTGGGGTGCACCGCTGTACCAAGACCGAGCCACGTGCATTGGTGGGAATCGGTCTGTGGGGTGAGAGCTGTACGGAGTCCGCACTACCTTCATTGGTGCTATTCGGTCAGTGGGGTGCACAGCTGTACCGGGGCCATGCCACCTGCATTGGTTGGACTCGGTCAGTGGAGTGCACAGCTGTACTCAAGCTTCGACACATGCTATGGTGTGGTTCGGTAAGTAGGGTGCACAGCTGAACCGAGGCCGCACAACCTGCATTGGTGGGACTCGGTCAGTGGAGTGCACAGCTGTACCGAGGCCGAGCCACGTGCATTGATGGGAATCGGACTGTGGGGTGCACAGCTGTACCGAGGCCGAGCCACGTACATTGGTGGCTCTGGGTCAGTGGGGTGAGAGCTGTACGGAGGCCGCACCACCTGCATTGGTGCAATTCGGTCAGTGGAGTGACAGCTACACCGAGGCCTCGCCACCTGCATTGGTGGTTTCGGTCTGTGCTGTGCACAGCTGTACTAAAGCTTCTCCACCTGCATTGGTGGGACTCGGTCAGTGGGGTGCACAGCTGCACTGAGGCCTTGCCACCTGCATTGGTGGGACTCAGTTAGTGGGGTGCACAGCTGCACCGAGGCCTCGCCACCTGCATTGGTGGGACTCGGTCAGTGGGGTGAACAGCTGAACCGAGGCCTTGCCGCCTGCATTAGTGGGACTCCTGTCAGTGGAGTAAGAGCTATACCGAGGCCTTCCAACTTGCATTGGTGCGTTTCAGTCAGTGGGGAGCACAGCTGTACCAAGGCCGTGCCACGTGAATTGGTGGGACTCAGTAAGTGGGGTGAGAGCTGTACGGAGGCCTCGATACAAGTACTGGTGGGACTCGGACAGTGGGGTGCACAGCTCTACCGAGGCCTTGCCACCTGCTTTGGTGGGACTCGGTCAGTGGAGAGCACAGCTGCACCGAGGCCTTGCCACCTGCATTGGTGGGACTCGGTCAGTGGCGTGCAAAGCTGAACCGAGGCCTTGCCTCCTGCATTAGTGGGACTCGGTCTGTGTGGTGCACAGCTGCACCAAGGCCATGCAACGTGTATTGGTGGGACTCGGTCAGTGGGGTGAGAGCTGTACGGAGTCCGCACTACCTGCATTGGTGCGATTCGGTCAGTGGGGAGCACAGCTGTACCGAGGCCATGCCACCTGCATTGGTGGGACTTGGTCAGTGGGGTGCACAGCTGTACACAAGCTTCGACACATGCTTTGGTGTGGTTCGGTAAGTAGGGTGCACAGCTGAACCGAGGCCGCAAGACCTGCATTGCTGGGACTCGGTTACTGGGGAGCACAGCTGTACCGAGGCCGAGCCACGTGCATTGCTGGGACTCGGTCAGTGGAGTGCACAGCTGTACCGAGGCCGAGCCACCTGCATTGGTGGGACTCGGTCAGTGGGGTGCACAGCTGAACCGAGGCCTTGCAACCTGCATTGGTGGGACTCGGTCAGTGGAGAGCACAGCTGCACCGAGGCCTTGCCACCTGCATTGGTGGGACTCGGTCAGTGGAGTGCACAGCTGTACCGAGGACTCGCCACCTGCATTGGTAGGAATCGGTCTGTGGGGTGCACAGCTGTACCGAGGCGGAGCCACCTGCATTGGTGGGACTTGGTCAGTGGGGTGCACAGCTAAACCGAGGCCTTGCATCCTGAATTGGTGGGACTCGGTCTGTGGGGTGCATAGCTGTACCGAGGCCGAGCAACCTCTGTTGGTGGGACTCGGTCAGTGGGGTGCACAGCTGTACTCAGGCTTTGCCACGTGCATTGGTGGGATGCGGTCAGTGGGGTACACAGCTGTACGAAGGCCGAGCCACGTACATTGGTGGCACTGGGTCAGTGGGGTGAGAGCTGTACGGAGGCCGCACCACCTGCATTGGTGCGATTCGGTCAGAGGAGTGACAGCTACACCGAGGCCTCGCCACCTGCGTTTGTGGTTTCGGTCTGTGGTCTGCACAGCTGTACTAAAGCTTCGCCACCTGCATTGGTGGGCCTCGGTCAGTGGGGTGCACAGCTGTACCGAGGCAAGCGAAGTGCGTTGGTGGGACTCAGTCAGTGGGTGCACAGATGCACCGAGACCTTGCCTCTTGCATTAGTGGGACTCAGTCAGTGGGTGCACAGATGCACCGAGGCCTTGCCACTTGCATTAGTGGGACTCAGTCAGTGGGGAGCACAGCTGCACCGAGGCCTCGCCACCTGCATTGGTGGGACTTGGTCAGTGGGGTGCACAGCTGTACTCAAGCTTCGACACATGCTTTGGTGTGGGTCGGTCAGTGGGGTGCACAGCTGAACCGAAGCCTTGCCACCTGCATTGGTGGGACTCGGTCAGTGGAGTGCACAGCTGAACCGAGGCCGAGCCACCTGCATTGGTGGGACTCGGTCAGTCGGGTGCACAGCTGAACCGAGGCCTTGCCGCCTGCATTAGTGGGACTCCTGTCAGTGGAGTGACAGGTATACCGAGGCCTCGCCACCTGCATTTGTGGGACACGGTCAGTGGGGTGCAGAGCTCTACTCAGGCTTCGCCACCTGCATTGGTGGGCCTCGGTCAGTGGGGTGCACAGCTGAACCAAGGTCGAGCCACGTTCATTGGTGGGACTCGGTCAGTGGGGTGCACAGCTGTACCAAGGCCTCGCTTCCTTCGTTGGTGGGACTCGGTCAGTGGGGTGAACAGCTGTACCGAGGCCTGGCCACCTGCATTAGTGGGAGTAGGTCAGTTGTGTGCACAGCTGTACCAAGGCCGAGCCACGTGAATTGGTGGGACTCGGTAAGTAGGGTGAGAGCTGTACGGAGGCCTCGGCACAATTACTGGTGGGACTCGGTCAGTGGGGTGCACAGCTCTACCGAGGCCTTGCCACCTGCTTTGGTGGGACTCGGTCAGTGGAGTGCACAGCTGAACCAAGGCCGTGCCACGTGCATTGGTGGGACTCGGTCAGTGGGGTGACAGCTGTACGGAATCCGCACTACCTGCATTGGTGAGATTCGGTCAGTGGGGAGCACAGCTGTAACAAGGCCATGCCACCAGCATTGGTGGGACTTGGTCAGTGGGGTGCACAGCTGTACTCAAGCTTCGACACATGCTTTGGTGTGGTTCGGTAAGTGGGGTGCACAGCTGTTCCGAGGCCTGGCCACCTGCATTGGTGGGACTCGGGTCAGTGGAGAGCACAGCTGCACCGAGGCCTTGCCACCTGCATTGGTGGGACTCGGTCAGTGGCGTGCAAAGCTGAACCGAGGCCTTGCCTCCTGCATTGGTGGGTCTCGGTCTGTGGGGTGCACAGCTGTACCAAGGCCATGCCACGTGCATTGGTGGGACTCGGTCAGTGGGGTGAGAGCTGTACGGAGTCCGCACTACCTGCATTGGTGCGATTCGGTCAGTGGGGAGCACAGCTGTACTGAGGCCATGCCACCTGCATTGGTGGGACTCGGTCAGTGGGGTGCACAGCTGTACTCAAGCTTCGACACATGCTTTGGTGTGGTTTGGTAAGTAGGGTGCACAGCTGAACCGAGGCCGCAACACCTGCATTGCTGGGACTCGGTTAGTGGAGAGCACAGCTGTACCGAGGCCGAGCCACGTGCATTGGTGGGACTCGGGTCAGTGGAGAGCACAGCTGCACCGAGGCCTTGCCACCTGCATTGGTGGGACTCGGTCAGTGGCGTGCAAAGCTGAACCGAGGCCTTGCCTCCTGCATTGGTGGGTCTTGGTCTGTGGGGTGCACAGCTGTACCAAGGCCATGCCACGTGCATTGGTGGGACTCGGTCAGTGGGGTGAGAGCTGTACGGAGTCCGCACTACCTGCATTGGTGCGATTCGGTCAGTGGGGAGCACAGCTGTACTGAGGCCATGCCACCTGCATTGGTGGGACTCGGTCAGTGGGGTGCACGGCTGTACTCAAGCTTCGACACATGCTTTGGTGTGGTTCGGTAAGTAGGGTGCACAGCTGAACCGAGGCCGCAACACCTGCATTGCTGGGACTCGGTTAGTGGAGAGCACAGCTGTACCGAGGCCGAGCCACGTGCATTGGTGGGACTCGGTCAGTGGGGTGCACAGCTGAACAGAGGCCTTGCAACCTGCATTGGTGCGATTCAGTCAGTGGGGTGCACAGCTGTACCCAGGCCATGCCAACTGCATTGATGGGACTCGGTCAGTGGAGTGCACAGCTGTACTCAGGCTTTGCCACGTGCATTGGTGGGATGCGGTCAGTGGGGTGCACAGCTGTACCAAGGCCGAGCCACGTACATTGGTGGCACTGGGTCAGTGGGGTGAGAGATGTACGGAGGCCGCACCACCTGCATTGGTGCGATTCGGTCAGTGGAGTGACAGCTACACCGAGGCCTCGCCACCTGCATTGGTGGTTTCGGTCTGTGGTGTGCACAGGTGTACTAAAGCTTCGCCACCTGCATTGGTGGGACTCGGTCAGTGGCGGACACAGCTGGACCGAGGCGAGCGACATGCATTGGTGGGACTCAGTGTGGTGCACAGCTGCACCGAGGCATCGCCACCTCCATTGGTGGGACTTGTCAGTGGGCTGTACAGCAGTACTCAGGCCTTGCCACCTGCATTGGTTGGACTCGGTCAGTGGAGTGCACAGCAGCACCGAGGACTCGCCACCTGCATTGGTGGGACTCGATCAGCGGGGTGAACAGCTGTACCGAGGCCTTGCCGCCTGCATTAATGGGACTCCTGTCAGTGGAGTGACAGCTATACCGAGGCCTCGCCACCTGCATTGGTGGGCCTCGGTCAGTGGGGTGCACAGCTGTACCAGGGCCTCGCCACCACCGTTGGTGGGACTTGGTCACTGGGGTGCACAGCTGAACTCAGGCTTTGCCACGTGCATTGGTGGGACTCGGTCAGTGGGGTGAGAGCTGTACAGAGGCCGCACCACCTGCATTGGTTCAATTCGGTCAGTGTAGTGACAGCTACACGGAGGCCTCGTCTCCTGCATTTGTGGTTTCGGTCTGTGGTGTGCACAGCTGTACTAAAGCTTCGCCACCTGCATTGGTGGGACTTGGTCACTGGGGTGCACAGCTGCACCGAGGCCTGGCCACCTGCATTGGTTTGCCTCGGTCAGTGGGGTGCAGAGCTGACCCAAGGTCGAGCCACGTGCATTGGTGGGACTCAGTCAATGGGGTGCACAACTCTACCAATGCCTCGCTTCCTCCGTTGGTGGGACTCGGTCAGTGGGGTGAACAGCTGTACCGAGGCCTGGCCACCTGCATTAGTGGGAGTAGGTCAGTGGGGTTAACAGCTGTACCAAGGCCGAGCCACGTGAATTGGTGGGACTCGGTAAGTGGGGTGAGAGCTGTACGGAGGCCTCAGCACAATTACTGGTGGGACTCGGTCAGTGGGGTGCACAGCTCTACCGAGGCCTTGCCACCTGCTTTGGGGTGACTCGGTCAGTGGAGTGCACAGCTGTACTCAGGCTTTGCCACCTGCATTGGTGGGACTCGCTCAGTTTTGTGCAAAGCTGAACCGAGGCCTTGCCTCCTGCATTGGTGGGACCCAGTTAGTGGGGTGCACAGCAGTACCAAGGCCGCGCCACGTGCATTGGTGGGACTCGGTCAGTGGGGTGAGAGCTGTACGGTGTCCGCACTACCTGCATTGGTGCGATTCAGTCAGTGGGAAGCACAGCTGTACCGAGGCCATGCCACCTGTATTGGTGGGACTTGGTCAGTGGGGTTAACAGCTGTACTCAGGCTTTGACACGTGCATTGGTGGGATGCGGTCAGTGGGGTGCACAGCTGTACCGAGGCCTTGCCACCTGCATTGGTGGGACTCGGTCAGTGGGGTGCAAAGCTGAACCGAGGCCTTGCAACCTGAATTGGTGGGACTCGGTCAGTGAGGTGCACAGCTGTACCGAGGCCGAGCAACCTGCATTGGTGGGATTCGGTCACTGGGGTGCACAGCTGTACTCAGGCTTTGCCACGTGCATTGTTGGGACTCGGTCAGTGGGGTGCACAACTGTACCAAGGCCGAGCCACGTGCATTGGTGGGACTCGGTCACTGGGGTGAGAGCTGTATGGAGTCCGCACTACCTGCATTGGTGGGACTCGGTCAGTGGGGTGCACAGCTGTACCGAGGCCGGGCCACCTGCATTGGTGGGACTCGGTCAGTGGGGTGCACAGCTGTACCGAGGCAAGCGAAGTGCGTTGGTGGGACTCGGTCAGTGGGGTGCACATCTGTAAAGAGGTTGCGCCAACTGCATTGGTGGGACTCAGGCAGTGGGGTGCACAGCTGCACCGAGGCCTCGCCACCTGCATTGGTGGGACTCAGTCAGTGGGGTGCACAGCTGTACTCAGGCTTTGCCACATGCATCGGTGGGGCTCGGACAGTGGGGTGCACAGCTGCACCGAGGCCTCGCCACCTGCATTGGTGGGACTCGGTCAGTAGGGTGCAGAGCTCTACTCAGGCTTCGCCACCTGCATTAGTGGGCTTCGGTCAGTGGCGTGCACAGCTGCACCGAGGCCACGCCATCTGCATTGGTGGGACTCGGTAAGTGGGGTGAGAGCTGTACGTAGGCCTCGGCACGTGCACTGGCGGGACTTGTTCAGGGGGTGCACAGCTGTACCGAGGCCGCATGATATGCATTGTTGGGACTCGGTCAGTGGAGTGCACAGCTATACAGAGGCCTTGCCACCTGCATTTGTGGGACTCGGTCAGTGGGGTGCACAGCTGTACATAGGCCTTGCCACCTGCATTGGTGGGAATCGGTCAGTGGGGTGAAAAGCTGCACTGCTCCCGCGCCATCTGCATTGGTGGGCCTCGGTAAGTATGGTGCACTGCTCTACTCAGGCTTCACCACCTGCATTGGTGGGCCTCGGTCAGTGGGGTGCACAGCTGTACTGAGGCTGCACCACCTGTATTAGTGGGACTCCTGTCAGTGGGGTGCACAGCTGCACCGAGGCCAAGCCACCTGTATTGGTGAGACTCGGTCAGTGGGGTGAATAGCTGTACCGAGGCCTTTCCACCTGCATTGGTGGGACTCGGTCAGTGGGGTGCACAGCTGTACCAAGGCCATGCCACCTGCATTGGTGGGACTCGGTCAGTGGTGTGCACAGCTGAACCGAGGCCTTGCCAACTGCATTGGTGGGACTCGGTCTGTGGGGTGCAAAGCTATACCGAGGCCGAGCAACCTGCATTGGTGGGCCTCTGTCAGTGGGGTGCACAGCAGCACCGAGGACTCACCACCTGCATTGGTGGGACTCGGTCACTTGGGGTGCACAGTTGTATTCAGGCTTTGCCACGTGCATTGGTGGTCCTCGGTCAGTGGGTACACAGCTGTACCAAAGCCGAGCTACGTGCATTGGTGGGACTCGGTCAGTGGGGTGAGAGCTGTACGTAGGCTACACTACCTGCATTGGTGCGATTCGGTCAGTGGAGTGACAGCTACACTGAGGCCTCGCCACCGGCATTGTTGGGATTCGTTCAGTGGGGTGCACAGCTGCACCGAGGCCTGGCCACCTGCATTAGTGGTACTCTGTCAGTGGGGTGCACAGCTGTACTGAGGCTGCACCACGTGCATTGGTGGGGCTCGGTCAGTGGGGTGCACAGATGTACTGAGGCCTCGCCACCTGCATTTGTGGGACTCGGTCAGTGAGGTGCACAGCTGTACCAAGGCCTCGCGACCTCCGTTGGTGGGACGCGGTCAGTGGGGTGAACAGCTGCACCGAGGCCTTGCCACCTGCATTGCTGGGACTCGGTCAGTGGGGTGCACAGCTGTACCGAAGCCGAGCAACCTGCATTGGTGGGACTCGGTCAGTGGGGTGCACAGCTGTACCGAGGCGAGCGACGTGCATTGGTGGGACTCGGTCAGTGGAGTGCACAGCTGCACCTAGGCCTTGCCACTTGCATTGGTGAGACTCCATCAGTGGGGTGCACAGCTGCACAGAGGCCTTGCCACCTGCACTGGAGGGAATCGGTCAGTGGGGTGAACAGCTGTACCAAGGCCTCGACACCTCCGTTGGTGGGACTCGGTCAGTGAAGAGCTGCACTGCTTCCGCGCCATCTTCATTGGTGGGCCTTGGTCAGTGGAGTGCACAGCTGCACCGAGGCCTTGCCACCTGCATTGGTGGGACTCGGTCAGTGGGGTGCACAGCTGTACAGAGGCCTTGCCACCTGCATTGGAGAAAATCGGTCAGTGGGGAGAGAGCTGTACCGAGTCCTCGCCACCTGCGTTGGTGGGACTCGGTCAATGGGCTGCACAGCTGCACCGAGGCCGAGCCACCTGCATTGGTGGGAGTCGGTCAGTGGGGTGCGCAGCTGTACCAAGGCCTTGCCACCTGCATTGGTGGGGCTCGGTCAGTGGGGTGCACAGCTGTACTGAGGCTGTACCACCTGCATTGGTGGGACTTGGTCAGTGGGGTGAGAGCTGTACTGAGGCTTCGCCACCTGCATTGGTGGGACTCGGTCAATGGAGTGCAGAGCTGCACTGAGGCCTTGCCACGTGCATTGGTGGGACTCGGTCAGTGGGGTGAACAGCTGTAACTAGGCCGAGCAACCTGCATTGGTGGGAATCGGTCATTGGGGTGCACAGCTGAACCAATGCCTCGCCACCTCTGTTGGTGGGACTCGGTCAGTGGGGTGAACAGCTGCACTGTGTCCGCAGCATGTGCATTGGTGGGCCTTAGTCAGTAGGGTGCACAGCTGTACTGAGTCTGCCCCACCTGCATTGGTGGGACTCGGTCAGTGGACTGCACAGCTGCACCGAGGCCTTGCCACCTACATTGGTGGCACTCGGTCAGTGGGGTACACAGCTGCACCAAGACCTCGCCACCTGCATTGGTGGGACTCGGTCAGTCGGGTGAACAGCTGCACCGAGGCCTTGCCACCTGCATTGGTGGGACTCGGTCAGTGGGGTGCACAGCTGTACCGAGGCAAGCGACGTGCATTGGTGGGACTCGGTCAGTGGAGTGCACAGCTGCACCGAGGCCACGCCATCTGCATTGGTGGGACTCGGTAAAGTGGGGTGAGAGCTGTACGTAGGCCTCGGCACGTGCACTGGCGGGACTTGTTCAGGGGGTGCACAGCTGTACCGAGGCCGCATGATATGCATTCCTGGGACTCGGTCAGTGGAGTGCACAGCTATACAGAGGCCTTGCCACCTGCATTTGTGGGACTCGGTCAGTGGGGTGCACAGCTGTACATAGGCCTTGCCACCTGCATTGGTGGGAATCGGTCAGTGGGGTGAACAGCTGCACTGCTCCCGCGCCATCTGCATTGGTGGGCCTCGGTAAGTATGGTGCACTGCTCTACTCAGGCTTCACCACCTGCATTGGTGGGCCTCGGTCAGTGGGGTGCACAGCTGTACTGAGGCTGCACCACCTGTATTAGTGGGACTCCTGTCAGTGGGGTGCACAGCTGCACCGAGGCCAAGCCACCTGTATTGGTGAGACTCGGTCAGTGGGGTGAATAGCTGTACCGAGGCCTTTCCACCTGCATTGGTGGGACTCGGTCAGTGGGGTGCACAGCTGTACCAAGGCCATGCCACCTGCATTGGTGGGACTCGGTCAGTGGTGTGCACAGCTGAACCGAGGCCTTGCCAACTGCATTGGTGGGACTCGGTCTGTGGGGTGCAAAGCTATACCGAGGCCGAGCAACCTGCATTGGTGGGCCTCTGTCAGTGGGGTGCACAGCAGCACCGAGGACTCACCACCTGCATTGGTGGGACTCGGTCACTTGGGGTGCACAGTTGTATTCAGGCTTTGCCACGTGCATTGGTGGTCCTCGGTCAGTGGGTACACAGCTGTACCAAAGCCGAGCTACGTGCATTGGTGGGACTCGGTCAGTGGGGTGAGAGCTGTACGTAGGCTACACTACCTGCATTGGTGCGATTCGGTCAGTGGAGTGACAGCTACACTGAGGCCTCGCCACCGGCATTGTTGGGATTCGGTCTGTGGGGTGCACAGCTGTACTAAAGCTTCGTCACCTGCATTGGTGGGACTCGTTAAGTGGGGTGCACAGCTGCACCGAGGCCTGGCCACCTGCATTAGTGGTACTCTGTCAGTGGGGTGCACAGCTGTACTGAGGCTGCACCACGTGCATTGTTGGGGCTCGGTCAGTGGGGTGCACAGCTGTACTGAGGCCTCGCCACCTGCATTTGTGGGACTCGGTCAGTGAGGTGCACAGCTGTACCAAGGCCTCGCGACCTCCGTTGGTGGGACACGGTCAGTGGGGTGAACAGCTGCACCGAGGCCTTGGCACCTGCATTGGTGGGACTCGGTCAGTGGGGTGCACAGCTGTACCGAAGCCGAGCAACCTGCATTGGTGGGACTCGGTCAGTGGGGTGCACAGCTGTACCGAGGCGAGCGACGTGCATTGGTGGGACTCGGTCAGTGGAGTGCACAGCTGCACCGAGGCCTCGCAACCTGCATTTGTGGGACTTGGTCACTGGGGTTCATAGCTATACCGAGGCTTCGCAACGTGCATTGGTGGGACTCAGTCAGTGGGGTGCACAGCTGAACGGAGGCCACGGCACCTGCATTGGTGGACCTCGGTCAGTGGGGTGCACAGCTCTACTCAGGCTTCGCCACCTGCATTGGTGGGCCTCGTTCAGTGGGGTGCACAGCTGCACCGAGGCCACGCCATCTGCATTGGTGGGACCCGGTAAGTGGGGTGAGAGCTGTACGGAGGCCTCGGCACGTGCACTGGCGGGACTTGTTCAGGGGGTGCACAACTGTACCGAGGCCGCATGATATGCATTGTTGGGACTCGGTCAGTGGAGTGCACAGCTGTACAGAGGCCTTGCCACCTGCATTTGTGGGACTCGGTCAGTGGGGTGCACAGCTGTACATAGGCCTTGCCACCTGCATTCTTGGGAATCGGTCAGTGGGGTGAACAGCTGCACTGCTCCCGCGCCATCTGCATTGGTTGGCCTTAGTCAGTAGGGTGCACAGTTGTACTGAGGCCGAGCAACCTGCATTGGTGGGACTCGGTCAGTGGGGTACACAGCTGTACCGAGACTAGCGACGTGAATTGCTGGGACTCGGTCAGTGGTGTGCCCAGCTGTACCGAGGCCTCGCAACCTGCATTGGTGGGACTCGGTCAGTGGGGTGCACAGCTGTACCGAGGCGAGCGACGTGCATTGGTGGGACTCGGTCAGTGGAGTGCACAGCTGCACCGAGGCCTTGCCACTTGCATTGGTGAGACTCCATCAGTGGGGTGCACAGCTGCACAGAGGCCTTGCCACCTGCACTGGAGGGAATCGGTCAGTGGGGTGAACAGCTGTACCAAGGCCTCGACACCTCCGTTGGTGGGACTCGGTCAGTGAAGAGCTGCACTGCTTCCGCGCCATCTTCATTGGTGGGCCTTGGTCAGTGGAGTGCACAGCTGCACCGAGGCCTTGCCACCTGCATTGGTGGACTCGGTCAGTGGGGTGCACAGCTGTACAGAGGCCTTGCCACCTGCATTGGAGAAAATCGGTCAGTGGGGTGAGAGCTGTACCGAGTCCTCGCCACCTGCGTTGGTGGGACTCGGTCAATGGGGTGCACAGCTGCACCGAGGCCGAGCCACCTGCATTGGTGGGAGTCGGTCAGTGGGGTGCACAGCTGTACAGAGGCCTTGCCACCTGCATTGGAGAAAATCGGTCAGTGGGGTGAGAGCTGTACCGAGTCCTCGCCACCTGCGTTGGTGGGACTCGGTCAATGGGGTGCACAGCTGCACAGAGGCCTTGCCACCTGCACTGGAGGGAATCGGTCAGTGGGGTGAACAGCTGTACCAAGGCCTCGACACCTCCGTTGGTGGGACTCGGTCAGTGAAGTGCTGCACTGCTTCCACGCCATCTTCATTGGTGGGCCTTGGTCAGTGGAGTGCACAGCTGCACCGAGGCCTTGCCACCTGCGTTGGTGGGACTCGGTCAATGGGGTGCACAGCTGCACCGAGGCCTTGCCACGTGCATTGGTGGGACTCGGTCAGTGGGGTGCGCAGCTGTACCAAGGCCTTGCCACCTGCATTGGTGGGGCTCGGTCAGTGGGGTGCACAGCTGTACTGAGGCCTTGCCACCTGCATTTGTGGGACTCGGTCAGTGAGGTGCACAGCTGTACCAAGGCCTCGCGACCTCCGTTGGTGGGACTCGGACAGTGGGGTGAACAGCTGCACTGTGTCCGCATCATGTGCATTGGTGGGCCTTAGTCAGTAGGGTGCACAGCTGTACTGAGTCTGCCCGACCTGCATTGGTGGGACTCGGTCAGTGGACTGCACAGCTGCACCGAGGCCTTGCCACCTACATTGGTGGCACTCGGTCAGTGGGGTACACAGCTGCACCAAGACCTCGCCACCTGCATTGGTGGGATTCGGTCAGTGGGGTGAACAGCTGCACCGAGGCCTTGCCACCTGCATTGGTGGGACTCGGTCAGTGGGGTGCACAGCTGTACCAAGGCCATGCCACCTGCATTGGTGGGACTCGGTCAGTGGTGTGCACAGCTGAACCGAGGCCTTGCCAACTGCATTGGTGGGACTCGGTCTGTGGGGTGCAAAGCTATACCGAGGCCGAGCAACCTGCATTGGTGGGCCTCTGTCAGTGGGGTGCACAGCAGCACCGAGGACTCACCACCTGCATTGGTGGAACTCGGTCACTTGGAGTGCACAGTTGTATTCAGGCTTTGCCACGTGCATTGGTGGTCCTCGGTCAGTGGGTACACAGCTGTACCAAAGCCGAGCTACGTGCATTGGTGGGACTCGGTCAGTGGGGTGAGAGCTGTATGTAGGCCACACTACGTGCATTGGTGCGATTCGGTCAGTGGAGTGACAGCTACACTGAGGCCTCGCCACCTGCATTGGTGGGACTCGTTCAGTGGGGTGCACAGCTGCACCGAGGCCTGGCCACCTGCATTAGTGGTACTCTGTCAGTGGGGTGCACAGCTGTACTGAGGCTGCACCACGTGCATTGGTGGGGCTCGGTCAATAGGGTACACAGCTGTACCAAAGCCGAGCTACGTGCATTGGTGGGACTCGGTCAGTGGGGTGAGAGCTGTACGTAGGCTACACTACCTGCATTGGTGCGATTCGGTCAGTGGAGTGACAGCTACACTGAGGCCTCGCCACCGGCATTGTTGGGATTCGGTCTGTGGGGTGCACAGCTGTACTAAAGCTTCGTCACCTGCATTGGTGGGACTCGTTAAGTGGGGTGCACAGCTGCACCGAGGCCTGGCCACCTGCATTAGTGGTACTCTGTCAGTGGGGTGCACAGCTGTACTGAGGCTGCACCACGTGCATTGTTGGGGCTCGGTCAGTGGGGTGCACAGCTGTACTGAGGCCTCGCCACCTGCATTTGTGGGACTCGGTCAGTGAGGTGCACAGCTGTACCAAGGCCTCGCGACCTCCGTTGGTGGGACACGGTCAGTGGGGTGAACAGCTGCACCGAGGCCTTGGCACCTGCATTGGTGGGACTCGGTCAGTGGGGTGCACAGCTGTACCGAAGCCGAGCAACCTGCATTGGTGGGACTCGGTCAGTGGGGTGCACAGCTGTACCGAGGCGAGCGACGTGCATTGGTGGGACTCGGTCAGTGGAGTGCACAGCTGCACCGAGGCCTCGCAACCTGCATTTGTGGGACTTGGTCACTGGGGTTCATAGCTATACCGAGGCTTCGCAACGTGCATTGGTGGGACTCAGTCAGTGGGGTGCACAGCTGAACGGAGGCCACGGCACCTGCATTGGTGGACCTCGGTCAGTGGGGTGCACAGCTCTACTCAGGCTTCGCCACCTGCATTGGTGGGCCTCGTTCAGTGGGGTGCACAGCTGCACCGAGGCCACGCCATCTGCATTGGTGGGACCCGGTAAGTGGGGTGAGAGCTGTACGGAGGCCTCGGCACGTGCACTGGCGGGACTTGTTCAGGGGGTGCACAACTGTACCGAGGCCGCATGATATGCATTGTTGGGACTCGGTCAGTGGAGTGCACAGCTGTACAGAGGCCTTGCCACCTGCATTTGTGGGACTCGGTCAGTGGGGTGCACAGCTGTACATAGGCCTTGCCACCTGCATTCTTGGGAATCGGTCAGTGGGGTGAACAGCTGCACTGCTCCCGCGCCATCTGCATTGGTTGGCCTTAGTCAGTAGGGTGCACAGTTGTACTGAGGCCGAGCAACCTGCATTGGTGGGACTCGGTCAGTGGGGTACACAGCTGTACCGAGACTAGCGACGTGAATTGCTGGGACTCGGTCAGTGGTGTGCCCAGCTGTACCGAGGCCTCGCAACCTGCATTGGTGGGACTCGGTCAGTGGGGTGCACAGCTGTACCGAGGCGAGCGACGTGCATTGGTGGGACTCGGTCAGTGGAGTGCACAGCTGCACCGAGGCCTTGCCACTTGCATTGGTGAGACTCCATCAGTGGGGTGCACAGCTGCACAGAGGCCTTGCCACCTGCACTGGAGGGAATCGGTCAGTGGGGTGAACAGCTGTACCAAGGCCTCGACACCTCCGTTGGTGGGACTCGGTCAGTGAAGAGCTGCACTGCTTCCGCGCCATCTTCATTGGTGGGCCTTGGTCAGTGGAGTGCACAGCTGCACCGAGGCCTTGCCACCTGCATTGGTGGACTCGGTCAGTGGGGTGCACAGCTGTACAGAGGCCTTGCCACCTGCATTGGAGAAAATCGGTCAGTGGGGTGAGAGCTGTACCGAGTCCTCGCCACCTGCGTTGGTGGGACTCGGTCAATGGGGTGCACAGCTGCACCGAGGCCGAGCCACCTGCATTGGTGGGAGTCGGTCAGTGGGGTGCACAGCTGTACAGAGGCCTTGCCACCTGCATTGGAGAAAATCGGTCAGTGGGGTGAGAGCTGTACCGAGTCCTCGCCACCTGCGTTGGTGGGACTCGGTCAATGGGGTGCACAGCTGCACAGAGGCCTTGCCACCTGCACTGGAGGGAATCGGTCAGTGGGGTGAACAGCTGTACCAAGGCCTCGACACCTCCGTTGGTGGGACTCGGTCAGTGAAGTGCTGCACTGCTTCCACGCCATCTTCATTGGTGGGCCTTGGTCAGTGGAGTGCACAGCTGCACCGAGGCCTTGCCACCTGCGTTGGTGGGACTCGGTCAATGGGGTGCACAGCTGCACCGAGGCCTTGCCACGTGCATTGGTGGGACTCGGTCAGTGGGGTGCGCAGCTGTACCAAGGCCTTGCCACCTGCATTGGTGGGGCTCGGTCAGTGGGGTGCACAGCTGTACTGAGGCCTTGCCACCTGCATTTGTGGGACTCGGTCAGTGAGGTGCACAGCTGTACCAAGGCCTCGCGACCTCCGTTGGTGGGACTCGGACAGTGGGGTGAACAGCTGCACTGTGTCCGCATCATGTGCATTGGTGGGCCTTAGTCAGTAGGGTGCACAGCTGTACTGAGTCTGCCCGACCTGCATTGGTGGGACTCGGTCAGTGGACTGCACAGCTGCACCGAGGCCTTGCCACCTACATTGGTGGCACTCGGTCAGTGGGGTACACAGCTGCACCAAGACCTCGCCACCTGCATTGGTGGGATTCGGTCAGTGGGGTGAACAGCTGCACCGAGGCCTTGCCACCTGCATTGGTGGGACTCGGTCAGTGGGGTGCACAGCTGTACCAAGGCCATGCCACCTGCATTGGTGGGACTCGGTCAGTGGTGTGCACAGCTGAACCGAGGCCTTGCCAACTGCATTGGTGGGACTCGGTCTGTGGGGTGCAAAGCTATACCGAGGCCGAGCAACCTGCATTGGTGGGCCTCTGTCAGTGGGGTGCACAGCAGCACCGAGGACTCACCACCTGCATTGGTGGAACTCGGTCACTTGGAGTGCACAGTTGTATTCAGGCTTTGCCACGTGCATTGGTGGTCCTCGGTCAGTGGGTACACAGCTGTACCAAAGCCGAGCTACGTGCATTGGTGGGACTCGGTCAGTGGGGTGAGAGCTGTATGTAGGCCACACTACGTGCATTGGTGCGATTCGGTCAGTGGAGTGACAGCTACACTGAGGCCTCGCCACCTGCATTGGTGGGACTCGTTCAGTGGGGTGCACAGCTGCACCGAGGCCTGGCCACCTGCATTAGTGGTACTCTGTCAGTGGGGTGCACAGCTGTACTGAGGCTGCACCACGTGCATTGGTGGGGCTCGGTCAATAGGGTACACAGCTGTACTGAGGCCTCGCCACCTGCATTTGTGGGACTCGGTCAGTGAGGTGCACAGCTGTACCAAGGCCTCGCGACCTCCGTTGGTGGGACGCGGTCAGTGGGGTGAACAGCTGCACCGAGGCCTTGCCACCTGCATTGGTGGGACTCGGTCAGTGAGGTGCACAGCTGTACCAAGGCCTCGCGAACTCCGTTGGTGGGACGCGGTCAGTGGGGTGAACAGCTGCACCGAGGCCAGGCCACCTGCATTGGTGGGACTCGGTCAGTGGGGTGCACAGCTGTACCGAGGCCGGGCCACCTGCATTGGTGGGACTCGGTCAGTGGGGTGCACAGCTGTACCGAGGCAAGCGAAGTGCGTTGGTGGGACTCGGTCAGTGGGGTGCACATCTGTAAAGAGGTTGCGCCAACTGCATTGGTGGGACTCAGGCAGTGGGGTGCACAGCTGCACCGAGGCCTCGCCACCTGCATTGGTGGGACTCAGTCAGTGGGGTGCACAGCTGTACTCAGGCTTTGCCACATGCATCGGTGGGGCTCGGACAGTGGGGTGCACAGCTGCACCGAGGCCTCGCCACCTGCATTGGTGGGACTCGGTCAGTAGGGTGCAGAGCTCTACTCAGGCTTCGCCACCTGCATTAGTGGGCTTCGGTCAGTGGCGTGCACAGCTGCACCGAGGCCACGCCATCTGCATTGGTGGGACTCGGTAAGTGGGGTGAGAGCTGTACGTAGGCCTCGGCACGTGCACTGGCGGGACTTGTTCAGGGGGTGCACAGCTGTACCGAGGCCGCATGATATGCATTGTTGGGACTCGGTCAGTGGAGTGCACAGCTGTACAGAGGCCTTGCCACCTGCATTTGTGGGACTCGGTCAGTGGGGTGCACAGCTGTACATAGGCCTTGCCACCTGCATTGGTGGGAATCGGTCAGTGGGGTGAACAGCTGCACTGCTCCCGCGCCATCTGCATTGGTGGGCCTCGGTAAGTATGGTGCACTGCTCTACTCAGGCTTCACCACCTGCATTGGTGGGCCTCGGTCAGTGGGGTGCACAGCTGTACTGAGGCTGCACCACCTGTATTAGTGGGACTCCTGTCAGTGGGGTGCACAGCTGCACCGAGGCCAAGCCACCTGTATTGGTGAGACTCGGTCAGTGGGGTGAATAGCTGTACCGAGGCCTTGCCACCTGCATTGGTGGGACTCGGTCAGTGGGGTGCACAGCTGTACCAAGGCCATGCCACCTGCATTGGTGGGACTCGGTCAGTGGTGTGCACAGCTGAACCGAGGCCTTGCCAACTGCATTGGTGGGACTCGGTCTGTGGGGTGCAAAGCTATACCGAGGCCGAGCAACCTGCATTGGTGGGCCTCTGTCAGTGGGGTGCACAGCAGCACCGAGGACTCACCACCTGCATTGGTGGGACTTGGTCACTTGGGGTGCACAGTTGTATTCAGGCTTTGCCACGTGCATTGGTGGTCCTCGGTCAGTGGGTACACAGCTGTACCAAAGCCGAGCTACGTGCATTGGTGGGACTCGGTCAGTGGGGTGAGAGCTGTACATAGGCCACACTACGTGCATTGGTGCGATTCGGTCAGTGGAGTGACAGCTACACTGAGGCCTCGCCACCTGCATTGGTGGGACTCGTTCAGTGGGGTGCACAGCTGCACCAAGGCCTGGCCACCTGCATTAGTGGTACTCTGTCAGTGGGGTGCACAGCTGTACTGAGGCTGCACCACGTGCATTGGTGGGGCTCGGTCAGTGGGGTGCACAGATGTACTGAGGCCTCGCCACCTGCATTTGTGGGACTCGGTCAGTGAGGTGCACAGCTGTACCAAGGCCTCGCGACCTCCGTTGGTGGGACGCGGTCAGTGGGGTGAACAGCTGCACCGAGGCCTTGCCACCTGCATTGGTGGGACTCGGTCAGTGGGGTGCACAGCTGTACCGAAGCCGAGCAACCTGCATTGGTGGGACTCGGTCAGTGGGGTGCACAGCTGTACCGAGGCGAGCGACGTGCATTGGTGGGACTCGGTCAGTGGAGTGCACAGCTGCACCGAGGCCTTGCCACTTGCATTGGTGAGACTCCATCAGTGGGGTGCACAGCTGCACAGAGGCCTTGCCACCTGCACTGGAGGGAATCGGTCAGTGGGGTGAACAGCTGTACCAAGGCCTCGACACCTCCGTTGGTGGGACTCGGTCAGTGAAGAGCTGCACTGCTTCCGCGCCATCTTCATTGGTGGGCCTTGGTCAGTGGAGTGCACAGCTGCACCGAGGCCTTGCCACCTGCATTGGTGGGACTCGGTCAGTGGGGTGCACAGCTGTACAGAGGCCTTGCCACCTGCATTGGAGAAAATCGGTCAGTGGGGTGAGAGCTGTACCGAGTCCTCGCCACCTGCGTTGGTGGGACTCGGTCAATGGGCTGCACAGCTGCACCGAGGCCGAGCCACCTGCATTGGTGGGAGTCGGTCAGTGGGGTGCGCAGCTGTACCAAGGCCTTGCCACCTGCATTGGTGGGGCTCGGTCAGTGGGGTGCACAGCTGTACTGAGGCCTCGCCACCTGCATTTGTGGGACTCGGTAAGTGAGGTGCACAGCTGTACCAAGGCCTCGCGACCTCCGTTGGTGGGACTCGGACAGTGGGGTGAACAGCTACACTGCAGCCACTCCATCTGCATTGGTGGGCCTCGGTCAGTATGGTTCACAGCTCTACTCAGGCTTCACCACCTGCATTGGTGGGCCTCAGTCAGTGGGGTGCACAGCTGTACTGAGGCTGTACCACCTGCATTGGTGGGACTTGGTCAGTGGGGTGAGAGCTGCACTGAGGCTTCGCCACCTGCATTGGTGGGACTCGGTCAATGGAGTGCAGAGCTGCACTGAGGCCTTGCCACGTGCATTGGTGGGACTCGGTCAGTGGGGTGAACAGCTGTAACTAGGCCGAGCAACCTGCATTGGTGGGAATCGGTCATTGGGGTGCACAGCTGAACCAATGCCTCGCCACCTCTGTTGGTGGGACTCGGTCAGTGGGGTGAACAGCTGCACTGTGTCCGCAGCATGTGCATTGGTGGGCCTTAGTCAGTAGGGTGCACAGCTGTACTGAGTCTGCCCCACCTGCATTGGTGGGACTCGGTCAGTGGACTGCACAGCTGCACCGAGGCCTTGCCACCTACATTGGTGGCACTCGGTCAGTGGGGTACACAGCTGCACCAAGACCTCGCCACCTGCATTGGTGGGACTCGGTCAGTCGGGTGAACAGCTGCACCGAGGCCTTGCCACCTGCATTGGTGGGACTCGGTCAGTGGGGTGCACAGCTGTACCGAGGCAAGCGACGTGCATTGGTGGGACTCGGTCAGTGGAGTGCACAGCTGCACCGAGGCCACGCCATCTGCATTGGTGGGACTCGGTAAGTGGGGTGAGAGCTGTACGTAGGCCTCGGCACGTGCACTGGCGGGACTTGTTCAGGGGGTGCACAGCTGTACCGAGGCCGCATGATATGCATTCCTGGGACTCGGTCAGTGGAGTGCACAGCTATACAGAGGCCTTGCCACCTGCATTTGTGGGACTCGGTCAGTGGGGTGCACAGCTGTACATAGGCCTTGCCACCTGCATTGGTGGGAATCGGTCAGTGGGGTGAACAGCTGCACTGCTCCCGCGCCATCTGCATTGGTGGGCCTCGGTAAGTATGGTGCACTGCTCTACTCAGGCTTCACTACCTGCATTGGTGGGCCTCGGTCAGTGGGGTGCACAGCTGTACTGAGGCTGCACCACCTGTATTAGTGGGACTCCTGTCAGTGGGGTGCACAGCTGCACCGAGGCCAAGCCACCTGTATTGGTGAGACTCGGTCAGTGGGGTGAATAGCTGTACCGAGGCCTTGCCACCTGCATTGGTGGGACTCGGTCAGTGGGGTGCACAGCTGTACCAAGGCCATGCCACCTGCATTGGTGGGACTCGGTCAGTGGTGTGCACAGCTGAACCGAGGCCTTGCCAACTGCATTGGTGGGACTCGGTCTGTGGGGTGCAAAGCTATACCGAGGCCGAGCAACCTGCATTGGTGGGCCTCTGTCAGTGGGGTGCACAGCAGCACCGAGGACTCACCACCTGCATTGGTGGGACTCGGTCACTTGGGGTGCACAGTTGTATTCAGGCTTTGCCACGTGCATTGGTGGTCCTCGGTCAGTGGGTACACAGCTGTACCAAAGCCGAGCTACGTGCATTGGTGGGACTCGGTCAGTGGGGTGAGAGCTGTACGTAGGCTACACTACCTGCATTGGTGCGATTCGGTCAGTGGAGTGACAGCTACACTGAGGCCTCGCCACCGGCATTGTTGGGATTCGGTCTGTGGGGTGCACAGCTGTACTAAAGCTTCGTCACCTGCATTGGTGGGACTCGTTAAGTGGGGTGCACAGCTGCACCGAGGCCTGGCCACCTGCATTAGTGGTACTCTGTCAGTGGGGTGCACAGCTGTACTGAGGCTGCACCACGTGCATTGTTGGGGCTCGGTCAGTGGGGTGCACAGCTGTACTGAGGCCTCGCCACCTGCATTTGTGGGACTCGGTCAGTGAGGTGCACAGCTGTACCAAGGCCTCGCGACCTCCGTTGGTGGGACACGGTCAGTGGGGTGAACAGCTGCACCGAGGCCTTGGCACCTGCATTGGTGGGACTCGGTCAGTGGGGTGCACAGCTGTACCGAAGCCGAGCAACCTGCATTGGTGGGACTCGGTCAGTGGGGTGCACAGCTGTACCGAGGCGAGCGACGTGCATTGGTGGGACTCGGTCAGTGGAGTGCACAGCTGCACCGAGGCCTCGCAACCTGCATTTGTGGGACTTGGTCACTGGGGTTCATAGCTATACCGAGGCTTCGCAACGTGCATTGGTGGGACTCAGTCAGTGGGGTGCACAGCTGAACGGAGGCCACGGCGCCTGCATTGGTGGACCTCGGTCAGTGGGGTGCACAGCTCTACTCAGGCTTCGCCACCTGCATTGGTGGGCCTCGTTCAGTGGGGTGCACAGCTGCACCGAGGCCACGCCATCTGCATTGGTGGGACCCGGTAAGTGGGGTGAGAGCTGTACGGAGGCCTCGGCACGTGCACTGGCGGGACTTGTTCAGGGGGTGCACAACTGTACCGAGGCCGCATGATATGCATTGTTGGGACTCGGTCAGTGGAGTGCACAGCTGTACAGAGGCCTTGCCACCTGCATTTGTGGGACTCGGTCAGTGGGGTGCACAGCTGTACATAGGCCTTGCCACCTGCATTCTTGGGAATCGGTCAGTGGGGTGAACAGCTGCACTGCTCCCGCGCCATCTGCATTGGTTGGCCTTAGTCAGTAGGGTGCACAGTTGTACTGAGGCCGAGCAACCTGCATTGGTGGGACTCGGTCAGTGGGGTACACAGCTGTACCGAGACTAGCGACGTGAATTGCTGGGACTCGGTTAGTGGTGTGCCCAGCTGTACCGAGGCCTCGCAACCTGCATTGGTGGGACTCGGTCAGTGGGGTGCACAGCTGTACCGAGGCGAGCGACGTGCATTGGTGGGACTCGGTCAGTGGAGTGCACAGCTGCACCGAGGCCTTGCCACTTGCATTGGTGAGACTCCATCAGTGGGGTGCACAGCTGCACAGAGGCCTTGCCACCTGCACTGGAGGGAATCGGTCAGTGGGGTGAACAGCTGTACCAAGGCCTCGACACCTCCGTTGGTGGGACTCGGTCAGTGAAGTGCTGCACTGCTTCCACGCAATCTTCATTGGTGGGCCTTGGTCAGTGGAGTGCACAGCTGTACAGAGGCCTTGCCACCTGCATTGGAGAAAATCGGTCAGTGGGGTGAGAGCTGTACCGAGTCCTCGCCACCTGCGTTGGTGGGACTCGGTCAATGGGGTGCACAGCTTCACCGAGGCCGAGCCACCTGCATTGGTGGGAGTCGGTCAGTGGGGTGCGCAGCTGTACCAAGGCCTTGCCACCTGCATTGGTGGGGCTCGGTCAGTGGGGTGCACAGCTGTACAGAGGCCTTGCCACCTGCATTGGAGAAAATCGGTCAGTGGGGTGAGAGCTGTACCGAGTCCTCGCCACCTGCGTTGGTGGGACTCGGTCAATGGGGTGCACAGCTGCACAGAGGCCTTGCCACCTGCATTTGTGGGACTCGGTCAGTGAGGTGCACAGCTGTACCAAGGCCTCGCGACCTCCGTTGGTGGGACTCGGACAGTGGGGTGAACAGCTGCACTGTGTCCGCAGCATGTGCATTGGTGGGCCTTAGTCAGTAGGGTGCACAGCTGTACTGAGTCTGCCCGACCTGCATTGGTGGGACTCGGTCAGTGGAGTGCACAGCTGTACCGAAGCCGAGCAACCTGCATTGGTGGGACTCGGTCAGTGGGGTGCACAGCTGTACCGAGGCGAGCGACGTGCATTGGTGGGACTCGGTCAGTGGAGTGCACAGCTGCACCGAGGCCTTGCCACTTGCATTGGTGAGACTCCATCAGTGGGGTGCACAGCTGCACAGAGGCCTTGCCACCTGCACTGGAGGGAATCGGTCAGTGGGGTGAACAGCTGTACCAAGGCCTCGACACCTCCGTTGGTGGGACTCGGTCAGTGAAGAGCTGCACTGCTTCCGCGCCATCTTCATTGGTGGGCCTTGGTCAGTGGAGTGCACAGCTGCACCGAGGCCTTGCCACCTGCATTGGTGGACTCGGTCAGTGGGGTGCACAGCTGTACAGAGGCCTTGCCACCTGCATTGGAGAAAATCGGTCAGTGGGGTGAGAGCTGTACCGAGTCCTCGCCACCTGCGTTGGTGGGACTCGGTCAATGGGGTGCACAGCTGCACCGAGGCCGAGCCACGTGCATTGGTGGGAGTCGGTCAGTGGGGTGCGCAGCTGTACCAAGGCCTTGCCACCTGCATTGGTGGGGCTCGGTCAGTGGGGTGCACAGCTGTACTGAGGCCTCGCCACCTGCATTTGTGGGACTCGGTCAGTGAGGTGCACAGCTGTACCAAGGCCTCGCGACCTCCGTTGGTGGGACTCGGACAGTGGGGTGAACAGCTACACTGCAGCCACTCCATCTGCATTGGTGGGCCTCGGTCAGTATGGTTCACAGCTCTACTCAGGCTTCACCACCTGCATTGGTGGGCCTCGGTCAGTGGGGTGCACAGCTGTACTGAGGCTGTACCACCTGCATTGGTGGGACTTGGTCAGTGGGGTGAGAGCTGTACTGAGGCTTCGCCACCTGCATTGGTAGGACTCGGTCAATGGAGTGCAGAGCTGCACTGAGGCCTTGCCACGTGCATTGGTGGGACTCGGTCAGTGGGGTGAACAGCTGTAACTAGGCCGAGCAACCTGCATTGGTGGGAATCGGTCATTGGGGTGCACAGCTGAACCAATGCCTCGCCACCTCTGTTGGTGGGACTCGGTCAGTGGGGTGAACAGCTGCACTGTGTCCGCAGCATGTGCATTGGTGGGCCTTAGTCAGTAGGGTGCACAGCTGTACTGAGTCTGCCCCACCTGCATTGGTGGGACTCGGTCAGTGGACTGCACAGCTGCACCGAGGCCTTGCCACTTGCATTGGTGAGACTCCATCAGTGGGGTGCACAGCTGCACAGAGGCCTTGCCACCTGCACTGGAGGGAATCGGTCAGTGGGGTGAACAGCTGTACCAAGGCCTCGACACCTCCGTTGGTGGGACTCGGTCAGTGAAGAGCTGCACTGCTTCCGCGCCATCTTCATTGGTGGGCCTTGGTCAGTGGAGTGCACAGCTGCACCGAGGCCTTGCCACCTGCATTGGTGGACTCGGTCAGTGGGGTGCACAGCTGTACAGAGGCCTTGCCACCTGCATTGGAGAAAATCGGTCAGTGGGGTGAGAGCTGTACCGAGTCCTCGCCACCTGCGTTGGTGGGACTCGGTCAATGGGGTGCACAGCTGCACCGAGGCCGAGCCACGTGCATTGGTGGGAGTCGGTCAGTGGGGTGCGCAGCTGTACCAAGGCCTTGCCACCTGCATTGGTGGGGCTCGGTCAGTGGGGTGCACAGCTGTACTGAGGCCTCGCCACCTGCATTTGTGGGACTCGGTCAGTGAGGTGCACAGCTGTACCAAGGCCTCGCGACCTCCGTTGGTGGGACTCGGACAGTGGGGTGAACAGCTACACTGCAGCCACTCCATCTGCATTGGTGGGCCTCGGTCAGTATGGTTCACAGCTCTACTCAGGCTTCACCACCTGCATTGGTGGGCCTCGGTCAGTGGGGTGCACAGCTGTACTGAGGCTGTACCACCTGCATTGGTGGGACTTGGTCAGTGGGGTGAGAGCTGTACTGAGGCTTCGCCACCTGCATTGGTAGGACTCGGTCAATGGAGTGCAGAGCTGCACTGAGGCCTTGCCACGTGCATTGGTGGGACTCGGTCAGTGGGGTGAACAGCTGTAACTAGGCCGAGCAACCTGCATTGGTGGGAATCGGTCATTGGGGTGCACAGCTGAACCAATGCCTCGCCACCTCTGTTGGTGGGACTCGGTCAGTGGGGTGAACAGCTGCACTGTGTCCGCAGCATGTGCATTGGTGGGCCTTAGTCAGTAGGGTGCACAGCTGTACTGAGTCTGCCCCACCTGCATTGGTGGGACTCGGTCAGTGGACTGCACAGCTGCACCGAGGCCTTGCCACCTACATTGGTGGCACTCGGTCAGTGGGGTACACAGCTGCACCAAGACCTCGCCACCTGCATTGGTGGGACTTGGTCAGTCGGGTGAACAGCTGCACCGAGGCCTTGCCACCTGCATTGGTGGGACTCGGTCAGTGGGGTGCACAGTTGTACCGAGGCAAGCGACGTGCATTGGTGGGACTCGGTCAGTGGAGTGCACAGCTGCACCGAGGCCACGCCATCTGCATTGGTGGGACTCGGTAAAGTGGGGTGAGAGCTGTACGTAGGCCTCGGCACGTGCACTGGCGGGACTTGTTCAGGGGGTGCACAGCTGTACCGAGGCCGCATGATATGCATTCCTGGGACTCGGTCAGTGGAGTGCACAGCTATACAGAGGCCTTGCCACCTGCATTTGTGGGACTCGGTCAGTGGGGTGCACAGCTGTACATAGGCCTTGCCACCTGCATTGGTGGGAATCGGTCAGTGGGGTGAACAGCTGCACTGCTCCCGCGCCATCTGCATTGGTGGGCCTCGGTAAGTATGGTGCACTGCTCTACTCAGGCTTCACCACCTGCATTGGTGGGCCTCGGTCAGTGGGGTGCACAGCTGTACTGAGGCTGCACCACCTGTATTAGTGGGACTCCTGTCATTGGGGTGCACAGCTGCACCGAGGCCAAGCCACCTGTATTGGTGAGACTCGGTCAGTGGGGTGAATAGCTGTACCGAGGCCTTGCCACCTGCATTGGTGGGACTCGGTCAGTGGGGTGCACAGCTGTACCAAGGCCATGCCACCTGCATTGGTGGGACTCGGTCAGTGGTGTGCACAGCTGAACCGAGGCCTTGCCAACTGCATTGGTGGGACTCGGTCTGTGGGGTGCAAAGCTATACCGAGGCCGAGCAACCTGCATTGGTGGGCCTCTGTCAGTGGGGTGCACAGCAGCACCGAGGACTCACCACCTGCATTGGTGGGACTCGGTCACTTGGGGTGCACAGTTGTATTCAGGCTTTGCCACGTGCATTGGTGGTCCTCGGTCAGTGGGTACACAGCTGTACCAAAGCCGAGCTACGTGCATTGGTGGGACTCGGTCAGTGGGGTGAGAGCTGTACGTAGGCTACACTACCTGCATTGGTGCGATTCGGTCAGTGGAGTGACAGCTACACTGAGGCCTCGCCACCGGCATTGTTGGGATTCGGTCTGTGGGGTGCACAGCTGTACTAAAGCTTCGTCACCTGCATTGGTGGGACTCGTTAAGTGGGGTGCACAGCTGCACCGAGGCCTGGCCACCTGCATTAGTGGTACTCTGTCAGTGGGGTGCACAGCTGTACTGAGGCTGCACCACGTGCATTGTTGGGGCTCGGTCAGTGGGGTGCACAGCTGTACTGAGGCCTCGCCACCTGCATTTGTGGGACTCGGTCAGTGAGGTGCAGAGCTGTACCAAGGCCTCGCGACCTCCGTTGGTGGGACACGGTCAGTGGGGTGAACAGCTGCACCGAGGCCTTGGCACCTGCATTGGTGGGACTCGGTCAGTGGGGTGCACAGCTGTACCGAAGCCGAGCAACCTGCATTGGTGGGACTCGGTCAGTGGGGTGCACAGCTGTACCGAGGCGAGCGACGTGCATTGGTGGGACTCGGTCAGTGGAGTGCACAGCTGCACCGAGGCCTCGCAATCTGCATTTGTGGGAATTGGTCACTGGGGTTCATAGCTATACCGAGGCTTCGCAACGTGCATTGGTGGGACTCAGTCAGTGGGGTGCACAGCTGAACGGAGGCCACGGCGCCTGCATTGGTGGACCTCGGTCAGTGGGGTGCACAGCTCTACTCAGGCTTCGCCACCTGCATTGGTGGGCCTCGTTCAGTGGGGTGCACAGCTGCACCGAGGCCACGCCATCTGCATTGGTGGGACCCGGTAAGTGGGGTGAGAGCTGTACGGAGGCCTCGGCACGTGCACTGGCGGGACTTGTTCAGGGGGTGCACAACTGTACCGAGGCCGCATGATATGCATTGTTGGGACTCGGTCAGTGGAGTGCACAGCTGTACCGAGGCCTTGCCACCTGCATTTGTGGGACTCGGTCAGTGGGGTGCACAGCTGTACATAGGCCTTGCCACCTGCATTCTTGGGAATCGGTCAGTGGGGTGAACAGCTGCACTGCTCCCGCGCCATCTGCATTGGTTGGCCTTAGTCAGTAGGGTGCACAGTTGTACTGAGGCCGAGCAACCTGCATTGGTGGGACTCGGTCAGTGGGGTACACAGCTGTACCGAGACTAGCGACGTGAATTGCTGAGACTCGGTCAGTGGTGTGCCCAGCTGTACCGAGGCCTCGCAGCCTGCATTGGTGGGACTCGGTCAGTGGGGTGCACAGCTGTACCGAGGCGAGCGACGTGCATTGGTGGGACTCGGTCAGTGGAGTGCACAGCTGCACCGAGGCCTTGCCACTTGCATTGGTGAGACTCCATCAGTGGGGTGCACAGCTGCACAGAGGCCTTGCCACCTGCACTGGAGGGAATCGGTCAGTGGGGTGAACAGCTGTACCAAGGCCTCGACACCTCCGTTGGTGGGACTCGGTCAGTGAAGAGCTGCACTGCTTCCGCGCCATCTTCATTGGTGGGCCTTGGTCAGTGGAGTGCACAGCTGCACCGAGGCCTTGCCACCTGCATTGGTGGACTCGGTCAGTGGGGTGCACAGCTGTACAGAGGCCTTGCCACCTGCATTGGAGAAAATCGGTCAGTGGGGTGAGAGCTGTACCGAGTCCTCGCCACCTGCGTTGGTGGGACTCGGTCAATGGGGTGCACAGCTGCACCGAGGCCGAGCCACCTGCATTGGTGGGAGTCGGTCAGTGGGGTGCGCAGCTGTACCAAGGCCTTGCCACCTGCATTGGTGGGGCTCGGTCAGTGGGGTGCACAGCTGTACAGAGGCCTTGCCACCTGCATTGGAGAAAATCGGTCAGTGGGGTGAGAGCTGTACCGAGTCCTCGCCACCTGCGTTGGTGGGACTCGGTCAATGGGGTGCACAGCTGCACCGAGGCCTTGCCACCTGCACTGGAGGGAATCGGTCAGTGGGGTGAACAGCTGTACCAAGGCCTCGACACCTCCGTTGGTGGGACTCGGTCAGTGAAGTGCTGCACTGCTTCCACGCCATCTTCATTGGTGGGCCTTGGTCAGTGGAGTGCACAGCTGCACCGAGGCCTTGCCACCTGCGTTGGTGGGACTCGGTCAATGGGGTGCACAGCTGCACCGAGGCCGAGCCACGTGCATTGGTGGGAGTCGGTCAGTGGGGTGCGCAGCTGTACCAAGGCCTTGCCACCTGCATTGGTGGGGCTCGGTCAGTGGGGTGCACAGCTGTACTGAGGCCTTGCCACCTGCATTTGTGGGACTCGGTCAGTGAGGTGCACAGCTGTACCAAGGCCTCGCGACCTCCGTTGGTGGGACTCGGACAGTGGGGTGAACAGCTGCACTGTGTCCGCAGCATGTGCATTGGTGGGCCTTAGTCAGTAGGGTGCACAGCTGTACTGAGTCTGCCCGACCTGCATTGGTGGGACTCGGTCAGTGGACTGCACAGCTGCACCGAGGCCTTGCCACCTACATTGGTGGCACTCGGTCAGTGGGGTACACAGCTGCACCAAGACCTCGCCACCTGCATTGGTGGGATTCGGTCAGTGGGGTGAACAGCTGCACCGAGGCCTTGCCACCTGCATTGGTGGGACTCGGTCAGTGGGGTGCACAGCTGTACCGAGGCAAGCGACGTGCATTGGTGGGACTCGGTCAGTGGAGTACACAGCTGCACAGAGGCCACGCCATCTGCATTGGTGGGACTCGGTAAGTGGGGTGAGAGCTGTACGTAGGCCTCGGCACGTGCACTGGCGGAACTTGTTCAGGGGGTGCACAGCTGTACCGAGGCCGCATGATATGCATTCCTGGGACTCGGTCAGTGGAGTGCACAGCTATACAGAGGCCTTGCCACCTGCATTTGTGGGACTCGGTCAGTGGGGTGCACAGCTGTACATAGGCCTTGCCACCTGCATTGGTGGGAATCGGTCAGTGGGGTGAACAGCTGCACTGCTCCCGCGCCATCTGCATTGGTGGGCCTCGGTAAGTATGGTGCACTGCTCCACTCAGGCTTCACCACCTGCATTGGTGGGCCTCGGTCAGTGGGGTGCACAGCTGTACTGAGGCTGCACCACCTGTATTAGTGGGACTCCTGTCAGTGGGGTGCACAGCTGCACCGAGGCCAAGCCACCTGTATTGGTGAGACTCGGTCAGTGGGGTGAATAGCTGTACCGAGGCCTTGCCACCTGCATTGGTGGGACTCGGTCAGTGGGGTGCACAGCTGTACCAAGGCCATGCCACCTGCATTGGTGGGACTCGGTCAGTGGTGTGCACAGCTGAACCGAGGCCTTGCCAACTGCATTGGTGGGACTCGGTCTGTGGGGTGCAAAGCTATACCGAGGCCGAGCAACCTGCATTGGTGGGCCTCTGTCAGTGGGGTGCACAGCAGCACCGAGGACTCACCACCTGCATTGGTGGAACTCGGTCACTTGGAGTGCACAGTTGTATTCAGGCTTTGCCACGTGCATTGGCGGTCCTCGGTCAGTGGGTACACAGCTGTACCAAAGCCGAGCTACGTGCATTGGTGGGACTCGGTCAGTGGGGTGAGAGCTGTATGTAGGCCACACTACCTGCATTGGTGCGATTCGGTCAGTGGAGTGACAGCTACACTGAGGCCTCGCCACCTGCATTGGTGGGACTCGTTCAGTGGGGTGCACAGCTGCACCGAGGCCTGGCCACCTGCATTAGTGGTACTCTGTCAGTGGGGTGCACAGCTGTACTGAGGCTGCACCACGTGCATTGGTGGGGCTCGGTCAGTGGGGTGCACAGCTGTACTGAGGCCTCGCCACCTGCATTTGTGGGACTCGGTCAGTGAGGTGCACAGCTGTACCAAGGCCTCGCGACCTCCGTTGGTGGGACGCGGTCAGTGGGGTGAACAGCTGCACCGAGGCCTTGCCACCTGCATTGGTGGGACTCGGTCAGTGGGGTGCACAGCTGTACCGAAGCCGAGCAACCTGCATTGGTGGGACTCGGTCAGTGGGGTGCACAGCTGTACCGAGGCGAGCGACGTGCATTGGTGGGACTCGGTCAGTGGAGTGCACAGCTGCACCGAGGCCTTGCCACTTGCATTGGTGAGACTCCATCAGTGGGGTGCACAGCTGCACAGAGGCCTTGCCACCTGCACTGGAGGGAATCGGTCAGTGGGGTGAACAGCTGTACCAAGGCCTCGACACCTCCGTTGGTGGGACTCGGTCAGTGAAGAGCTGCACTGCTTCCGCGCCATCTTCATTGGTGGGCCTTGGTCAGTGGAGTGCACAGCTGCACCGAGGCCTTGCCACCTGCATTGGTGGACTCGGTCAGTGGGGTGCACAGCTGTACAGAGGCCTTGCCACCTGCATTGGAGAAAATCGGTCAGTGGGGTGAGAGCTGTACCGAGTCCTCGCCACCTGCGTTGGTGGGACTCGGTCAATGGGGTGCACAGCTGCACCGAGGCCGAGCGACCTGCATTGGTGGGAGTCGGTCAGTGGGGTGCGCAGCTGTACCAAGGCCTTGCCACCTGCATTGGTGGGGCTCGGTCAGTGGGGTGCACAGCTGTACTGAGGCCTCGCCACCTGCATTTGTGGGACTCGGTCAGTGAGGTGCACAGCTGTACCAAGGTCTCGCGACCTCCGTTGGTGGGACTCGGACAGTGGGGTGAACAGCTACACTGCAGCCACTCCATCTGCATTGGTGGGCCTCGGTCAGTATGGTTCACAGCTCTACTCAGGCTTCACCACCTGCATTGGTGGGCCTCGGTCAGTGGGGTGCACAGCTGTACTGAGGCTGTACCACCTGCATTGGTGGGACTTGGTCAGTGGGGTGAGAGCTGTACTGAGGCTTCGACACCTGCATTGGTAGGACTCGGTCAATGGAGTGCAGAGCTGCACTGAGGCCTTGCCACGTGCATTGGTGGGACTCGGTCAGTGGGGTGAACAGCTGTAACTAGGCCGAGCAACCTGCATTGGTGGGAATCGGTCATTGGGGTGCACAGCTGAACCAATGCCTCGCCACCTCTGTTGGTGGGACTCGGTCAGTGGGGTGAACAGCTGCACTGTGTCCGCAGCATGTGCATTGGTGGGCCTTAGTCAGTAGGGTGCACAGCTGTACTGAGTCTGCCCCACCTGCATTGGTGGGACTCGGTCAGTGGACTGCACAGCTGCACCGAGGCCTTGCCACCTACATTGGTGGCACTCGGTCAGTGGGGTACACAGCTGCACCAAGACCTCGCCACCTGCATTGGTGGGACTCGGTCAGTCGGGTGAACAGCTGCACCGAGGCCTTGCCACCTGCATTGGTGGGACTCGGTCAGTGGGGTGCACAGCTGTACCGAGGCAAGCGACGTGCATTGGTGGGACTCGGTCAGTGGAGTGCACAGCTGCACCGAGGCCACTCCATCTGCATTGGTGGGACTCGGTAAGTGGGGTGAGAGCTGTACGTAGGCCTCGGCACGTGCACTGGCGGGACTTGTTCAGGGGGTGCACAGCTGTACCGAGGCCGCATGATATGGATTCCTGGGACTCGGTCAGTGGAGTGCACAGCTATACAGAGGCCTTGCCACCTGCATTTGTGGGACTCGGTCAGTGGGGTGCACAGCTGTACATAGGCCTTGCCACCTGCATTGGTGGGAATCGGTCAGTGGGGTGAACAGCTGCACTGCTCCCGCGCCATCTGCATTGGTGGGCCTCGGTAAGTATGGTGCACTGCTCTACTCAGGCTTCACCACCTGCATTGGTGGGCCTCGGTCAGTGGGGTGCACAGCTGTACTGAGGCTGCACCACCTGTATTAGTGGGACTCCTGTCAGTGGGGTGCACAGCTGCACCGAGGCCAAGCCACCTGTATTGGTGAGACTCGGTCAGTGGGGTGAATAGCTGTACCGAGGCCTTGCCACCTGCATTGGTGGGACTCGGTCAGTGGGGTGCACAGCTGTACCAAGGCCATGCCACCTGCATTGGTGGGACTCGGTCAGTGGTGTGCACAGCTGAACCGAGGCCTTGCCAACTGCATTGGTGGGACTCGGTCTGTGGGGTGCAAAGCTATACCGAGGCCGAGCAACCTGCATTGGTGGGCCTCTGTCAGTGGGGTGCACAGCAGCACCGAGGACTCACCACCTGCATTGGTGGGACTCGGTCACTTGGGGTGCACAGTTGTATTCAGGCTTTGCCACGTGCATTGGTGGTCCTCGGTCAGTGGGGTACACAGCTGTACCAAAGCCGAGCTACGTGCATTGGTGGGACTCGGTCAGTGGGGTGAGAGCTGTACATAGGCTACACTACCTGCATTGGTGCGATTCGGTCAGTGGAGTGACAGCTACACTGAGGCCTCGCCACCGGCATTGTTGGGATTCGGTCTGTGGGGTGCACAGCTGTACTAAAGCTTCGTCACCTGCATTGGTGGGACTCGTTAAGTGGGGTGCACAGCTGCACCGAGGCCTGGCCACCTGCATTAGTGGTACTCTGTCAGTGGGGTGCACAGCTGTACTGAGGCTGCACCACGTGCATTGTTGGGGCTCGGTCAGTGGGGTGCACAGCTGTACTGAGGCCTCGCCACCTGCATTTGTGGGACTCGGTCAGTGAGGTGCACAGCTGTACCAAGGCCTCGCGACCTCCGTTGGTGGGACACGGTCAGTGGGGTGAACAGCTGCACCGAGGCCTTGGCACCTGCATTGGTGGGACTCGGTCAGTGGGGTGCACAGCTGTACCGAAGCCGAGCAACCTGCATTGGTGGTACTCGGTCAGTGGGGTGCACAGCTGTACCGAGGCGAGCGACGTGCATTGGTGGGACTCGGTCAGTGGAGTGCACAGCTGCACCGAGGCCTCGCAACCTGCATTTGTGGGAATTGGTCACTGGGGTTCATAGCTATACCGAGGCTTCGCAACGTGCATTGGTGGGACTCAGTCAGTGGGGTGCACAGCTGAACGGAGGCCACGGCGCCTGCATTGGTGGACCTCGGTCAGTGGGGTGCACAGCTCTACTCAGGCTTCGCCACCTGCATTGGTGGGCCTCGTTCAGTGGGGTGCACAGCTGCACCGAGGCCACGCCATCTGCATTGGTGGGACCCGGTAAGTGGGGTGAGAGCTGTACGGAGGCCTCGGCACGTGCACTGGCGGGACTTGTTCAGGGGGTGCACAACTGAACCGAGGCCGCATGATATGCATTGTTGGGACTCGGTCAGTGGAGTGCACAGCTGTACAGAGGCCTTGCCACCTGCATTTGTGGGACTCGGTCAGTGGGGTGCACAGCTGTACCAAGGTCTCGCGACCTCCGTTGGTGGGACTCGGACAGTGGGGTGAACAGCTACACTGCAGCCACTCCATCTGCATTGGTGGGCCTCGGTCAGTATGGTTCACAGCTCTACTCAGGCTTCACCACCTGCATTGGTGGGCCTCGGTCAGTGGGGTGCACAGCTGTACTGAGGCTGTACCACCTGCATTGGTGGGACTTGGTCAGTGGGGTGAGAGCTGTACTGAGGCTTCGACACCTGCATTGGTAGGACTCGGTCAATGGAGTGCAGAGCTGCACTGAGGCCTTGCCACGTGCATTGGTGGGACTCGGTCAGTGGGGTGAACAGCTGTAACTAGGCCGAGCAACCTGCATTGGTGGGAATCGGTCATTGGGGTGCACAGCTGAACCAATGCCTCGCCACCTCTGTTGGTGGGACTCGGTCAGTGGGGTGAACAGCTGCACTGTGTCCGCAGCATGTGCATTGGTGGGCCTTAGTCAGTAGGGTGCACAGCTGTACTGAGTCTGCCCCACCTGCATTGGTGGGACTCGGTCAGTGGACTGCACAGCTGCACCGAGGCCTTGCCACCTACATTGGTGGCACTCGGTCAGTGGGGTACACAGCTGCACCAAGACCTCGCCACCTGCATTGGTGGGACTCGGTCAGTCGGGTGAACAGCTGCACCGAGGCCTTGCCACCTGCATTGGTGGGACTCGGTCAGTGGGGTGCACAGCTGTACCGAGGCAAGCGACGTGCATTGGTGGGACTCGGTCAGTGGAGTGCACAGCTGCACCGAGGCCACGCCATCTGCATTGGTGGGACTCGGTAAGTGGGGTGAGAGCTGTACGTAGGCCTCGGCACGTGCACTGGCGGGACTTGTTCAGGGGGTGCACAGCTGTACCGAGGCCGCATGATATGCATTGTTGGGACTCGGTCAGTGGAGTGCACAGCTATACAGAGGCCTTGCCACCTGCATTTGTGGGACTCGGTCAGTGGGGTGCACAGCTGTACATAGGCCTTGCCACCTGCATTGGTGGGAATCGGTCAGTGGGGTGAACAGCTGCACTGCTCCCGCGCCATCTGCATTGGTGGGCCTCGGTAAGTATGGTGCACTGCTCTACTCAGGCTTCACCACCTGCATTGGTGGGCCTCGGTCAGTGGGGTGCACAGCTGTACTGAGGCTGCACCACCTGTATTAGTGGGACTCCTGTCAGTGGGGTGCACAGCTGCACCGAGGCCAAGCCACCTGTATTGGTGAGACTCGGTCAGTGGGGTGAATAGCTGTACCGAGGCCTTGCCACCTGCATTGGTGGGACTCGGTCAGTGGGGTGCACAGCTGTACCAAGGCCATGCCACCTGCATTGGTGGGACTCGGTCAGTGGTGTGCACAGCTGAACCGAGGCCTTGCCAACTGCATTGGTGGGACTCGGTCTGTGGGGTGCAAAGCTATACCGAGGCCGAGCAACCTGCATTGGTGGGCCTCTGTCAGTGGGGTGCACAGCAGCACCGAGGACTCACCACCTGCATTGGTGGGACTCGGTCACTTGGGGTGCACAGTTGTATTCAGGCTTTGCCACGTGCATTGGTGGTCCTCGGTCAGTGGGGTACACAGCTGTACCAAAGCCGAGCTACGTGCATTGGTGGGACTCGGTCAGTGGGGTGAGAGCTGTACATAGGCTACACTACCTGCATTGGTGCGATTCGGTCAGTGGAGTGACAGCTACACTGAGGCCTCGCCACCTGCATTGTTGGGATTCGGTCTGTGGGGTGCACAGCTGTACTAAAGCTTCGTCACCTGCATTGGTGGGACTCGTTAAGTGGGGTGCACAGCTGCACCGAGGCCTGGCCACCTGCATTAGTGGTACTCTGTCAGTGGGGTGCACAGCTGTACTGAGGCTGCACCACGTGCATTGGTGGGGCTCGGTCAGTGGGGTGCACAGCTGTACTGAGGCCTCGCCACCTGCATTTGTGGGACTCGGTCAGTGAGGTGCACAGCTGTACCAATGCCTCGCGACCTCCGTTGGTGGGACACGGTCAGTGGGGTGAACAGCTGCACCGAGGCCTTGGCACCTGCATTGGTGGGACTCGGTCAGTGGGGTGCACAGCTGTACCGAAGCCGAGCAACCTGCATTGGTGGTACTCGGTCAGTGGGGTGCACAGCTGTACCGAGGCGAGCGACGTGCATTGGTGGGACTCGGTCAGTGGAGTGCACAGCTGCACCGAGGCCTCGCAACCTGCATTTGTGGGAATTGGTCACTGGGGTTCATAGCTATACCGAGGCTTCGCAACGTGCATTGGTGGGACTCAGTCAGTGGGGTGCACAGCTGAACGGAGGCCACGGCGCCTGCATTGGTGGACCTCGGTCAGTGGGGTGCACAGCTCTACTCAGGCTTCGCCACCTGCATTGGTGGGCCTCGTTCAGTGGGGTGCACAGCTGCACCGAGGCCACGCCATCTGCATTGGTGGGACCCGGTAAGTGGGGTGAGAGCTGTACGGAGGCCTCGGCACGTGCACTGGCGGGACTTGTTCAGGGGGTGCACAACTGTACCGAGGCCGCATGATATGCATTGTTGGGACTCGGTCAGTGGAGTGCACAGCTGTACCGAGGCCTTGCCACCTGCATTTGTGGGACTCGGTCAGTGGGGTGCACAGCTGTACATAGGCCTTGCCACCTGCATTCTTGGGAATCGGTCAGTGGGGTGAACAGCTGCACTGCTCCCGCGCCATCTGCATTGGTTGGCCTTAGTCAGTAGGGTGCACAGTTGTACTGAGGCCGAGCAACCTGCATTGGTGGGACTCGGTCAGTGGGGTACACAGCTGTACCGAGACTAGCGACGTGAATTGCTGGGACTCGGTCAGTGGTGTGCCCAGCTGTACCGAGGCCTCGCAACCTGCATTGGTGGGACTCGGTCAGTGGGGTGCACAGCTGTACCGAGGCGAGCGACGTGCATTGGTGGGACTCGGTCAGTGGAGTGCACAGCTGCACCGAGGCCTTGCCACTTGCATTGGTGAGACTCCATCAGTGGGGTGCACAGCTGCACAGAGGCCTTGCCACCTGCACTGGAGGGAATCGGTCAGTGGGGTGAACAGCTGTACCAAGGCCTCGACACCTCCGTTGGTGGGACTCGGTCAGTGAAGAGCTGCACTGCTTCCGCGCCATCTTCATTGGTGGGCCTTGGTCAGTGGAGTGCACAGCTGCACCGAGGCCTTGCCACCTGCATTGGTGGGACTCGGTCAGTGGGGTGCACAGCTGTACAGAGGCCTTGCCACCTGCATTGGAGAAAATCGGTCAGTGGGGTGAGAGCTGTACCGAGTCCTCGCCACCTGCGTTGGTGGGACTCGGTCAATGGGGTGCACAGCTGCACCGAGGCCGAGCCACCTGCATTGGTGGGAGTCGGTCAGTGGGGTGCGCAGCTGTACCAAGGCCTTGCCACCTGCATTGGTGGGGCTCGGTCAGTGGGGTGCACAGCTGTACTGAGGCCTCGCCACCTGCATTTGTGGGACTCGGTCAGTGAGGTGCACAGCTGTACCAAGGCCTCGCGACCTCCGTTGGTGGGACTCGGACAGTGGGGTGAACAGCTACACTGCAGCCACTCCATCTGCATTGGTGGGCCTCGGTCAGTATGGTTCACAGCTCTACTCAGGCTTCACCACCTGCATTGGTGGGCCTCGGTCAGTGGGGTGCACAGCTGTACTGAGGCTGTACCACCTGCATTGGTGGGACTTGGTCAGTGGGGTGAGAGCTGCACTGAGGCTTCGCCACCTGCATTGGTGGGACTCGGTCAATGGAGTGCAGAGCTGCACTGAGGCCTTGCCACGTGCATTGGTGGGACTCGGTCAGTGGGGTGAACAGCTGTAACTAGGCCGAGCAACCTGCATTGGTGGGACTCGGTCATTGGGGTGCACAGCTGAACCAATGCCTCGCCACCTCTGTTGGTGGGACTCGGTCAGTGGGGTGAACAGCTGCACTGTGTCCGCAGCATGTGCATTGGTGGGCCTTAGTCAGTAGGGTGCACAGCTGTACTGAGTCTGCCCCACCTGCATTGGTGGGACTCGGTCAGTGGACTGCACAGCTGCACCGAGGCCTTGCCACCTACATTGGTGGGACTCGGTCAGTGGGGTGCACAGCTGCACCAAGACCTCGCCACCTGCATTGGTGGGACTCGGTCAGTCGGGTGAACAGCTGCACCGAGGCCTTGCCACCTGCATTGGTGGGACTCGGTCAGTGGGGTGCACAGCTGTACCGAGGCAAGCGACGTGCATTGGTGGGACTCGGTCAGTGGAGTGCACAGCTGCACCGAGGCCACGCCATCTGCATTGGTGGGACTCGGTAAGTGGGGTGAGAGCTGTACGTAGGCCTCGGCACGTGCACTGGCGGGACTTGTTCAGGGGGTGCACAGCTGTACCGAGGCCGCATGATATGCATTCCTGGGACTCGGTCAGTGGAGTGCACAGCTATACAGAGGCCTTGCCACCTGCATTTGTGGGACTCGGTCAGTGGGGTGCACAGCTGTACATAGGCCTTGCCACCTGCATTGGTGGGAATCGGTCAGTGGGGTGAACAGCTGCACTGCTCCCGCGCCATCTGCATTGGTGGGCCTCGGTAAGTATGGTGCACTGCTCTACTCAGGCTTCACCACCTGCATTGGTGGGCCTCGGTCAGTGGGGTGCACAGCTGTACTGAGGCTGCACCACCTGTATTAGTGGGACTCCTGTCAGTGGGGTGCACAGCTGCACCGAGGCCAAGCCACCTGTATTGGTGAGACTCGGTCAGTGGGGTGAATAGCTGTACCGAGGCCTTGCCACCTGCATTGGTGGGACTCGGTCAGTGGGGTGCACAGCTGTACCAAGGCCATGCCACCTGCATTGGTGGGACTCGGTCAGTGGTGTGCACAGCTGAACCGAGGCCTTGCCAACTGCATTGGTGGGACTCGGTCTGTGGGGTGCAAAGCTATACCGAGGCCGAGCAACCTGCATTGGTGGGCCTCTGTCAGTGGGGTGCACAGCAGCACCGAGGACTCACCACCTGCATTGGTGGGACTCGGTCACTTGGGGTGCACAGTTGTATTCAGGCTTTGCCACGTGCATTGGTGGTCCTCGGTCAGTGGGTACACAGCTGTACCAAAGCCGAGCTACGTGCATTGGTGGGACTCGGTCAGTGGGGTGAGAGCTGTACGTAGGCTACACTACCTGCATTGGTGCGATTCGGTCAGTGGAGTGACAGCTACACTGAGGCCTCGCCACCTGCATTGTTGGGATTCGGTCTGTGGGGTGCACAGCTGTACTAAAGCTTCGTCACCTGCATTGGTGGGACTCGTTAAGTGGGGTGCACAGCTGCACCGAGGCCTGGCCACCTGCATTAGTGGTACTCTGTCAGTGGGGTGCACAGCTGTACTGAGGCTGCACCACGTGCATTGGTGGGGCTCGGTCAGTGGGGTGCACAGCTGTACTGAGGCCTCGCCACCTGCATTTGTGGGACTCGGTCAGTGAGGTGCACAGCTGTACCAAGGCCTCGCGACCTCCGTTGGTGGGACACGGTCAGTGGGGTGAACAGCTGCACCGAGGCCTTGGCACCTGCATTGGTGGGACTCGGTCAGTGGGGTGCACAGCTGTACCGAAGCCGAGCAACCTGCATTGGTGGTACTCGGTCAGTGGGGTGCACAGCTGTACCGAGGCGAGCGACGTGCATTGGTGGGACTCAGTCAGTGGAGTGCACAGCTGCACCGAGGCCTCGCAACCTGCATTTGTGGGAATTGGTCACTGGGGTTCATAGCTATACCGAGGCTTCGCAACGTGCATTGGTGGGACTCAGTCAGTGGGGTGCACAGCTGAACGGAGGCCACGGCGCCTGCATTGGTGGACCTCGGTCAGTGGGGTGCACAGCTCTACTCAGGCTTTGCCACCTGCATTGGTGGGCCTCGTTCAGTGGGGTGCACAGCTGCACCGAGGCCACGCCATCTGCATTGGTGGGACCCGGTAAGTGGGGTGAGAGCTGTACGGAGGCCTCGGCACGTGCACTGGCGGGACTTGTTCAGGGGGTGCACAACTGTACCGAGGCCGCATGATATGCATTGTTGGGACTCGGTCAGTGGAGTGCACAGCTGTACAGAGGCCTTGCCACCTGCATTTGTGGGACTCGGTCAGTGGGGTGCACAGCTGTACATAGGCCTTGCCACCTGCATTCTTGGAAATCGGTCAGTGGGGTGAACAGCTGCACTGCTCCCGCGCCATCTGCATTGGTTGGCCTTAGTCAGTAGGGTGCACAGTTGTACTGAGGCCGAGCAACCTGCATTGGTGGGACTCGGTCAGTGGGGTACACAGCTGTACCGAGACTAGCGACGTGAATTGCTGGGACTCGGTCAGTGGTGTGCCCAGCTGTACCGAGGCCTCGCAACCTGCATTGGTGGGACTCGGTCAGTGGGGTGCACAGCTGTACCGAGGCGAGCGACGTGCATTGGTGGGACTCGGTCAGTGGAGTGCACAGCTGCACCGAGGCCTTGCCACTTGCATTGGTGAGACTCCATCAGTGGGGTGCACAGCTGCACAGAGGCCTTGCCACCTGCACTGGAGGGAATCGGTCAGTGGGGTGAACAGCTGTACCAAGGCCTCTACACCTCCGTTGGTGGGACTCGGTCAGTGAAGAGCTGCACTGCTTCCGCGCCATCTTCATTGGTGGGCCTTGGTCAGTGGAGTGCACAGCTGCACCGAGGCCTTGCCACCTGCATTGGTGGGACTCGGTCAGTGGGGTGCACAGCTGTACAGAGGCCTTGCCACCTGCATTGGAGAAAATCGGTCAGTGGGGTGAGAGCTGTACCGAGTCCTCGCCACCTGCGTTGGTGGGACTCGGTCAATGGGGTGCACAGCTGCACCGAGGCCGAGCCACCTGCATTGGTGGGAGTCGGTCAGTGGGGTGCGCAGCTGTACCAAGGCCTTGCCACCTGCATTGGTGGGGCTCGGTCAGTGGGGTGCACAGCTGTACTGAGGCCTCGCCACCTGCATTTGTGGGACTCGGTCAGTGAGGTGCACAGCTGTACCAAGGCCTCGCGACCTCCGTTGGTGGGACTCGGACAGTGGGGTGAACAGCTACACTGCAGCCACTCCATCTGCATTGGTGGGCCTCGGTCAGTATGGTTCACAGCTCTACTCAGGCTTCACCACCTGCATTGGTGGGCCTCGGTCAGTGGGGTGCACAGCTGTACTGAGGCTGTACCACCTGCATTGGTGGGACTTGGTCAGTGGGGTGAGAGCTGTACTGAGGCTTCGCCACCTGCATTGGTGGGACTCGGTCAATGGAGTGCAGAGCTGCACTGAGGCCTTGCCACGTGCATTGGTGGGACTCGGTCAGTGGGGTGAACAGCTGTAACTAGGCCGAGCAACCTGCATTGGTGGGACTCGGTCATTTGGGTGCACAGCTGAACCAATGCCTCGCCACCTCTGTTGGTGGGACTCGGTCAGTGGGGTGAACAGCTGCACTGTGTCTGCAGCATGTGCATTGGTGGGCCTTAGTCAGTAGGGTGCACAGCTGTACTGAGTCTGCCCCACCTGCATTGGTGGGACTCGGTCAGTGGACTGCACAGCTGCACCGAGGCCTTGCCACCTACATTGGTGGGACTCGGTCAGTGGGGTGCACAGCTGCACCAAGACCTCGCCACCTGCATTGGTGGGACTCGGTCAGTCGGGTGAACAGCTGCACCGAGGCCTTGCCACCTGCATTGGTGGGACTCGGTCAGTGGGGTGCACAGCTGTACCGAGGCAAGCGACGTGCATTGGTGGGACTCGGTCAGTGGAGTGCACAGCTGCACCGAGGCCACGCCATCTGCATTGGTGGGACTCGGTAAAGTGGGGTGAGAGCTGTACGTAGGCCTCGGCACGTGCACTGGCGGGACTTGTTCAGGGGGTGCACAGCTGTACCGAGGCCGCATGATATGCATTCCTGGGACTCGGTCAGTGGAGTGCACAGCTATACAGAGGCCTTGCCACCTGCATTTGTGGGACTCGGTCAGTGGGGTGCACAGCTGTACATAGGCCTTGCCACCTGCATTGGTGGGAATCGGTCAGTGGGGTGAACAGCTGCACTGCTCCCGCGCCATCTGCATTGGTGGGCCTCGGTAAGTATGGTGCACTGCTCTACTCAGGCTTCACCACCTGCATTGGTGGGCCTCGGTCAGTGGGGTGCACAGCTGTACTGAGGCTGCACCACCTGTATTAGTGGGACTCCTGTCAGTGGGGTGCACAGCTGCACCGAGGCCAAGCCACCTGTATTGGTGAGACTCGGTCAGTGGGGTGAATAGCTGTACCGAGGCCTTTCCACCTGCATTGGTGGGACTCGGTCAGTGGGGTGCACAGCTGTACCAAGGCCATGCCACCTGCATTGGTGGGACTCGGTCAGTGGTGTGCACAGCTGAACCGAGGCCTTGCCAACTGCATTGGTGGGACTCGGTCTGTGGGGTGCAAAGCTATACCGAGGCCGAGCAACCTGCATTGGTGGGCCTCTGTCAGTGGGGTGCACAGCAGCACCGAGGACTCACCACCTGCATTGGTGGGACTCGGTCACTTGGGGTGCACAGTTGTATTCAGGCTTTGCCACGTGCATTGGTGGTCCTCGGTCAGTGGGGTACACAGCTGTACCAAAGCCGAGCTACGTGCATTGGTGGGACTTGGTCAGTGGGGTGAGAGCTGTACATAGGCTACACTACCTGCATTGGTGCGATTCGGTCAGTGGAGTGACAGCTACACTGAGGCCTCGCCACCTGCATTGTTGGGATTCGGTCTGTGGGGTGCACAGCTGTACTAAAGCTTCGTCACCTGCATTGGTGGGACTCGTTAAGTGGGGTGCACAGCTGCACCGAGGCCTGGCCACCTGCATTAGTGGTACTCTGTCAGTGGGGTGCACAGCTGTACTGAGGCTGCACCACGTGCATTGGTGGGGCTCGGTCAGTGGGGTGCACAGCTGTACTGAGGCCTCGCCACCTGCATTTGTGGGACTCGGTCAGTGAGGTGCACAGCTGTACCAAGGCCTCGCGACCTCCGTTGGTGGGACACGGTCAGTGGGGTGAACAGCTGCACCGAGGCCTTGGCACCTGCATTGGTGGGACTCGGTCAGTGGGGTGCACAGCTGTACCGAAGCCGAGCAAATTGCATTGGTGGTACTCGGTCAGTGGGGTGCACAGCTGCACCGAGGCCTCGCAACCTGCATTTGTGGGAATTGGTCACTGGGGTTCATAGCTATACCGAGGCTTCGCAACGTGCATTGGTGGGACTCAGTCAGTGGGGTGCACAGCTGAACGGAGGCCACGGTGCCTGCATTGGTGGACCTCGGTCAGTGGGGTGCACAGCTCTACTCAGGCTTCGCCACCTGCATTGGTGGGCCTCGTTCAGTGGGGTGCACAGCTGCACCGAGGCCACGCCATCTGCATTGGTGGGACCCGGTAAGTGGGGTGAGAGCTGTACGGAGGCCTCGGCACGTGCACTGGCGGGACTTGTTCAGGGGGTGCACAACTGTACCGAGGCCGCATGATATGCATTGTTGGGACTCGGTCAGTGGAGTGCACAGCTGTACCGAGGCCTTGCCACCTGCATTTGTGGGACTCGGTCAGTGGGGTGCACAGCTGTACATAGGCCTTGCCACCTGCATTCTTGGGAATCGGTCAGTGGGGTGAACAGCTGCACTGCTCCCGCGCCATCTGCATTGGTTGGCCTTAGTCAGTAGGGTGCACAGTTGTACTGAGGCCGAGCAACCTGCATTGGTGGGACTCGGTCAGTGGGGTACACAGCTGTACCGAGACTAGCGACGTGAATTGCTGGGACTCGGTCAGTGGTGTGCCCAGCTGTACCGAGGCCTCGCAACCTGCATTGGTGGGACTCGGTCAGTGGGGTGCACAGCTGTACCGAGGCGAGCGACGTGCATTGGTGGGACTCGGTCAGTGGAGTGCACAGCTGCACCGAGGCCTTGCCACTTGCATTGGTGAGACTCCATCAGTGGGGTGCACAGCTGCACAGAGGCCTTGCCACCTGCACTGGAGGGAATCGGTCAGTGGGGTGAACAGCTGTACCAAGGCCTCGACACCTCCGTTGGTGGGACTCGGTCAGTGAAGAGCTGCACTGCTTCCGCGCCATCTTCATTGGTGGGCCTTGGTCAGTGGAGTGCACAGCTGCACCGAGGCCTTGCCACCTGCATTGGTGGGACTCGGTCAGTGGGGTGCACAGCTGTACAGAGGCCTTGCCACCTGCATTGGAGAAAATCGGTCAGTGGGGTGAGAGCTGTACCGAGTCCTCGCCACCTGCGTTGGTGGGACTCGGTCAATGGGGTGCACAGCTGCACCGAGGCCGAGCCACCTGCATTGGTGGGAGTCGGTCAGTGGGGTGCGCAGCTGTACCAAGGCCTTGCCACCTGCATTGGTGGGGCTCGGTCAGTGGGGTGCACAGCTGTACTGAGGCCTCGCCACCTGCATTTGTGGGACTCGGTCAGTGAGGTGCACAGCTGTACCAAGGCCTCGCGACCTCCGTTGGTGGGACTCGGACAGTGGGGTGAACAGCTACACTGCAGCCACTCCATCTGCATTGGTGGGCCTCGGTCAGTATGGTTCACAGCTCTACTCAGGCTTCACCACCTGCATTGGTGGGCCTCGGTCAGTGGGGTGCACAGCTGTACTGAGGCTGTACCACCTGCATTGGTGGGACTTGGTCAGTGGGGTGAGAGCTGCACTGAGGCTTCGCCACCTGCATTGGTGGGACTCGGTCAATGGAGTGCAGAGCTGCACTGAGGCCTTGCCACGTGCATTGGTGGGACTCGGTCAGTGGGGTGAACAGCTGTAACTAGGCCGAGCAACCTGCATTGGTGGGACTCGGTCATTGGGGTGCACAGCTGAACCAATGCCTCGCCACCTCTGTTGGTGGGACTCGGTCAGTGGGGTGAACAGCTGCACTGTGTCCGCAGCATGTGCATTGGTGGGCCTTAGTCAGTAGGGTGCACAGCTGTACTGAGTCTGCCCCACCTGCATTGGTGGGACTCCGTCAGTGGACTGCACAGCTGCACCGAGGCCTTGCCACCTACATTGGTGGGACTCGGTCAGTGGGGTGCACAGCTGCACCAAGACCTCGCCACCTGCATTGGTGGGACTCGGTCAGTCGGGTGAACAGCTGCACCGAGGCCTTGCCACCTGCATTGGTGGGACTCGGTCAGTGGGGTGCACAGCTGTACCGAGGCAAGCGACGTGCATTGGTGGGACTCGGTCAGTGGAGTGCACAGCTGCACCGAGGCCACGCCATCTGCATTGGTGGGACTCGGTAAGTGGGGTGAGAGCTGTACGTAGGCCTCGGCACGTGCACTGGCGGGACTTGTTCAGGGGGTGCACAGCTGTACCGAGGCCGCATGATATGCATTCCTGGGACTCGGTCAGTGGAGTGCACAGCTATACAGAGGCCTTGCCACCTGCATTTGTGGGACTCGGTCAGTGGGGTGCACAGCTGTACATAGGCCTTGCCACCTGCATTGGTGGGAATCGGTCAGTGGGGTGAACAGCTGCACTGCTCCCGCGCCATCTGCATTGGTGGGCCTCGGTAAGTATGGTGCACTGCTCTACTCAGGCTTCACCACCTGCATTGGTGGGCCTCGGTCAGTGGGGTGCACAGCTGTACTGAGGCTGCACCACCTGTATTAGTGGGACTCCTGTCAGTGGGGTGCACAGCTGCACCGAGGCCAAGCCACCTGTATTGGTGAGACTCGGTCAGTGGGGTGAATAGCTGTACCGAGGCCTTGCCACCTGCATTGGTGGGACTCGGTCAGTGGGGTGCACAGCTGTACCAAGGCCATGCCACCTGCATTGGTGGGACTCGGTCAGTGGTGTGCACAGCTGAACCGAGGCCTTGCCAACTGCATTGGTGGGACTCGGTCTGTGGGGTGCAAAGCTATACCGAGGCCGAGCAACCTGCATTGGTGGGCCTCTGTCAGTGGGGTGCACAGCAGCACCGAGGACTCACCACCTGCATTGGTGGGACTCGGTCACTTGGGGTGCACAGTTGTATTCAGGCTTTGCCACGTGCATTGGTGGTCCTCGGTCAGTGGGTACACAGCTGTACCAAAGCCGAGCTACGTGCATTGGTGGGACTCGGTCAGTGGGGTGAGAGCTGTACGTAGGCTACACTACCTGCATTGGTGCGATTCGGTCAGTGGAGTGACAGCTACACTGAGGCCTCGCCACCTGCATTGTTGGGATTCGGTCTGTGGGGTGCACAGCTGTACTAAAGCTTCGTCACCTGCATTGGTGGGACTCGTTAAGTGGGGTGCACAGCTGCACCGAGGCCTGGCCACCTGCATTAGTGGTACTCTGTCAGTGGGGTGCACAGCTGTACTGAGGCTGCACCACGTGCATTGGTGGGGCTCGGTCAGTGGGGTGCACAGCTGTACTGAGGCCTCGCCACCTGCATTTGTGGGACTCGGTCAGTGAGGTGCACAGCTGTACCAAGGCCTCGCGACCTCCGTTGGTGGGACACGGTCAGTGGGGTGAACAGCTGCACCGAGGCCTTGGCACCTGCATTGGTGGGACTCGGTCAGTGGGGTGCACAGCTGTACCGAAGCCGAGCAACCTGCATTGGTGGTACTCGGTCAGTGGGGTGCACAGCTGTACCGAGGCGAGCGACGTGCATTGGTGGGACTCAGTCAGTGGAGTGCACAGCTGCACCGAGGCCTCGCAACCTGCATTTGTGGGAATTGGTCACTGGGGTTCATAGCTATACCGAGGCTTCGCAACGTGCATTGGTGGGACTCAGTCAGTGGGGTGCACAGCTGAACGGAGGCCACGGCGCCTGCATTGGTGGACCTCGGTCAGTGGGGTGCACAGCTCTACTCAGGCTTCGCCACCTGCATTGGTGGGCCTCGTTCAGTGGGGTGCACAGCTGCACCGAGGCCACGCCATCTGCATTGGTGGGACCCGGTAAGTGGGGTGAGAGCTGTACGGAGGCCTCGGCACGTGCACTGGCGGGACTTGTTCAGGGGGTGCACAACTGTACCGAGGCCGCATGATATGCATTGTTGGGACTCGGTCAGTGGAGTGCACAGCTGTACAGAGGCCTTGCCACCTGCATTTGTGGGACTCGGTCAGTGGGGTGCACAGCTGTACATAGGCCTTGCCACCTGCATTCTTGGAAATCGGTCAGTGGGGTGAACAGCTGCACTGCTCCCGCGCCATCTGCATTGGTTGGCCTTAGTCAGTAGGGTGCACAGTTGTACTGAGGCCGAGCAACCTGCATTGGTGGGACTCGGTCAGTGGGGTACACAGCTGTACCGAGACTAGCGACGTGAATTGCTGGGACTCGGTCAGTGGTGTGCCCAGCTGTACCGAGGCCTCGCAACCTGCATTGGTGGGACTCGGTCAGTGGGGTGCACAGCTGTACCGAGGCGAGCGACGTGCATTGGTGGGACTCGGTCAGTGGAGTGCACAGCTGCACCGAGGCCTTGCCACTTGCATTGGTGAGACTCCATCAGTGGGGTGCACAGCTGCACAGAGGCCTTGCCACCTGCACTGGAGGGAATCGGTCAGTGGGGTGAACAGCTGTACCAAGGCCTCGACACCTCCGTTGGTGGGACTCGGTCAGTGAAGAGCTGCACTGCTTCCGCGCCATCTTCATTGGTGGGCCTTGGTCAGTGGAGTGCACAGCTGCACCGAGGCCTTGCCACCTGCATTGGTGGGACTCGGTCAGTGGGGTGCACAGCTGTACAGAGGCCTTGCCACCTGCATTGGAGAAAATCGGTCAGTGGGGTGAGAGCTGTACCGAGTCCTCGCCACCTGCGTTGGTGGGACTCGGTCAATGGGGTGCACAGCTGCACCGAGGCCGAGCCACCTGCATTGGTGGGAGTCGGTCAGTGGGGTGCGCAGCTGTACCAAGGCCTTGCCACCTGCATTGGTGGGGCTCGGTCAGTGGGGTGCACAGCTGTACTGAGGCCTCGCCACCTGCATTTGTGGGACTCGGTCAGTGAGGTGCACAGCTGTACCAAGGCCTCGCGACCTCCGTTGGTGGGACTCGGACAGTGGGGTGAACAGCTACACTGCAGCCACTCCATCTGCATTGGTGGGCCTCGGTCAGTATGGTTCACAGCTCTACTCAGGCTTCACCACCTGCATTGGTGGGCCTCGGTCAGTGGGGTGCACAGCTGTACTGAGGCTGTACCACCTGCATTGGTGGGACTTGGTCAGTGGGGTGAGAGCTGTACTGAGGCTTCGCCACCTGCATTGGTGGGACTCGGTCAATGGAGTGCAGAGCTGCACTGAGGCCTTGCCACGTGCATTGGTGGGACTCGGTCAGTGGGGTGAACAGCTGTAACTAGGCCGAGCAACCTGCATTGGTGGGACTCGGTCATTGGGGTGCACAGCTGAACCAATGCCTCGCCACCTCTGTTGGTGGGACTCGGTCAGTGGGGTGAACAGCTGCACTGTGTCTGCAGCATGTGCATTGGTGGGCCTTAGTCAGTAGGGTGCACAGCTGTACTGAGTCTGCCCCACCTGCATTGGTGGGACTCGGTCAGTGGACTGCACAGCTGCACCGAGGCCTTGCCACCTACATTGGTGGGACTCGGTCAGTGGGGTGCACAGCTGCACCAAGACCTCGCCACCTGCATTGGTGGGACTCGGTCAGTCGGGTGAACAGCTGCACCGAGGCCTTGCCACCTGCATTGGTGGGACTCGGTCAGTGGGGTGCACAGCTGTACCGAGGCAAGCGACGTGCATTGGTGGGACTCGGTCAGTGGAGTGCACAGCTGCACCGAGGCCACGCCATCTGCATTGGTGGGACTCGGTAAGTGGGGTGAGAGCTGTACGTAGGCCTCGGCACGTGCACTGGCGGGACTTGTTCAGGGGGTGCACAGCTGTACCGAGGCCGCATGATATGCATTCCTGGGACTCGGTCAGTGGAGTGCACAGCCATACAGAGGCCTTGCCACCTGCATTTGTGGGACTCGGTCAGTGGGGTGCACAGCTGTACATAGGCCTTGCCACCTGCATTGGTGGGAATCGGTCAGTGGGGTGAACAGCTGCACTGCTCCCGCGCCATCTGCATTGGTGGGCCTCGGTAAGTATGGTGCACTGCTCTACTCAGGCTTCACCACCTGCATTGGTGGGCCTCGGTCAGTGGGGTGCACAGCTGTACTGAGGCTGCACCACCTGTATTAGTGGGACTCCTGTCAGTGGGCTGCACAGCTGCACCGAGGCCAAGCCACCTGTATTGGTGAGACTCGGTCAGTGGGGTGAATAGCTGTACCGAGGCCTTGCCACCTGCATTGGTGGGACTCGGTCAGTGGTGTGCACAGCTGAACCGAGGCCTTGCCAACTGCATTGGTGGGACTCGGTCTGTGGGGTGCAAAGCTATACCGAGGCCGAGCAACCTGCATTGGTGGGCCTCTGTCAGTGGGGTGCACAGCAGCACCGAGGACTCACCACCTGCATTGGTGGGACTCGGTCACTTGGGGTGCACAGTTGTATTCAGGCTTTGCCACGTGCATTGGTGGTCCTCGGTCAGTGGGTACACAGCTGTACCAAAGCCGAGCTACGTGCATTGGTGGGACTCGGTCAGTGGGGTGAGAGCTGTACGTAGGCTACACTAGCTGCATTGGTGCGATTCGGTCAGTGGAGTGACAGCTACACTGAGGCCTCGCCACCGGCATTGTTGGGATTCGGTCTGTGGGGTGCACAGCTGTACTAAAGCTTCGTCACCTGCATTGGTGGGACTCGTTAAGTGGGGTGCACAGCTGCACCGAGGCCTGGCCACCTGCATTAGTGGTACTCTGTCAGTGGGGTGCACAGCTGTACCAAGGCCTCGCGACCTCCGTTGGTGGGACACGGTCAGTGGGGTGAACAGCTGCACCGAGGCCTTGGCACCTGCATTGGTGGGACTCGGTCAGTGGGGTGCACAGCTGTACCGAAGCCGAGCAACCTGCATTGGTGGGACTCGGTCAGTGGGGTGCACAGCTGTACCGAGGCGAGCGACGTGCATTGGTGGGACTCGGTCAGTGGAGTGCACAGCTGCACCGAGGCCTCGCAACCTGCATTTGTGGGACTTGGTCACTGGGGTTCATAGCTATACCGAGGCTTCGCAACGTGCATTGGTGGGACTCAGTCAGTGGGGTGCACAGCTGAACGGAGGCCACGGCGCCTGCATTGGTGGACCTCGGTCAGTGGGGTGCACAGCTCTACTCAGGCTTCGCCACCTGCATTGGTGGGCCTCGTTCAGTGGGGTGCACAGCTGCACCGAGGCCACGCCATCTGCATTGGTGGGACCCGGTAAGTGGGGTGAGAGCTGTACGAAGGCCTCGGCACGTGCACTGGCGGGACTTGTTCAGGGGGTGCACAACTGTACCGAGGCCGCATGATATGCATTGTTGGGACTCGGTCCGTGGAGTGCACAGCTGTACAGAGGCCTTGCCACCTGCATTCTTGGGAATCGGTCAGTGGGGTGAACAGCTGAACTGCTCCCGCGCCATCTGCATTGGTTGGCCTTAGTCAGTAGGGTGCACAGTTGTACTGAGGCCGAGCAACCTGCATTGGTGGGACTCCGTCAGTGGGGTACACAGCTGTACCGAGACTAGTGACGTGAATTGCTGGGACTCGGTCAGTGGTGTGCCCAGCTGTACCGAGGCCTCGAAACCTGCATTGGTGGGACTTGGTCACTGGGGTGCACAGCTGTACTCAGGCTTTGCCACGTGCATTTCTGGGACTCGGTCTGTGGCGTGCACAGCTGTACCGAGGCCTTGCCACCTGCATTTGTGGGACTCGGTCAGTGGGTTGCACAGCTGTACTCAAGCTTCGCCACATGAATTGGTGGGGCTCGGTAAGTGGGGTGCACAGCAGCACTGAGGCCTTTCCAGCTGCATTGGTGGTATTCGGTCAGTGGGGTGCAGAGCTGTAACGAGGCCTCGCGACCTCCGTTGGTGGGACTCGGACAGTGGGGTGAACAGCTACACTGCAGCCGCTCAATCTGCATTGGTGGGCCTCGGTCAGTATGGTGCACAGCTCTACTCAGGCTTCACCACCTGCATTGGTGGGACTCTGTCAGTGGGGTGAGAGCTGTACCGAGGCCTCGCCACGTGCATTCTTGGGACTCAGTCAGTGGGGTGCAGAGCTGTAACGAGGCCTTTACACCTGCATTGGTGCGATTCAGTCTGTGGGGTGCACAGCTGTACCGAGGCCATGCCAACTGCATTGGTGGGACTTGGTCAGTGGAGTGCACAGCTGTACTCAGGCTTTGCCATGTGCATGGGTGGGATGCGGTCAGTGGGGTGCACAGCTGTACCAAGGCCGAGCCACGTACATTGGTGGCACTGGGTAAGTGGGGTGAGAGTTGTACGGAGGCCGTACCACCTGCATTGGTGCGATTCGGTCAGAAGAGTGACAGCTACACCGAGGCCTCGCCACCTGCATTGGTGGTTTTGGTCTGTGGTGTGCACAGCTGTACTAAAGTTTCACCACCTGCATTGGTGGGACTCGGTCAGTGGGGTGCACAGCTGCACCGAGGCCTTGCCACCTGCATTGGTGGGAATCAGTCAGTGGGGTGAGAGCTGTACGGATTCCCACTACCTGCATTGGTGCGATTCGGTCAGTGGGGAGCACAGCTGTACCGAGGCCATGCCACGTGCATTGGTGGGACTTGGTCAGTGGGTTGCACAGCTGTAGTCAAGCTTCGACACATGCTTTGGTGTGATTCGGTAAGTGGGGTGCACAGCTGTACCGAGGCCTGGCCACCTGCATTGGTGGGACTCGGGTCAGTGGAGAGTACAGCTGCACCGAGGCCTTGCCACCTGCACTGGTGGGACTCGGTCAGTGGCGTGCAAAGGTGAACCGAGGCCTTGCCTCCTGCATTGGTGGGACTCGGTCTGTGGGGTGCACAGCTGTACCAAGGCCATGCCACGTGCATTGGTGGGACTCGGTCAGTGGGGTGAGAGCTGTACGGAGTCCGTACTACCTGCATTGGTGCGATTCGGTCAGTGGGGAGCACAGCTGTACCGAGGCCATGCCACCTGCATTGCTGGGACTTGGTCAGTGGGGTGCACAGCTGTACTCAAGCTTCGACACATGCTTTGGTGTGGTTCGGTAAGTAGGGTGCACAGCTGAACCGAGGCCGCAACACCTGCATTGCTGGGACTCGGTTAGTGGAGAGCACAGCTGTACCGAGGCCGAGCCACGTGCATTGGTGGGACTCGGTCAGTGGAGTGCACAGCTGTACCGAGACCGAGCCACCTGCATTGGTGGGACTCGGTCAGTGGGTTGCACAGCTGTACCGAGGCCGAGCAACCAGCATTGGTGGGACTCGGTCACTGGGGTGCACAGCTGTACACAGGCTTTGCCACGTGCATTGGTGGGACTCGGTCAGTGGGGTGCACAGTTGTACCAAGGCCGAGCCACGTGCATTGGTGGGAATCGGTCAGTGGGGTGAGAGCTGTACGGAGTCCGCACTACCTGCATTGTTGCGATTCGGTCAGTGGGGAGCACAGCTGTACCGAGGCCATGCCACCTGCATTGGTGGGACTTGGTCAGTGGGTTGCACAGCTGTACTCAAGCTTCGACACATGCTTTGGTGTGATTCGGTAAGTAGGGTGAACAGCTGAACCGAGGCCGCAACACCTGCATTGCTGGGACTCGGTTAGTGGAGAGCACAGCTGTACCGAGGCCGAGCCACGTGCATTGGTGGGACTCGGTCAGTGGGGTGCACAGCTGCACCGAGGCCTTGCCACCTGCATTGGTGGGAATCAGTCAGTGGGTTGAGAGCTGTACGGAGTCCGCACTACCTGCATTGGTGCGATTCGGTCAGTGGGGAGCACAGCTGTACCAAGACCGAGCCACGTCCATTGGTGGGACTCAGTCAGTGGGGTGCACAGCTGAACAGAGGCCTCGCCACCTGCATTGGTGGGACTCGGGTCAGTGGAGAGCACAGCTGCATAGAGGCCTTGCCACCTGCATTGGTGGGACTCGGTCAGTGGAGTGCACAGCTGTACTAAAGCTTCGCCACCTGCATTGGTGGGATGCGGTCAGTGGGGTGCACAGGTGCACCAAGGCCTCGCCACCTGCATTGGTGGGACTCGGTCAGTGGGGTGAACAGCTGAACCGAGGCCTTGCCGCCTTCATTAGTGGGACTCCTGTCAGTGGAGTAAGAGCTATACCGAGGCCTTGCAAACTGCATTGATACGATTCAGTCAGTGGGGAGCACAGCTGTACCAAGGCCGTGCCACGTGAATTGGTGGGACTCGGTAAGTGGGGTGAGAGCTGTACGGAGGCCTCGATACAAGTACTGGTGGGACTCGGTCAGTGGGGTGCACAGCTCTACCGAGGCCTTGCCACCTGCATTGGTGGGACTCGGTCAGTGGAGTGCACAGCTGAACCGTGGCCTTGCCTCCTGCATTGGTGGGACTCGGTCTGTGGGGTGCACAGCTGTACCAAGGCCATGCCACGTCCATTGTTGGGACTCGGTCAGTGGGGTGAGAGCTGTACGGAGTCAGCACTACCTGCATTGGTGCGATTCGGTCTGTGGGGAGCACAGCTGTACCGAGGCCATGCCACCTGCATTGGTGGGACTTGGTCAGTGGGTTGCACAGCTGTACTCAAGCTTCGACACATGCTTTGGTGTGGTTCGGTAAGTGGGGTGCACAGCTGTACCGAGGCCTGGCCACCTGCATTGGTGGGACTCGGGTCAGTGGAGAGCACAGTTGCACCGAGGCCTTGCCACCTGCATTGGTGGGACTCGGTCAGTGGAGTGCACAGCTGTACTAAAGCTTCGCCACCTGCATTGGTGGGATGCGGTCAGTGGGGTGCACAGCTGCACCGAGGCCTTGCCACCTGCATTGGTGGGACTCAGTTAGTGGGGTGCACAGCTGCACCGAGGCCTCGCCAACTGCATTGGTGGGACTTGGTCAGTGGGGTGAACAGCTGAACCGAGGCCTTGCCGCCTGCATTAGTGGGACTCCTGTCAGTGGAGTAAGAGCTATACCGAGGCCTTGCAACCTGCAGTGGTGCGATTCAGTCAGTGGGGAGCACAGCTGTACCAAGGCCGTGCCACGTGAATTGGTGGGACTCGGTAAGTGGGGTGAGAGCTGTACGGAGGCCTCGACACAAGTACTGGTGGGACTCGGTCAGTGGGGTGCACAGCTCTACCGAGGCCTTGCCACCTGCATTGGTGGGACTCGGTCAGTGGAGTGCACAGCTGAACCGTGGCCTTGCCTCCTGCATTGGTGGGACTCGGTCTGTGGGGTGCACAGCTGTACCAAGGCCATGCCACGTCCATTGGTGGGACTCGGTCAGTGGGGTGAGAGCTGTACGGAGTCAGCACTACCTGCATTGGTGCGATTCGGTCTGTGGGGTGCACAGCTGTACCGAGGCCTGGCCACCTGCATTGGTGGGACTCGGGTCAGTGGAGAGCACAGTTGCACCGAGGCCTTGCCACCTGCATTGGTGGGACTCGGTCAGTGGAGTGCACAGCTGTACTAAAGCTTCGCCACCTGCATTGGTGGGATGCGGTCAGTGGGGTGCACAGCTGCACCGAGGCCTTGCCACCTGCATTGGTGGGACTCAGTTAGTGGGGTGCACAGCTGCACCGAGGCTCGCCAACTGCATTGGTGGGACTTGGTCAGTGGGGTGAACAGCTGAACCGAGGCCTTGCCGCCTGCATTAGTGGGACTCCTGTCAGTGGAGTAAGAGCTATACCGAGGCCTTGCAACCTGCATTGGTGCGATTCAGTCAGTGGGGAGCACAGCTGTACCAAGGCCATGCCACGTGAATTGGTGGGACTCGGTAAGTGGGGTGAGAGCTGTACGGAGGCCTCGACACAAGTACTGGTGGGACTCGGTCAGTGGGGTGCACAGCTCTACCGAGGCCTTGCCACCTGCATTGGTGGGACTCGGTCAGTGGAGTGCACAGCTGAACCGTGGCCTTGCCTCCTGCATTGGTGGGACTCGGTCTGTGGGGTGCACAGCTGTACCAAGGCCGTGCCACGTCCATTGGTGGGAATCGGTCAGTGGGGTGAGAGCTGTACGGAGTCCGCACTACCTGCATTGGTGCGATTCGGTCTGTGGTGAGCACAGCTGTACCGAGGCCATGCCACCTGCATTGGTGGGACTTGGTCAGTGGGTTGCACAGCTGTACTCAAGCTTCGACACATGCTTTGGTGTGGTTCGGTAAGTGGGGTGCACAGCTGTACCGAGGCCTGGCCACCTGCATTGGTGGGACTCGGGTCAGTGGAGAGCACAGCTGCACCGAGGCCTTGCCACCTGCATTGGTGGGACTCGGTCAGTGGGGTGCAAAGCTGAACCGAGGCCTTGCCTCCTGCATCGGTGGGACTCAGTCTGTGGGGTGCACAGCTGTACCAAGGCCGTGCCACGTGCATTGGTGGGACTCGGTCAGTGGGGTGAGAGCTGTACGGAGTCCGCACTACCTGCATTGTTGCGATTCGGTCAGTGGGGAGCACAGCTGTACCGAGGCCATGCCACCTGCATTGGTGGGACTTGGTCAGTGGGGTGCACAGCTGTACTCAAGCTTCGACACATGCTTTGGTGTGGTTCGGTAAGTAGGGTGCACAGCTGAACCGAGGACGAGCAATCTGCATTGGTGGGAATCGGTCAGTGGAGTGCACAGGTGTACGGAGGCCGAGCCACGTGCATTGCTGGGACTCGGTCAGTGGAGTGCACAGCTGTACCGAGGCTGAGCCACCTGCATTGGTGGGACTCGGTCAGTGGGGTGCACAGCTGAACCGAGGCCTCGCAACCTGCATTGGTGGGACTCGGTCTGTGGGGTGCACAGCTGTACCGAGGCCTTGGAACCTGCATTGGTGGGACCTGGTCACTGGGGTGCACAGCTGTACTCAGGCTTTGCCACGTGCATTGGTTTGACTCAGTCAGTGGGGTGCACAGCTGTACCAAGGCCGAGCCACGTGCATTGGTGGGAATCGGTCTGTGGGGTGAGAGCTGTACGGAGCCCGCACTACCTTCATTGGTGCTATTCGGTCAGTGGGGTGCACAGCTGTACCGAGGCCATACCACCTGCATTGGTGGGACTCGGTCAGTGGGGTGCACAGCTGTACTCAAGCTTCGACACATGCTTTGGTGTGGTTCGGTAAGTAGGGTGCACAGCTGAACCGAGGCCGCACAACCTGCATTGGTGGGACTCGGTCTGTGGAGAGCACAGCTGTACCGAGGGCTTGCCACCTGCATTGGTGGGACTCGGTCAGTGGAGAGCACAGCTGCACCAAGGCCTTGCAACCTGCATTGGTGGGACTCAGTCAGTGGGGTTCACAGCTGTACCGAGGCCGAGCAACCTGCATTGGTGGGACTTGGTCACTGGGGTGCACAGCTGTACTCAGGCTTTGCAACGTGCATTGGTGGGACTCGGTCAGTGGGGTGCACAGTTGTACCAAGGCCGAGCAACGTGCATTGGTGGGAATCGGTCTGTGGGGTGAGAGCTGTACGGAGTCCGCACTACCTACATTGGTGCTATTCGGTCAGTGGGGAGCACAGCTGTACCGAGGCCATGCCACCTGCATTGGTTGGACTCGGTCAGTGGAATGCACAGCTGTACCGAGGCCTCGCCACCTGCATTGGTGGGACTCGGTCAGTGGGGTGCACAGCTGTACTCAGGCTTTGCCACGTGCATTGGTGGGATGCGGTCAGTGGTGTGCACAGCTGTACCGAGGCGGAGCCACCTGCATTGGTGGGGCTCGGTCAGTGGGGTGCACAGCGAACCGAGGCCTTGCAACCTGAATTGGTGGGACTCGGTCTGTGGGGTGCACAGCTGTACCGAGGCCGAGCAACCTGCGTTGGTGGGACTTGGTCAGTGGGGTGCACAGCTGTACTCAGGCTTTGCCACGTGCATTGGTGGGACTCGGTCAGTGGGGTGCACAGCTTCACCGAGGCCTGGCCACCTGCATTGGTGGTACTCAGTCAGTGGGGTGAGAGCTGTACGGAGGCCGCACTACCTGCATTGGTGCGATTCGGTCAGTGGGGTGCACAGCTGTACCGAGGCCTCGCCACCTGCGTTGGTGGTTTCGGTCTGTGGTCTGCACAGCTGTACTAAAGCTTCGCCACCTGCATTGGTGGGCCTCGGTCAGTGGGGTGCAGAGCTGTACCGAGGCAAGCAAAGTGCGTTCGTGGGACTCAGTCAGTGGGGTGCACAGATGCACCGAGGCATTGCCACTTGCATTAGTGGGACTCAGTCAGTGGGGTGCACAGCTGCCCCGAGGCCTCGCCACCTGCATTGGTGGGACTCAGTCAGTGGGGTGCACAGCTGTACTCAGGCTTTGCCACATGCATCGGTGGGGCTCGGTCTGTGCGGTGCACAGCTGTACCGAGGCCTCGCCACCTGCATTGGTGGGACTCGGTCTGTGGGGTGAACAGCTGAACCGAGGCCTTGCCGCCTGAATTAGTCGGACTCCTGTCAGTGGAGTAAGAGCTATACCGAGGCCCTGCAACCTGCATTGGTGCGATTCAGTCAGTGGGGAGCACAGCTCTACCAAGGCCGTGCCACCTGCATTGGTGGGACCTGGTCAGTGGGGTGAGAGCTGTACTGAGGCTTCGCCACCTGCATTGGTGGGACTTGGTCAGTGGGGTGAACAGCTGTACCTAGTCCGAGCAACCTGCATTGGTGGGAATCGGTCATTGGGGTGCACAGCTGAACCAATGCCTCGCCACCTCTGTTGGTGGGACTCGGTCAGTGGGGTGAACAGCTGCACTGTGTCCGCGGCATGTGCATTGGTGGGCCTCGGTCAGTAGGGTGCACAGCTGTACTGAGTCTGCACCACCTGCATTGGTGGGACTCGGTCAGTGGGGTACACAGCTGCACCAAGACCTCGCCACCTACATTGGTGGGACTCGGTCAGTGGGGTGAACAGCTGCACCGAGGCTTTGCCACCTGCATTGGTGGGACTCGGTCAGTGGGGTGCACAGCTGTACCGAGGCGAGCAACGTGCATTTGTGGGACTCAGTCAGTGGAGTGCACAGCTGCACCGAGGCCACGCCATCTGCATTGGTGGGACTCGGTAAGTGGGGTGAGAGCTGTACGTAGGCCTCGGCACGTGCACTGGCGGGACTTGTTCAGGGGGTGCACAGCTGTACCGAGGCCGCATGATATGCATTGTTGTGACTCGGTCAGTGGAGTGCACAGCTGTACAGAGGCCTTGCCACCTGCATTTGTGGGACTCGGTCAGTGGGGTGCACAGCTGTACATAGGCCTTGCCACCTGCATTCTTGGGAATCGGTCAGTGGGGTGAACAGCTGCACTGCTCCCGCGCTATCTGCATTGGTGGGCCTCGGTAAGTATGGTGCACTGCTCTACTCAGGCTTCACCACCTGCATTGGTGGGCCTCGGTCAGTGGGGTGCACAGCTGTACTGAGGCTGCACCACCTGTATTAGTGGGACTCCTGTCAGTGGGGTGCACAGCTGCACCGAGGCCAAGCCACCTGTATTGGTGAGACTCGGTCAGTGGGGTGCACAGCTGTACCGAGGCCTTGCCACCTGCATTGGTGGGACTCGGTCAGTGGAGTGCACAGCTGTACCGAGGCCTCGCCACCTGCATTGGTGGGACTCGGTCAGTGGTGTGCACAGCTGATCCGAGGCCTTGCCAACTTCATTGGTGGGACTCAGTGTGTGGGTTGCACAGCTATACCGAGGCCGAGCAACCTGCATTGGTGGGCCTCCGTCAGTGGGGTGCACAGCAGCACCGAGGACTCGCCACCTGCATTTGTGGAACTCGGTCACTTGGGGTGCACAGTTGTATTCAGGCTTTGCCACGTGCATTGGTGGTCCTCGGTCAGTGGGGTACACAGCTGTACCAAAGCCGAGCTATGTGCATTGGTGGGACTCGGTCAGTGGGGTGAGAGCTGTACGTAGGCCACACTACCTGCATTGGTGCGATTCGGTCAGTGGAGTGACAGCTACACTGAGGCCTCGCCACCTGCATTGTTGGGATTCGGTCTGTGGGGTGCACAGCTGTACTAAAGCTTCGCCACCTGCATTGGTGGGACTCGGTAAGTGGGGTGCACAGCTTCACCGAGGCCTGGCCACCTGCATTGGTGGTACTCTGTCAGTGGGGTGCACAGCTGTACTGAGCCTGCACCACTTGCATTAGTGGGACTCCTATCAGTGGAGTAACAGCTGTACCAATGCCGAGCCATGTGCATTGGTGGGACTCGGTCAGTGGGGAGAGAGCTGTACGGAGGCCTCGGCACGTGCACTGGTGGGACTCGTTCAGTGGGGTGCAAAGCTGTACCGAGTCCTCGCCACCTGCATTGTTGGGTCTCGTTCAGTGGGGTGCACAGCTGTACCGAGGCCTTGCCACCTGCATTGGTGGGGCTGGGTCAATGGGGTGAACAGCTGTACTGAGGCGTCGCCACCTGCATTTGTGGGACTCGGTCAGTGAGGTGCACAGCTGTACCAAGGCCTCGCGACCTCCGTTGGTGGGACTCGGACAGTGGGGTGAACAGCTACACTGCAGCCACTCCATCTGCATTGGTTGGCCTCGGTCAGTATGGTTCACAGCTCTACTCAGGCTTCACCACCTGCATTGGTGGGCCTCGGTCAGTGGGGTGCACAGCTGTACTGTGGCTGTACCACTTTCATTGGTGGGACTTGGTCAGTGGGGTGAGCGCTGCACTGAGGCTTCGCCACCTGCATTGGTGGGACTCGGTCAATGGAGTGCAGAGCTGCACTGAGGCCTTGCCACGTGCATTGGTGGGACTCGGTCAGTCGGGTGAACAGCTGTAACTAGGCCGAGCAACCTGCATTGGTGGGAATCGGTCATTGGGGTGCACAGCTGAACCAATGCCTCGCCACCTCTGTTGGTGGGACTCGGTCAGTGGGGTGAACAGCTGCACTGTGTCCGTGGCATGTGCATTGGTGGGCCTCGGTCAGTGGGGTACACAGCTGTACCAAAGCCGAGCTATGTGCATTGGTGGGACTCGGTCAGTGGGGTGAGAGCTGTACGTAGGCCACACTACCTGCATTGGTGCGATTCGGTCAGTGGAGTGACAGCTACACTGAGGCCTCGCCACCTGCATTGTTGGGATTCGGTCTGTTGGGTGCACAGCTGTACTAAAGCTTCGCCACCTGCATTGGTGGGACTCGGTAAGTGGGGTGCACAGCTTCACCGAGGCCTGGCCACCTGCATTGGTGGTACTCTGTCAGTGGGGTGCACAGCTGCACTGAGGCTGCACCACTTGCATTAGTGGGACTCCTATCAGTGGAGTAACAGCTGTACCAATGCCGAGCCATGTGCATTGGTGGGACTCGGTCAGTGGGGAGAGAGCTGTACGGAGGCCTCGGCACGTGCACTGGTGGGACTCGTTCAGTGGGGTGCACAGCTGTACCGAGTCCTCGCCACCTGCATTGTTGGGACTCGGTCAGTGGGGTGAACAGCTGTACTGAGGCCTCGCCACCTGCATTTGTGGGACTCGGTCAGTGAGGTGCACAGCTGTACCAAGGCCTCGCGACCTCCGTTGGTGGGACTCGGACAGTGGGGTGAACAGCTACACTGCAGCCACTCCATCTGCATTGGTGGGCCTCGGTCAGTATGGTTCACAGCTCTACTCAGGCTTCACCACCTGCATTGGTGGTCCACGGTCAGTGGGGTGCACAGCTGTACTGAGGCTGTACCACCTGCATTGGTTGGACTTGGTCAGTGGGGTGAGAGCTGCACTGAGGCTTCGCCACTTGCATTGGTGGGACTCAGTCAGTGGCGTGCAAAGCTGAACCGAGGCCTTGCCTCCTGCATTGTGGGACTCGGTCTGTGGGGTGCACAGCTGTACCAAGGCCGTGCCACGTGTATTGGTGGGACTCGGTCAGTGGGGTGAGAGCTGTACGGAGTCCGCACTACCTGCATTGGTGCGATTCGGTCAGTGGGGAGCACAGCTGTACCGAGGCCATGCCACCTGCATTGGTGGGACTCGGTCAGTGGGGTACACAGCTGCACCAAGACCTCGCCACCTGCATTGGTGGGACTCGGTCAGTGGGGTGAACAGCTGCACCGAGGCCTTGCCACCTGCATTGGTGGGACTCGGTCAGTGGGGTGCACAGCTGTACCGAGGCCAGCGACGTGCATTTGTGGGACTCAGTCAGTGGAGTGCACAGCTGCACCGAGGCCACGCCATCTGCATTGGTGGGACTCGGTAAGTGCGGTGAGAGCTGTACGTAGGCCTCGGCACGTGCACTGGCGGGACTTGTTCAGGGGGTGCACAGCTGTACCGAGGCCGCATGATATGCATTGTTGGGACTCGGTCAGTGGAGTGCACAGCTGTACAGAGGCCTTGCCACCTGCATTTGTGGGACTCGGTCAGTGGGGTGCACAGCTGTACATAGGCCTTGCCACCTGCATTCTTGGGAATCGGTCAGTGGGGTGAACAGCTGCACTGCTCCCGCGCTATCTGCATTGGTGGGCCTCGGTAAGTATGGTGCACTGCTCTACTCAGGCTTCACCACCTGCATTGGTGGGCCTCGGTCAGTGGGGTGCACAGCTGTACTGAGGCTGCACCACCTGTATTAGTGGGACTCCTGTCAGTGGGGTGCACAGCTGCACCGAGGCCAAGCCACCTGTATTGGTGAGACTCGGTCAGTGGGGTGCACAGCTGTACCGAGGCCTTGCCACCTGCATTGGTGGGACTCGGTCAGTGGAGTGCACAGCTGTACCGAGGCCTCGCCACCTGCATTGGTGGGACTCGGTCAGTGGTGTGCACAGCTGATCCGAGGCCTTGCCAACTTCATTGGTGGGACTCAGTGTGTGGGTTGCACAGCTATACCGAGGCCGAGCAACCTGCATTGGTGGGCCTCCGTCAGTGGGGTGCACAGCAGCACCGAGGACTCGCCACCTGCATTTGTGGAACTCGGTCACTTGGGGTGCACAGTTGTATTCAGGCTTTGCCACGTGCATTGGTGGTCCTCGGTCAGTGGGGTACACAGCTGTACCAAAGCCGAGCTATGTGCATTGGTGGGACTCGGTCAGTGGGGTGAGAGCTGTACGTAGGCCACACTACCTGCATTGGTGCGATTCGGTCAGTGGAGTGACAGCTACACTGAGGCCTCGCCACCTGCATTGTTGGGATTCGGTCTGTGGGGTGCACAGCTGTACTAAAGCTTCGCCACCTGCATTGGTGGGACTCGGTAAGTGGGGTGCACAGCTTCACCGAGGCCTGGCCACCTGCATTGGTGGTACTCTGTCAGTGGGGTGCACAGCTGTACTGAGCCTGCACCACTTGCATTAGTGGGACTCCTATCAGTGGAGTAACAGCTGTACCAATGCCGAGCCATGTGCATTGGTGGGACTCGGTCAGTGGGGAGAGAGCTGTACGGAGGCCTCGGCACGTGCACTGGTGGGACTCGTTCAGTGGGGTGCAAAGCTGTACCGAGTCCTCGCCACCTGCATTGTTGGGTCTCGTTCAGTGGGGTGCACAGCTGTACCGAGGCCTTGCCACCTGCATTGGTGGGGCTGGGTCAATGGGGTGAACAGCTGTACTGAGGCGTCGCCACCTGCATTTGTGGGACTCGGTCAGTGAGGTGCACAGCTGTACCAAGGCCTCGCGACCTCCGTTGGTGGGACTCGGACAGTGGGGTGAACAGCTACACTGCAGCCACTCCATCTGCATTGGTTGGCCTCGGTCAGTATGGTTCACAGCTCTACTCAGGCTTCACCACCTGCATTGGTGGGCCTCGGTCAGTGGGGTGCACAGCTGTACTGTGGCTGTACCACTTTCATTGGTGGGACTTGGTCAGTGGGGTGAGCGCTGCACTGAGGCTTCGCCACCTGCATTGGTGGGACTCGGTCAATGGAGTGCAGAGCTGCACTGAGGCCTTGCCACGTGCATTGGTGGGACTCGGTCAGTCGGGTGAACAGCTGTAACTAGGCCGAGCAACCTGCATTGGTGGGAATCGGTCATTGGGGTGCACAGCTGAACCAATGCCTCGCCACCTCTGTTGGTGGGACTCGGTCAGTGGGGTGAACAGCTGCACTGTGTCCGTGGCATGTGCATTGGTGGGCCTCGGTCAGTGGGGTACACAGCTGTACCAAAGCCGAGCTATGTGCATTGGTGGGACTCGGTCAGTGGGGTGAGAGCTGTACGTAGGCCACACTACCTGCATTGGTGCGATTCGGTCAGTGGAGTGACAGCTACACTGAGGCCTCGCCACCTGCATTGTTGGGATTCGGTCTGTTGGGTGCACAGCTGTACTAAAGCTTCGCCACCTGCATTGGTGGGACTCGGTAAGTGGGGTGCACAGCTTCACCGAGGCCTGGCCACCTGCATTGGTGGTACTCTGTCAGTGGGGTGCACAGCTGCACTGAGGCTGCACCACTTGCATTAGTGGGACTCCTATCAGTGGAGTAACAGCTGTACCAATGCCGAGCCATGTGCATTGGTGGGACTCGGTCAGTGGGGAGAGAGCTGTACGGAGGCCTCGGCACGTGCACTGGTGGGACTCGTTCAGTGGGGTGCACAGCTGTACCGAGTCCTCGCCACCTGCATTGTTGGGACTCGGTCAGTGGGGTGAACAGCTGTACTGAGGCCTCGCCACCTGCATTTGTGGGACTCGGTCAGTGAGGTGCACAGCTGTACCAAGGCCTCGCGACCTCCGTTGGTGGGACTCGGACAGTGGGGTGAACAGCTACACTGCAGCCACTCCATCTGCATTGGTGGGCCTCGGTCAGTATGGTTCACAGCTCTACTCAGGCTTCACCACCTGCATTGGTGGTCCACGGTCAGTGGGGTGCACAGCTGTACTGAGGCTGTACCACCTGCATTGGTTGGACTTGGTCAGTGGGGTGAGAGCTGCACTGAGGCTTCGCCACTTGCATTGGTGGGACTCAGTCAGTGGCGTGCAAAGCTGAACCGAGGCCTTGCCTCCTGCATTGTGGGACTCGGTCTGTGGGGTGCACAGCTGTACCAAGGCCGTGCCACGTGTATTGGTGGGACTCGGTCAGTGGGGTGAGAGCTGTACGGAGTCCGCACTACCTGCATTGGTGCGATTCGGTCAGTGGGGAGCACAGCTGTACCGAGGCCATGCCACCTGCATTGGTGGGACTCGGTCAGTGGGGTACACAGCTGCACCAAGACCTCGCCACCTGCATTGGTGGGACTCGGTCAGTGGGGTGAACAGCTGCACCGAGGCCTTGCCACCTGCATTGGTGGGACTCGGTCAGTGGGGTGCACAGCTGTACCGAGGCCAGCGACGTGCATTTGTGGGACTCAGTCAGTGGAGTGCACAGCTGCACCGAGGCCACGCCATCTGCATTGGTGGGACTCGGTAAGTGCGGTGAGAGCTGTACGTAGGCCTCGGCACGTGCACTGGCGGGACTTGTTCAGGGGGTGCACAGCTGTACCGAGGCCGCATGATATGCATTGTTGGGACTCGGTCAGTGGAGTGCACAGCTGTACAGAGGCCTTGCCACCTGCATTTGTGGGACTCGGTCAGTGGGGTGCACAGCTGTACATAGGCCTTGCCACCTGCATTGGTGGGAATCGGTCAGTGGGGTGAACAGCTGCACTGCTCCCGCGCTATCTGCATTGGTGGGCCTCGGTAAGTATGGTGCACTGCTCTACTCAGGCTTCACCACCTGCATTGGTGGGCCTCGGTCAGTGGGGTGCACAGCTGTACTGAGGCTGCACCACCTGTATTAGTGGGACTCCTGTCAGTGGGGTGCACAGCTGCACCGAGGCCAAGCCACCTGTATTGGTGAGACGCGGTCAGTGGGGTGAACAGCTGTACCGAGGCCTTGCCACCTGCATTGGTGGGACTCGGTCAGTGGGATGCAGAAATGTACCAAGGCCATGCCACCTGCATTGGTGGGACTCGGTCAGTGGAGTGCACAGCTGTACCGAGGCCTCGCCACCTGCATTGGTGGGACTCGGTCAGTGGTGTGCACAGCTGAACCGAGGCGTTGCCAACTTCATTGGTGGGACTCAGTCTGTGGGGTGCACAGCTATACCGAGGCCGAGCAACCTGCATTGGTGGGCCTCCGTCAGTGGGGTGCACAGCAGCACCGAGGACTCGCCACCTGCATTTGTGGAACTCGGTCACTCGGGATGCAAAGTTGTATTCAGGCTTTGCCACGTGCATTGGTGGTCCTCGGTCAGTGGGGTGAGAGCTGTACGTAGGCCACACTACCTGCATTGGTGCGATTCGGTCAGTGGAGTGACAGCTACACTGAGGCCTTGCCACCTGCATTGGTGGGACTCGGTCAGTGGCGTGCAAAGCTGAACCGAGGCCTTGCCTCCTGCATTGTGGGACTCGGTCTGTGGGGAGCACAGCTGTACCGAGGCCATGCCACCTGCATTGGTGGGACTTGGTCAGTGGGGTGCACAGCTGTACTCAAGCTTCGACACATGCTTTGGTGTGGTTCGGTAAGTAGGGTGCACAGCTGAACCGAGGCCACAACACCTGCATTGCTGGGACTCGGTTAGTGGAGAGCACAGCTGTACCGAGGCCGAGCCACCTGCATTGGTGGGACTCGGTCAGTGGAGTGCACAGCTGAACCGAGGCCTTGCAACCTGCATTGGTGGGACTCGGTCTGTGGGGTGGACATCTGTACCGAGGACGAGCAACCTGCATTGGTGGGACTTGGTCAGTGGGGTGCACAGCTGTACTCAGGCTTTGCCACGTGCATTGGTGGGACTCGGTCATTGGGGTGCACAGCTGAACCAATGCCTCGCCACCTCTGTTGGTGGGACTCGGTCAGTGGGGTGAACAGCTGCACTGTTTCCGCGGCATGTGCATTGGTGGGCCTCGGTCAGTAGGGTGCACAGCTGTACTGAGTCTGCACCACCTGCATTGGTGGGACTCGGTCAGTGGAGTGCACAGCTGCACCGAGGCCTTGCCACCTACATTGGTGGGACTCGGTCAGTGGGGTACACAGCTGCACCAAGACCTCGCCACCTGCATTGGTGGGTCTCGGTCAGTGGGGTGAACAGCTGCACCGAGGCCTTGCCACCTGCATTGGTGGGACTCGGTCAGTGGGGTGAACAGCTCTACCGAGGCGAGCAACGTGCATTTGTGGGACTCAGTCAGTGGAGTGCACAGCTGCACCGAGGCCACGCCATCTGCATTGGTGGGACTCGGTAAGTGGGGTGAGAGCTGTACGTAGGCCTCGGCACGTGCGCTGGCGGGACTTGTTCAGGGGGTGCACAGCTGTACCGAGGCCGCATGATATGCATTGTTGGGACTCGGTCAGTGGAGTGCACAGCTGTACAGAGGCCTTGCCACCTGCATTTGTGGGACTCGGTCAGTGGGGTGCACAGCTGTACATAGGCCTTGCCACCTGCATTCTTGGGAATCGGTCAGTGGGTGAACAGCTGCACTGCTCCCGCGCTAATGCATTGGTGGGCCTCGGTAAGTATGGTGCACTGCTCTACTCAGGCTTCACCACCTGCATTGGTGGGCCTCGGTCAGTGGGTGCACAGCTGTACTGAGGCTGCACCACCTGTATTAGTGGGACTCCTGTCAGTGGGGTGCACAGCTGCACCGAGGCCAAGCCACCTGTATTGGTGAGACTCGGTCAGTGGGGTGAACAGCTGTACCGAGGCCTTGCCACCTGCATTGGTGGGACTCGGTCAGTGGGGTGCACAGCTGTACCAAGGCCATGCCACCTGCATTGGTGGGACTCGGTCAGTGGAGTCCAAAGCTGTACCGAGACCTCGCCACCTGCATTGGTGGGCCTCAGTCTGTGGGGTGCACAGCTATACCGAGGCCGAGCAACCTGCATTGGTGGCCCTCCGTCAGTGGGGTGCACAGCAGCACCGAGGACTCGCCACCTGCATTTGTGGAACTCGGTCACTTGGGGTGCACAGTTGTATTCAGGCTTTGCCACGTGCATTGGTGGTCCTCGGTCAGTGGGGTACACAGCTGTACCAAAGCCGAGCTATGTGCATTGGTGGGACTCGGTCAGTGGGGTGAGAGCTGTACGTAGGCCACACTACCTGCATTGGTGCGATTCGGTCAGTGGAGTGACAGCTACACTGAGGCCTCGCCACCTGCATTGTTGGGATTCGGTCTGTTGGGTGCACAGCTGTACTAAAGCTTCGCCACCTGCATTGGTGGGACTCGGTAAGTGGGGTGCACAGCTTCACCGAGGCCTGGCCACCTGCATTGGTGGTACTCTGTCAGTGGGGTGCACAGCTACACTGAGGCTGCACCACTTGCATTAGTGGGACTCCTATCAGTGGAGTAACAGCTGTACCAATGCCGAGCCATGTGCATTGGTGGGACTCGGTCAGTGGGGAGAGAGCTGTACGGAGGCCTCGGCACGTGCACTGGTGGGACTCGTTCAGTGGGGTGCACAGCTGTACCGAGTCCTCGCCACCTGCATTGTTGGGACTCGGTCAGTGGGGTGAACAGCTGTACTGAGGCCTCGCCACCTGCATTTGTGGGACTCGGTCAGTGAGGTGCACAGCTGTACCAAGGCCTCGCGACCTCCGTTGGTGGGACTCGGACAGTGGGGTGAACAGCTACACTGCAGCCACTCCATCTGCATTGGTGGGCCTCGGTCAGTATGGTTCACAGCTCTACTCAGGCTTCACCACCTGCATTGGTGGGCCTCGGTCAGTGGGGTGCACAGCTGTACTGAGGCTGTACCACCTGCATTGGTTGGACTTGGTCAGTGGGGTGAGAGCTGCACTGAGGCTTCGCCACTTGCATTGGTGGGACTCAGTCAGTGGCGTGCAAAGCTGAACCGAGACCTTGCCTCCTGCATTGTGGGACTCGGTCTGTGGGGTGCACAGCTGTACCAAGGCCGTGCCACGTGCATTGGTGGGACTCGGTCAGTGGGGTGAGAGCTGTACGGAGTCCGCACTACCTGCATTGGTGCGATTCGGTCAGTGGGGAGCACAGCTGTACCGAGGCCATGCCACCTGCATTGGTGGGACTTGGTCAGAGGGGTGCACAGCTGTACTCAAGCTTCGACACATGCTTTGGTGTGGTTCGGTAAGTAGGGTGCACAGCTGAACCGAGGCCGCAACACCTGCATTGCTGGGACTCGGTTAGTGGAGAGCACAGCTGTACAGAGGCCGAGCCACGTGCATTGGTGGGACTCGGTCAGTGGAGTGCACAGCTGTACCGAGGCCGAGCCACCTGCATTGGTGGGACTCGGTCAGTGGGGTGCACAGCTGAACCGAGGCCTTGCAACCTGCATTGGTGGGACTCGGTCTGTGGGGTGCACAGTTGTACCGAGGACGAGCAACCTGCATTGGTGGGACTTGGTCAGTGGGGTGCACAGCTGTACTCAGGCTTTGCCACGTGCATTGGTGGGACTCGGTCAGTGGGGTGAACAGCTGTACCTAGGCCGAGCAACCTGCATTGGTGGGAATCAGTCATTGGGGTGCACAGCTGAACCAATGCCTCGCCACCTCTGTTGGTGGGACTCGGTCACTGGGGTGAACAGCTGCACTGTGTCCGCGGCATGTGCATTGGTGGGCCTCGGTCAGTAGGGTGCACAGCTGTACTGAGTCTGCACCACCTGCATTGGTGGGACTCGGTCAGTGGAGTGCACAGCTGCACCGAGGCCTTGCCACCTACATTGGTGGGACTCGGTCAGTAGGGTACACAGCTTCACCAAGACCTCGCCACCTGCATTGGTGGGACTCGGTCAGTGGGGTGAACAGCTGCACCGAGGCCTTGCCACCTGCATTGGTGGGACTCGGTCAGTGGGGTGCACAGCTGTACCGAGGCCACGCCATCTGCATTGGTGGGACTCGGTAAGTGGGGTGAGAGCTGTACGTAGGCCTCGGCACGTGCACTGGCGGGACTTGTTCAGGGGGTGCACAGCTGTACCGAGGCCGCATGATAGGCATTGTTGGGACTCGGTCAGTGGAGTGCACAGCTGTACAGAGGCCTTGCCACCTGCATTTGTGGGACTCGGTCAGTGGGGTGCACAGCTGTACATAGGCCTTGCCACCTGCATTCTTGGGAATCGGTCAGTGGGGTGAACAGCTGCACTGCTCCTGCGCTATCTGCATTGGTGGGCCTCGGTAAGTATGGTGCACTGCTCTACTCAGGCTTCACCACCTGCATTGGTGGGCCTCGGTCAGTGGGGTGCACAGCTGTACTGAGGCTGCACCACCTGTATTAGTGGGACTCCTGTCAGTGGGGTGCACAGCTGCACCGAGGCCAAGCCACCTGTATTGGTGAGACTCGGTCAGTGGGGTGAACAGCTGTACCGAGGCCTTGCCACCTGCATTGGTGGGACTCGGTCAGTGGGGTGCAGAGCTGTACCAAGGCCATGCCACCTGCATTGGTGGGACTCGGTCAGTGGAGTGCACAGCTGTACCGAGGCCTCGCCACCTGCATTGGTGGGACTCGGTCAGTGGTGTGCACAGCTGAACCGAGGCCTTGCCAACTTCATTGGTGGGACTCAGTCTGTGGGGTGCACAGCTATACCGAGGCCGAGCAACCTGCATTGGTGGGCCTCCGTCAGTGGGGTGCACAGCAGCACCGAGGCCTTGCCACCTGCATTTGTGGAACTCGGTCACTTGGGGTGTACAGTTGTATTCAGGCTTTGCCACGTGCATTGGTGGTCCTCGGTCAGTGGGGTGAGAGCTGTACGTAGGCCACACTACCTGCATTGGTGCGATTCGGTCAGTGGAGTGACAGCTACACTGAGGCCTTGCCACCTGCATTGGTGGGACTCGGTCAGTGGCGTGCAAAGCTGAACCGAGGCCTTGCCTCCTGCATTGTGGGACTCGGTCTGTGGGTAGCACAGCTGTACCGAGGCCATGCCACCTGCATTGGTGGGACTCGGTCAGTGGAGTGCACAGCTGTACCGAGGCCGAGCCACCTGCATTGGTGGGACTCGGTCAGTGGGGTGCACAGCTGAACCGAGGCCTTGCAACCTGCATTGGTGGGACTCGGTCTGTGGGGTGCACAGTTGTACCGAGGACGAGCAACCTGCATTGGTGGGACTTGGTCAGTGGGGTGCACAGCTGTACTCAGGCTTTGCCACGTGCATTGGTGGGACTCGGTCATTGGGGTGCACAGCAGAACCAATGCCTCGCCACCTCTGTTGGTGGGACTCGGTCAGTGGGGTGAACAGCTGCACTGTTTCCGCGGCATGTGCATTGGTGGGCCTCGGTCAGTAGGGTGCACAGCTGTACTGAGTCTGCACCACCTGCATTGGTGGGACTCGGTCAGTGGAGTGCACAGCTGCACCGAGGCCTTGCCACCTACATTGGTGGGACTCGGTCAGTGGGGTACACAGCTGCACCAAGACCTCGCCACCTGCATTGGTGGGTCTCGGTCAGTGGGGTGAACAGCTGCACCGAGGCCTTGCCACCTGCATTGGTGGGACTCGGTCAGTGGGGTGAACAGCTCTACCGAGGCGAGCAACGTGCATTTGTGGGACTCAGTCAGTGGAGTGCACAGCTGCACCGAGGCCACGCCATCTGCATTGGTGGGACTCGGTAAGTGGGGTGAGAGCTGTACGTAGGCCTCGGCACGTGCGCTGGCGGGACTTGTTCAGGGGGTGCACAGCTGTACCGAGGCCGCATGATATGCATTGTTGGGACTCGGTCAGTGGAGTGCACAGCTGTACAGAGGCCTTGCCACCTGCATTTGTGGGACTCGGTCAGTGGGGTGCACAGCTGTACATAGGCCTTGCCACCTGCATTCTTGGGAATCGGTCAGTGGGTGAACAGCTGCACTGCTCCCGCGCTAATGCATTGGTGGGCCTCGGTAAGTATGGTGCACTGCTCTACTCAGGCTTCACCACCTGCATTGGTGGGCCTCGGTCAGTGGGTGCACAGCTGTACTGAGGCTGCACCACCTGTATTAGTGGGACTCCTGTCAGTGGGGTGCACAGCTGCACCGAGGCCAAGCCACCTGTATTGGTGAGACTCGGTCAGTGGGGTGAACAGCTGTACCGAGGCCTTGCCACCTGCATTGGTGGGACTCGGTCAGTGGGGTGCACAGCTGTACCAAGGCCATGCCACCTGCATTGGTGGGACTCGGTCAGTGGAGTCCAAAGCTGTACCGAGACCTCGCCACCTGCATTGGTGGGCCTCAGTCTGTGGGGTGCACAGCTATACCGAGGCCGAGCAACCTGCATTGGTGGCCCTCCGTCAGTGGGGTGCACAGCAGCACCGAGGACTCGCCACCTGCATTTGTGGAACTCGGTCACTTGGGGTGCACAGTTGTATTCAGGCTTTGCCACGTGCATTGGTGGTCCTCGGTCAGTGGGGTACACAGCTGTACCAAAGCCGAGCTATGTGCATTGGTGGGACTCGGTCAGTGGGGTGAGAGCTGTACGTAGGCCACACTACCTGCATTGGTGCGATTCGGTCAGTGGAGTGACAGCTACACTGAGGCCTCGCCACCTGCATTGTTGGGATTCGGTCTGTTGGGTGCACAGCTGTACTAAAGCTTCGCCACCTGCATTGGTGGGACTCGGTAAGTGGGGTGCACAGCTTCACCGAGGCCTGGCCACCTGCATTGGTGGTACTCTGTCAGTGGGGTGCACAGCTACACTGAGGCTGCACCACTTGCATTAGTGGGACTCCTATCAGTGGAGTAACAGCTGTACCAATGCCGAGCCATGTGCATTGGTGGGACTCGGTCAGTGGGGAGAGAGCTGTACGGAGGCCTCGGCACGTGCACTGGTGGGACTCGTTCAGTGGGGTGCACAGCTGTACCGAGTCCTCGCCACCTGCATTGTTGGGACTCGGTCAGTGGGGTGAACAGCTGTACTGAGGCCTCGCCACCTGCATTTGTGGGACTCGGTCAGTGAGGTGCACAGCTGTACCAAGGCCTCGCGACCTCCGTTGGTGGGACTCGGACAGTGGGGTGAACAGCTACACTGCAGCCACTCCATCTGCATTGGTGGGCCTCGGTCAGTATGGTTCACAGCTCTACTCAGGCTTCACCACCTGCATTGGTGGGCCTCGGTCAGTGGGGTGCACAGCTGTACTGAGGCTGTACCACCTGCATTGGTTGGACTTGGTCAGTGGGGTGAGAGCTGCACTGAGGCTTCGCCACTTGCATTGGTGGGACTCAGTCAGTGGCGTGCAAAGCTGAACCGAGACCTTGCCTCCTGCATTGTGGGACTCGGTCTGTGGGGTGCACAGCTGTACCAAGGCCGTGCCACGTGCATTGGTGGGACTCGGTCAGTGGGGTGAGAGCTGTACGGAGTCCGCACTACCTGCATTGGTGCGATTCGGTCAGTGGGGAGCACAGCTGTACCGAGGCCATGCCACCTGCATTGGTGGGACTTGGTCAGAGGGGTGCACAGCTGTACTCAAGCTTCGACACATGCTTTGGTGTGGTTCGGTAAGTAGGGTGCACAGCTGAACCGAGGCCGCAACACCTGCATTGCTGGGACTCGGTTAGTGGAGAGCACAGCTGTACAGAGGCCGAGCCACGTGCATTGGTGGGACTCGGTCAGTGGAGTGCACAGCTGTACCGAGGCCGAGCCACCTGCATTGGTGGGACTCGGTCAGTGGGGTGCACAGCTGAACCGAGGCCTTGCAACCTGCATTGGTGGGACTCGGTCTGTGGGGTGCACAGTTGTACCGAGGACGAGCAACCTGCATTGGTGGGACTTGGTCAGTGGGGTGCACAGCTGTACTCAGGCTTTGCCACGTGCATTGGTGGGACTCGGTCAGTGGGGTGAACAGCTGTACCTAGGCCGAGCAACCTGCATTGGTGGGAATCAGTCATTGGGGTGCACAGCTGAACCAATGCCTCGCCACCTCTGTTGGTGGGACTCGGTCACTGGGGTGAACAGCTGCACTGTGTCCGCGGCATGTGCATTGGTGGGCCTCGGTCAGTAGGGTGCACAGCTGTACTGAGTCTGCACCACCTGCATTGGTGGGACTCGGTCAGTGGAGTGCACAGCTGCACCGAGGCCTTGCCACCTACATTGGTGGGACTCGGTCAGTAGGGTACACAGCTTCACCAAGACCTCGCCACCTGCATTGGTGGGACTCGGTCAGTGGGGTGAACAGCTGCACCGAGGCCTTGCCACCTGCATTGGTGGGACTCGGTCAGTGGGGTGCACAGCTGTACCGAGGCCACGCCATCTGCATTGGTGGGACTCGGTAAGTGGGGTGAGAGCTGTACGTAGGCCTCGGCACGTGCACTGGCGGGACTTGTTCAGGGGGTGCACAGCTGTACCGAGGCCGCATGATAGGCATTGTTGGGACTCGGTCAGTGGAGTGCACAGCTGTACAGAGGCCTTGCCACCTGCATTTGTGGGACTCGGTCAGTGGGGTGCACAGCTGTACATAGGCCTTGCCACCTGCATTCTTGGGAATCGGTCAGTGGGGTGAACAGCTGCACTGCTCCTGCGCTATCTGCATTGGTGGGCCTCGGTAAGTATGGTGCACTGCTCTACTCAGGCTTCACCACCTGCATTGGTGGGCCTCGGTCAGTGGGGTGCACAGCTGTACTGAGGCTGCACCACCTGTATTAGTGGGACTCCTGTCAGTGGGGTGCACAGCTGCACCGAGGCCAAGCCACCTGTATTGGTGAGACTCGGTCAGTGGGGTGAACAGCTGTACCGAGGCCTTGCCACCTGCATTGGTGGGACTCGGTCAGTGGGGTGCAGAGCTGTACCAAGGCCATGCCACCTGCATTGGTGGGACTCGGTCAGTGGAGTGCACAGCTGTACCGAGGCCTCGCCACCTGCATTGGTGGGACTCGGTCAGTGGTGTGCACAGCTGAACCGAGGCCTTGCCAACTTCATTGGTGGGACTCAGTCTGTGGGGTGCACAGCTATACCGAGGCCGAGCAACCTGCATTGGTGGGCCTCCGTCAGTGGGGTGCACAGCAGCACCGAGGCCTTGCCACCTGCATTTGTGGAACTCGGTCACTTGGGGTGTACAGTTGTATTCAGGCTTTGCCACGTGCATTGGTGGTCCTCGGTCAGTGGGGTGAGAGCTGTACGTAGGCCACACTACCTGCATTGGTGCGATTCGGTCAGTGGAGTGACAGCTACACTGAGGCCTTGCCACCTGCATTGGTGGGACTCGGTCAGTGGCGTGCAAAGCTGAACCGAGGCCTTGCCTCCTGCATTGTGGGACTCGGTCTGTGGGTAGCACAGCTGTACCGAGGCCATGCCACCTGCATTGGTGGGACTCGGTCAGTGGAGTGCACAGCTGTACCGAGGCCGAGCCACCTGCATTGGTGGGACTCGGTCAGTGGGGTGCACAGCTGAACCGAGGCCTTGCAACCTGCATTGGTGGGACTCGGTCTGTGGGGTGCACAGTTGTACCGAGGACGAGCAACCTGCATTGGTGGGACTTGGTCAGTGGGGTGCACAGCTGTACTCAGGCTTTGCCACGTGCATTGGTGGGACTCGGTCATTGGGGTGCACAGCAGAACCAATGCCTCGCCACCTCTGTTGGTGGGACTCGGTCAGTGGGGTGAACAGCTGCACTGTTTCCGCGGCATGTGCATTGGTGGGCCTCGGTCAGTAGGGTGCACAGCTGTACTGAGTCTGCACCACCTGCATTGGTGGGACTCGGTCAGTGGAGTGCACAGCTGCACCGAGGCCTTGCCACCTACATTGGTGGGACTCGGTCAGTGGGGTACACAGCTGCACCAAGACCTCGCCACCTGCATTGGTGGGTCTCGGTCAGTGGGGTGAACAGCTGCACCGAGGCCTTGCCACCTGCATTGGTGGGACTCGGTCAGTGGGGTGAACAGCTCTACCGAGGCGAGCAACGTGCATTTGTGGGACTCAGTCAGTGGAGTGCACAGCTGCACCGAGGCCACGCCATCTGCATTGGTGGGACTCGGTAAGTGGGGTGAGAGCTGTACGTAGGCCTCGGCACGTGCGCTGGCGGGACTTGTTCAGGGGTTGCACAGCTGTACCGAGGCCGCATGATATGCATTGTTGGGACTCGGTCAGTGGAGTGCACAGCTGTACAGAGGCCTTGCCACCTGCATTTGTGGGACTCGGTCAGTGGGGTGCACAGCTGTACATAGGCCTTGCCACCTGCATTCTTGGGAATCGGTCAGTGGGTGAACAGCTGCACTGCTCCCGCGCTAATGCATTGGTGGGCCTCGGTAAGTATGGTGCACTGCTCTACTCAGGCTTCACCACCTGCATTGGTGGGCCTCGGTCAGTGGGTGCACAGCTGTACTGAGGCTGCACCACCTGTATTAGTGGGACTCCTGTCAGTGGGGTGCACAGCTGCACCGAGGCCAAGCCACCTGTATTGGTGAGACTCGGTCAGTGGGGTGAACAGCTGTACCGAGGCCTTGCCACCTGCATTGGTGGGACTCGGTCAGTGGGGTGCACAGCTGTACCAAGGCCATGCCACCTGCATTGGTGGGACTCGGTCAGTGGAGTCCAAAGCTGTACCGAGACCTCGCCACCTGCATTGGTGGGCCTCAGTCTGTGGGGTGCACAGCTATACCGAGGCCGAGCAACCTGCATTGGTGGCCCTCCGTCAGTGGGGTGCACAGCAGCACCGAGGACTCGCCACCTGCATTTGTGGAACTCGGTCACTTGGGGTGCACAGTTGTATTCAGGCTTTGCCACGTGCATTGGTGGTCCTCGGTCAGTGGGGTACACAGCTGTACCAAAGCCGAGCTATGTGCATTGGTGGGACTCGGTCAGTGGGGTGAGAGCTGTACGTAGGCCACACTACCTGCATTGGTGCGATTCGGTCAGTGGAGTGACAGCTACACTGAGGCCTCGCCACCTGCATTGTTGGGATTCGGTCTGTTGGGTGCACAGCTGTACTAAAGCTTCGCCACCTGCATTGGTGGGACTCGGTAAGTGGGGTGCACAGCTTCACCGAGGCCTGGCCACCTGCATTGGTGGTACTCTGTCAGTGGGGTGCACAGCTACACTGAGGCTGCACCACTTGCATTAGTGGGACTCCTATCAGTGGAGTAACAGCTGTACCAATGCCGAGCCATGTGCATTGGTGGGACTCGGTCAGTGGGGAGAGAGCTGTACGGAGGCCTCGGCACGTGCACTGGTGGGACTCGTTCAGTGGGGTGCACAGCTGTACCGAGTCCTCGCCACCTGCATTGTTGGGACTCGGTCAGTGGGGTGAACAGCTGTACTGAGGCCTCGCCACCTGCATTTGTGGGACTCGGTCAGTGAGGTGCACAGCTGTACCAAGGCCTCGCGACCTCCGTTGGTGGGACTCGGACAGTGGGGTGAACAGCTACACTGCAGCCACTCCATCTGCATTGGTGGGCCTCGGTCAGTATGGTTCACAGCTCTACTCAGGCTTCACCACCTGCATTGGTGGGCCTCGGTCAGTGGGGTGCACAGCTGTACTGAGGCTGTACCACCTGCATTGGTTGGACTTGGTCAGTGGGGTGAGAGCTGCACTGAGGCTTCGCCACTTGCATTGGTGGGACTCAGTCAGTGGCGTGCAAAGCTGAACCGAGACCTTGCCTCCTGCATTGTGGGACTCGGTCTGTGGGGTGCACAGCTGTACCAAGGCCGTGCCACGTGCATTGGTGGGACTCGGTCAGTGGGGTGAGAGCTGTACGGAGTCCGCACTACCTGCATTGGTGCGATTCGGTCAGTGGGGAGCACAGCTGTACCGAGGCCATGCCACCTGCATTGGTGGGACTTGGTCAGAGGGGTGCACAGCTGTACTCAAGCTTCGACACATGCTTTGGTGTGGTTCGGTAAGTAGGGTGCACAGCTGAACCGAGGCCGCAACACCTGCATTGCTGGGACTCGGTTAGTGGAGAGCACAGCTGTACAGAGGCCGAGCCACGTGCATTGGTGGGACTCGGTCAGTGGAGTGCACAGCTGTACCGAGGCCGAGCCACCTGCATTGGTGGGACTCGGTCAGTGGGGTGCACAGCTGAACCGAGGCCTTGCAACCTGCATTGGTGGGACTCGGTCTGTGGGGTGCACAGTTGTACCGAGGACGAGCAACCTGCATTGGTGGGACTTGGTCAGTGGGGTGCACAGCTGTACTCAGGCTTTGCCACGTGCATTGGTGGGACTCGGTCAGTGGGGTGAACAGCTGTACCTAGGCCGAGCAACCTGCATTGGTGGGAATCAGTCATTGGGGTGCACAGCTGAACCAATGCCTCGCCACCTCTGTTGGTGGGACTCGGTCACTGGGGTGAACAGCTGCACTGTGTCCGCGGCATGTGCATTGGTGGGCCTCGGTCAGTAGGGTGCACAGCTGTACTGAGTCTGCACCACCTGCATTGGTGGGACTCGGTCAGTGGAGTGCACAGCTGCACCGAGGCCTTGCCACCTACATTGGTGGGACTCGGTCAGTAGGGTACACAGCTTCACCAAGACCTCGCCACCTGCATTGGTGGGACTCGGTCAGTGGGGTGAACAGCTGCACCGAGGCCTTGCCACCTGCATTGGTGGGACTCGGTCAGTGGGGTGCACAGCTGTACCGAGGCCACGCCATCTGCATTGGTGGGACTCGGTAAGTGGGGTGAGAGCTGTACGTAGGCCTCGGCACGTGCACTGGCGGGACTTGTTCAGGGGGTGCACAGCTGTACCGAGGCCGCATGATAGGCATTGTTGGGACTCGGTCAGTGGAGTGCACAGCTGTACAGAGGCCTTGCCACCTGCATTTGTGGGACTCGGTCAGTGGGGTGCACAGCTGTACATAGGCCTTGCCACCTGCATTCTTGGGAATCGGTCAGTGGGGTGAACAGCTGCACTGCTCCCGCGCTATCTGCATTGGTGGGCCTCGGTAAGTATGGTGCACTGCTCTACTCAGGCTTCACCACCTGCATTGGTGGGCCTCGGTCAGTGGGGTGCACAGCTGTACTGAGGCTGCACCACCTGTATTAGTGGGACTCCTGTCAGTGGGGTGCACAGCTGCACCGAGGCCAAGCCACCTGTATTGGTGAGACTCGGTCAGTGGGGTGAACAGCTGTACCGAGGCCTTGCCACCTGCATTGGTGGGACTCGGTCAGTGGGGTGCAGAGCTGTACCAAGGCCATGCCACCTGCATTGGTGGGACTCGGTCAGTGGAGTGCACAGCTGTACCGAGGCCTCGCCACCTGCATTGGTGGGACTCGGTCAGTGGTGTGCACAGCTGAACCGAGGCCTTGCCAACTTCATTGGTGGGACTCAGTCTGTGGGGTGCACAGCTATACCGAGGCCGAGCAACCTGCATTGGTGGGCCTCCGTCAGTGGGGTGCACAGCAGCACCGAGGCCTTGCCACCTGCATTTGTGGAACTCGGTCACTTGGGGTGTACAGTTGTATTCAGGCTTTGCCACGTGCATTGGTGGTCCTCGGTCAGTGGGGTGAGAGCTGTACGTAGGCCACACTACCTGCATTGGTGCGATTCGGTCAGTGGAGTGACAGCTACACTGAGGCCTTGCCACCTGCATTGGTGGGACTCGGTCAGTGGCGTGCAAAGCTGAACCGAGGCCTTGCCTCCTGCATTGTGGGACTCGGTCTGTGGGTAGCACAGCTGTACCGAGGCCATGCCACCTGCATTGGTGGGACTTGGTCAGTGGGGTGCACAGCTGTACTCAAGCTTCGACACATGCTTTGGTGTGGTTCGGTAAGTAGGGTGCACAGCTGAACCGAGGCCACAACACCTGCATTGCTGGGACTCGGTTAGTGGAGAGCACAGCTGTACCGAGGCCGAGCCACGTGCATTGGTGGGACTCGGTCAGTGGAGTGCACAGCTGTACCGAGGCCGAGCCACCTGCATTGGTGGGACTCGGTCAGTGGGGTGCACAGCTGAACCGAGGCCTTGCAACCTGCATTGGTGGGACTCGGTCTGTGGGGTGCACATCTGTACCGAGGACGAGCAACCTGCATTGGTGGGACTTGGTCAGTGGGGTGCACAGCTGTACTCAGGCTTTGCCACGTGCATTGGTGGGACTCGGTCATTGGGGTGCACAGCTGAACCAATGCCTCGCCACCTCTGTTGGTGGGACTCGGTCAGTGGGGTGAACAGCTGTACCGAGACCTCGCCACCTGCATTGGTGGGACTCAGTCTGTGGGGTGCACAGCTATACCGAGGCCGAGCAACCTGCATTGGTGGGCCTCCGTCAGTGGGGTGCACAGCAGCACCGAGGACTCGCCACCTGCATTTGTGGAACTCGGTCACTTGGGGTGCACAGTTGTATTCAGGCTTTGCCACGTGCATTGGTGGTCCTCGGTCAGTGGGGTACACAGCTGTACCAAAGCCGAGCTACGTGCATTGGTGGGACTCGGTCAGTGGGGTGAGAGCTGTACGTAGGCCACACTACCTGCATTGGTGCGATTCGGTCAGTGGAGTGACAGCTACACTGAGGCCTCGCCACCTGCATTGTTGGGATTCGGTCTGTTGGGTGCACAGCTGTACTAAAGCTTCGCCACCTGCATTGGTGGGACTCGGTAAGTGGGGTGCACAGCTTCACCGAGGCCTGGCCACCTGCATTGGTGGTACTCTGTCAGTGGGGTGCACAGCTGCACTGAGGCTGCACCACTTGCATTAGTGGGACTCCTATCAGTGGAGTAACAGCTGTACCAATGCTGAGCCATGTGCATTGGTGGGACTCGGTCAGTGGGGAGAGAGCTGTACGGAGGCCTCGGCACGTGCACTGGTGGGACTCGTTCAGTGGGGTGCACAGCTGTACCGAGTCCTCGCCACCTGCATTGTTGGGACTCGGTCAGTGGGGTGAACAGCTGTACTGAGGCCTCGCCACCTGCATTTGTGGGACTCGGTCAGTGAGGTGCACAGCTGTACCAAGGCCTCGCGACCTCCGTTGGTGGGACTCGGACAGTGGGGTGAACAGCTACACTGCAGCCACTCCATCTGCATTGGTGGGCCTCGGTCAGTATGGTTCACAGCTCTACTCAGGCTTCACCACCTGCATTGGTGGGCCTCGGTCAGTGGGGTGCACAGCTGTACTGAGGCTGTACCACCTGCATTGGTGGGACTTGGTCAGTGGGGTGAGAGCTGCACTGAGGCTTCGCCACTTGCAGTGGTGGGACTCAGTCAGTGGCGTGCAAAGCTGAACCGAGGCCTTGCCTCCTGCATTGTGGGACTCGGTCTGTGGGGTGCACAGCTGTACCAAGGCCGTGCCACGTGCATTGGTGGGACTCGGTCAGTGGGGTGAGAGCTGTACGGAGTCCGCACTACCTGCATTGGTGCGATTCGGTCAGTGGGGAGCACAGCTGTACCGAGGCCATGCCACCTGCATTGGTGGGACTTGGTCAGAGGGGTGCACAGCTGTACTCAAGCTTCGACACATGCTTTGGTGTGGTTCGGTAAGTAGGGTGCACAGCTGAACCGAGGCCGCAACACCTGCATTGCTGGGACTCGGTTAGTGGAGAGCACAGCTGTACAGAGGCCGAGCCACGTGCATTGGTGGGACTCGGTCAGTGGAGTGCACAGCTGTACCGAGGCCGAGCCACCTGCATTGGTGGGACTCGGTCAGTGGGGTGCACAGCTGAACCGAGGCCTTGCAACCTGCATTGGTGGGACTCGGTCTGTGGGGTGCACAGTTGTACCGAGGACGAGCAACCTGCATTGGTGGGACTTGGTCAGTGGGGTGCACAGCTGTACTCAGGCTTTGCCACGTGCATTGGTGGGACTCGGTCAGTGGGGTGAACAGCTGTACCTAGGCCGAGCAACCTGCATTGGTGGGAATCAGTCATTGGGGTGCACAGCTGAACCAATGCCTCGCCACCTCTGTTGGTGGGACTCGGTCACTGGGGTGAACAGCTGCACTGTGTCCGCGGCATGTGCATTGGTGGGCCTCGGTCAGTAGGGTGCACAGCTGTACTGAGTCTGCACCACCTGCATTGGTGGGACTCGGTCAGTGGAGTGCACAGCTGCACCGAGGCCTTGCCACCTACATTGGTGGGACTCGGTCAGTAGGGTACACAGCTTCACCAAGACCTCGCCACCTGCATTGGTGGGACTCGGTCAGTGGGGTGAACAGCTGCACCGAGGCCTTGCCACCTGCATTGGTGGGACTCGGTCAGTGGGGTGCACAGCTGTACCGAGGCCACGCCATCTGCATTGGTGGGACTCGGTAAGTGGGGTGAGAGCTGTACGTAGGCCTCGGCACGTGCACTGGCGGGACTTGTTCAGGGGGTGCACAGCTGTACCGAGGCCGCATGATAGGCATTGTTGGGACTCGGTCAGTGGAGTGCACAGCTGTACAGAGGCCTTGCCACCTGCATTTGTGGGACTCGGTCAGTGGGGTGCACAGCTGTACATAGGCCTTGCCACCTGCATTCTTGGGAATCGGTCAGTGGGGTGAACAGCTGCACTGCTCCTGCGCTATCTGCATTGGTGGGCCTCGGTAAGTATGGTGCACTGCTCTACTCAGGCTTCACCACCTGCATTGGTGGGCCTCGGTCAGTGGGGTGCACAGCTGTACTGAGGCTGCACCACCTGTATTAGTGGGACTCCTGTCAGTGGGGTGCACAGCTGCACCGAGGCCAAGCCACCTGTATTGGTGAGACTCGGTCAGTGGGGTGAACAGCTGTACCGAGGCCTTGCCACCTGCATTGGTGGGACTCGGTCAGTGGGGTGCAGAGCTGTACCAAGGCCATGCCACCTGCATTGGTGGGACTCGGTCAGTGGAGTGCACAGCTGTACCGAGGCCTCGCCACCTGCATTGGTGGGACTCGGTCAGTGGTGTGCACAGCTGAACCGAGGCCTTGCCAACTTCATTGGTGGGACTCAGTCTGTGGGGTGCACAGCTATACCGAGGCCGAGCAACCTGCATTGGTGGGCCTCCGTCAGTGGGGTGCACAGCAGCACCGAGGCCTTGCCACCTGCATTTGTGGAACTCGGTCACTTGGGGTGTACAGTTGTATTCAGGCTTTGCCACGTGCATTGGTGGTCCTCGGTCAGTGGGGTGAGAGCTGTACGTAGGCCACACTACCTGCATTGGTGCGATTCGGTCAGTGGAGTGACAGCTACACTGAGGCCTTGCCACCTGCATTGGTGGGACTCGGTCAGTGGCGTGCAAAGCTGAACCGAGGCCTTGCCTCCTGCATTGTGGGACTCGGTCTGTGGGTAGCACAGCTGTACCGAGGCCATGCCACCTGCATTGGTGGGACTTGGTCAGTGGGGTGCACAGCTGTACTCAAGCTTCGACACATGCTTTGGTGTGGTTCGGTAAGTAGGGTGCACAGCTGAACCGAGGCCACAACACCTGCATTGCTGGGACTCGGTTAGTGGAGAGCACAGCTGTACCGAGGCCGAGCCACGTGCATTGGTGGGACTCGGTCAGTGGAGTGCACAGCTGTACCGAGGCCGAGCCACCTGCATTGGTGGGACTCGGTCAGTGGGGTGCACAGCTGAACCGAGGCCTTGCAACCTGCATTGGTGGGACTCGGTCTGTGGGGTGCACATCTGTACCGAGGACGAGCAACCTGCATTGGTGGGACTTGGTCAGTGGGGTGCACAGCTGTACTCAGGCTTTGCCACGTGCATTGGTGGGACTCGGTCATTGGGGTGCACAGCTGAACCAATGCCTCGCCACCTCTGTTGGTGGGACTCGGTCAGTGGGGTGAACAGCTGTACCGAGACCTCGCCACCTGCATTGGTGGGACTCAGTCTGTGGGGTGCACAGCTATACCGAGGCCGAGCAACCTGCATTGGTGGGCCTCCGTCAGTGGGGTGCACAGCAGCACCGAGGACTCGCCACCTGCATTTGTGGAACTCGGTCACTTGGGGTGCACAGTTGTATTCAGGCTTTGCCACGTGCATTGGTGGTCCTCGGTCAGTGGGGTACACAGCTGTACCAAAGCCGAGCTACGTGCATTGGTGGGACTCGGTCAGTGGGGTGAGAGCTGTACGTAGGCCACACTACCTGCATTGGTGCGATTCGGTCAGTGGAGTGACAGCTACACTGAGGCCTCGCCACCTGCATTGTTGGGATTCGGTCTGTTGGGTGCACAGCTGTACTAAAGCTTCGCCACCTGCATTGGTGGGACTCGGTAAGTGGGGTGCACAGCTTCACCGAGGCCTGGCCACCTGCATTGGTGGTACTCTGTCAGTGGGGTGCACAGCTGCACTGAGGCTGCACCACTTGCATTAGTGGGACTCCTATCAGTGGAGTAACAGCTGTACCAATGCTGAGCCATGTGCATTGGTGGGACTCGGTCAGTGGGGAGAGAGCTGTACGGAGGCCTCGGCACGTGCACTGGTGGGACTCGTTCAGTGGGGTGCACAGCTGTACCGAGTCCTCGCCACCTGCATTGTTGGGACTCGGTCAGTGGGGTGAACAGCTGTACTGAGGCCTCGCCACCTGCATTTGTGGGACTCGGTCAGTGAGGTGCACAGCTGTACCAAGGCCTCGCGACCTCCGTTGGTGGGACTCGGACAGTGGGGTGAACAGCTACACTGCAGCCACTCCATCTGCATTGGTGGGCCTCGGTCAGTATGGTTCACAGCTCTACTCAGGCTTCACCACCTGCATTGGTGGGCCTCGGTCAGTGGGGTGCACAGCTGTACTGAGGCTGTACCACCTGCATTGGTGGGACTTGGTCAGTGGGGTGAGAGCTGCACTGAGGCTTCGCCACTTGCAGTGGTGGGACTCAGTCAGTGGCGTGCAAAGCTGAACCGAGGCCTTGCCTCCTGCATTGTGGGACTCGGTCTGTGGGGTGCACAGCTGTACCAAGGCCGTGCCACGTGCATTGGTGCGATTCGGTCAGTGGGGAGCACAGCTGTACCGAGGCCATGCCACCTGCATTGGTGGGACTTTGTCAGAGGGGTGCACAGCTGTACTCAAGCTTCGACATATGCTTTGGTGTGGTTCGGTAAGTAGTGTGCACAGCTGAACCGAGGCCGCAACACCTGCATTGGTGGGACTCGGTTAGTGGAGAGCACAGCTGTACAGAGGCCGAGCCACGTGCATTGGTGGGACTCGGTCAGTGGAGTGCACAGCTGTACCGAGGCCGAGCCACCTGCATTGGTGGGACTCGGTCAGTGGGGTGCACAGCTGAACCGAGGCCTTGCAACCTGCATTGGTGGGACTCGGTCTGTGGGGTGCACAGTTGTACCGAGGACGAGCAACCTGCATTGGTGGGACTTGGTCAGTGGGGTGCACATCTGTACCGAGGACGAGCAACCTGCATTGGTGGGACTTGGTCAGTGGGGTGCACAGCTGTACTCAGGCTTTGCCACGTGCATTGGTGGGAATCGGTCATTGGGGTGCACAGCTGAACCAATGCCTCGCCACCTCTGTTGGTGGGACTCGGTCAGTGGGGTGAACAGCTGCACTGTGTCCGCGGCATGTGCATTGGTGGGCCTCGGTCAGTAGGGTGCACAGCTGTACTGAGTCTGCACCACCTGCATTGGTGGGACTCGGTCAGTGGAGTGCACAGCTGCACCGAGGCCTTGCCACCTACATTGGTGGGACTCGGTCAGTAGGGTACACAGCTTCACCAAGACCTCGCCACCTGCATTGGTGGGATTCGGTCAGTGGGGTGAACAGCTGCACCGAGGCCTTGCCACCTGCATTGGTGGGACTCGGTCAGTGGGGTGCACAGCTGTACCGAGGCGAGCGACGTGCATTTGTGGGACTCAGTCAGTGGAGTGCACAGCTGCACCGAGGCCACGCCATCTGCATTGGTGGGACTCGGTAAGTGGGGTGAGAGCTGTACATAGGCCTCGGCACGTGCACTGGCGGGACTTGTTCAGGGGGTGCACAGCTGTACCGAGGCCGCATGATAGGCATTGTTGGGACTCGGTCAGTGGAGTGCACAGCTGTACAGAGGCCTTGCCACCTGCATTTGTGGGACTCGGTCAGTGGGGTGCACAGCTGTACATAGGCCTTGCCACCTGCATTCTTGGGAATCGGTCAGTGGGGTGAACAGCTGCACTGCTCCCGCGCTATCTGCATTGGTGGGCCTTGGTAAGTATGGTGCACTGCTCTACTCAGGCTTCACCACCTGCATTGGTGGGCCTCGGTCAGTGGGGTGCACAGCTGTACTGAGGCTGCACCACCTGTATTAGTGGGACTCCTGTCAGTGGGGTGCACAGCTGCACCGAGGCCAAGCCACCTGTATTGGTGAGACTCGGTCAGTGGGGTGAACAGCTGTACCGAGGCCTTGCCACCTGCATTGGTGGGACTTGGTCAGTGGGGTGCAGAGCTGTACCAAGGCCATGCCACCTGCATTGGTGGGACTCGGTCAGTGGAGTGCACAGCTGTACCGAGGCCTCGCCACCTGCATTGGTGGGACTCGGTCAGTGGTGTGCACAGCTGAACCGAGGCCTTGCCAACTTCATTGGTGGGACTCAGTCTGTGGGGTGCACAGCTATACCGAGGCCGAGCAACCTGCATTGGTGGGCCTCCGTCAGTGGGGTGCACAGCAGCACCGAGGCCTTGCCACCTGCATTTGTGGAACTCGGTCACTTGGGGTGCACAGTTGTATTCAGGCTTTGCCACGTGCATTGGTGGTCCTCGGTCAGTGGGGTGAGAGCTGTACGTAGGCCACACTAGCTGCATTGGTGCGATTCGGTCAGTGGAGTGACAGCTACACTGAGGCCTTGCCACCTGCATTGGTGGGACTCGGTCAGTGGCGTGCAAAGCTGAACCGAGGCCTTGCCTCCTGCATTGTGGGACTCGGTCTGTGGGTAGCACAGCTGTACCGAGGCCATGCCACCTGCATTGGTGGGACTTGGTCAGTGGGGTGCACAGCTGTACTCAAGCTTCGACACATGCTTTGGTGTGGTTCGGTAAGTAGGGTGCACAGCTGAACCGAGGCCACAACACCTGCATTGCTGGGACTCGGTTAGTGGAGAGCACAGCTGTACCGAGGCCGAGCCACGTGCATTGGTGGGACTCGGTCAGTGGAGTGCACAGCTGTACCGAGGCCGAGCCACCTGCATTGGTGGGACTCGGTCAGTGGGGTGCACAGCTGAACCGAGGCCTTGCAACCTGCATTGGTGGGACTCGGTCTGTGGGGTGCACATCTGTACCGAGGACGAGCAACCTGCATTGGTGGGACTTGGTCAGTGGGGTGCACAGCTGTACTCAGGCTTTGCCACGTGCATTGGTGGGACTCGGTCATTGGGGTGCACAGCTGAACCAATGCCTCGCCACCTCTGTTGGTGGGACTCGGTCAGTGGGGTGAACAGCTGTACCGAGACCTCGCCACCTGCATTGGTGGGACTCAGTCTGTGGGGTGCACAGCTATACCGAGGCCGAGCAACCTGCATTGGTGGGCCTCCGTCAGTGGGGTGCACAGCAGCACCGAGGACTCGCCACCTGCATTTGTGGAACTCGGTCACTTGGGGTGCACAGTTGTATTCAGGCTTTGCCACGTGCATTGGTGGTCCTCGGTCAGTGGGGTACACAGCTGTACCAAAGCCGAGCTACGTGCATTGGTGGGACTCGGTCAGTGGGGTGAGAGCTGTACGTAAGCCACACTACCTGCATTGGTGCGATTCGGTCAGTGGAGTGACAGCTACACTGAGGCCTCGCCACCTGCATTGTTGGGATTCGGTCTGTTGGGTGCACAGCTGTACTAAAGCTTCGCCACCTGCATTGGTGGGACTCGGTAAGTGGGGTGCACAGCTTCACCGAGGCCTGGCCACCTGCATTGGTGGTACTCTGTCAGTGGGGTGCACAGCTGCACTGAGGCTGCACCACTTGCATTAGTGGGACTCCTATCAGTGGAGTAACAGCTGTACCAATGCCGAGCCATGTGCATTGGTGGGACTCGGTCAGTGGGGAGAGAGCTGTACGGAGGCCTCGGCACGTGCACTGGTGGGACTCGTTCAGTGGGGTGCACAGCTGTACCGAGTCCTCGCCACCTGCATTGTTGGGACTCGGTCAGTGGGGTGAACAGCTGTACTGAGGCCTCGCCACCTGCATTTGTGGGACTCGGTCAGTGAGGTGCACAGCTGTACCAAGGCCTCGCGACCTCCGTTGGTGGGACTCGGACAGTGGGGTGAACAGCTACACTGCAGCCACTCCATCTGCATTGGTGGGCCTCGGTCAGTATGGTTCACAGCTCTACTCAGGCTTCACCACCTGCATTGGTGGGCCTCGGTCAGTGGGGTGCACAGCTGTACTGAGGCTGTACCACCTGCATTGGTGGGACTTGGTCAGTGGGGTGAGAGCTGCACTGAGGCTTCGCCACTTGCAGTGGTGGGACTCAGTCAGTGGCGTGCAAAGCTGAACCGAGGCCTTGCCTCCTGCATTGTGGGACTCGGTCTGTGGGGTGCACAGCTGTACCAAGGCCGTGCCACGTGCATTGGTGGGACTCGGTCAGTGGGGTGAGAGCTGTACGGAGTCCGCACTACCTGCATTGGTGCGATTCGGTCAGTGGGGAGCACAGCTGTACCGAGGCCGCAACACCTGCATTGGTGGGACTTGGTCAGAGGGGTGCACAGCTGTACTCAAGCTTCGACACATGCTTTGGTGTGGTTCGGTAAGTAGGGTGCACAGCTGAACCGAGGCCACAACACCTGCATTGCTGGGACTCGGTTAGTGGAGAGCACAGCTGTACCAAGGCGAGCGACCTGCATTGGTGGGACTCGGTCAGTGGAGTGCACAGCTGTACCGAGGCCGAGCCACCTGCATTGGTGGGACTCGGTCTGTGGGGTGCACAGCTGAAACGAGGCCTTGCAACCCTCATTGGTGGGACTCGGTCTGTGTGGTGCACATCTGTACCGAGGACGAGCAACCTGCATTGGTGGGACTTGGTCAGTGGGGTGCACAGCTGTACTCAGGCTTTGCCACGTGCATTGGTGGGACTCGGTCAGTGGGGTGAACAGCTGTACCTAGGCCGAGCAACCTGCATTGGTGGGAATCGGTCATTGGGGTGCACAGCTGAACCAATGCCTCGCCACCTCTGTTGGTGGGACTCGGTCAGTGGGGTGAACAGCTGCACTGTGTCCGCGGCATGTGCATTGGTGGGCCTCGGTCAGTAGGGTGCACAGCTGTACTGAGTCTGCACCACCTGCATTGGTGGGACTCGGTCAGTGGACTGCACAGCTGCACCGAGGCCTTGCCACCTACATTGGTGGGACTCGGTCAGTGGGGTACACAGCTGCACCAAGACCTCGCACCTGCATTGGTGGGACTCGGTCAGTGGGGTGAACAGCTGCACCGAGGCCTTGCCACCTGCATTGGTGGGACTCGGTCAGTGGGGTGCACAGCTGTACCGAGGCGAGCGACGTGCATTTGTGGGACTCAGTCAGTGGACTGCACAGCTGCACCGAGGCCTTGCCACCTGCATTGGTGGGGCTGGGTCAGTGGGGTGAACAGCTGTACTGAGGCCTCGCCACCTGCATTTGTGGGACTCGGTCAGTGAGGTGCACAGCTGTACCAAGGCCTCGCGACCTCCGTTGGTGGGACTCGGACAGTGGGGTGAACAGCTACACTGCAGCCACTCCATCTGCATTGGTGGGCCTCGGTCAGCATGGTTCACAGCTCTACTCAGGCTTCACCACCTGCATTGGTGGGCCTCGGTCAGTGGGGTGCACAGCTGTACTGAGGCTGTACCACCTGCATTGGTGGGACTTGGTCAGTGGGGTGAGAGCTGCACTGAGGCTTCGCCACCTGCATTGGTGGGACTCGGTCAATGGAGTGCAGAGCTGCACTGAGGCCTTGCCACGTGCATTGGTGGGACTCGGTCAGTGGGGTGAACAGCTGTACCTAGGCCTAGCAACCTGCATTGGTGGGAATCGGTCATTGGGGTGCACAGCTGAACCAATGCCTCGCCACCTCTGTTGGTGGGACTCGGTCAGTGCGGTGAACAGCTGCACTGTGTCCGCGGCATGTGCATTGGTGGGCCTCGGTCAGTAGGGTGCACAGCTGTACCGAGGCCTTGCCACCTACATTGGTGGGACTCGCTCAGTGGGGTGAACAGCTGCACCGAGGCCTTGCCACCTGCATTGGTGGGACTCGGTCAGTGGCGTGCAAAGCTGAACCGAGGCCTTGCCTCCTGCATTGTGGGACTCGGTCTGCGGGGTGCACAGCTGTACCAAGGCCGTGCAACGTGCATTGGTGGGACTCGGTCAGTGGGGTGAGAGCTGTACGGAGCCCGCACTACCTGCATTGGTGCGATTCGGTCAGTGTGGTGCACAGCTGTACTCAAGCTTCGACACATGCTTTGGTGTGGTTCGGTAAGTAGGGTGCACAGCTGAACCGAGGCCGCAACACCTGCATTGCTGGGACTCGGTTAGTGGAGAGCACAGCTGTACCGAGGCCGAGCCATGTGCATTGGTGGGACTCGGTCAGTGGAGTGCACAGCTGTACCGAGGCCGAGCCACCTGCATTGGTGGGACTCGGTCAGTGGGGTGCACAGCTGAACCGAGGCCTTGCAACCTGCATTGGTGGGACTCGGTCTGTGGGGTGCACAGCTGTACCGAGGACGAGCAACCTGCATTGGTGGGACTTGGTCACTGGGGTGCACAGCTGTACTCAGGCTTTGCCACGTGCATTGGTGGGACTCGGTCAGTGGGGTTCACAGCTGTACCAAGGCCGAGCCACGTGCATTGGTGGGAATTTGTCTGTGGGGTGAGAGCTGTACGGAGCCCGCACTACCTTCATTGGTGCTATTCGGTCAGTGGGGTGCACAGCTGTACCGAGGCCATGCCACCTGCATTGGTTGGACTCGGTCAGTGGGGTGCACAGCTGTACTCAAGCTTCGACACATGCTTTGGTGTGGTTCGGTAAGTAGGATGCACAGCTGAACCGAGGCCGCACAACCTGCATTGGTGGGAATCGGTCAGTGGAGAGCACAGCTGTACCGAGGCCTTGCCACCTGCATTGGTGGGACTTGGTCAGTGGAGAGCACAGCTGCACCGAGGCCTTGCCACCTGCATTGGTGGGACTCAGTCAGTGGAGTGCACAGCTGTACCGAGGCCTCGCCAACTGCATTGGTGGGACTCGGTCAGTGGGGAGCACTGCTGTACCGAGGCCATGCCACCTGCATTGGTTGGACTCGGTCAGTGGAGTGCACAGCTGTACCGAGGCCTGGCCACCTGCATTGGTGGGACTCGGTCAGTGGGGTGCACAGCTGTACTCAGGCTTTGCCACGTGCATTGGTGGGATGCGGTCAGTGGGGTGCACAGCTGTACCGAGGCGGAGCCACCTGCATTGGTGGGACTCGGTCAGTGGGGTGCACAGCTGAACAGAGGCCTTGCAACCTGAATTGGTGGGACTCGGTCTGTGGGGTGCACAGCTGTACCGAGGCCGAGCAACCTGCGTTGGTGGTACTTGGTCACTGGGGTGCACAGCTGTACTCAGGCTTTGAATGTGCATTGGTGGGACTCAGTCAGTGGGGTGCAAAACTGTACCAAGGCCGAGCCACGTGCATTGGTGGGACTCAGTCAGTGGGGTGAGAGCTGTACGGAGGCCGCACTATCTGCATTGGTGCGATTCGGTCAGTGGGGTGCACAGCTGTACCGAGGCCGGGCCACCTGCATTGGTGGGACTCGGTCAGTGGAGTGCACAGTTGTACCGAGGCCGGGCCACCTGCATTGGTGGGACTCGGTCAGTGGGGTGCACAGCTGTACTCAGGCTTTGCCACGTGCATTGGTGGGATGCGGTCAGTGGGGTACACAGCTGTACCAAGGCCGAGCCACGTACATTGGTGGCATTGGGTCAGTGGGGTGAGAGCTGTACGGAGGCCGCACCACCTGCATTGGTGCGATTCGGTCAGAGGAGTGACAGCTACACCGAGGCCTCGCCACCTGCGTTGGTGGTTTCGGTCTGTGGTGTGCACAGCTGTACTAAAGCTTCGCCACCTGCATTGGTGGGACTCGGTCAGTGGAGTGCAGAGATGTACCGAGGCAAGCGAAGAGCGTTGGTGGGACTCAGTCAGTGGGGTGCACAGATGCACCAAGGCCTTGCCACTTACATTAGTGGGACTCAGTCAGTGGGGTGCACAGCTGCACCGAGGCCTCGCCACCTGCATTGGTGGGACTCAGTCAGTGGGGTGCACAGCTGTACTCAGGCTTTGCCACATGCATCGGTGGGGCTCGGTCTGTGGGGTGCACAGCTGTACCGAGGCCTTGCCACCTGCATTGGTGGGACTCGGTCAGTGGGGTGAACAGCTGAACCGAGGCCTTGCCGCCTGAAATAGTGGGACGCCTGTCAGTGGAGTAAGAGCTATACCGAGGCCTTGAAACCTGCATTGGTGCGATTCAGTCAGTGGGGAGCACAGCTGTACCAAGGCCGTGCCAAATGCATTGGTGGGACTTTTTCAGTGGGGTGAGAGCTGTACTGAGGCTTCGCCACCTGCATTGGTGGGACTCAGTCAATGGAGTGCAGAGCTGCACTGAGGCCTTGCCACGTGCATTGGTGGGACTCGGTCAGTGGGGTGCACAGCTGAACCAATGCCTCGCCACCTCTGTTGGTGGGACTCGGTCAGTGCGGTGAACAGCTGCACTGTGTCCGCGGCATGTGCATTGGTGGGCCTCGGTCAGTAGGGTGCAAGCTGTACTGAGTCTGCACCACCTGCATTTGTGGGACTCGCTCAGTGGAGTGCACAGCTGCACCAAGGCCTTGCCACCTACATTGGTGGGACTCGCTCACTGGGGTGCACAGCTGCACCAAGACCTCGCCACCTGCATTAGTGGGACTCGGTCAGTGGGGTGAACAGCTGCACCGAGGCCTTGCCACCTGCATTGGTGGGACTCGGTCAGTGGCGTGCAAAGCTGAACTGAGGCCTTGCCTCCTGCATTGTGGGACTCAGTCTGTGGGGTGCACAGCTGTACCAAGGCTGTGCCACGAGCATTGGTGGGACTCGGTCAGTGGGGTGAGAGCTGTATGGAGTCCGCACTACCTGCATTGGTGCGATTCGGTCAGTGGGGAGCACAGCTGTACCGAGGCCATGCCACCTGCATTGGTGGGACTTGGTCAGTGGGGTGCACAGCTGTACTCAAGCTTCGACACATGCTTTGGTGTGGTTCGGTAAGTAGGGTGCACAGCTGAACCGAGGCCGCAACACCTGCATTGCTGCGACTCGGTTACTGGAGAGCACAGCTGTACCGAGGCCGAGCCATGTGCATTGGTGGGACTCGGTCAGTGTAGTGCACAGCTGTACCGAGGCTGAGCCACTTGCATTGGTGGGACTCGGTCAGTGGGGTGCACAGCTGTACTCAGGCTTTGCCACATGCATCTGTGGGGCTCGGTCTGTGGGGTGCACAGCTGCACCGAGGCCTTGCCACCTGCATTGGTGGGACTCGGTCAGTAGGGTGCACAGCTGTACTGAGGCTTCGCCACCTGCATTGGTGGGACTCTGTCATTGGGGTGAACAGCTGCACCGAGGCCTTGCCACCTGCATTGGTGGGACTCGGTCAGTGGGGTGCACAGCTGTACTCAGGCTTTGCCACATGCATCTGTGGGGCTCGGTCAGTGGAGTGCACAGCTGCACCGAGGCCACGTCATCTGCATTGGTGGGACTCGGTCAGTGCGGTGAACAGCTGCACTGTGTCCGCGGCATGTGCATTGGTGGGCCTCGGTCAGTAGGGTGCACAGCTGCACCGAGGCCTTGCCACCTACATTGGTGGGACTCGGTCAGTGGGTTGCACAGCTGCACCGAGGCCTTGCCACCTGCATTGGTGGGACTCGGTCAGTGGGGTGAACAGCTGCACCGAGGCCTTGCCACCTGCATTGGTGGGACTCGGTCAGTGGGGTGCACAGCTGTACCGAGGCAAGCGACGTGCATTGGTGGGACTCGGTCAGTGGAGTGCGCAGCTGCACCGAGGCCATGCCATCTGCATTGGTGGGAGTCGGTAAGTGGGGTGAGAGCTGTACGTAGGCCTCGGCACGTGCACTGGCGGGACTTGTTCAGGGGGTGCACAGCTGTACCGAGGCCGCATGATATGCATTGTTGGGACTCGGTCAGTGGAGTGCACAGCTGTACAGAGGCCTTGCCACCTGCATTTGTGGGACTCGGTCAGTGGGGTGCACAGCTGTACATAGGCAGTGCCACCTGCATTGGTGGGACTCGGTCAGTGGGGTGAACAGCTGCACTGCTCCCGCGCCATCTGCATTGGTGGGCCTCGGTAAGTATGGTGCACTGCTCTACTCAGGCTTCACCACCTGCATTGGTGGGCCTCGGCCAGTGGGGTGCACAGCTGTACTGACGCTGCACCACCTGTATTAGTGGGACTCCTGTCAGTGGGGTGCACAGCTGCACCGAGGCCAAGCCACCTGTATTGGTGAGACTCGGTCAGTGGGGTGAACAGCTGTACCGAGGCCTTGCCACCTGCATTCGTGGGACTCGGTAAGTGGGGTGCACAGCTGTACCAAGGCCATGCCACCTGCATTGGTGGGACTCGGTCAGTGGAGTGCACAGCTGTACCGAGGCCTCGCCACCTGCATTGGTGGGACTCGGTCAGTGGTGTGCACAGCTGAACCGAGGCCTTGCCAACTGCATTGGTGGGACTCGGTCTGTGGGGTGCACAGCTATACCGAGGCCGAGCAACCTGCATTGGTGGGCCTCCGTCAGTGGGGTGCACAGCAACACCGAGGACTCGCCACCTGCATTTGTGGAATTCGGTCACTTGGGATGCACAGTTGTATTCAGGCTTTGCCACGTGCATTGGTGGTCCTCGGTAAGTGGGGTACACAGCTGTACCAAAGCCGAGCTACGTGCATTGGTGGGACTCGGTCAGTGGGGTGAGAGCTGTACGTAGGCCACGCTACCTGCATTGATGCGATTCAGTCAGTGGAGTGACAGCTACACTGAGGCCTCGCCACCTGCATTGTTGGGATTCGGTCTGTGGGGTGCACAGCTGTACTAAAGCTTCGCCACCTGCATTGGTGGGACTCGGTAAGTGGGGTGCACAGCTGCACCGAGGCCTGGCCACCAGCATTGGTGGTACTCTGTCAGTGGGGTGCACAGCTGTACTGAGGCTGCACCACCTGCATTAGTGGGACTCCTATCAGTGGAGTAACAGCTGTACCAATGCCGAGCCATGTGCATTGGTGGGACTCGGTCAGTGGGAAGAGAGCTGTACGGAGGCCTCGGCACGTGCACTGGTGGGACTCGTTCAGTGGGGTCCACAGCTGTACAGAGGCCTTGCCACCTACATTGGAGGGAATCGGTCAGTGGGGTGAGAGCTGTACCGAGGCCTCGCCACCTGCGTTGGTGGGACTCGGTCAATGGGGTGCACAGCTGCACCGAGGCCTCACCACCTGCATTGGTGGGACTCGGTAAGTGGGGTGCACAGCTGTACCGAGGCCTGGCCACCTGCATTGGTGGGACTCGGTCAGTGGGGTGCACAGCTGTACCGAGGCCTTGCCACCTGCATTGATGGGGCTCGGTCAGTGGGGTGCACAGCTGTACTGAGGCCTCGCCACCTGCATTTGTGGGACTCGGTCAGTGAGGTGAACAGCTGTACCAAGGCCTCGCGACCTACGTTGGTGGGGCTCAGTCAGCGGATTGAACAACTACACTGCGGCCGCGCCATCTGTATTTTTGGGCCTCCGTCAGTAGGGTGCACAGCTGTGCTGAGGCTGCACCACCTGCATTGGTGGGACTTGGTCAGTGGGGTGAGAGCTGTACTGTGGCTTCGCCACCTGCATTGGTGGGAATCGGTCAATGGAGTGCAGAGCTGCACTGAGGCCTTACCACGTGCATTTGTGGGACTCGGTCAGTGGGGTGCACAGCTGTACCGAGGCCGAGCAACCTGCATTGGTGGGAATCCGTCATTGTGGTGCACAGCTGAACCAATGCCTCGCCACCTCTGTTGGTGGGACTCGGTCACAGGGGTGAACAGCTGCACTGCCTCCACGCCATGTGCATTGGTGGGCCTCGGTCAGTAGGGTGCACAGCTCTACTCAGGCTTCGCCATCTGCATTGTTGGGCCTCGGTCAGTGGAGTGCACAGCTGCACCGAGGCCTTGCCACCTGCATTGGTGGGACTCCGTCAGTGGGGTGCACAGGTGTACAGAGGCCTTGCCACCTGCATTGGAGGGAATCGGTCAGTGGGGTGAGAGCTGTACCGAGGCCTCGCCACCTGCATTGGAGGGACTCGGTCAGTGGGGTGCACAGCTGTACTCAAGTTTCGCCACATGAATAGGTGGGGCTCGGTAAGTGGGGTGCACAGCAGCACTGAGGCCTTTCCACCTGCATTGGTGGTACTCGATCAGTGGGGTGCAGAGCTGTAACGAGGCCTTTACACCTGCATTGGTGGGGCTCGGTCAGTGGGGTGCACAGCTGAAGTGAGGCCTTGCCACCTGCATTTGTGGGACTCGGTCAGTGAGGTGAACCGCTGTACCAAGGCCTCGTGACCTCCGTTGGTGGGGCTCGGTCAGCGGATTGAACAACTACACTGCGGCCGCGCCATCTGTATTTGTTGGCCTCGGTCAGTAGGGTGCACAGCTCTACTCAGGCTGCACCACCTGCATTGGTGGGACTTGGTCAGTGGGGTGAGAGCTGTACTGAGGCTTTGCCACCTGCATTGGTAGGACTCGGTCAGTGGAGTGCAGAGCTGCACTGCCTCCGTGCCATGTGCATTGGTGGGCCTCGGTCAGTAGGGTGCACAGCTCTACTCAGGCTTCGCCATCTGCATTGTTGGGCCTCGGTCAGTGGACTGCACAGCTGCACCGAGGCCTTGCCAACTGCATTGGTGGGACTCCGTCAGTGGGGTGCACAGGTGTACAGAGGCCTTGCCACCTGCATTGGAGGGAATCGGTCAGTGGGGTGAGAGCTGTACCGAGGCCTCGCCACCTGCATTGGTGGGACTTGGTCAGTGGGGTGATAGCTGTACTGAGGCTTCGCCACCTGCATTGGTGGGACTCGGTCAATTGAGTAGAGAGCTGCACTGAGGCCTTGCCACCTGCATTGGAGGGAATCGGTCAGTGGGGTGAGAGCTTTACCCAGGCCTCGCCACCTGCGTTGGTGGGACTCGGTCAATGGGGTGCACAGCTGCACCGAGGCCGAGCTACTTGCATTGTTGGGCCTCGGTCAGTGGAGTGCACAGCTGCACCGAAGCCTGGCCACCTGCATAGTGGGACTCGGTCAGTGGGGTGCAGAGCTGCACCGAGGCCTTTACACCTGCATTAGTGGGACTCGGTCAGTGGGGTGCACAGATGTACCGAGCCCTCGCCACCTACATTTGTGGGACTCGGTCAGTGAGGTGAACAGCTGTACCAAAGCCTCGCGACCTCCATTCGTGGGGCTCGGTCAGTGGCTTGAACAACTACACTGCGGCTGCACCACCTGCATTTGTGGGCCTCGGTCAGTAGGGTGCACAGCTGTGCTGAGGCTGCACCACCTGCATTGGTGGGACTCAGTCAATGGAGTGCAGAGCTGCACTGAGGCCTTGCCACGTGCATTGGTGGGACTCGGTCAGTGGGGTGCACAGCTGTACCGAGGCCGAGCAACCTGCATTGGTGGGAATCCGTCATTGTGGTGCACAGCTGAACCAATGCCTCGCCACCTCTGTTGGTGGAACTCGGTCAGTGGGGTGAACAGCTCCACTGCGTCCGCGCCATGTGCATTGGTGGGCCTCGGTCTGTAGGGTGCACAGCTGTACTGAGTCTGTACCACCTGCATTGGTGGGACTCGGTCAGTGGAGTGCACAGCTGCACCGAGGCCTTGCCACCTGCATTGGTGGGACTCGGTAAGTGGGGTGCACAGCTGTACCGAAGCCTGGCCACCTCCATTGGTGGGACTCGGTCAATGGAGTGCAGAGCTGCACTGAGGCCTTTCCGCCTACATTGGTGGTACTCGGTCTGTGGGGTGCACAGCTGTACCGAGGCCATGCCATGTGCTTTGGTGGGACTCGGTCAGTGGGATGCACAGCTCTACTGAGGCTTCGCCACCTGCATTGGTGGGCCTCGGTCAGTGGGGTGCACAGCTGTACTGAGGCTGCACCACCTGCATTAGTGGGACTCCTGTCAGTGGAGTGACAGCTATACTGAGGCCGAGCAACCTGCATTGGTGGGACTCTCTCAGTGGGGTGCACAGCTGTACTCAGGCTTCACCACCTGCATTGGTGGGACTCTGTCAGTGCGGTGATAGCTGTACCGAGGCCTCGCCGCCTGCATTTGTGGGACTCGGTCAGTGGGTTGAACAGCTACACTGCGTCCGCGCCATCTGCATTGGTGGGCCTCGGTCAGTAGGGTTCACAACAGTGCTGACTCTGCACCACCTGCATTGGTGGTACTCTGTCAGTGGGTTGAGAGCTGTACCAAGGCCTCGCCACCTGCATTGGTGGGAATCGGTCAGTGGGGTGAGAGCTGTACTGAACTTCGCCACCTCCATTGGTGGGACTCGGTCAATGGAGTGCAGAGCTGCACTGAGGCCTTTCCACCTGCATTGGTGGTACTAGGTCAGTGGGGTGCACAGCTGTACAGAGGCGAGCGACCTGCATTGGTGGGACTCGGTCAGTTGGGTGCACAGCTGTACTGAGGCTGGACCACCTGCATTGGTGGGACTCTGTCAGTGCGGTGATAGCTGTACTGAGGCCTCACCGCCTGCATTGGTGGGACTCGGTCAGTGGGGTGCACAGCTGTACTTAGGCTGCACCACCTGCATTGGTGGGACTCGTGTCAGTGGAGTTAGAGCTGTACCGAGGCCTCGCCACCTGCATTGGTGGGACTCGGTCAGTGGGGTGCACAGCTGTACTTAGGCTGCACCACCTGCATTGGTGGGACTCGTGTCAGTGGAGTTAGAGCTGTACCGAGGCCTCGCCACCTGCATTGGTGGGACTCGGTCAGTGGGGTGAGAGCTGTACCGAGGCCTCGCCACCTGCATTGTTGGGACTCAGTTAGTGGGGTGCAGAGCTGTAACGAGGCCTTTACACCTGCATTGATGGGGCTCGGTCAGTGGGGTGCACAGCTGTACTGAGGCCTCGCCACCTGCATTTGAGGGACTCGGTCAGTGAGGTGAACAGCTGTACCAAGGCCTCGCGACCGCCGTTAGTGGGGCTCAGTCAGCGGATTGAACAACTACACTGCGGCCGCGCCATCTGTATTTGTGGGCCTCCGTCAGTAGGGTGCACAGCTGTGCTGAGGCTGCACCACCTGCATTGGTGGGACTCAGTCAATGGAGTGCAGAGCTGCACTGAGGCCTTGCCACGTGCATTGGTGGGACTCGGTCAGTGGGGTGCACAGCTGTACTGAGGCCGAGCAACCTGCATTGGTGGAAATCCGTCATTGTGGTGCACAGCTGAACCAATGCCTCGCCACCTCTGTTGGTGGAACTCGGTCAGTGGGGTGCACAGCTCCACTGCATCTGCGCCATCTGCATTGGTGGGCCTCGGTCTGTAGGGTGCACAGCTGTACTGAATCTGTACTACCTACATTGGTGGGACTCGGTCAGTGGAGTGCACAGCTGCACCGAGGCCTTGCCACCTGCATTGGTGGGACTCGGTCAGTGGGGTGCACAGCTGTACCGAGGCCTTGCCACCTGCATTGTTGAGAGTCGGTCAGTTGAGTGCACAGCTGTACCGAGGCCTCGCAACCTGCATTTGTGGGACTCCTGTCAGTGGAGTGACAGCAATACCGAGGCCTCACCACCTGCATTGGTGGGACTCGGTCAGTGGGGTGCACAGCTGAACCGAGGCCACGCCATCTGCATTGGTTGGACTTGGTCACTGGGGTGCACAGCTGTACTCAGGCTTTGCCACGTGCATTTGTGGGGTTTGTCAGTGGGGTGCACAGCTGCACCGAGGCCACGCCATCTGAATTGTTGTGAGTCGGTCAGTTGGGTGCACAGCTGCATCGAGGCCTCGCCACCTGCATTGGTGTGACTCGGTCAGTGGGGTGCACAGCTGTACTGAGGCTGCACCACCTGCATTGGTGGGACTCCTGTCAGTGGAGTTACAGCTGTACCAAGGCCTCGCGACCTCCGTTGTTGGGCTCAGTCAGTGGGGTGGACAGCTACACTGCAGCCACGCCATCTGCATTGGTGGGCCTCGGTCAGTATGGTGCACAGCTCTACTCAGGCTTCACCACCAGCTTTGGTGGGACTCTGTCAGTGGGGTGATAGCTGTACCGAGGCCTCGACACCTGCATTGGTGGGACTCGGTAAGTGGGGTGCACAGCTGTACCGAAGCCTGGCCACCTCCATTGGTGGGACTCGGTCAATGGAGTGCAGAGCTGCAATGAGGCCTTTCCGCCTACATTGGTGGTACTCGGTCTGTGGGGTGCACAGCTGTACCGAGGCCATGCCATGTGCTTTGGTGGGACTCGGTAAGTGGGATGCACAGCTCTACTCAGGCTTCGCCACCTGCATTGGTGGGCCTCGGTCAGTGGGGTGCACAGCTGTACTGAGGCTGCACCACCTGCATTAGTGGGACTCCTGTCAGTGGAGTGACAGCTATACTGAGGCCGAGCAACCTGCATTGGTGGGACTCTCTCAGTGGGGTGCACAGCTGTACTCAGGCTTCACCACCTGCATTGGTGGGACTCAGTCAGTGGGGTGCACAGCTGCACCGAGGCTTCGCCACCTGCATTTGTTGGACTCGGTCACTGGGGTGCACAGCTGTACTCAGGCTTTGCCACGTGCATTGGTGGGACTCGGTCAGTTACATGATAGCTGCATCGAGGCCTTGCCACCTGTGTTGTTGGGACTCGGTCAGTGAGGTGCACAGCTGTACCAAGGCATCGCCACCTCCGTTGCTGGGACTCGGTCAGTGGGGTGCACAGCTGTACTGAGGCTGCACCACCTGCATTTGTGGGACTCTGTCAGTGCGGTGATAGCTGTACCGAGGCCTCGCCGCCTGCATTTGTGGGACTCGGTCAGTGGGTTGAACAGCTACACTGCGTCCGCGCCATCTGCATTGGTGGGCCTCGGTCAGTAGGGTGCACAACAGTGCTGAGTCTGCACCACCTGCATTGGTGGTACTCTGTCAGTGGGTTGAGAGCTGTACCAAGGCCTCGCCACCTGCATTGGTGGGAATCGGTCAGTGGGGTGAGAGCTGTACTGAACTTCGCCACCTCCATTGGTGGGACTCGGTCAATGCAGTGCAGAGCTGCACTGAGGCCTTTCCACCTGCATTGGTGGTACTCGGTCAGTGGGGTGCACAGCTGTACAGAGGCGAGCGACCTGCATTGGTGGGACTCGGTCAGTTGGGTGCACAGCTGTACTGAGGCTGGACCACCTGCATTGGTGGGACTCTGTCAGTGCGGTGATAGCTGTACTGAGGCCTCACCGCCTGCATTTTTGGGACTCAGTCAGTGGGGTGCAGAGCTGTAATGAGGCCTTTACACCTGCATTGATGGGGCTCGGTCAGTGGGGTGCACAGCTGCACCGACACCGAGCCACCTGCATTTGTGGGACTCGGTCAGTGAGGTGCACCGCTGTACCTAGGCCTTGCCACCTGCATTGGTGGGACTCGGTCAGTAGGGTGCACAGCTGCACCGAGGCCTCACCACCTGCATTGGTGGGACTCGGTCACTGGGGTGCACAGCTGTACTCGGGCCTCGCCACGTGCATTTGTGGGGCTCGATAATGGGGGGTGCACAGCTGCCCCGAGGCCTCGCCACCTGCATTGGTGGGAGTAGGTAAGTGAGGTGCACAGCTGTACTGAGGCCTTGCCACCTGCATTGGTGGGACTCGGTCAGTAGGGTGCACAGCTGTACCGAGGCCGAGCAACCTGCATTGGTGGGACTCGGTCAGTGGGGTACACAGCTGTACCGAGACTAGCGACGTGAATTGCTGGGACTTGGTCAGTGGGGTGCCCAGCTGTACCGAGGCCTCGCAACCTGCATTGGTGGGACTTGGTCACTGGGGTGCACAGCTGTACTCAGGCTTTGCCACGTGCATTTCTGGGACTCGGTCAGTGGCGTGCACACCTGCACCGAGGCCACGCCATCTGAATTGTTGGGACTCTGTCAGTGGGGTGCACAGCTGCACCGAGGCCTCGCCACCTGCATTGGTGGGACTCGGTCAGTGGGGTGCACAGGTGTACTTAGGCTGCACCACCTGCATTGGTGGGACTCGTGTCAGTGGAGTTACAGCTGTACCAAGGCCTCGCGACCTCCGTTGGTGGGACTCGGACAGTGGGGTGAACAGCTACACTGCAGCCGCTCCATCTGCATTGGTGGGCCTCGGTCAGTATGGTGCACAGCTCTACTCAGGCTTCACCACCTGCATTGGTGGGACTCTGTCAGTGGGGTGAGAGCTGTACCGAGGCCTCGCCACCTGCATTGTTGGTACTCAGTCAGTGGGGTGCAGAGCTGTAATGAGGCCTTTACACCTGCATTGATGGGGCTCGGTCAGTGGGGTGCACAGCTGTACTGAGACCTCGCCACCTGCATTTGAGGGACTCGGTCAGTGAGGTGAACAGCTGTACCAAGGCCTCGCGACCTACGTTAGTGGGGCTCAGTCAGCGGATTGAACAACTACACTGCGGCCGCGCCATCTGTATTTGTGGGCCTCGGTCAGTAGGGTGCACAGCTGTGCTGAGGCTGCACCACCTGCATTGGTGGGACTTGGTCAGTGGAATGAGAGCTGTACTGAGGCTTCGCCACCTGCATTGGAGGGAATCGGTCAATGGAGTGCAGAGCTGCACTGAGGCCTTACCACGTGCATTTGTGGGACTCGGTCAGTGGGGTGAACAGCTGTACCGAGGCCGAGCAAACTGCATTGGTGGGAATCTGTCATTGTGGTGCACAGCTGAACCAATGCCTCGCCACCTCTGTTGGTGGGACTCGGTCACTGGGGTGAACAGCTGCACTGCCTCTGCGCCATGTGCATTGGTGGGCCTCGGTCAGTAGGGTGCACAGCTCTACTCAGGCTTCGCCATCTGCATTGTTGGGCCTCGGTCAGTGGAGTGCACAGCTGCACCGAGGCCTTGCCACCTGCATTGGTGGGACTCCGTCAGTGGGGTGCACAGGTGTACAGAGGCCTTGCCACCTGCATTGGAGGGAATCGGTCAGTGGGGTGAGAGCTGTACCAAGCCCTCGCCACCTGCATTGGTGGGACTTGTTCAGTGGGGTGAGAGCTGTACTGAGGCTTCGCCACCTGCATTGGTGGGACTCGGTCAATGGAGTGGAGAGCTGCACTGAGGCCTTGCCACCTGCATTGGAGGGAATCGGTCAGTGGGGTGAGAGCTTTACCGAGGCCTCGCCACATGCGTTGGTGGGTCTCGGTCAATGGGGTGCACAGCTGTACCGAAGCCTGGCCACCTGCATAGTGGGACTCGGTCAGTGGGGTGCACAGCTGCACCGAGGCCTTTACACCTGCATTGGTGGGACTCGGTCAGTGGGGTGCAGAGATGTACCGAGCCCTCGCCACCTACATTTGTGGGACTCGGTCAGTGAGGTTAACAGCTGTACCAAGGCCTCGTGACCTCCGTTCGTGGGGCTCGGTCAGTGGGTTGAACAACTACACTGCGGCTGCGCCATCTGCATTTGTGGGCCTCGGTCAGTAGGGTGCACAGCTGTGCTGAGGCTGCACCACTTGCATTGGTGGGACTTGGTCAGTGGGGTGAGAGCTGTACTGAGGCTTCGCCACCTGCATTGGTGGGACTCGGTCAATGGAGTGCAGAGCTGCACTGAGGCCTTGCCACGTGCATTGGTGGGACTCGGTCTGTGGGGTGCACAGCTGTACCGAGGCCGAGCAACCTGCATTGGTGGAAATCCGTCATTGTGGTGCACAGCTGAACCAAAGCCTTGCCACCTCTGTTGGTGGGATTCGGTCAGTGGGGTACAAAGCTGCACTGAGGCCTTGCCAACTGCATTTGTGGGACTCGGTCATTGAGGTGCACAGCTGTACCAAGGCCTCGCGACCTCCGTTGGTGGGACTCGGTCAGTGGGGTGAACAGCTACACTGCAGCCGCGCCATCTACATTGGTGGGCCTCGGTCAGTATGGTGTACAGCTCTACTCAGGCTTCACCACCTGCATTGGTGGGACTCGGTCAGTGTGGTGCACAGCTGCACCGAGGCCTTTACACCTGCATTAGTGGGACTCGGGAAGTGGGGTGCACAGCTGTACCGAGGCCTGGCCACCTGCATTGGTGGGACTCGGTCAGTGGGGTGCACAGCTGTACCGAGGCCTTGCCACCTGTATTTGTGGGACTCGGTCAGTGGGTTGAACAGCTACACTGCGTCCGCGCCGTCTGCATTGGTGGGCCTCGGTCAGTAGGGTGCACAACAGTGCTGAGTCTGCACCACCTGCATTGGTGGTACTCTGTCAGTGGGTTGAGAGCTGTACCAAGGCCTCGCCACCTGCATTGGTGGGAATCGGTCAGTGGGGTGAGAGCTGTACTGAACTTCGCCACCTCCATTGGTGGGACTCGGTCAATGCAGTGCAGAGCTGCACTGAGGCCTTTCCACCTGCATTGGTGGTACTCGGTCAGTGAGGTGCACCGCTGTACCGAGGCCTTGCCACCTGCATTGGTGGGACTCGGTCAGTAGGGTGCACAGCTGTACCGAGTCCAAGCAACCTGCATTGGTGGGACTCGGTCAGTTGGGTGCACAGCTGCACCGAGGCCTCACCACCTGCATTGGTGGGACTCTTTCAGTTGGGTGCACAGCTGCACCGAGGCCTTGCCACCTGCGTTGGTGGGACTCCGTCAGTGGGGTGCACAGCTGTACAGAGGCCTTGCCACCTGCATTGGAGGGAATCGGTCAGTGGGGTGCACTGCTGTACCGAGGCCTCGCCACCTGCGTTGGTGGGACTCGGTCAATGGGGTGCACAGCTGCACCGAGGGCTCGCCACCTGCATTGGTGGGACTCGGTCTGTGTGGTGCAGAGCTGTAACGAGGCCTTGCCACCTGCATTGGTGGGGCTCTGTCTGTGGGGTGCAGAGCTGTACTGAGGCCTCGCCACCTGCATTTGTGGGACTCGGTCAGTGAGGTGCACAGCTGCACCGACGCCTTTACACCTGCATTGGTGGGTCTCGGTCAGTGGGGTGCACAGCTGTACCGAGCCCTCACCACCTACATTTGTAGGACTCGATCAGTGAGGTGAATAGCTGTACCAAGGCCTCGCGACCTCCGTTGGTGGGGCTCGGTCATTGGGTTGAACAACTACACTGCGGTCGCGCCATCTGCATTTGTGGGCCTTGGTCAGTAGGGTGCACAGCTGCGCTGAGGCTGCACCACCTGCATTGGTGGGACTTGGTCAGTGGGGTGAGAGCTGTACTAGGGCTTCGGCACCTGCATTGGTGGGACTCGGTCAATGGCGTGCAGAGCTGCAGAGAGGCCTTGCCACATGCATTGATGAGAATCCGTCATTGGGGTGCACAGCTGAACCAATGCCTCGCCACCTCTGTTGGTGGAACTCGGTCAGTGGGGTGAACAGCTTCACTGCGTCCGCGGCATGTGGATTGGTGGGCCTCTGTCAGTAGGGTGCACAGCTGTACTGAGTCTGCACCACCTGCATTGGTGGGACTCGGTCAGTGGAGTGCACAGCTGCACCGAGGCCTTGCCACCTGCATTGGTGGGACTCGGTCAGTGGGGTGCACAGCTGTACCGAGGCCTTGCCACATGCATTGGTGAGAGTCGGTCAGTTGAGTGCACAGCTGTACCGAGGCCTCGCAACCTGCATTTGTGGGACTTGGTCACTGGGGTGCACAGCTATACTGAGGCTTCGCAACGTGCATTGGTGGGTCTCAGTCAGAGGGGTGCACAGCTGAACGGAGGCCACGGCACCTGCATTGGTGGGCCTCGGTCAGTGGGGTGCACAGCTCTACTCAGGCTTCGCCACCTGTATTGGTGGGCCTCGTTCAGTGGGGTGCACAGCCGTACTGAGGCTGCACCACCTGCATTGGTGGGACTCCTGTCAGTGGAGTGACTGCAATACCGAGGCCTCACCACCTGCATTGGTGGGACTCGGTCAGTGGGGTGCACAGCTGAACCGAGGCCACGCCATCTGCTTTGGTTGGACTTGGTCACTGGGGTGCACAGCTGTACTCAGGCTTTGCCACCTGCATTGGTGGGCCTCGGTCAGTGGGGTGCACAGCTGTACTAAGGCAGCGTCACCTGCATTGGTGGGACTCGGTCAGCGGGGTGCACAGCTGAACTGAGGCCGAGCCACATGGATTGGTGGGACTCGGTCAGTGGGGTTCACAGGTGCACTGATGCTTCGCTATCTGCATTTGTGGGACTTGGTTGGTGGGGTGCACAGCTGCACTGAGGCTTCACCACCTGCATTGTTGGGACTCTATCAGTGGGGTGCACAGGGAAATACAGTTAGAGAAATTCTGTGAGAAAAACCTTGCAAATAGGTAACAAGACTCTAGGACAAGGTAGAGAGAAAAACAGTACTGAAAAGTATAACCAGCTTCAGTTAAATAACCTTGATAAAACCACAGCGCTTCAAAGAATGTGAGGGGTAGGTAAGATAAAAACAGCATTATAACCCAGAAGTGACCGTAGGTTCTTTAAGGCTTATTAACATACTAAACTTCACACCCCTAATTGAATAATGAGATAGAAATGACATGATAATGATGTTTCCGCCTTTTCTTCACTTCCTATGCTAATTAACAAGAGTGATTAATCGCAATCGCAGAGGAATTACCTGAGGTACTGAAACTGTAACCAATAGAAAGATTTGTATAAAATACTCCCTGAAAAGGATGTATAAATCAAGAATGAGAGGGGGACAAGGTGTGCTAGCTTTGTGGATTTACCACCTCGCACCCAGCTCTGTGCAGAAAGGAAATAAACAAATATCTCGACCCTGTGTGTCTATTGGGCGCTTGCACACTGGGTAACAGAACCCAGATTTTGGACAACAGCAGGAGAAACACTTTCTTCTGAAATGGCAAAAGGCAGGGAGAGCATCATGGGGCTCCTCACCACCACCCAAAGTGCAGGCAAAATCCAGTCCCTTGCCAGGGTCAGCACCTAACCACACCACACTTAGCACACCAATGTCTACACGTGGCTGCTTCCTTCTATCCCCGCTGCAGCACAGAAAGGTCACACTACATCAGGATGGTGGGGTAACTTGCAGAGACTGCACCTGGAAGGAAGAGAGACCTGGGCTGCACATCCCTTGCAGGGCACTTTGGCCTTGCTGCTCCCATTCAAAGGCACTCCTCCAAACAGGTCTCCTACAGGAAGGACTCAGCCCCCTGACAGTCAGCTCCCAAGAACTCACCTGCCTTTCTCCAAAGACCACCACACCACAAGGCCTTCACTCCTTCAAAGGGATTCCAGCAGGCTGAGGTCCAGCTGGCAAAGCGCATCTCCCACAAAGTCTTTCCCTCTCAGCAAACACTGCTGCAGACCAAAGCTCTTATGAGCAAGAGGAAATGAGAGGAAAGGAGGGAAAACGCAGGCTTGGTTCACATCCCGGAGCAAGGAGACACACTCCCTGGCCTTCAGGAAAAATCCATGCTGCAGACCCTGGAAATCACTTAGCATCCCCAAGGCCTGAACCTCAGTGCATCAAAGGCAGCAGGCTGCCAGCAACTCTGGCCCATGACACCAGGGCAGCCTAGGCCCAGCCAGCATAGTCACACCCTCACCTTGCAGTGCTCCCCAGCTCCCCACTCTGGCACCACTGCCCACACACAGCACCGCCCTCTCCAGCTATCTCCTCCCATGATGAGCACCAAAACACTGGGACCACCACCTGGCTCCCCAACAGCGAACCCCTGCATGGCAACATCCTGCACACACCACTGCTCACCTCACAGAGGGTTGCAGCAAACACGCACCTCTGCATCAGCAACACACAGGGCACCCCAAGTGCCCCACAACACAAAAAGCCCAGCTCTCCAACTCTGCAGTTCCCTTCTAGTCCTCCAAGGCTTTGCAACAATCACTGCCTCTCAGCATCCACTCACAGTCCTACACATGGTTACTTCCCTTCTCCAGGAAGCAGAGGAGTGCTCTCACAAGCCCTGATCAGGCCACCTCTTGCCATTCCTTTGTGCCTCAACTTCCCTGAACAAGAAATCTCTTTCAAAATGTGGCTGGTACCTGTTTGGGGGTGACTTTCCTTCTGTCTCCTCCAACAGACTTTGCACCCATTCTCCACTGCCTGCATACTCGGACAAAAATCATCAACTTCTAACGTATTACAGATCCAAATGTGTCATAAAAGCACGTGGACACCTAAAAGACAGGCACAGCATTTAGACCTTGCAGGAACATCTCACAAGCTCCCTCCTGTTTCCACAGGGGGAATTTCCACAGCACACACACATGCTGGAAATCAGAGATAACTAACGCTGCTTACACCAGCATTAGATTGATTTAGCAGTTTAAAAAGCCCAGCTGGACTCCCTAGCTGTCTGGCAGCACGCTGCAAGCTTCTACTTAGCAACAAGGGGGAAAAACAAACTCCATGTCCATATTGACTGGAGAACATCACCCGCATTTTAAATGTAGTAGTACTAACTCAGGATCATGGAGTGGAATAGAATTGGTGTCAGACGATGGGGAACATCTGCTTGATTAATTAGTTGACTTTCTCTACTGCTGTAGAGCTCTGCCGGGGTCAATCCCTCTTCTGGGCACACGCAACAAACCCAGGAGTCAGCTCATCACCACCGTCCAGGCCATGAGGCTTCTCCTGACCTGTCAGCTGCTCACAAGGGCAAACCCCCAACACATGCCTGCTGAAGGCCTACGGGCTTCAGAGACACCAATTGCCTCAAAATAGCTTCCCCAGCCACAGACCACTGCTGCCGTGCAGGGACTCGGACAAAAGAGACCTCACACTCAACGCCCATGCCTAACTGCCTGCTGCCGGTCTATCAGGGACTCAGACAGATGGGACCTCACAGTCCCCTGCACAACCAGGTCTCAGTCACTGGCCAGGAAGCCTCCAAGGCAGAATTACCTCACTAGAACTTCCCCAGCCAGCAGACAAATCCTGGCTGATCCGCTGCTCAGGCAGAAACCATCTCAAAAACACATCCTAGTGCGGACCTGCTGCCCTATCCACTGCTCCGCTGGAAGTGACATCACAAGCAACAGCCACGCCTTCTCCCTCCAGCCGGCCTATCAGGGACTCGCGCAGAACTGACCTTACCATCAACAGCTGAGCCATGGGCCTCCTCCAGCCCCACCAGCTACCTACAAACACTTGATGGGACACAGGGCATTTCCTGATACAGCCCCTTCAAACACTAGGGACCTCACTGCCCACCCTGTTGCTTCCTGGAGCTCCCCCTGCCCTTTCCCACAGCTCAGCCACCTCCCAAATGGCCTCCCTGATTCACTTCCTGGCTTCGCAATGCTCAGAGTGCAGCAAAGCACCCATTACATAGCAGTCGCACCCCCACAAAATACATTAGCTTTCACCTAGGTAGTCTCTATATGTAGCAAGAGAGCAGGGCCTCATGTCCCAGTCAGAGGGAGAAGCTTTCCCACAGCTCACAAGTCTACTTCCTTCCACAGTGCTGAACAAGCACAGCAAATCCTCTACACATCGAGCATGACAAGCATTCTCCTATTTCATGCACTGACAATTTGATACGTGGCAACGGACTCCGTCCAGGACATTTCAATTGCTGAAACCAGCAGAGCCAGAATTCAGCAACTCTTCCTCCTCATCTAGGATTATGGGAATAACAACGGCGAGTGTGAAAATGGACATTCGTCAGATTCCAAGGCCCCTGAAAAGCAAAACACCTCACATTTAACAGAGCTCTTCTGCAAACACCCTTCAAGCTGCTCCCAGGGTCACAGCTCCTGGAGCAAACCAAGAGCTATGAAGCAAGCACAACGACTTGGGCACGACACCTCACAAGGACACCAGCAACCTGCTCACACTTTGCCCAGCAGATCCCAAACACAGCTCTGAGCAGCACCTGGGGGCTCAGCAGCAGCTCAGAGAAACACTTGAAAATGCATCTCAGAGCCACAAAAGGTTCAAAGCTTCCTGCACCCAGACCCCACCAAGCCACCCAGGCCCAGCTGCTCGGCGCAGGCTGGCACGCCTGGCTTGCAGGTCAGTTCCTCTCGGTGACAGGGCGCTGGGTCCCCTGGTCACAGCCCCAACAGCCCCTTCAGGAGCTCCTGCAGGAAAGCAGCCCCCTCACCAGCACCACTGCCCCTGCTGCAGCAAGAGGGCACCCGCTGGCATTTGAACGCACCCGCAGCCCCACCAGCCCCACTCGCACCCGCTCTCACTCCCACTCCCTTCTCGCCTGCTTCGCTCCCTCCCTTCTCGAAAGTCTCTCTTCCCTTGGCCTTTTCCCACTCTGGACTCCGATTGGCTGAGACAGCCATCATTCAAATCCATCCCCGCCCTTCTCCTCAGGACAGCCAATAGGAGCGCCGCACTCAGGTGATGCCATGGCAACGCTGCGCCCTCTTGCCCTGGCAGCCAGCTCTGCCCCTCCTCTGCAGGACGGCGCCATCTTGTGGGTGGCAGCGCGGGGCCCGGCGGGGCCTCAGGGCAGCCCAGCGCCGGGTGCCCGGGCAGTGCGGGGCCCCAGGCCCGGCCGCTCTACCGCAGGGTCCCCGCGGGGCTCCTCGCTGCCCTGCGGCCTGGGGGCCATGCTGGGCTTGGAGGGTAGCCCTGGGGCCTGTGCTGGTGCCAGCCCTGGTGCTGGTGATGGAGCCCTGGGAACGGCCGGTGCGCTGGAGCCTGCAGGTGACGTGCTGCTGCCCCCAGGGCAGGGCAGTGTCCTCTCAGTCCTCCTGCCCCGGCCCCTTCCCCAGGGTAGCCCCAGGGCTTGGCAGCCCGCCCGCTGCGCCTGGCATGGCTGGGCCGCGGGCCAGGAGGTGCTGCTCTGTGTGGGGCCGGGCTGTGCCCCTAGGGGTCGCTCCAGAGGGCTGAGGAGCCCAAAGGGGGCACACGGCAGCGAGTTGGAGACCAGCTCTGAGCCTGCTGATGCCAGGGAGTGGAGGTGTGGGGTCAGGATGGGGCTGGGGGAGATGGCCATGTTGGGCTCACCCCAGCAGTGCCCCCCGCAGAGAAAAGTCCTTGGGGTAGCCAGGTCTTACAGGGTGACAGTGGTGCCTCCACCTGTGCACAAAGTGCTCTCCCATCAGGCTGTCTTTTGGGTGCAGAGGTTGGAGCACGTTTTGCAGGAGGACAGAGGCTGTGGCATCTCTGAGCCCCAAATCTGCTTGGCCAAGTTATAAAAGGATAGAAACGGTGTCAATCCTCACTGGAGAGCTACAGAAGCACTGGAAACAAGGAAGTGCATTCCTGGCTGATGGTGTCCCTGCAGCAGTCCTCCATCTCGCTTGTCCCTTTGCCCTCAGCTCACCTCTCAAGCCCAGGATGAGGGACGCTCTTCCCATCTCATCACCCAATACTCCTTTCCAACATGCTGCTGCTCCTCTCCATGTCGACAAGGGCTCCTAGTGCAGCCCCATTGCCTCCTGTCCCCCATCATTGCTTCGGAGCCACTACGAAGGACAGTGGTGGGGACAGTGTGAGCAGTGCCCAGCAGCACCTGGGCCTCGCAGGGAAGTGAGGGCCCCCACCCATGGCGCCATGGAGACCTCCCTGTGATGCAGCACATCCCGCTGTGACCTCAGCTCGTGTCATGTGGGGGCTCACTACGCCATTGCCGTGGAGATGGCCCAGCCAGGGAGCAGAGAGATTTACTCTCCCCTCCTGGAAAGCAATCCCCTCCCTTCCCCCAGTTATTTCCCAAACATTTCTGATAAATTCCTTCGTCTCCAGATGGGCCTTGGGCACCAGGGCAGCCCCAACCCCGAGACCCAGGAGTCCTGGCTGCCACATGGTCTCCCGAGACAGACAACCTTCCCAGGCAGGATTTTGCCTGGGATCCACAGCAGTTTTTTTCAGTCCAGAGTTTCTGTGTGCCTCCTCAAACAGGAGCCCCTGAAGGCCCCAAGGGAGGTGCAGGAGAATTGGAAACAAGGAACTGTTTTCTGGGCTGATGGTATTGGTCCAGCAGTCCTCCCTCTCACTTGCTGCTTGTCCTTGGCTCACCTCTGTAGCTGAGGAGGAGGGATGCTCTTCCTGTTTTGTCACCCAAAACTCCTTTACAATGAGCCCCTGCCCCACTGACTGCTGGCGGGGGGCCCCAATGTGGACCCATTGCATCCTGTCCACACTTCTTTCCATAGAGCTGCTATGGGAGACAAAAGTTGCTTTTCTCTTCTTGCTCTGCATTCCCTGCTTTTGCTCATAGAAAGACAGCAGAAAATCTCACCCTCTCAGCAGAGTCCCCTACTCTTACACACCTGCTTTCTGTACTTTTTCAACACCCTCTGCCTTCTCCGCCTACCGCCACCACACACCACAGTTCCTTTCCTTTGCTCCAGCAGCATGCTAAGATTGCGAAAGCCTAAGTGGGGTGTGTATGTGAGGGAAATAAAGAACGAGATGCCAGCACAAACAGCAGTGGCAAAGGGATGTCAAAGCAGACGGTGTATGAAAATGCTTGCAAGCCATGTCAGACACCCCAAAGAAGTCATGTCCTTCCAAAATCTGCCAAGTGGAAATGACGTACAAAGCTAAACAATTCTGAAGGCTTGTGGAATTTGGTGCCTCTGATTGTACATGATGCCAGGGACACAAAGCTGTAAGAAGCACTTGGGAGAGGGCCAAGCCTTGCAAGAGGCAGCCTCGGCTGGAGCTGAGCTCTAGCAGGAGTAGGGGAGAGCAAGGCAGGTGTCTTGAGGGTGCTCTGCTTCTTCTGCTAGCCAGGCTGTCTGGGCAGAGGCTTTGTCAGTGTGGGGCAAGAGACAGGCAAAGGCAGCTGCCTTGGGCACCCCCAGGCATGTCCTTGCAGGCTCCTTGCCAGCACTTCCCACTTGCTCCTCGGCAGCTCCGGGGAGTCAGGCAGAGGCTTTCAAAGCCACCATCATGGTCATCTCTGCAGCTTTGCGAGGACATATGCAGAAGCCCGTGAGCCTTGTGCGCTGGGCACCCAAGGCAGCCTGTGCCTTTGATGGGACCAAACCGGGCTCCAGCTGTGCTGCACCTCTGTGTGCAGGTGGTCTTGGTGCACCTGTGGGCAGAATGGCTCACAGGGTGGACGCGGTTGCCTTGGTCCGAGTGGCTGTTGAAGAACAGAAAACCTGAGGCCCGTGGGCAAGGGAAGCTCTGGCTGCATGCGGCCTGCCTGAGCTGGGCCCAGAGCTGCTCTCTGCCCCTCAGCGCAGAGCTCACGGCCTCTGTGGGGGGGCCTTGGAGCATGCAGGTTGCTGTGCTTTGTCCCAGGGAAAATCCCGAGGACTGGCAAGAAATTCCCACCTGGCCACAGCAGCTCCTGCCTGCCTATTCACCCCAGCTCCTTTGCCAAACCAGCCGCCTGCTCTCCGGGCAGCTCCCATGCTTGCTGCCTGCCCCTGCCTCCAGCCCCATGGCTCACCTTGCCCTTGCGCTCTGGCGTGCCTGGCAGTGCGTGCGCAGCCTGGCAGCAGACGTTTGCTGCCGCTCCTCGTCCCTCTGCAGGATCCTCTGCTGGGGACCTGCTGCTCTGGCCCCAAGGGCAGCTGCTGCCTCCTCATGGAGCAGCTCTCCTCAGAGGGAGGACCCCAGGGGCTCTGCTCCCAGCAGGGACACAGTCCCCATGGAGATCGCCCCATCACCAGGGCCTTGGAGGCACCATGCCACCACCACCACAAAGCCCTGCTGCTCACTGTGGCAACACCCCTCACCAAGCCCCGGGGATCGCTGGGGGCACCCCCAGCACAACGCCTTGGCAGTCCCCATGGGCACACCCATCCCCATGGCCTTGCCTCTAAGACTCTGCTTTCAGTTTTGGTGCCAGGCTGGCAGCTCACAGCTGGGCAGCACCACCAAGTTCCTCTCTCCACCCCTGCACTCCATGCCCCTTGCACAGGATGCCTTTCTTCAAGCACTCCAGAGCACACAGCCACTCCAAGGACACCCCCTCACTCTGCCTGCTAATGCTCCCAGCACTACCCGGCACTTTTCCTTGCCGTCCGAGGCCATCTCTTCCTTATTCACTTGTCTTATAGTTACCCTCTCCTCTAAGCTGCTGGTGCTAGAAGGCTCTCTTCACCAGCTTGCCCAGCTGATTCACCCTTACCAGCTGGTGCCCACAGCCGGGCTGGGCTCAGAGAGGAGCTGGGGACCTGGCCTGGGGAAAGCAGGGCTGTCAGCAGGGGCACCGGGGCACTGGTTCCTCCAGCCTCCTGCCCGGAGCCCCCACAAGCACTGCTGCAGCCACGGCCTCTCCTCAAAGCTGGGATGGAGCTGAGAAATGGCGACCACAGTCAGCACCGAGCCGTGGGGCTGTTAGGAGAAAGGGTGCAAGAGCCGGGGGCTGCTGGGAGCCAGAGGCAGCCCAGGCCGGGCCAGGCCTTCCCCAGCCGCTGCTGCCACACAGCCGGGCTGCGGCGGCTCCAGCTGCCGCCGTGTACACAGCCACTCGCTCTGCCCAGCCCGCGGCCCTCGGCCCTGGCGCGGCAGCTCCCGGTGCTGCAGCTAAAGGCTCCGGGCGGCCCTGGGCCAGGAGACGCTGCCCCACGGCAGCAGCCGCCACTCGCCCCCTCCCTGCCCTCAGGGCCCGGACAGCCCCGCCCCCGCCCCGCTTCTCACGGCCCTCCTCTGGGCCACTGCGCATGCTCCGCCCTACTGGCCACGCCCCTCTCCTCTTCGCCATGCCCCTCCTCTCCCCTCACAACCCCTCCCCTCGGCTCCCCTGCCCGCCCCTCTCCTCCCGGCCCCTGCACAGCGCACGCGCACTGCTGCCTCCCTTCCGCCCCTCCCCGGTGTCCCGCCCCACGAGGCCACGCCCCACGGGAGCCAATGGGGAAAAACGGGGTGGGAGGGTCCGTGTTGTGAGAGGTGTCACTTCCGGCTGTGGGGGCGGGGCCTGCGTGTCACTGGCTGCTGGTGCTGGTGCGTGGGGAACCACTGCTGCCAGGTGCTGCTGCCGCAGGGCCCTGCTCTGCCCCGGGGCCTGGGTGAGTCTGCGGGAGGGGAGGAGAGAGGAGGGACGGGAGATAAACCTCTGCACTGTGCTGGGGACAGCTGCTGCCCATGAGCATCCCGGGGACACAGCGGGGGTTTCCAGCCTGCGCTGCGGCCTGGCAGGTGCCGAAAAGCCCTGAGCTGTGAGAGCTGCAACACTAGTGACCCCGCAGGCATCAGGTGAGGAGGGAGAGGAATAGAGCAGCTGCTGCCTCTGCCTGTGCTGCTTCTACCCCGGGATGTTCTCCCCTCGTGGAAAGCTGAAGCACCCTGGGTGTGTGTGGGGAAACTGTTGGGGAAAGTGGACAGGCAGGAGCTGCTGTTGTAGTGTGCGGGGGCAGTGCAGTATTCAGTTTTCTCGATCAACTTGTGAAAATGTGACTTCTTTCTTCAGCTTTCAATTAGGAACAGTTGCAAGCTGTCATGTCCAGGAGTGGAGAGAAAAGAGGGCTGTGAAAAGAGGAGGGCCTGAGTCCTGAGGTAACTATATGTAGTACTCTGGAGCTTTGTTGAAAGCTTCCTCTCTTCCTGCAGTTGCTAAGGAAGAAAGCAACAGGATGGCCGCAAACAGGCACTGTCCTAGCTAGACCAAAGAGAAGGACTTGAACACACCCTTGCATGGAGAGCATTTTCCTTCCAGTACCTTCGAGCTGGGAAGTTTGGTCCGTACCATCCCTACTGGTCCTTTTGGTTAGTGGGGAAGGGTTGACTTAATTCCAACGAGTTCCAGACTTGGCAGGTATAAACAAAGAGTTCCTGAAAAGCCTGCAAGGATAGCAGACCTCATTCTTTTTGTCCATTAGGGTGTGGTGTATGTGTTTGCCTGAGTCCTCAGCAGGAGCCAGGTGTTAGGTGCAAAGGCTGAGCCAGAGTGAACAGTGCCATCTCTGGTGACAGTGAAAGTACTCCTTTGGGGGCAGTGGGGGTGTATACAGGGAATGTCTGTGTATGTGCTTGGTGTTCAGCATCTGTGTGGTTTTAATGGTACTGCTTTCCAGGTGGAGATAGTCACTCTGCTGACTGGCCTCTAAAATGCAAGTGAGCATTTTGGAGACATCCAGTTGTAACTCGGTGTGCTGGTCTTTACTTGGAGTGAGCTAACTGTGCTTGGGGGCAAGTATGCTTGGAAATGTTCCTGTTTTCCCTGGCAGGATAACATGCACCTTGCAGTCTTCCCAGTAGATCACCAAGGGCTTTACAGAGGAGGTGCTGGTGCTTCCCCCTTTTCCAATGAGTGAAAGTGACACAGCGAAAGAGAAAGGCTCCTGCCATGCGTTGAGGGAAGAAAGTGGGAAAGCATGTGAGCTCTTCTTTCTCTTTTCTCTTTTTTTCTCTTGCTGCTCAGAAAGAATAGTGCTGGAAGCTGATGTGATGTTTTCCCTTGTCCATGTGTGCAATGGAGGTTGTAGCCAGACTGAGCACTGCAAAAAGGGCACCTCCTAACCCTGAGGTGGATTCATCAGCACTGGATGTGATGGCATTGAAACAACTAGTTTCTGTCTTTCTCTACTTCTCTCAGGCATTACAGACCAGCAGAAAATGCTTGTGACCAGGGCAAACCAGTGAAGCAAGCCAGTGCAGAGGTAAGCTAGTGTTCCTTATCATTTAATTTTTAGGGAATGATGATTGAGTATATTCAGCCATTGCACTCTTTGTATGTTGTAAAGAATGCTCTGCTGCCTTATTTTTTTCCCAGGGGAGAGGAGAGCATTCTTCTGCAAATGACACTTTCCCAGAGGTTGCCTGCTGTCACTTATTTTGTTTCTGTGCCATTCTGAGCCCAGAAACAGTAGTACACGGTGGGATAGTTTGAAAGCAGGCATCCCAAAGAAGGACCTTGGGAGTTTGGAAAGGGAGCAATGTGCTGGTTGGTTGCTTTTGTGTGCTAAAGTATCCTTCTTGCTGTTTTATGCATGAGGAAGAATCTTTGCACTGTCTGCTAGTCAGACGGTCTGTCCTTGTTTGCTTGCACTTGGCTTTCGGAGGGCTAGCAAAACAAGGGCCTGCAGAGTCATGCTACAGGCTGAGGAAAAGGGGATATTTTTTCTTTCCTTATTCTTTTTTTTTGTTGTTGTTGTTGTTGTTGTTTGTGAATCCAGCCCTATTGCAGATCCAAGTATTTTATCCTAACAGGCCCAGGGGTTGTTTGCCTTCCTTAAGCACACTTGGATGCCAACAGACGTGTTGCAACCAGTCTCATGCACACCGTGGTGTTCTTACTGCCTGACTCCAGAGTTGTTGTCTGTTCCCCTTTGGTTGTCAGCTCAGCTCCCTTTGAAGCTCACCCGCCTCCAGTTCTTCCAGGCTCCTGTCTTTGGTGCCTTGGTGTGGGGAATGCCTGCTGTGGTTGTCTGAAACGTCAGTGTTGGGAGGGCTGCAGCGTCATGTGGCACAAGAGGCGTTTGCTGTTCTCGTGCTCATTCCTGAGCTGCTTTCTTGTGTAGCCCTCCTGTTTTCTGTGCTAGTGCTAGTCCTCCTGTGCTAGTCCTCCTGTGCTAATCCTCCTGTTTTCTGTCAGCTTCCTCTCTTTCCCCTGTTACTGCTGAAGTGAGAACAGCCTGAAACAACTGTGCCCTTCCAAGTGAGGAGTGTGAAACAAAGAACCCGGCTGCTGTTGATACCTGAGCAGCAAGCTGAGGAAGCCTGTGATCCTCTGCTCTGAAACACTGTGACAGTTTCCAAGGTCTAACTTGACCGGCTTTTTGATGGGCCTTTTTTCAGGCAACTGCTCCATCTGGGTTCGTGTGCTCAGTGAGCCCTTTGCGCTTTCACTGTGTTTTTTCAGGCCACTGTGAGAGAGCTCACTGCTGCATCGGAGGAAGGCAAGTCAGAGGAGATCAGGAGTAGTGCTTTCGACCTCACTGCCAGCCCTGACGATATCCATAGACTAAGGAACCTTTGCTAGTTCAAGGATGAGGTAATGTCTGCTGCCGTGTAGTCATGTTCTCATACCTCTTGACTGTGTATGTGAATTTTCTTTTCAAATCCTTTGCTTTTCTTTCACTGCACTCAGCAGGAGGGAAAATGGAATCTAAGTGCAGCATGTAATTGCAAGTTCTCAAATGCTTGTTCTTAATGACCTCTCCAAAGGGACCATTTCCTTCTTTTTTTTCCCTCTTTTTTTATGGTTTTATGTACGTGTCTCAATTTCTCAGAGTGACAAAGTCTCTCACACTCTCTCAGAGTGTCACAGTCTGAGAGAACTTTTATTATCCCTGTCTCATTATAACTTACAAATTGATAAGTATGGCCATACTAGAGGTACCCTCTAATCAGGGAGGACCTATCTTCTTCCTCAGAAAAACTGAAGGAACAGTGAGAAGTTGGCATATACACTTCATGCTCCTTTTTTTTCCAGTCTAAAACTTATCCAAATGATGGCTGGGGATGAAAGAGGCAAGAAGACTGCCTGATGCCTTCCATCGCATAGGCACAAGCAGCTTTTAATTTGTTGTGGTTTGCTCCTCAGTTACTAAGTCGTCTTATTCCTCACACATGGAAGAACGCTGTGTGCTTGGGCAGTGGGGTTCGCCTAGAGGCTAAAGGGGCACTGCTTAGCTTCCTGTGCCTGTCCCTGTGATTCAGGTTTGGGTCCCTATTTGCCTGCTTTTCCTTGACATCTCATCCCCTCCCAAAGAAGCTCCTGGGTCCTGGAGTTCAGTCACCTGCTCCAGGCAAATCTATCGCAGAATCGATTTTATAGATAGACTTAAGTTCCCTTGTGAGATATTTCCTTGACTGGGAGCCACATGCAGAATTTCCTTTTCAGGAATTTGAAGTCTTTTCAAATCCAAGTGGCATTTCCTGATGCCAACTTTATGAGTATTGCTCCTTGTGGCAGCATTGCTTGTGAGGGTAACTGATTCTCTCTCCATAGAGCAACTTCTCCTGTACGGAACAATCCTGTTTCCTCTGTCTTAGTTTGGTTATGTCAAACTGAATTCTCCTAGTGTGCTTCCGTGTGATTGGCACTTCACTTCTGGAGCATTTTCATAGCTTGCCTTTGTTGCTTTTTGCTTCAATCTCAGTTCCCCTTTTCAAGGAAACCAGAATTACTCACAGTACGTCATATGCTATCCCTCAAGTGCCATTGGGAATACTTCTGTATCTGCTGGGAAACTATTCCTTTCTTCATGATTCTACTTGTAGATGATTAATCTGTAACGAGCTGATACACTCAGCTTTGTGCCTGCATAAGAACGCACAGCAACCTCCACATTTCCTGAATCCTGCTTTAGAGCAGAAATTGTTGCCGCAGCACAGCAGCCTGAGAGGTGCAGAGAAGCCCTGAGCTGTGAGAGCTCCATTACTAGTGAAACCTAAGGCAGCAGGTGAAGAGTGAAAAGAGAGAAGCCACTTTCTTTGCCACTTCTACTACTTGATGTTCCCTCCTAATGGAAAGCTGAAACACTCTGGGTGGGTGGTGAAACTGGTGGGGAAAGCAGAGAGGCATGAGCTGCTGCTCTACTGAATGGCGGAGGTGCAGGGGTAAGGAGTCAGTTTGTATTTGCTGCCAGGGACAAGATTTTTTTAAACAAACATTTTTTTTCCCCTGCTGTAATCTGGACGGTAGCTCAAAAGACGTCTGTCATGACAGAGAAGCAAAAGAAATATCCACAAGACTGTGCTGTCCTGCGGGTGTGTGTGTGTGGGGAGGGATTTTGGGGCTCTTGGAGCAAGCTATCTTTCTGTACAAAAGTCTGGAAAACATTGATGCAAGCCCCCAGAGAAGAGAAATTTTCTGGGCACTCAGAGCAACACAGGCAGGACCCAGCGATGTCGAGGGAAACCCATCCCAGCCATACCAAACCAACCACTCTCTCCAGAGGACTTTCTTAACCTTGGGCTGGGAGTAGGAGAGGAAACGGGGGAACAGTCATCCCAGATTTGCCTCCATCAGGCCCTCAGCTCCAGAACGTGTCATAGCTTCAGGTGAGTTCTCTCAGGCAACACTTCCCATGCCTCTGGTGCATGGAGAAGACTGCCTAGGCACACAGGAGACAAGGGAGAGAAAGGGCAGAGATGCCAGCAGGTAGAGTTGGGCTCCCTGCGTCACAGATGACTAGAGGCTGACTAAGCAAACTCGCTCCTGTAGGGACTTGGAAAGGCACATCTCAGACAGTATTTAAGGGGGGTGGAGTCTCCCTTCTGAAAGACTTGCCCCAGCGCTCTGCAGAGACTAGGAAGAGCAGGAAGGTTGGCTGTAGGGATGCTCGCAAGCTTTAGCAGCTGCAGAGCTGGGAGGTGCCCTTACAAACTTCTGAATGCAGGCCCTGAGGCATTGCACTGTCTCGTAGGCTCTGCACCAGAGCCCAGACAGCAGCACTGCAGTATGAGGGATGTCCTGAGAAGCCTTGAATCCTCAAATGTGGGAGATCCAGGGTGCCAGAGCTGTACAGACCGTGGGAGAGCAAGGGTGCCGGTGTGGGGAAGGGCAGGGCGCTGAGGAGCGTACCCAGGGGAGAAGCAAGCCCCAAAGTGACACTGAAAAGCATAAGGACCATCTGAAGCCCAGAGTTGAGACCTGGCTTTTCTCAAGCTCACACAGAAGGAAAGATGGACTAAGTTCATGGGAAATGGGAAAACTTCCCCAGATTGGCTACGTGGCCTGACCAATGGCTTTGGAGTCTTGCAGGGACGAGGGTCCTGGGTAGGGCTCTCTGGATGATGTGTGTTTGCTCTTTTCTGGCATATCATCTCTATCGTAAGCACCACAAACTGAGAAACCTTGCTGAAGACTTCAAATCAAAGAGCCTGCTTTGGTAACTAAAGGAGGAAGGTTACGTCCTGTCCCTTATTCTCCTACACCCCACTTCGAATGAAAGAGTGATCCACAGCAGCAGCCAGTTTTGAGGCTCACCAAAGCATCTCAGCCTGTGGCCACCCTTTGTGCTTTTTCATCCCACCGGACTTTGATCCTGTAAAAATGCCAAACCCCAATCCAACCCCCAAACCCCAGATTCCTGCACAGAATCCTGTTGCCTAGTGCAGCAGCCAAGGAGTGCAGGAGCACAGCAGTGACCTCTCCAGGTCCCCTCTTCAGATGTTTCCCTGACTTTGGCACCACCTGGAGACATTCTTGAAGGATTTATCAGAAAGTTTGGGAAAATAACTGGGGGAAGGGAGATGCCTGCTTTCCAGGAGGGGAGAGGAAATCTCTCTGATCTCTCTCCGTGGCGGTGCCATCTCCATGGCACTGACCTGCTGTGCCCCCAGATGATACAAGCAGAGGTCACAGCGGGATGTGCTGCATCACAGGCAGGTCTCCATGGTGTCCTGGGTGGGGGCCCTCACTTCCCTGTGAGACCTAGGCACTGCTGGGCACTGCTCACACCCTCCCTGCCGCTGCCCTTGTAGTGGCTCCATGGCAAGACTGGAGACAGGAGTTAATGGGGCTGTGCTGGGACCCGTCGCTGACATGCAGAGGAACAGGAACACGATGAAAAGGAGTGTTGGTTGAAGGGAGGAACATCCCTCCTCCTGGGCTGCAGAGGTAAGCCGAGAGCAAAGGGACAAGCGAGATGGAGGACTGCTGGACGGACACCATCAGCCCAGACCACAGCTCCTTGTTCCCGGGGCTCCTGCAGCTCTCCACTGAGAGAGGCTTTGGGTAGTTCTTCCCGAGATGTTGCACAAAGATTGGTAACTGCAAAAACTGCTGTGAACCCAGGGCTGTGGGGGTGGCTGGACAGGACTGGAGGCTGCCATGAGAGTCATCTCTGAGGGTCCCATCTGTCTTAGTGGACAGCCAGGACTCCTGGGTCATGGGGCGGGAGATGCCCTGAGGCCCGAGGCTTCTGTGGGGCCAGCTCCATTGCCTTTTGGAGTATGTGGGGGGCATGGGAATCCATGGCAGGTTTCCCTGGGATTGGGTCCCCCTTTGCGATCTGGCTCTGAGAAGAACTGGGGTCCTGCACCCCAGAGGCTGGGGTATCCTGCCGATCTCATGAGGCTCTCAAGAACCTGCTGAAATGTCCATGTACAATAAGGAAACCACCCTGTAATGACCCCAGGACCTCTGCCTGTTTGAGAGGACCTCTGTTCCTTTCATGCTTTAAAGTTGGCACAACATGTTTTGGGCTCAGAGAAGCCATCTCGAGATGGTCATAGCCCATGTCCGTGTGCAGATTGGACTCAAAACATCTGCATGCAAAAGAAAGCCTATTTGGGAGAGCACCTTGGTAACAGGTGGAGGCACGGTCCCCACTGCCAAGTCCTGACTGACCCAAGGATTTTTCTCTGAGCTATGGGGTGCAGTGCTGCAGTAAGCCCAAAAGAGCCATCTTCCCCAGTCCCTGACCCCACACCCCCACTTCCTAGCACCAGCAGGCTCAGAGCTGGTCTCCCCCTCGCTGCCCTGTGCCCCCTTGGGGCACCTCAGCCCTCTGGAGTAACCCCTTGGGGCACAGCCTGGCCCCATACAGAGCAGCCCCTGCTTGGCTGTGGCCCAGCCCTGCCAGGTGCAACAGGACGTCTGCCGAGCCCTGGGGCAACCCTGGGGAAGGGGCTGGGGCAGGAGGGTCGAGAGGACACTGCCCTGCCCTGGGGGCAGCAGCACGTCACCCGCAGGCTCCGGTGGCCCGGCCATTCCCAGGGCGTCATCGCTGGGCCCAGGCCTTGCACCAGCACAGGCCGCAGGGCTGCCCTCCAAGCCCAGCACGGCCCCCAGGCTGCAGGGCAGTGAGGAGCCCCGCAGGGCCCCTGCGGTAGAGTGGCTGGGCCCGGGGCCCCGCACTGCCCAGGCACCCGGCGCTGGGCTGCCCCGAGGCCCCGCCGGGCCCCGTGCTGCCACCCACAAGATGGCGCCGTCCTGCAGAGGAGGGGCAGAGCTGGCTGCCAGGGCAGGAGGGCGCAGCGTTGCCATGGCATTGCCTGAGTGCGGCGCTCCTATTGGCTGTCCTGAGGAGGAGGGCGGGGATGGATTTGAATGATGGCTGTCTCAGCCAGTCGGAGTCCACAGTGGGAAAAGGCCAAGAGAAGAGAGACTTGCGAGAAGGGAGGGAGCGAAGCAGGCGAGAAGGGAGTGGGAGTGAGAGCGGGTGCGAGTGGGGCTGGTGGGGGCTGTGGGTGCGTTCAAATGCCGGCGAGTACCCTGACGCTGGGGTCGGTGCGGTGGTGCTGGCGAGGGGTCTGCTTTTGTGCAGGAGCTCCCGAAGAGGCTGTTGGGGCTGTGACCACGGCCATCAGCAGGTCTGCGGCGGGGCTGTGTGTTTTTGAGATAATTTCTGCCTGAGCAGCAGATCAGCCAGGATTTATCTCCTGGCTGAGGAAGTTCTAGTGAGGTAATTTCTGCCTCAGAGGCTTCTTGGGAAAGGGAAAGACATGGTTGCCCAGGTGACTGCGAGGTCCCGTCTCTCTGAATCCCAGACAGACCGGCAGCAGGCAGTTAGGCCTGGGCGTTGAGCGTGAGGTCTCTTTTGTGCGAGTCCCTGCTAGGGCAGCAGTGGTTCATGGCTGGGGAAGTTACTTTGAGGAAATTTCTGTCCCTGAAGGCCATTGCAGCAGCAGGCATGTGTTGGGGGTTTGCACTTGTGAGGTCCCTTCTCTGTGAGCAGCTGACAGATCAGGAGAAGACACACAGCCTGGATGATGTTGGTGAGGTGACTCCTGGGTTTGTGTCCAGGGTAGGAGTTGACCCCTGCAGAGCTCTACAGCAATATGGAAATGCAGCTACTCAGTCAAGCAGAAGTAGATGTTCCATACCATCTGTCACAAATTCTGTTCCACTCTATCATCCTGCGTTAGTCCTGCTACGTTTAAAATGCGGATGATGTTCTCTGGAGAACGTGGACATGGAGTTTGACTTTGCACTTCTTGCTGAGTAGAGTCTTGCAGCCTACTCCTGGTCAGCTAGAGTCCAAGTAGAGTTTTGAAGCTGCTAAATGAATCTAGTGCTGATGTGCACAATGATATTAGTAATCTCTGATTCCCAGGGTGTGTGTGTGTGCTTTAGAAATTCCTCCTGTGGAAACAGTAGGGAGGTTGTGAGATTTTCCTGCAAGGTCTGAATGCTGTGCCTGTCTTTTAGGTGTCCACCTGCTTTTATGACACATTTGGAAGTGTAACACGTTAGAGGTCTCTGAGTTTCTGTCCGAGTATGCAGTCACTGGAGAAGGAGTGCAAAGGGTGTTGGAGGAAAACGAAGGAATGTCATCCCCCCAAAGTTATGGGCCCCATTTTCAAAGCGATTTCATTTTCATGGAAGCTGAGACACAAGCAAGAGGCAAGAGCTGGCCTGCTCATCCCTTGTGAGAGCCCCTTGCTCTGTGCTTTCTGGAGGTGGGAAGTGAGCAGGCCCTGGGCTGTGAGTGGATGCTGAGAGGTAGTGCCTGTTGCAAGGCCTTGGAGGAGTAGAAGGGAGTAGAAGGATGTAGAGTTGGGCTTTGTGTGTTGTGGGGCACGTAGGGGTGCCCTGCCAGCTGTCATATGTGGTGTAGTGCTGTGTGTGTCGCTGATGCAATTGTGCAAGTTGGCTGACAACCCTTTTTAGAGGCGAGAGGCGATGGATGCGGTTTGCATCCCTGTGCAGGCGTGCCCTGTGGTGGGGCTGGGTGGTAGCTGCAGTGTCTCGGTGCTCAGCATGGGGGAAGGTAGCTAGAGAGAGCAGTACAGTGCAGGGGAAGTGCTACCAGGTTGGGGAGCTGGGGAGCCCTGTGAAGTAAGGAGGTGTTTGCTCAAAGGACCCAGGCTGCCATGGTGTCATGGGCCAGAGATGCTGGCAGACTGCTACCTTCAGTGCGCTGAGGTCCAGGCCTTGCGCTCGCTAAGCTCTTGCCAGGATGTGCAGGTAGGATGCTGCCTAAAGGACCCAGAGTGTTTCTCCTTGTTCTGAGATGCAAACAAAGCCTGCTTTTTCCTTCCTTGCCTCTTGTTTGCTTTTCCTGATGAAATCTTTTATCTGCAGCTGTGTTTGCTGAGAGAGGAGGAGCGGGCTGGAGATCCTTGTTGGGAAGTGGGCAAGGGAGTGCTGTAAGCTCTTTGAAGGAGTGAAGGCCTTCTGGCAAGATGGTTGTTGGAGGCAGGCAGGTATGTTCTTGGGAGCTGACTGTCAAGGGGCTGTGTTGGAGCTGTGTGGTGGCCCCAGTGGTTTGGTGCTCAGCCATGGGAGGAGGTGTCTGGACGGAGCAGTGCTGTGCTCCTAGAGCCCAGCCTGTGATCACTGTGTCCTTCTGGGAAGCCTGGGTGAGGACTCCTGGTGACCGTGCTCTGACCTTAGAGCATCCTGGTATGAGCCAGAGATGCTTACAGTTTGGTGATTTCTGTCAGCTGAGGTTCAGGCTTGCAGTTTTTGAAGGTCTTGCGCTTTCCTGAGACTTTGAGATTTTACCGTTTCCCCTGGAGAAAGCAATCTTCTCACTCCTTCAAGGCTTTCTGTCCTTGGTCAGTGGTGGAGGCAGCACCTGCAAAGGCACTGGTGCCTTTGGAAGGAGTCTCAGAATAGCAGATGCCTTGAACCTGCAATGGGAAGACATCTGGAGATAGGGACCTAACAGCTTGCTGAAGGCAGGTCCCAGTGGAGGAGGTCTATTTGGGCCTTTCTCAGTAGAGTTTTGATTATCTGCCTGGATGGAGATGTGGAAACGTGCCTGGATCCCTGTGCCACAGTTTGGCCACCCTCCTGGAGAACAAGGGTTCTTAATATCTAAGAGGAATTTGCCATTGTCCAGTTTGTCCCTGTGGCCTCTCATGCTCTCAGTGTGCACCTCCAAAAAAACCCATCTCTGTCTTGTCTGTTCCCTCCATAAGCCAGCTGTGCACAGCATGCATGTTCCCCTTGGCCCTGTCTTGTCTAGGCTTAAGAATCCCAGCTCTCTCAGTCTCTACCTGTATGCCCCATGCTCCAGGCCTTGACTGTCTTGGTGTCCCTGTGCTGGACTCCCTGCTGTGTGTACGTGCCTTTGCAGAACTGGGGTGTCCAGAGGGGACCCGGTATACAGACATGGTCTCACCTGTGCCAAAAAGAGGAGTAGAAGCTCTCAGTGGCCCCACAGGCTGTGCTCTCACAAATACAGCTCAGCGTAGAGGGGAGACATTTGCCACTGACTGTTGCGACTGTGGAAGGCCAGCAGAGCTGACAGTAACACTCTGATTTTCTCTTTCTTTCTAGGTCACTGCAGTCCCGTACGTTGCTGGTGTAGTCCTAGAACTGCTGAGGATGGAGGCAGGATGCCAGGGTGTGTGCCTGTACCTGTCAACATCTTTGCCACCTTTGTGATCTGTCTGTGAAAGCAGCTGCAAGACGTGAGGTGCTGAATGAGGTGAGGCTACTACGAGTGGATGTGATGGCTTGTGTAAGTGCGCCTGGCTTCCATGGGTGACTTGGGGTGTAGGTTCACGTCCACTGTGCTGCAACTTCTGCATCGCACAATTGCTGTTAGTGCCAGCTTGCTCTGCAAATGCTACTGTGTTCCCTCCTTTTCGAAGAGGGCTGTGGTGCCACATATTTGTCTGAGTGTCCCAAAGCCTCTGTAGCTTGAAATTGAGGATGTGTCACAGTTGTTGGGTTCCTGTCTCTGTGAGGGGTGAAGATGTGCCCAGGGTCAGGTTGTGAATGCAGCTGTGGAGCTCAGAGTACTGCTGCAAAGCCCGTGCAGCCAGACAGGTGGCATTTCAGCAGACCGCCAGGCTGGGGCTGTCTCCTTGCTTGGGCCTCATTTCAAAGCCTCTGCACGCTTTTTCCCTTCACAGGGACTTCTTGTCCAAGTAACTAAAGGAAAGGAAGCGAGGTTACTTTGGTCTCAGGAGGCCTTAATCTCAGGAGGCCTTAAGGACTCTCAAATGTTTCTACGTTATATCTGTAGCTTTGTATTATTAAAGAAAAACCCCATCCCTGCCCTGAGTAGGTGGAGGTTCCTGAGGGTGTGGGGGTGGAAAGTAGCAGCCTGCTCTGCCTGAAGAAAGCAGAATCCTCCCCTCTGAAAACAGCAGCATTGCCCAATGAGCCAGCCCTGTGCGTGATCTTGTGCTGATCATTTGCACATGCCCTGTGAGCCTAGAGTGCCTTGGCCACCTTGTGGTGTTAGCACAAGAGCCTCCCTGTGTGCCTGTGTTTTGGAGGGACATCAGAGACGTCGTGCATTTCCTCACCTCATTGCAGGGGCCCTGGGGAGAGAGTGCCAGAGCCTGCATTGCTCAGCCCTGCCAACTCCCACAGCCAAAGCCATACTCACCAGGGCTGCAGCCCAGTTCGCAGGCGCCGTTGGACGTGCTGAGGTGACGCACCTCGCAGAGATGATCTTGCTGCTGCTTAAAAGAAGCTTCAAAGTGGGGTTGTCAAGTTGTCATGTCCTGGTGCTGCTAGCTCTGCCTCCAAGTGGAGGAGAGCGAGGCAACTGAAGGCAATCTTCTTGTGTCCTGAGCTCTGGCAGCTCTCCAGCAGCTCCCATGCCACATGGCTTAAGGGAGTTGAAATGAACAAGAGCAAGAGCACTGCTGAAGAGAGCCAGTGCCAGCTTCTTACCTGGAAGGTAGCTCCCGCTCCAACACCGTGGCTTGCACTGCACAGCAACAGCACAAAGGGGAAGAATTAAAACACACAAGGAGATAAAATCCCATGGGCAGGTGGGGTGAGACTGAAAGGAGCAAAACGTGGAGGCAATCTAAACCCAACCCCCAATCCAAACCATTCCTACCTGAAGCAGTTCACTGGACATAATTCTCCCACCGCAATTACCTGCCTCTGTCCAGCTTCCAATGGGTGTGCAGAGCTCCTACAAACAAGGGACCAGCAGGAACACCAGACAAAGCAGGGAAGGACAGGAGTCACGGTGTCGTTCCTTCGCCTGCTGAGGGAGAACAGAGGGTGACAGGAGGCAAGTGAGTCACGCTGAGGAACCTCTTAGAAGTCAGCTCCTGTGTGGAGGAGGGAGGTGTTGAGCGCATCACACAGCTGTGGGACTTTGCTTCCAGACAGGACCTGCTCTGTCAGTGCTCAGGTGCTGTCTTGGCACAGCCTTTTACTGCTCTCTGCCATCGATCCTCACATGTCCATCTGGGGCTCCTGGCCAGCACAGTAGTGGTCTGTGTCTATTGAAAACACAAATCCTGCAGTAGGAGAGCCCATGTTGCAGGGCCCAGATGCTGTGTGTGGAGTGGTGTTGGCGTTCATCCCTTAGACTAGCGTAAAGGGCACAGACAACGAGAGCACTGTCTCACTGGGGCCTCCTCAGGGTCTCCCTGAATCCCCAGCTTGGGGATGTTCTGATACCTTCCCTCTGCTCAGCATTTGTTTTGGCACCCAGCTGCATTATGCTGGTCTTTCTATAAACCATGTGCTGCAGTGTCCAGCCAAAGGTACTTTTAGACAGCCAGCTCCTCGACTAACAGCTGTGGGGACAGACAGACTTGGTCAAGTGTGCGGGCTCTGCACCTGCCAGTGCCTAGCCCAGCTCGTGCTCCAAGGTTTCCCCAGGAGCCCTTCGTGCCCTTCTTCAGCTCATTGAGAAGGACCTTAATGAGTCTTTGCCCCTAGCATTGCAGTCCCCCCTCCACCAAGGATGACACTACTCACCAACTGACTATCAGAGCTCGTCGTGCTGAAGACAGCCCTCAGAGTGCAGCACACCAGCCCCTTTTTCACTTCCTTTGGTGTTCTTTTGTAGTCCTCATCTCCCCAGGCTTCTCTGGCTGCTCTCATCTCTGCTTGCTGACCGTCTGCTGGGCAGTCCCACTCTCCCTCCTACTGCCGAGGCCATGCGTGCCTCTTGCTGTGCTGGGCACAGACCTCAGAGCTGCTTGCCTTCCTCTTGGTGGGCCACTGGGGCCTCCTAGGTGAGTGCTGCCTGTCCCTGCCATCAGCAAAGGGGACGTGGCTGCAGCCCTGCACAGCACAAGCAGCTGTGTCCTCCATCTGCTCCTGCTGGAGCTCTCTCTCCTCCCTGCAGGCAGCAGGGCAGCAGCTGGGGTGGCTCCAGCTAGTTTGGTTTGGCATGGCAGAGACTAGTGAGCTGCCTGCCCTGGCTTTGCTGTGTCTGCAGCTGGGTGTGTGGAGTGGCTGCTCTTTCTGCCCAGTGTTGCCTTCCTCTGCTGGGGCTGAGGGCTCCGAGTCTGAGGAGAGCACAATGCATTCAGGGCTTCTCTCTGCCGTGGGCTTCCAATATCCCACAAGGACACAGCTGTCTGATGAGGAGTCACTGTCCTGGGAGTTGGCAGGAGCCAGCAACTGTCTCTGGGCTTCTCCTCCTGCTTGAGCTGCCCTGTTGTCAGATTTTGTCTGTAGATCTTGGTGAGATTGTGTGGCTGTGGCAATGTCACAGGGGCTGACATACGAAGTGACAGTAAGCGTCATATAGCCAGGGCTGCCAGCTGGGGATGGACTCTGGGCTGGCCCTGGAGTCGTGGCTGTACCCGCAGCAGCTGCCAGGCTTAATGACGCTGAGGGGCCTCCTTCGTGCTGGCTGGGAGAGTGGCAGTCATATATGGCCTGCTGGTCGTAGGTCTCCATGGTGCATAAGCACTGGGCAAAGCTGATGAGCTCATGGACGAAATGCCTGGTGTGACTCAGCAGCAGCAGCTCTAAGTCGTCAGCAAAGACCTGACTGTCCAGGTCATACCTCCTGAGGTTTGTCAGGACGATGAGCTCCATGATGGTGATCAGTGAGTGGTAGACTCCAAAGAGGACTCTCAGTTCACACTGGAGCCAGGGCAGCAGCCTCTGAATGCTGTCCGGATTGCGGGAGAAGAACTCTGTGGAGATGTCTTTGGGGTGGCCGCCATGGGGAACCCTTTGCACACGCATCCCTGTGCGGTACAGAGCACAGTGGAAGTTCAGCATCTCCTCCTCTGTCGCTGGCACATGTCTCTGAGGTCTGTTCTCAGCACTGGGCTGCCTGTGCGAGGACAGCCCCTGGCTCAGCTCCCGCAGCCCTCCGGCTCTCTGCCTCTGCCTGCTGTGGCTTGGAGGCCCCTCCAGGCTGCTGCCGTCCTGGGCAGAGGATGGCATCTGAGGAGGTGAACGCTGCTGCAGGTGAGCTGCAGGGCGACAGTGCCTCCTGGTGACAGGGCGCTGAGGAGCTCTCTGTTGTGGCCGCCTGGCACCAAAGCTATCTTTGGGAGGCCTCACGACATACTCCTGGTAGTCATCTTCTGCCAGCACAGTGTGCAGAATAGACTGGAAAACCTGCTTGCAGAGGTGGCATTCGGCCTTTGTTTTTGACCAGCGGAGCACACAACCAAAGCAGAACTTGTGGAAGCAAGGTTTCACGTAGGCAACGTCGTCTAAGGTGTCCAGACAGATGGGACACATAGCATCTGGAGCTGCCGGTGTTGGCGTGGTGTGCTGCAGAGGGCTGGGGAGAGCTGAGGATGAGGAACTGCCATCCATAGCAGGTGCCTCAACTGCTGCTGCTGTGCTCTGCTGAAGAAAGAGAGGCCAAGATCATTCCCTTTGTCAGGAAGACTGTGAGGGTGATGTGGAGGCTGGACTATGGTGCAGGCGGGGGTGCAGAAGAGCCATTGGCACCGAAGACCAGAGGAGGCACCTTTGGGGCTGAGACAAAAGAATGTGGGCACTGGTGGGCTAATAACCTGGAAGGCCTGGGTGCCCTCAAAAAGGGAGGTGTTGTGGGTCAAGCTCCTGCCAACTAAGGAAGAGAGCAAGGAAAGGCATTGCAAAATGTTCAGGCTCAGGAACTGCCTAGGATGTGCAGAAGCTCTCTGCCTCCTTCCTCAGAAAGAGGAGAGGCCCCGTTTGCACCAATACCACTTTCGTCAGCCGAACATGGGAGGCTGTGGGCACATGCATTCAGTCATGCCTCAGAGGAACTCTTCCTTGATGAACTGGGAGCAGCCAGGTACCTGGGGAACCAACATACTGTGCCTGGGGACGACGGGCGGACTTGCCATTCTTGGGTACGCAGCCTCAGCCCAGCCCTTTCTGCTTCTCCTCTTCAAAAGCATTCCTGTGCTGCTTGGGACTCTGCACTTCCCCAAAGCCCACTCTCCATTACCCCTTCCTTGCCTAGGCTAGCCTGCGGGACATTGCCAGGTGCAGCTCAGAGCTGCCAGTGGGCACTGAGGAAGAGGCAGCGAGGTGCCTGAGTGTTTCCAGAGACCCCTGCAGCCTCTTGGTGCCCACAGAGCACTGACCATAGATGCACAGCATCGCTGTCAGCTCAGTGAGCCCAGTGGGAGTATGGGGAAGACAGAAGGCACCTTTGGAATTGAGCACCCTGGGCTGCTGCTAGCCCCAAAACATCCCTGCCCCCATGAGAGTGGCATGCGTGAGCGGAGCTCCTGCTGTGTCTTGCACACAGGCTCATCAGCAGCCTGGGGGTGAGCTAAGCTGGGCAGGACTCGGCCCCTGGGGAGCTGCACTGAGAGCAGAGCAGCCCCAGAAGCTCAGAGGTGCCATCACAAGGGTGCCCTGAGCTGCACAGAGAGGACGCCCTGACCACAGGACCAGTGTTCCTTTGGGAAAGGACATGGTGCCAGGGCTTGGACACCTTTGGCAAGCCTTCCTGGATCTTTGCGCTTTTCCACAGATTTCAGGGTGCTTCCTGAGCTGTCTGGTTGAAGGTTCAGGCCCAGACACGTGACTTCTCTGTCAGGGAGCAATGTTAATTTCTTTGGGCACAGAGAGGGCCCCTCAGCCCTGCCATCCAGCCAAAGGCAGCAGAATTCAGCAACATGCCCTGTTCCTGGCAGCTCTGGACCCTGCTCTTTTCAAGGCGGGGTGGAGAGGCGATGAGCTGGAGGAGAGGACGGGGGCCTCTCCTGACCCTGCAGCTTCCCCAAGCTGACAGTGTCTTCACAGTGGGCAGGGCGGGGTCTTTGGCGGCAGGCAGCAGTGTGATGGCCTCTCTCAGCACGGTAAGAGCAAGCCCCGTCGCTCTGTGTGTCCCATCAGTTGTGGGCTGCTCAGTGAGAGCAGATGGTACCCACCTCCATGGGCTTCTCTGCTGGGGGCAGTGCGCGTGGGGATCGCAGGTGCGTCTGGCTCCTCCAAAGGTTCAGGTGTGCTCTCTGCACGGTGCTGTCAGGCTGGAGGGTCCTGTGTGTATGTGCGTGTGGCTGTGAAGGGAACAGGCTGCAGTTAGGGGAAAATCCGACCTGTGGCTTGGTAACTCAAACCGTGTAAATAAGGCCCAAACCGATCCGGAATTCAGAGAAGTCGTCAGAGGTAACATGAGGAGGGGCAGAAATAAGGGATGAATCTGTGGAATTGCCCAGAATTTCTGAAGGAGGAAGAGAAGCATTCGCCAGACAGAGCTGCCTGTGGAGGGGGCAGGGGTGGGGATGGGGGGTGTCAGGTAACGTATAGCTGAGGCGTGAAAGTGGGGGGGATATGCAGAACTACTGAGAGCAATCTAAGGGCAAGCAGACATGCTTCCTGCAGAGCAGAAGGAGGTGGCAAGGACCTGCACTTGATCTCAGTGAGTTCTGGGTGATTCTGCTTTTTAAAGGAAGATTTACCTGTTGGGGTTGTGGGGGAGATGAACTACAGGCAGTGTGCAAGGTTCGAGGGAGGGATTCCTTGCCAGAGCTCTGCCCATAGAAGTGTGTGGGCCCCTCACAGATTGCATCTGTGGGAGCTGAACGTTTTAGCCTATGTCCTTGCAAGGCTGCACTCTCTCACCTTTGAAAGGGTCTCTGTGTGCATGGGATGCGCAGGCTGTTCCGCAGGGAGCGCTGGCCCCAGGTAGGGTGGACAGACAGCACAGAGAGCGCAACACGGCTGGCCTGGCCGGCAACACCACTGGTGATGGTGCTGGGGCTGGTGCCGGAGCCAATACAGGCCCCTGCAGCAGGCAGGTGGTGGGAAGGTAGTGTGGAGTTGTGGGGCAGGAGGGGACATGGGGCCCACGGGGCCTTTTTGGGAGCTGGTGTGGCAGGAGACAGCCTGAAGAGGCTGGAAGAGGAAAGCATGGCCAAGCCCAGCACTGGCTTTGCCTGCAAACCTGCTGCTGCCCCGAGCTGTGCCATAGCTGGGTACGGCTGTCGCTGGCTCTGCTGCAGCCCTCCAGCAGCCTCTGGCAGTGCCTTGGGGCTTACAGATGTGCCTGTGGATGCTGCACATGTGGCTGCTCAGCTGGATGAGGTTTGGGAGCCTCTGCAGGACCCCAGGGGTAAGGAGTCAGGTTTTATCTGCTGCCAGGGAAAAGATTTTTTAAACAGACATTTTTTTCCCTGCTGTAATCTGGATGGTAGCTCAAAAGACATCTGTCGTGACAGAGAAGCAAAACCAATCTCCTCTCTGATTGCAGATGCGCCTGTAGGTGAAGCTTTCCCAGCCTTTCGTCTGGACGAGGTTTTGGCCTCTCTGCAGAATGCTACAGGCAAGTAGTTAATACTTTTTTTTCCCTGAATGAAGCATCTTGTGATGTCACGTAATTTCTCTTTGCACTCCGGTGTTCACTTTTGTGACTCCAAAGCCATATATCTGTATACATAAGTGAAGGAAATCTCTTCTCCAGTTGCAGATGTGGCTGGAGAGAGGCTTCTGCAGATTCTCAGCTAGCTGAGTTTTTGGAGAGTGGTGTGAACCACACAGGTGAGGTGTGGCTATTCAATACTGGCATGAATTGTCTTTTCTCTTGTAATAGTTGTCTGCCCTCCAGATGAATCCAAGTTACCCAGCAAACATCTTTGGTATGAAGCCCAGAGGAAGAGTCAGGGGTAGTTAGGACTCAGGCTTTGCCTGCCCAGTGGGCTCTTGTACAAGGCAAGTGTAAAGGGTCTGTTTTGTGTGCTGGGGCAAAATGCTGCCTCTCCAGCTGTGGCTTCTTTGGTATCCCATTAGAGACCTCCTCTCAGGGACATTGCACCAAGGGCCAGGCTGTTGATGTAGCTGGTCTTTGAGGGATGTAAAATCCTGCATCAGTGCAGGATTTGGGGAGGTGCCAGTTCCAGTTGAAAGGGCACCTGCCCCAATCTGCAGCTTTGAGAATCTAGACCCACATGTACATCCTGTGGAGTGACATGATCCACTCGCCTTCCCTGTAGTTTGTATCATATTGGAAAATCACACTGGTACCTTCTCATTTGTATTTGGGATGTGCCTGTAGACACTTGTGACCCTGCCTCTCAGGTGGCTCCTGAATTCAAAGCCTGGGAGGGATCCTGTGAGTTAATGGTCTCTATGGATTTCCATGCACAAAAAGCCTTTCTGTTTTCATGTTGTATTCTTTGAAATGTAACTTACTACTTTCTCTGAAGATCCTTGGAGAGAAGCTTCCCAGATAAAGCATCTGAATATTCTGTGGGATATTCAGAAGCTGTGAGGAAAATAGTGCAGGGGGAATTTCTGTTAAGTTCCTTGGCATGATGGGACTTGCTTCTCAGAAGGATTTTGTCCCCAGCTGAAATGCCTGCCCTTTTTTCCTGTCCTCTGTTATGTGAATCCTTGGGGGGCAGGTTTAGCTCAGTTGTTTAGGGTGTGGTGCTGCTAATGCCAAGGTCACGGGTTCAGTCCCTGTATGGGCTATGCTGAGGGTTGGAATAGATGACCTCCAGAGGTCCCTTCCAACCTTACCATTCTGTGATTCAATGGCCTCTTACAATTGCCCCCACCAAAAAGCCAAAAATTGGCATGTGAGCAGGAAGAGCACATGCAAGTTTCTCATCATCCAGCCTGTCTGGTTTTGCTGTCTGCACCAGTTTCTTGGAAGATGTTGTGCTCTTACCTTTTTCTCCGCACATGAAACATTGTTTGGGCTAGTGGGCTAGCTGGACCACCAAGGACAGAAGTTTTGTTCTTCAAGCCCTTTGGGAAGTATTGCCTCCTGAAGAAACTGTGTTCCTGATGAGGTCCCAGTTAGGTCTGCTCACAGTTCCTTGCTTTCTAAAGACTTCCCTTGCTTTCACCTTTCTTTCTTTCTAAAGGGACAGATAATGAGACTGTGGAAGAGGAGATGTTTTGGGAAGGAGGCATTCACCGACTGCTTGTCTCTGATAGAGGAGCCAAACCTGTGGAAGGAAGAGGCATGGCAGGTAATTGCTGTCCCTTGTCAGCTGGTGTAATACCTCTAACTGCTTGTGTGTCTCTGGGCTCCTTCCTTAGGAGATAGGAAGACCGGCCAGCAGTGGCTTTTTGGAGTGGCCTTTCATCTCTGGTATGTGGCGATTATTGCTGTTTGTGATTTACTGGGGCAGATGTTGTTGCAGTCTGTGTAACTGCAAGGGGACCCTTGTGCGCAGTGAGACAGGAGAAGGAGACCCTGTGCAAGACTCTTGTTGTGTTTGGTGCTTTTAATTCTGAAGCCGAGGTGTGTCACTTTGGTCTCATCTAATCGAGCCTCGGAAAGCACCGTGTGAATTCTAGTTCTCTCCTGAGTCTAGTAGAGCAGCCTGCTCTTGATGGAAAGATAGTGTGCACATTTTGGAAGATTCTGTGAGTGCAGCAATGGTGCTGCTTGTAGGAGGAATATAGTGGTGAAAGCCCATGATACGTGTCTCTCTTGATGCTCACATATATCTTCGGGGGAGCCTCTGAGACCTAAAGGGCATTTTTCTGTTGGCCAAGGCTAGAGGACCAGCTTGTAGGCGTAACGATTATTTCTGGGATTCCCGCACTTAGCTGCATGCCTTTGGTGCTGTGAGGGGATGCAAAAGTCCCCAGAGAGCAGTGCTGGAACCTGGATGCATTCAAGTGTTCCCTGGAAGAGCTGTGAGAGGAGGAAGGTGAGATGATGCCTGTGTGTTAGGGAAGCCAGAGCATGCAGTGACTGCTGGGCTGGGGAGTGCAGCTGGTACTGTTCCAGCTGCAGCTGTGCCTCTCTGCAGCCAGGGCTCCCAGTGTCCCTGAGCAAGAGAGCAGGAGCACAAGAGAGCCTGCCTCTGTGAGCTGGGCTTAGGGTGCTGAGCTGGGAGTGCCTTCCCTGGCAGTGAGCTGGGAGTTCCCGCTGTTACTCGTGGAACCTAGAAAACGTTGCAGCTGCAGGGTTTTCTCTCAGGCAGACATGTTAACTCCTCAGCTTGCCTGGAAATCTGAAGGCACCTTTAGGTGAGGAGTAATGCAGAGTCTGCCACTCTGGTGTGCAGAATGGTAATATTTCTCCTCCAGGTGGGGTAAGAAGAAGAAAGCGGAGGCTTCAGCTCATAAAGATCTACACAAATGCGTTGTAATAGCTTCTGAAGTCATCTCCGGTGTGGTAGTGGCGAGGGTAGTCTTGGTGGTAGTAGTCCCTTTGCTGCTGAAGAAGAGAGAAGGGTAAATTGGGTTATTTTCCCCATGTATTAGTGGGATGGCTGCTCTTAGGAATTCAGAGCTCTAGTGCTGTGGAATGCAAAGTGAGCTGTCAACAGTCCTGTTGAGATTTCTGCTCTCAAATTTTCTTATTTGGCCTCGTGATTCATACCAACAAATAGGCAGTGCTGAAGCTTGCTTTTATTCTATCAGGGAACCAGTTAGGTCTGTCACCAACAGTGCCTGTAAAAGGGAAGAGGGCAGAGCAAATTCAGGCCGAGGAAGGCAGGAGGCTGACATATTGCTGTGGAAAATATGGACTTGAAGAATAGCTTCAGTCCACTGCTAGTGAATTAGGGCACCCTGTGTTCTAATGGTGATATCTCATATTTTTTGCCTCAGCCTAGAGGCTGGAGCAGCTCCAATCCTAGTGATGACTCTTTCTCAGGTACATGCATGTCATTGGATTCTGCAGAAAAAGAGCCTCTGTTGACAGTAGCTGAACCCGATCACTCCAAGCCTGTGTATCTTTGTATAACTGAATACTGTGTTTTTCCAAGGGGCCACAGCTGATGCTGCAATGCCCTTAGCAGCCTGGAGACACCCTGAAGGCACCTAGACCACCGGTTGGGCGGTTCCAGTTATCAGCCCGTGAGGATGTTTTCCAGAGGTCTGTATTACGATGTTGTTTTCCACAGGCGCCTCTCCTTGTTAGGGATGTCCCTTCAAAGGGCTCAGGTTTCTGCTAGGGTGTTTCTTATAAAGCACGACATTGTTTAAACCAGGAGAGACACTTGTTCTCAAGCCAGTGGCAGCTGCTGAAGACTTGAGGTGAAGTGCTGGAGGCCATGAAGGGATGGATCTCTTTGGACCCAGCCTCCCTGAGGTGTCCTCTTTAGGGCTGCCATTAAGGTTTCCTTTTTGGAAGGGAAAATGGTTAAAAATGCGAAATCCCTGGCTGTGATTAATTCCCCAAAGATTTCTTGGAGCTGGTGCTTGGAATGAGAGGTGTAAAAGGGAAAGAAAAAGCAGGCTGTGTTGTGGAAGAGAAAGAGCACAGAGAGATCTGCCTGGGAGCCCTAATGAATGTTCCTCTGCATCAGCTCCTTCCTGCTGAAAGGGCCCAAGGCACAGCAGAATCGCAGTGACTCCCCTGGGATGTAGCAGGCAGGGTGAAACCTGACTGTAAAACCTTGACTTCACAGGAGCCCCAGATCAGAGACTGGTACTCAGTTTTGCTCTACAAATTTACTGGGTTTTTCTACATCTCCTGAACTTTTTGTCCTCTGTGCCAGCTCACAGCACAAATGTCTGCATCCGCCCCCCCCCCTAGTTTCCTTACCCAAATGTCCTCATCCATCAGGCTGCCAGGGCCAGCCCAGCTGCAGCACCTTGCAGCTCCTGTCTCTGCACAGGGGAAGAAGCCCTGCTGCTGCAACCCCTCAGCAGCTCTTGCTGCTGTCCCAGCAGGAGCTTAGCTGCATCTGTGACACAGGACATCCTGCTCCATCTCCAGTCTCAGCTTCTCTCCGGGCAACAAGTTGGGCCAAGGATCGAGCATAGACTGGAGGAAGAGCACTGCCCACTCGGCTGAGGTTGTGCTCTGGGCAGATAAAGGTCTAACACTGCCACAGGGGTCTCTGGCAGAGCTGTCTGCACAGCGGGCAGAGCTCTGAAGCGCTCCCACGTTCCCACACAGTCACAGGAGCAGGGACTCAGCTGGCCTCTTTGGCTGCCCCACGGCACTGCACCCTCCCTTCTCCCCATTCAGGAGGGAGATGTACAGACATGACCACTCAGCATGGATACATGCTGGTCCCTCTTCTGTCCTTTGTATCAGGGAGGAGGATGGCACAGCTCAGCTCAGCTCCAGTAAGACGTGCATGCATCCTCCGTGCTGCTCTTCAGCTTCTCTGGCCATCCCATATGGTCCAGAAAGGATGTCCCATAGCAACATGCATGTCCCAGGCACCAGCGGATCTGCTGTCTCAGAGCCAGCTCCCAAGGGATGTACCCTCCAGAGATGTTTGGCTTTTGTTGTGACTGAGCTCAAGTGAGAGGAGTGGGGAGAAGCAGGTGATTGCTTGGTCAGCTTTGAGAATGAACTTGAAAATGTGTGCCTGTAGGGATAGTGATTGCAGACCACCCACTGCCCCTAAAGACTCCTTCCGGGCTGGTCTTGAGTCAGGAACAGGAGCATCTTTGATGAGGATGTTGGCTGAGTCTGTGTGCACGGTGCAGAACAGATTAGCAGTGTATCACTGTAACCCCTTGGCCACCTCATTGCCATGCTGTTGTTGGCAGTTGGTATTTTTCAACTTTGAATAAAACAAATCCAGCCATTGTAGGTACTTCTGGACTTGTGAGGATTTTTTTTTTTGAACATTGGGACTGAGCAGCAGGGAGAAGTCTGAACTACATGTCCTGTGTTCTTGTAGGCAGTGCTGAATAGACCAGCCCTGCGCACTGCCGTCTGTTGTGAGGAGGGGAATTTTCCCTTTTCCCTCTGGGTTTCCCTGGTCAGTTTCTGGGAGCGGAAAAGAGCATTTCCTGTGAGCAGGGGAGGCGCCAGGAGGTTCCCAGCATATCAAGAGGCCAGTGAAGACACAGCCAGGAGATGCTTTGGGAAACTCTTGGGTTTCATTTGTGGCTGCTCAGGATGCTCTTTCTTCTCTTTCTTGGAAGATGACACAGGGCAGAAGAGAGAGCCTTCAGTAAACCCTGACTCATTATATTTTAGCCCTAGTAAAGTGTATGCCTTGTGCTGGGTGCTGATCCTAACACTGTTGATCTCCCAGCCTCCCGGAGGTGTCCTCATCGGGGCTGCCATTAAGGTTTCCCTTTTCGGAAGGGAAAATGGTTATCCTTCCAAGTCCTTTGGACTGCTCAGCGGATCAGGACACAGCTGGGGCAAGGAGGGGCAGGAGACATTGTGAAGGATCCCTGTACAGCTGTGCGCAAGTACAGAAATTCAGCCCCAAATTCACCCCAGGGTGTTGTAATCAGAATAGAAATGGTGATGTGCTCAGCAATCTGCTGCCTGCTCTAGGAGAAGGCCATGACTTTTAACAGTGATGTGTGCCAGGAACAAGGCTCAATTACGTAACACCTACTGTTAGACTTTGGAAAGGACGTGCCAGTAAAGAAGCAGAGTAAGGCGCACCTTAAGTGCTTTTTGTAACCCAGCCTCCAGGAGGCAGGCAATATTGCTGAGTAAAAAAGAATTTCAATAACCTTTCCTCCACATTTCACCCGTTTTTTTCCTACATCGCTTTCAGCCTTCCTTCTCTGCTGTTAGACCCTACCGAGCAGTGTTCCTTGTCAAACAAGACATCTCCCTATTCACAAGTGCAGGGAGCCTTTTCACCCACAAGTGCATTGCTCGAGTCTGGCGAGCTGGGAGGTTTGTGCAGGGCCTGCTCCTGCACTGAAGTGAACATGTCAGCACAAGGCAGGAGAGACGTCCAGAGGTTGGGAAACCGGTCTTCCACTCACAGATCCCACCAGTGGGAGAGCCAAGTTAAGTCTGAGGGGGCTGGGTGGGAAAGAGAGAAAATGAACGTGATGGGAATAGGAACATGTGAGCCAGAGGTCCTGCTGGGATACGAGGCCGCAAAACTGCTGGGCAGGGGATGAAAACTGTTGAAGGGCAGAGGTACTGTGTGAGCAGGAAGCGGGTTATGGTGTCAAAATTACCTGTTCTCGTTTGTGCGTTCACAGGCACCAGTAACGCGCAGCAGGAGTCAGATTTTTAAGTATTTTAATTTTTATTGCTAGCAATAAGCTGCCTCTTGGCTGGCAGCACAAGAAGGGGCCGCAAGCAGCTTTTTGTTACAACTTTTAAGCAATAGTTAATTGTTACATGTTTAATACTTTAATTTACATAACCAGCCAGATCGATCCACAATTTTTACTTCTACCCATCCTCTTGCTGTGTTACAGTACAAGAGAGTTCCGTGACAGCCTCATATGGTCCATCTTCTTCATGAGCTGATTTTGCACCTCTTCTGCTGGTACCTTGGAACAACTTTTGTACTGCTGGCTGGATTAAGCTGGCTTCTTTGCAGATCTTCAACAAGAACAGGCCTAAGGCGAGGTCAGATAAGATGTTCTGCTTGCAGGGTACATGAGTTTCCATGTTCTTTTTCTGCAAAACTAGAGGACAGTGGAAATCTCCTTAACATTCCTTCCTTTCATTTCATGCATACCACCTTTCAATATTACGCTGGTCTACACTGATATCTCCTTACACGTGGAAAGGCATATTTGACCCATGCATGAGACAAGAGAAAAACACAGTTCCCACTGCCAGGATTAATGTTAAAATTATTAAAATACTTCTGGTCCACACTCCCAGACCTGGTAGCCATGACCACAACCATGACCAGATCTGTTGCTAGGAAATTAAGCAGTTACTGCTCTTTGGCTACTCGATGGAAGGTACGCACATGTCGTTGAATGATGTTTGCATAATATTTGTTTTTATTCATTTCCATAAAAAACACAGACAGTGTATACCAATGCACACACTCCCCGCTGTGTGGCCACTAGGTAATCTAAAGCCCAGCGATTCTGGAGGGCTAATGGATAGAAAGACTTCGCTTCTACTTTTAGATTTCTTGAGGCACTTGGAGCGGTGTTTTGAATGATTTCAAGGGTGGCAGAGATGACACCCACACTTGGGAACAGTGCACGCATTAACTGATTTATTTTTTTAGGTCTTTTAACTGTGTTAAAATAGTACGGTTCCCTACTAGGATGGTCTTGCTTCTGTGCCCAGGAGGCAGGAGGTAACATCAGTCCCAGTGGTACTTTTACATTTTGATAGTCCCCATTTGCCTGAGTATATCATTTGGAAAGGATTTTCACCTATGCACCAGTTGCTATACTTCTAAATGCACACTGTCCAGCTGCTATTACCAGGTGTGACCGCAAGGTGGGCAAGCGCGGGTCAGAATCCAGCAGAGAGAGACGCTTAAAGTCTGCCCTGTGAGGAACGGCTGTGAGAGCTGGGCCTCTTTAGCCTGGGGAAGAGAAGCCTGAGGGGGGATCTTATCAATGTCTTAAGTATCTGAAGGGAGGGTGTCAAGGGGACAGAGACAAACTCTTTTCAGTTGTCCCATGTGATAAGGGCAGAATCTTTTCTCCTTCTCTGGACATATTCAAAGCCTGCCTGGATGCAACCCTGTCTAACATGCTCTAGGTGACCCTGCTGGAGAAGGGGGGTTGGACTAGATGATCTCCAAAGGTCCCTTCCAACCCTTCCTATTCTGTGATTCTATGATTTTTATGATTTCTGTGTCCCCCAGGTCAACTTTTAGCAAGTCACAAGTTTCTGCCGAGCTCTCTTCAGTCACAACTGGCCAGCATCTGCCTGCCAGCAGAGAGAAAGAACACTACAGCCTGCTCAAGGTGACATTCAGAGATAAAGACAGTTTAAATACCTGGCTGTAGTAGCAATACCTACTGTTGAACAGAAGCATATCTTTCTCCAGTTTTAGGAGAGCACTCACCATGTGGGAGACCTTGTTCTGCCCTTATCAAACACTCTGGGGGTCAGAAGTAGTTTGACCATACAGGAAGAGCCATCTTCTCTTCATATTCAGGAATGAATGGAGAGAGCTTCGATTTGATAAAGCAGCTGCAGCCAGGGAACACGGATGGCCACAACGCAGACGCAAAAAAAAAAAAAAAAAAAAGTGTATCTCTGCTTCCATACCTCTGTCTCCAGCAGCAGTGCACACCTTATGCTCTGGCTTTAAAATGTAGGTTTAACCAAGGGCCTGGGAAAAAGGAATAAGAACACCGGGTCAATAGAAATAAACAGAAACAACGGGGTCTGACCTGTAAGCTCTTCGAAATAGCTCTCCATGCAAGGGTGTGTTCACATTCTTCTCCTTGCTCTAGCAAGGACAGAGCCATTTGTGGCCATCTATTTCCTTTCCTCCTTAGCAAAAGGAGGATGAGAGGAAGCTACCAAAACAGCACTAGAGATCTACATGTATATACCTCAGGGCTCAGGCCCTGCTCTTTTCACAGCCATCTTCTTTCCTCTTTACTGCAGAGGACAGATTGCTAACGTTTGTAACTTAATGCTGAAAATAAATCAAATTTTCACAGGTTGATCAAGAAAACAGAATACTGCACTTCCCCCTCACACTACAACAGCAGCTCCTGCCTGTCCGCTTTCCCCAACAGTCTCCCCACACACACCCAGGGCATTTCAGCTTTCCAGGAGGGGAGAACATCCCGGGGCAGAAGCAGCACAGGCAGCAGCTGCCTCAAGTGCAGTGCAGAGGTTTCTCTCCCGTCCCTCCCCTCCCCTCCCCTCCCGCAGACTCGCCCAGGCCCCGGGGCAGAGCGGGGCCCTGCGGCAGCAGCGCCTGGCAGCAGCGGTTCCCCATGCACCAGCACCAGCAGCCAGGGACACGCAGGCCCCGCCCCCACAGCCGGAAGTGACACCTCTCACAACACGGACCCTCCCACCCCGTTTTTCCCCATTGGCTCCCGTGGGGCGTGGCCTCGTGGGGCGGGACACCAGGGAGGGGTGGAAGGGAGGCAGCAGTGTGTGTGCGCTGTGCAGGGGCCGGGAGGGGAGGGGCGGGCAGGGGAGCCGAGCGGAGGGGTTGTGAGGGGAGAGGAGGGGCATGGCAAAGAGGAGAGGGGCGTGGCCAGTCAGGGCAGAGCATGCGCAGTAGCCCAGAGGAGGGTGGTGAGGGGTGGGGCGGGGGCAGGGGCGGGGCTGCCCGGGCCCTGTGGGCGGGGAGGGGGCGAGAGGCGGCTCCTGCCACAAGGCAGCGTCTCCTGGCCCGGGGCCGCCCGGAGCCTTTAGCCGCAGCGTCGGGAGCTGCCGCGCCAGGGCCGAGGGCTGTGGGCTGGGCAGTGCGAGCAGCCGTGCGCACGGGGGCAGCCGGAGCCGCCGCAGCCCGGCTGTGTGGCAGCAGCGACTGGGGGAGGCCCGGCCCAGCCTGGGCTGCCTCCGGCCCCTGGCAGCCCCCGGCTCTTGTGCCCCTCCTGGGGACTGGGAAGTGTCCTGGGGTCGCGCGGGAGCTGTGAGCAGCCCTGCCCCATGCAGCCCCCTCTCCATGGGGGAATGAGCCTGCCCTGCTGGGGTTGGTCCTGCCCCCCAGAGCTTCCCCAGGCCGTGTTCAGCCTGTCTGTAGTTATCCCTGGACATCGCCTGGAGGGGGCTGGGTTGTGCTTTGTGTCTGCTGGGAGACCGATGCCGGCGAGGTGTGAATGAAGGATCCGCATGAAATGTGTCTCTGGGTAAAAGCTGAACTGGAGGACATGGTCATTTTTTGTCACCTTGAGTTTTACCTTCTGAAATCCCGGCAGAGGGGTATTCCCATGCAGGAATGCCTTGGTGAGGGGTGTTGCCACGGTGAGCAGCAGGGCTTTGTGATGGTGGTGGCATGGTGCCCGCAAGGCCACTGTGATGGGGCAGTCTGCATGGGGACTGTGTCCCTGCTGGGAGCAGAGCCCCTGGGGTCCTCACTCTGAGGAGAGCAGCTGGGTCAGGAGAGAGCTGCTCCCTTTGGTGCCAGAGAGGCAGGTCCCCAGGAGAGGATCCTGAAGAGAGAGAGGAAGCAGCAGGCAAACACCTGCTCCCAGTCCGCAATGGACTCCCAGGCACACCAAAGCGCAGGGGTGAGGCGAGCCATGGGGCTGGAGGGAGAGAGAGACAGCACAGATGGGAGCGTGACGGAGAGCACCGGGATGGTTTGGGCTGACCTGCTGGAAAGCAGCTCTGCAGAGAAGGACCTGGGAGTCCTGGTGGTCAATAAGTTGACCATGAGCCAGCAATGTGCCCTTGTGGACAAGAAGGCCAAAGGCACCCTGGGGTGCATTAGGGCATCCTGTAAATTAGAGAGATCACAGCGAGTGGTAATAACAGGTAACAGATCTGGGGGAGGTACAGGAGATTCAGGTACTGGTGATGAGGTCGGTGACTGTGAGACCACTTGTGTGAGGCCCTTGCCGCTAAGCCTAACAACTGACCTTAAGCACTACCTCTAATCCTAAACCCTACCCTAACCCTTCCCCCAAGGCCCCATTTTAGTCCACATCCGATACTCTGATCACAAAGCCCAAACCCAAACCCGTAATTCCTTACAGGTAATGCCCAACTCTTCCCCCAAGAGTCACTCTAGTCGCTAGCTCTTATGCCTAGCCTTAATATGTAAGCCCCAAATTCCAGCCTGAACCCAGCCCTCTAACCCCAAACTCTAAAACATACCTTAGCTGATTACCGGAAACTGTAAGCCAAACCCCAGCCCTCCCGAAGCCTCTCCCCACTCCCTAACCTCCAAGCCATTCCCTCCTCTGACCTCCTGCCAGAGCACAGCTCTGACACCTCTGTGGATGCCAGCACTGGAAGAGACATGCTTGCGACCCAAATTCTTCTAAATCCTGAAGAAACTCCAGCAGGACATGGAGAGCAGGGGGCATGGGTTGTGCAGGAGGGCAGACGAGGGGTCCCGAGAGGAGCAGACACTGACTGGAGGCCGGGGGCATAGAAGGCCCCCACGGCCCAGCCGGTTCCAGCTCCCGCGGTGACAGTGACCTGCCAGCGCTGAGCTGCAGGGAACAGCAGTGCAAGGAATGTCCCTGGCACCCAGCCCCGTGTGGACATCTGCCCATCTGCTGCTGGCCCTAGTGGCCACATGTCCACCTGCCTGCTCAGGGCACAGAGCCAGCTGCGCTTGGGGCTGGGGCGTCTCCTCACATCCCCCCAAAGGCCTCGTGGTGCCTCACTGCAGCTCAGGAGGCTGTGGGGGCCGGGCAGGGAGGAGGCAGCAGGGATCAGGCCCTGCCATGGGATCCTGCTGCCTCCTCCCCGCCCCACTCCCAGGTAATGTTGGAAGAGGGACCCTGCAGCGTTCGGTGAGTTCCCGGGTTACACAGAGCTCCCTGCCCAGGGCCTCCCCAGCAGCATCACTCAGCTCCCCATGGAGAATGCCATACATTTTTATTTATGTATTCATTATTACATACTTGTAATACAACTTAACAGTATATAGTAAAATTTACAGTATAGTTTACTCTATCAGACTACGGTACAATTTACACGGAACTGTATCTATTAGAAGTCTGCATGTAGTATAGTACAAGATTATGAGCCTATTGCCTTATGAGCCTTTTCCCTTAAAGCCCTTCTGCGCTGTATCTTGGCTCTCCCCTCCACTATACTCTTGATTTTCTTTTTCTCGCTAGTGACTGAAGTGGCGATTGTGGGCTGCCACGGGGGATGACTGCTGGCTATGCTCTGTCTTCCTGGTGGCTCTTGAAGGCTCGCAGTCCAACGCCGCCCGTCTCTGGAGGTTAAAGACAATGATGCATTAGAGATTACAACAGTTGTTTCTTGCTTTAATTCCTGGTTTCACCAAGAGAATGACCAAGGAGGCCTGCAGGCCCGTGATTTTGGTGGCAGCGAAAAGCTTGGGTCCCTGTAAATGTCTTTACCGGGAGGTTATTCTCCCACGACAGCATTTCCAACCAGGGCGCTCCTCAAAACAAGCCTCAGGGGAGTGCGTTTGTGCTGAACTGCAGCAGAAGCAGAAGTTGGTGCTGCACAGGAAGGGCTGGGGCTCAGCGTCTGCCCCGTCAGCTTTGCCAGGTGTTACAGCCTACAAGACAGTGCTGTCCTTTGCAGCAATCCCTGTTTTGGGGCACCATCCCAGCATTTTCCAGTATTTTAGATAGTAGATTGAGGCCCCTTTTCCCAGACTGCTAAAACTCTGATCAGCATTGCAGAAGTCCATTTGTAGCTGCCTTAATCAAATACCTTGTTTTCTCCTGGCTGTGAACATGCCTGTGGTCAGTGCTCTGTGCTAGGGGAGGGGACTGGTAAAGGTGGTGGCAGCTGGTGTGCTCTCCTCTCGCGTTACTAGTGCATGCCAGCCCGATGGACTGGGGGCACCCACGGCTGAGCTCTCTGCTGGCAGGAGCTGTCCCTTGAGCACTCCTCTCCCCCCACTGCTCCCTCCCGCGGAGACCCTTTCCCCAGCAGTGGTGGGCAGTGAGGGCACATGGTGGCGTCCCCCGAACTGCACGGCCCTTAGCATACCTCCTTGCTGTGGTGTGATGAAGGTCACCAGCGCAGGGATCTGGGCTCCTGATGTCAGCTTGGCCAGGTATTGCTGTGTCCTACAGTCACGTGTGCTGGGCTCAGCATTGGGGAAGGAGCCCACAGTGATCCCCCCACATCCCTCTGAGGCCCACTGCCACCACGCGGGTGGCAGCATGGCCTTGGCACCAGGGGCTGGTGGATCATGGCCCAAGCTGCCATGTCACTTGGCTCTTGGGAGATGGAGCAACCTAGGCCAGCGCAGGGCCTGTCTTGTAACCCCTAATCAGAGCTTTCATGGAGGTGAGTCCCTGCCCCGGCTGTGGGCACTGAGCAGGAGCCCCATGTCTGCCCCACTGCCAGCCCCAGTCTGTTCCTGACCTGTGAGCAATGTTGGCGGTTGGCTGGGCTCGGGGATATGGCAGGAGCACCTGGGAGGCTTTAACAGCCCTGTGCATGCGTGATGCCTGCAGTACACAGGCTCTCACCTTCTTGGCTTGGTCTGGCAGTGGCGTCTTACTTTTCTCCTTGTTACCCCTGCTTCAGAGCACCAGTCCATTGACTCAACAGGAGCCCCAAGGAGGGAGGTGGTGAAAACCTAGGAGGGCAAGACATGCCTTGGCTGTGGGGATCCCTGCCTCAGAGGTGAGCTGGCTGGCATGCCAGGCTGAACATGATACCAGCAGCACAGCCTCTAGGGCACCTTTCTCAGGAGCGTTATGGGGGAGCTGCATGACTGTGAAGGCAGCTTGCCCTTCAGTGAAAGGTGTGAATGCATCACACGCCTGCCCCAAGCCTTGTCCGAAGATGCAGTCAGAATGAGGCAAAGAAGAAAGGGGGAAAGGATGGGTCTGGTTGTCAGTGCAATGAGAGAAGGCAAGATGATCTCCATCTCTGCCCCAGAGCCATGCCTCCTCTGATACAGAGGTTCTGCTGCAGGAGCTCAACGTGACACTGTACTCCCACACGAGCCCATGATCTGCGCCCGCTCACAGTGCCGCTCCAAAGCCCTTCCTGACAAGGTCTCTGGCCTCAGCTGACTGCTTTCCTGATACCTGCGCACCGATGACGCTGCTCACCATGTCCTGCTCTGTCTGCTGTTCTGATGTGAACAGCCCTCTTCTGAGCCTGAAAAAGGGAAGGAGGCATTTGCAGGAAGGGGGATGAGGCCAGCCCTAGTCCTGGGGGCATGGCTGGCAAGTGGCAGCATCACCCCACTGCTGAGATGCCTCCCTCCCATCTGACCACAGTCCCTTTCCTGTGGGGGTAAGAGGAGCACAGAGGAGACGCATCCCATGACTCTGATGGCAGATCAGCAATAGCACCCATCTCTTCCTTTGGCTCAAGACCAGCTTGGAAGGTTTTCTCCCTGGAGCTTTCCAGGGGTGGAGAGCAGCCCGACAGCAGATCCTGAAAGATCTCCCTGTTCCCATCTAGGATCCCCTAGCAGTACAAAGGATCCTTCAAGGGAGACTCAAACAGACGCTGGCCTATCTCTGTCCGACCTGTCCCACTTCCTGGGCCAGCTGTCCAGGTGCTGTGGACACCGGAGAGCATTTTCTGCCTCAAAGTCATGGGCTTTACATTTTGGTCCAGACAGGAGGTTTGAGCCTGATGATGCTGGTGGCGTGGTGAGACCTGCTGTGCCTAACTTTCAGACTTTGCATTCAAGCACACAAGGAAAGAGAGCCTGGTCCCACTTCTTGGACCAGGAACAGGGCGGAGTGCCACACCAGGTTGGAGATGCTCTGGTATGGAGAAAAGTTGGACTCTAATCAATTCCAGGAATTCTGTCTGTGAAGGCCACTCTGCCTACGGGAATACCCGGTACCATGTCAGGCCTGTGCTACCCTATAAAAAGGCCTCACCGGCTCTGGTGTCTCCTCTGAAGCAGGCTGTATATGCCGCTTCTTTGCCGGAAGACTCCGAGGGGTCTCTATGTCCATGGTGCTAGACTTCCTGCACACTGCCTGCAAACGCAGCAAGGGCACATTGTCCCGGGGCCTCACCAGGGCAGTGAGGACAACGTGCTGCTGGGTCCCCAGCAGCACTGGGGCTACACAACAAGTGGGCCATCAGCCCACTTTTTTGCTACGAATGCTCAAAGGCCCCTGCCTCAAAGAGCTCACTGACCCCAGACACGATCCTCGACCACTACACAGCATCCTTCCATGCAAAATCAAACACGCACTGCCCCATCTCTCTCCATCTGCTACCACTGCCTGCGCCAGCTGACAGGGTGCTGTGCACACCGCAGAGCGTTTTATGCCTCAAACACACAGGCACAGCCTTCTAGACTTCGCTGCGCACACCAGGTCTGAGCCGCGGGAGGCTGGCGCTGTGCTGGGACCAGTCGGGCCCAGTTTGGGGGCCTCTTTTTTCACCTCCACGAGGAAAGGGAGTCTGCTCCCATTTCCTGGGCCAGCAGCACGACACACCTCACAGCACGCTGCGCTGCCCTGGCCCAAGGTCTCACCGGCTCTGGTGTCTCCTCTGTACGAGCCGCTCCATCTTGCTGCGTTGCGGGCAGCCTCCGTGGCGTCTCCTCGGCCGTGATGGTAGTTTCTCTGCGCACTGCCTGCAAACGCAGCAAGGGCACATTGTCCCGGGGCATCACCAGGGCAGTGAGGGCAACGTGCTGCTGGATCCCCAGCAGCACTGGGGCTACACAACAAGCCGCACAGAGGGCACGCATGTTCTGCACATGCAGGTCCTGCTCAGGCGCGATGTGCATCCCCTCCCAGCACCGCAACTGCTCCTGCCTTCCTCGGGGGCACGCAGCACAACAGGGCCCTACTGCCAGCTGCACCCAAACACGGGCACGCTCCAAAGGCTTGAGGACCCCCATCAGGCATGGGCTGCCCACACCACCCGCAAAGACAGCCCGGCCCCATGGGCACGCCTCACTCGCACAGTGCACGCACTAGTGCTGGCTCTTGCATGCTGTCTCATAGGCAGACGATGTGCAGAGCCTTCACTTTTCTCACTGCTTTGAATAGGCCCCTTTTTCAGCTCTGCTACAAAACCTCCACCAACAGACTCATCTGCAGAGCCCGGCCAAGCTACGCGTGCAGGTAGAGCAGCTCCAGAGTGAGGATGTCAGGGACTATGATAGGTGCTTACCTTTTTCCTGGATGCTCTGGGGACTGCGCTTGCCTTTGGAATCCTTGGCAGGGGCTGGAAAGGAAGGAATATTTCTCACAATGAGTCAGAAGGAGCCTTCTTTGGCCTTGTGCAGATTAGCAGGCAGCTCCCAGTGAAAATCCTGCCTATCCCAGCTCAAGGGACTAAAAACCTGGAGGAAAGAAGAACAAGTCAGTAGCCCAAGACCCTCAAATCCTTTGAGGTCAGTCCAACTACTAAGGGCTCCCACCCACCGTGCTCCACGGTGCCCCTGGCATTAGGGCTCCACAGCCTGCCTCCTCCACAGCATCCCTTACAAGGACAACAGACGCCTTGGCTGCAGGGCTACCCATGGCACACGGCAGCTGTCTGGCACGCCACGCTGAATACCAGGTCGCCACCACAGCCTCGCTGACACCTTTCTCAGGAGCATAATGGGGCAGCTGCATGGCCCAACTACAGCTCTGAAGGCAACTTGTCCTTCAGGGAAAGGTGCAAATGCACCACGAGCCTGCCCCGAGCCTGATGCAAAGGTGGGTTCCCAGTGAGGCAATCCAAAAAGGACAAAAGGATGGGTCTGGTTGTTGGGGCAATGAGAGAAGGCAAGATGATCTCCATCTCTGCCCCAGAGCCATGCCTCCCCTGAAACAGATGTTCTGCTGCAGGAGCTCAACATGACACTGTGCTCCCACACGAGCCCATGACCAGTGCCTGGTCCCACAACCCCTCCAAAGCCCTTCCCGACACGGTCTCTGGCCTCAGCTGACTGCTTTCCTGATACCTGCGCACCGATGATGCTGCTCACCATGTCCTGCTCTGCCTCATGACCCTGTGTGTCTCTTGTCATCCCCTTCTGAGCCTGAAAAAGGGAAGGAGGCATTTGCAGGAAGGGGGATGAAGCCAGCCCTAGTCCTGGGGGCACGACTGGCAAGTGGCAGCGTCACCCCACTGCCGAGATGCTGAGGAGCAGCTTTCCAGGGAAGGACCTGGGGTTCCTGGTCACAAGTTGGTCATGAGCCAGCAATGCATGTACATGGCAAAAGGGGCCAACAGTATCCTCGGCTGCATTAGGAAGAGCATTGCCAGCAGCTCAATGGTGGTGATCCTTCCCTTCTGCTCAGCACTGGTGAGGCCCCACCTGTGGAGTGCTTTTTCCAAATCTAGGCTCTCCTGTACAAGAAAGAAATGCACCTGCTGGATAGAGTCCAGGACAGGGCTATCAAGATGACTACAGGTCTTGCCCATCTCTCATCCGAGGAGAGCCTGAGAGAGCTAGGACGGCTTAGCCTGGAGGCAGATGGTAGTGCATGGATTGTTGTGAGCAAAGGAGTTGGCCAACATGGCAACAGAGACAAGAAGGTGCACCACTAGCAGGTGAGTTTTCCAAAGGATGAAAAGGAAGTACAAGGGGCCTCACATCTGGATGCCGAGCATTAGAAATGCTAGGACTGAGAAAGGTGCAGAACACACTCATGCACACCCAACCTAGCCACTTCTAAGCTAGGACGAGTCCTTGCTTCTTCACATCAGGAAATTGTTTTCCTGAAAGAAAGAAAACAACCCCACAATACCTCTAGAGCAAGTGAGCACCCCCACCACTTGGGCCTCAGCATCTCAGCTGAGCAACTGCTCTTCCCAGCCTCTCTGCCTCAGGAGAGATAGTGAAATCCTCTCACAGGGGCAGCCTGAGGAACAAGCACATGCACAAATTCAGCTGCATGAGGCAGACGAGGCAGCTGCTGCCTCCAGGCCCCTCTGCTGTAGTCCTTTGACCCCGCCCCTGCCAGCAACATCACAGCTGCCTCCATCCTGATATCCCCACTAGTGATTTGTTTTTCTTAATGAACACGGTATGAAAAGAACAGTCATGAAATTAAAAACTCTCTTCTTTCCCCTCCACATCCACAAACACTGAAAACAACTGAGCCAATCTAGTTGTTGCTAGCAACCCTTTGGCTTCTTCCTTTTTTTCTTGGAATGGTTGCTTTCACTGTGAGTTATGCTGTTTTCACAGAATGACAAAATAGACGATATTGGCAGGGACCTCTGGAGATCCCCCGCTCCAACCTCCCGATCAAGAAGGGGCACCTACAACAGCTTACCCAGGACTAGGTCAGGCAGGTTTAGAGTATCTCACAAAGTCGAAACTCCACAGCCTCTCAGGGAACCTCTTCCAGCATTTAACCACCCTCACAATACCTGAAGGTATTTTCCTACCTTCAGGTGGAAATTCATGATTTGCCATTTTGTGCCCATTGCCTCTCCTCCTCTCCCCGGCTACCACAGAGAAACACTCAGAGCCACGCTCTCATCTTCTTTACACCTTCCCACCAGATACTTAGACACCCTCAAAGGATGTCTAAAGACACTAGCGGTCTGTTTTACAACAGAAAAACAGTCCCAGCCCTCTCAGCATCTCCTCCTATGGGACCTTTCAGTCATCTTTGTGACACACAGCACCGTCTTTGACACCCAAAACAACAGCAGACATGACCCGGGGAAATGCCGAGGAGATGCAGGGATGCATTCTGGAGCTGGAGATCCAGAATAGACTGCTTTTCAGGGATCATTAGAAAGAGATGATCCACACAACCACAAGAGAAGATCTCATAACCACAAACAACAGCCATGGGCCTGGCACTCGCCCATCAGGCACCACTGCACAAGTGACCTCAGAACCGCAAACAGCAGCCTAGTGACCAGCGCTGGCTTTCAGGCACTGAGGCACAAGAGACCTCACAAGCACAGCCAGCAGCTGGGGGCCTGGCACCGGCCGACTGGGCACTGAGGCACGAGTGTCCTCACAACCACAAAAAACAGCCACGTGCCCAGCACTGGCCTATCAGACGCTGGGGCAGAAGTAAACTACAAACCATAAACACCACCTGTTTACCTGGCACTGACCTATCAGGCATGCAGGCAGAAGTGACCTCACAGCCATGAGCAGCAGCCATGGGCTTACTACAGTCCTATAAAATACCGCTGCACAAGGGACCTCACAGCAACTAACAGCAGCCTTTGAACCAGCACTGGCCTGTCAGGCACCGAGGCACGGGGGACCTCACAGCAACTATCTGCAGCCACGCGACCAGCACTGTCATGTCAGGCACTGGTGCAGAAGCCACCTCACACCCACAAATAGCGTCCGTAGGCCTGGCTCTGGCCCACCAGGGCCTCAGGCAGAAGTGACCTCACAAGCACAAACAACACCTGTAAGCCTGGCATTGCCCCATCAGGCTCCGAGGCACGGGGGACCTCACACGCACAGCCCGCAGCCATGGGCCTGCCACTGCCCTAGCAGGCAGTCAGGCTGAACTGACCTCACAGCCACCAAGACTAATAATGTGTCTTCTTGTCCTCTGGAATTTACCATGCAGAAGTCCTTCAAATAGGTATCAAACAACTTAATTGCTACTTATTCTTTGGTTTGGAGGAAGTAGTGACTCGCAGGCTTCATCAAAGCCACTGGGCATCTGCTGGCTTATCAGACAGCAAGGCAATAGGTACCTCACAAGCAGAAACAGCAGCTATGTGCCTACCACTGGCCGCTCCAATACTGAAACAGCCAGGCACATTTATGGAAGCCGTCGCACGCGTACATAGCCTCATCTCATTCACTTGCAGCTGCTTTCACAGAGGGCTCAAGATGCTGGCAAAGATGTTGACAGCTACAGGGACACACCCTGGCATACTGCCTCCATTCTCAGCGGCTTGAGGACTGCACTGGGAACGTACACAACTGGAGCAACCTAGAAAGAAAGACAGAATCGGAGTGTTACTGTCAGTTCTGCTGGCCTTAGATAGTCGCAACAGTTAGGTGCAAGTGTCTCCCCACCATGCTGAGCTGTATCTGTGAGAGAACAGCCAGCAAGGCCACTGAGACGTTCTACTCCTCTTTTTGGCAAGGTGAGACCAAGTCTTTATACCAGGTCCCCAAAAAAACAGCTAGGACACGACATGACATGTAGGACATCCTCTCTCAGACACTCTGAAATGCAGTTTCCACAACAAAAGAGACCGTTGGGAAGGACATCTCGCGAGGACACCAGCAACCTGATCACACTTTGACTAGCAGATCCCAAACACAGCTCCTGGGGAGGGGAGCAGCACCTGGGGGCTGCAGGGGCACAATCAACTCAGGGAAATGCTTGAAAATGCATCTCAGACCCACAACACGGGCAAAGCTTCCTGCACCCAAACCCCACCAAGCTGCCCAGGCCCAGCTGCTTGGCGCAGGCCGGCACACCTGGCTTGCAGGTCAGTTCCCCTTGGTGACAGGGCGCTGGGTCCCCTGGTCACAGCCCCAACAGCCCCTTCGGGAGCTCCTGCAGGGAAGCAGCCCCCTCGCCAGCACCGCTGCCCCTGCACCCACCGGCATCTGAACGCACCCGTAGCCCCCACCAGCCCCACTTGCACCAACGCTCACTCCCGCTGCCTTCTCGCCTGCTTCGCTCCCTCTGCTCTAGCACCTCTCTCTTCTCTTGGTCTTTTCCCACTCTGGACTCCGATTCGCTGAGACAACCGTCATTCCAATCCATCCCGGCCCTCCTCCTCAGGACAGCCAATAGGAGGGCCGCACTCAGGCAATGCCATGGCAACGCTGCGCCCTCCTGCCCTGGCAGCCAGCTCTGCCCCATCCCCCGCTGGATGGCAGCGCGGGGCATGGCAGGGCCTTGGGGCAGCCCGGCGCCGGGTGCCTGGGCAGTGCAGAGCCCCGGGCCCAGCCGCTCTGCCGCAGGGGCCCCGCGGTGCTCCTCGCTGCCCTGCGGCCTGGGGGTCGTGCTGGGCTTGGAGGGCAGCCCTGGGGCCTGTGCTGCTGCCAGCCCTGGTGCTGGCGCTGGGGCCCTGGGAATGGCCAGGGCGCTGGAGCCTGCAGGCGACGTGCTGCTGCCCCAGGGCAGGGCAGTGTCCTCTCAGCCCTCCTGCCCCAGCACCTTCCCCAGGGTAGCCCCAGGGCTTGGCAGCCCTCCCGCCTCACCTCGCCCCTGCGCTCCGGCATGCCTGGCAGTGCGTGTGCAGCCTGGCAGCAGTCGTTTGCTGCCGCTCCTCGTCCCTCTGCATGATCCTCTGCTGGGGACCTGCTGCTCTGGCCACAAGGGCAGCTGCTGCCTCCTCAGGGAGCAGCTCTCCTCAGAGGGAGGACCCTTGGGGCTCTGCTCCCAGCAGAGACACAGTCCCCATGCAGACCACCCACCACCAGGGCCTTGGAGGCACCATGCCACCACCATCACAAAGCCCTGCTGCTCACTGTGGCAACACCCCTCACCAAGCCCCGGGGATCGCTGGGGGCACCCCCAGCAAAACGCCTTGGCAGTCCCCATGGGCACACCCATCCCCATGGCCTTGCCTCCAAGCCTCTACTTTCAGCTTCGGAGCCTGCCTGGCAGCTGAGAGCTGGGCAGCATCAGCAAGGTTCCTCTCACCACCCCTGCACTCCATGCCCCTTACACAGGCTACCCTTCTTCAGGCACTCCAGAGCACACAGCCACTCCAAGGACACCCCTCGCTCTGCCTGCTAATCCTCAGCCCTCTCCAGTGGCTCGTGGTGCAGCTCACGCCACAGCTCCCTGCATTCCTGCTGCTCTCTTAAGGGCTTTGCCTTTCTTCACACCACCTGGCTCCTTTCCCCATCATCCCAGGCCATCGCTTCCTCATCACCCTCTCCTTTAAGTTGCTCCTGCTAGAAGTCTTTCCTCACCAGCTTGCCCAGCTGATTCACCATCAGCTCAGCACTTGGCAACAGTCTCCTGCCAAATACAGCCTGACACCCTCGCCCCGCGCTGGCCTTCAGCACCTCCTGCAGCTGCTGCAAGCCCAGCCCTGCCCTGCAAGCACCTGCTGCCCTCTCCTCTGAGCCTCCTCCTTCTCACAGGGCTCTTTTCCCACCAGAAGTCCCTCCTTCTCACCACAAAACTCCAAAGATTCTTAGGGGCTAAGAGCCGCACTGGATGCTGTGCACCAGGAAGTGCTGTAAGAGCCTTTGACACATCCCCCCTAGCTACATGTGTCAGCAGCCCCCAACCTACCACCATGACAAGAGCAAAGAAAGATGCGCCCCAGTGCTGCGCTTCAGGAGCTGGGCTAGCTTTCCCCCATGCTGTTCTAGTTAGATTCCTGGGGGCCAAACATCTGGTTTGGCAAGTCAGCACAAACACACACACAGACACACACACACACACTCTTCAGTAGCAAGCAGTTTATTAGGAGATACTTACAAACAGACCGACCTGATGGTAATCTCGAGAAGGACCACTCCAATGCTTGTCCCAATCGTCTGCATGATGATGGTCAGCAGGGACAATCTTCTCGGGAGTCCTCGAGGAGGCAACATGGTCCTCTGTTGTGTAGCAGCCTCTCTCTCCTCGGAAAAATTCCAGTATTTATGATTATTTGCGGTAGGCAGGAGTCCTGGCACATGGGGCCATCAAATGCAGGGAGTCTAGCCCAACTCCGCCCCAGTCGCATAACTGGGCTATCATACTGCGCACACGTGCAGACTTATTTCAGGGGCCACACTTGACTTTGGGAGTCGCTACTTCATTACTCTTCAACTTCTGACCTTCAGGTTGACTGCTTCTCATGGTGATTCTGTGGCTGGAAGCCATAGAATCCATATGTAACCAACCGCTGTTCTTTCTCGCAGATTTCCAAGACCTTGTTAGTTACTTATTTGTATGCCACTTAACACAGCGGTATTGTTCTAGGCACTAAAATGTTACAACATGGACCATTCCCATCTAGTATCACATAGTACGGATACAAGCACCTACAAATTGACAGCAGGATGTCACTTCCATTTCTAGGGCCAACGCTGAGAGATCAGCCCAGGCAGCAGCTGCACTGGAAAGGCTGTCTGACACTGACAGAGCAACTCAGAAGTAACTCAGAGGCCCTCCTGCCCCAGACCCTTCCCTAGGGTAGCCCCAGGGCTTGGCAGCCCTCCTGCTGCACCTGGCAGGGCTGGGCCATGGCCAAGCAGGGGCTGCTCTGTGTGGGGCTGGGCTGTGCCCCGAGGTGTTGCTGCAGAGGGCTGAGGAGCCCCATGGGGGCACAGGGCAGCAAGGGGGAGACCAGCTCTGGGCCTGTTGGTGCCAGGGAGTGGAGGTGTGGGGTCGTGATGGCGCTGGGGGAGATGGCTCTTTTCGGCTTACTGCAGCACTGCACCTGATAGCTCAGAGAAATATCCTTGGGTCAGTCAGGACTTGAGCAGTGGGGACCGTGCCTCCACCTGTTTCCAAGGTGCTCTCCCAAATAGGCTTTCTTTTGCATGCAGATGTTTTGAATCCAATCTGCACAAGGACACGGGCTATGACCATCTCGAGATGGCTTCTCTGAGCCCAAAACATGTTGTGCCTGCTTTAAAGCATGAAAGGAACAGAGGTCCTCTCAAGCAGGCAGAGGACCTGGGGTCATTACAAGGTGGTTTCCTTACTGTATATGGACATTTCCAGCAGGCTCTTGAGAGCCCCATGAGAGCAGCAGGATACCCCAGCCTCTGGGATGCAGGACCTCATTCTTCTCAGAGCCAGATCGCAAAGGGTGACACGATTCGCAGGAAACCTGCCATGGATTCCCAGGCCCCCAACACACCCCAAAAGGCAATGGAGCTGGCCCCACAGAAGCCTCGGGGCTCAGGGCATCTCCCGCCCCATGACCCAGGAGTCCTGGCTGTCCACTAAGACAGATGGGACCCTCAGAGATGACTCTCATGGCAGCCCCCAGACCTGTCCAGCCACCCCCACAGCCCTGGGTTCACAGCAGTTTTTGCAGTTACCAATCTTTGTGCAACATCTCAGAAAGAAGTACCCGAAGCGCTTACCCTCAGTGGAGAGCTGCGGGAGCCTTGGGAACAACGGGCTGTGGTCTCGGCTGATGGCATCCATCCAGCAGTCCTCCATCTCGCTTGTCCCTTTGCCCTCGGCTCACCTCTGCAGCCCAGGAGGAGGGATGTTCCTCCCTTCAACCAACACTCCTTTTCATCGTGCTCCTGTTCCTCTGCATGTCAGCGACGGGTCCCAGCACAGCCCCATTAACTCCTGTCTCCAGTCTTGCCATGGAGCCACTACAAGGGCAGTGGCAGGGAGGGTGTGAGCAGTGCCCAGCAGTGCCTAGGTCTCACAGGGAAGTGAGGGCCCCCACCCAGGACACCATGGAGACCTGCCTGTGATGCAGCACATCCCGCTGTGACCTCTGCTTGTGTCATCTGGGGGCACAGCAGGTCAGTGCCATGGAGATGGCACCGCCACGGAGAGAGATCAGAGAGATTTCCTCTCCCCTCCTGGAAAGCAGGCATCTCCCTTCCCCCAGTTATTTTCCCAAACTTTCTGATAAATCCTTCAAGAATGTCTCCAGGTGGTGCCAAAGTCAGGGAAACATCTGAAGAGGGGACCTGGAGAGGTCACTGCTGTGCTCCTGCACTCCTTGGCTGCTGCACTAGGCAACAGGATTCTGTGCAGGAATCTGGGGTTTGGGGGTTGGATTGGGGTTTGGCATTTTTACAGGATCAAAGTCCGGTGGGATGAAAAAGCACAAAGGGTGGCCACAGGCTGAGATGCTTTGGTGAGCCTCAAAACTGGCTGCTGCTGTGGATCACTCTTTCATTCGAAGTGGGGTGTAGGAGAATAAGGGACAGGACGTAACCTTCCCCCTTTAGTTACCAAAGCAGGCTCTTTGATTTGAAGTCTTCAGCAAGGTTTCTCAGTCTGTGGTGCTTAAGATAGAGATGATATGCCAGAAAAGAGCAAACACACATCATCCAGAGGGCTTTGCTTGGAGACTCGTCCCTGCAAGACTCCAAAGCCATGGGCCAGGCCACGTAGCCAATCTGGGGAAGTTTTCCCATTTCCCATGAACTTAGTCCACCTTTCCTTCTGTGTGAGCCTGAGGAAAGCCAGGTCTCCTCTCTGGGCTTCAGATGATCCTTGGGCTTTTCAGTGTCACCTTGGGGCTCTGCTTCTCCCCTGGGTACGCTCCTCAGCCCCCTGCCCTTCCCCACACCAGCACCCTGGCTCCTCCAGGGATCTCTGCAGCCCAGGCACCCTGGATCCACACTGGCACCCTTGCTCTCCTACAATCTGTACAGCTCTGGCACCCTGGATCTCCCACATTGGAGGATTCAAGGCTTCTCAGGACATCCCTCATACTGCAGTGCTGCTGTCTGGGCCCTGGTGCAGAGCCTACAAGGCAGTACAATGCCTCAGGGCCTGCATTCAGAAGTTTGTAAGGGCACCTCCCAGCTCTGCAGCTGCTAAAGCTTGCGAGCATCCCTACAGCCAACCTTCCTGCTCTTCCTAGTCTCTGCAGAGCGCTAGGGCAAGTCCTGCAGAAGGGAGACTCCACCCCCCTTAAATACTGTCTGAGATGTGCCTTTCCAAGTCCCTACAGGAGTGAATTTGCTTAGTCAGCCTCTAGTCATCTGTGACGCAGGGAGCCCAACTCTACCTGCTGGCATCTCTGCCCTTTCTCTCCCTTGTCTCCTGTGTGCCTAGCCAGTCTTCTCCATGCACCAGAGGCATGGGAAGTGTTGCCTGAGAGAACTCACCTGAAGCTATGACACGTTCTGGAGCTGAGGGCCTGATGGAGGCAAGTCTGGGATGTGGCTGTTCCCCCGTCTCCTCTCCTGCTCCCAGCCTGAGTGTTAAGAAAGTCCTCTGGAGAGAGCGGTTGGTTTGGTATGGCTGGGATGGGTTTCCCATCGCTGGGTCTGGCCTGTGTTGCTCTGAGTGCCCAGAAAATTTCTCTTCTCTGGGGGCTTGCATCAATGTTTTCCAGACTATTGTACAGAAAGATAGCTTGCTCCAAGAGCCCCAAAATCCCCCCCCCCCCCCGCACACACACACACACACCCCCACAGGACGGCACAATCTTGTGGAGATTTGTTTTGCTTCTCTGTCATGACAGACGTCTTTTGAGCTACCATCCAGATTACAGCAGGGAAAAAAAATGTTTGTTTAAAAAAATCTTGTCCCTGGCAGTAAATACAAACTGACTCCTTACCCCTGCACCTCCGCCATTCAGTAGAGCAGCAGCTCATGCCTCTCTGCTTTCCCCATCAGTTTCACCACCCACCCAGAGAGTTTCAGCTTTCCATTAGGAGGGAACATCAAGCAGTAGAAGTGCAAAGAAAGCAGCTTCTCTCTTCTTTTCACTCTTCACCTGCTGCCTTAGGTTTCACTAGTGATGGAGCTCTCACAGCTCAGGGCTTCTCTGCACCTCTCAGGCTGCCGTGCTGTGACAAGAATTTCTGCTCTAAAGCAGGGTTCAGGAAACGTGGAGTTTGCTGCGAGTTCTTATGCAGGCACAAAGCTGAGTGTATCAGCTAGTTACAGAGTAATCACCTACAAGTAGAATCATGAAGAAAGGAATAGTTTCCCAGCAGATACAGAAGTATTCCCAATGGCACTTGAGGGATAGCATATGACGTACTGTGAGTAATTCTGGTTTTCTTTGAAAAAAGGAACTGAGATTGCAACAAAAAAAAGCAACAAAGGCAAGCTATGAAAATGCTCCAGAAGTGAAGTGCCAATCACACGGAAGTACACTAGGAGAATTCAGTTTGACATAGCCAAACTAAGACAGAGGAAACAGGATTGTTCCGTACAGGAGAAGTTGCTCTATGGAGAGAAAATCAGTTACCCTCACAAGCAATGCTGCCACAAGGAGCAATACCCATAAAAGTTGCCATCAGAAAATGCCACTTGGATTTGAAAAGACTTCAAATTCCTGAAAAGGAAATTCTGCATGTGGCTCTCAGTCAAGGAAATATCTCAAAAGGGAACTTAAGTCTATCTATAAAATCTATTCTCCGATAGATTTGCCTGGAGCAGGTGACTGAACTCCAGGACCCAGGAGCTTCTTTGGGAGGGGATGAGATGTCAAGGAAAAACTGGTAAATAGGGACCCAAACCTGAGTCACAGGGACAAGCACAGGAAGCTAAGCAGTGCCCTTTTAGCCTCTAGGCTAACCCCACTGCCCAAGCACACAGCATTCTTCTATGCGTGAGGATTAAGACGACTTAGTAACTGAGGAGCAAACCACAACAAACTAAAAGCTGCTTGTGCCTATGCGATGGAAGGCATCAGGCAGTCTTCTTGCCTCTTTCATCCCCAGCCATCATTTGGATAAGTTTTAGAGTGAAAAAAAAAGGAGCATGAAGTGTATATGCCAACTTCTCACTGTTCCTTCAGTTTTTTTGAGGAAGAAGATAGGTCCTCCTTGATTAGAGGATACCTCTAGTATGGCAATACTTATCAATTTGTAAGTTATAATGAGACAGGGATAATAAAAGTTCTCTCAGACTGTGACACTCTGAGAGAGTGTGAGAGACTTTGTCACTCTGAGAAATTGAGACATGTACATAAAAACATAAAAATGAGGAAAAAAAAGAAGGAAATGGTCCCTTTGGAGAGATCATTAAGAACAAGCATTTGAGAACTTGCAATTACATGCTGCACTTAGATTCCATTTTCCCTCCTGCTGAGTGCAGTGAAAAAAAAGCAAAGGATTTGAAAAGAAAATTCACATACACAGTCAAGAGGTATGAGAACATGACTACACGGCAGCAGACATTACCTCATCCTTGAACTAGCAAAGTTTCCTTAGTCTACGGATATCGTCAGGGGTGGCAGTGAGGTCAAAAGCACTACTCCTGATCTCCTCTGGCTTGCCTTCCTCCGATGCAGCAGTGAGCTCTCTCACAGTGGCCTGAAAAAACACAGTGAAAGCGCAAAGGGCTCACTGAGCACACGAACCTGGATGGAGCAGTCGCCTGAAAAAAGGCCCACCAAAAAGCCGGTCAAGTTAGACCTTGGAAACTGTCACAGTGTTTCAGAGCAGAGGATCACAGGCTTCCTCAGCTTGCTGCTCAGGTAGCAACAGCAGCCATGTTCTTTGTTTCACACTCCTCACTTGGAAGGGCACAGTTGTTTCAGGCTGTTCTCACTTCAGCAGTAACAGGGGAAAGAGAGGAAGCTGACAGAAAACAGGAGGATTAGCACAGGAGGACTAGCACTAGCACAGAAAACAGGAGGGCTGCACAAGAAAGCAGCTCAGGAATGAGCACGAGAACAGCAAACGCCTCTTGTGCTACATGACGCTGCAGCCCTCCCAACACTGACGTTTCAGACAACCACAGCAGGCATTCCCCACACCAAGGCACCAAAGACAGGAGCCTGGAAGAACTGGAGGCGGGTGAGCTTCAAAGGGAGCTGAGCTGACAACCAAAGGGGAACAGACAACAACACTGGAGTCAGGCAATAAGAACACCACGGTGTGCATTAGACTGGTTGCAACACAGCTGTTGGCATCCAAGTGTGCTTAAGGAAGGCAAACAACCCCTGGGCCTGTTAGGATAAAATACTTGGATCTGCAATAGGGCTGGGTTCACAAAAAACAACAACAAAAAAAAAATAAGGAAAGAAAAAAAAATCCCTTTTTCCTCAGGCTGTAGCATGACTCTGCAGGCCCTTGTTTTGCTAGCCCTCCGAAAGCCAAGTGCTAGCAAACAAGGACAGACCGTCTGACTAGCAGACAGTGCAAAGATTCTTCCTCATGCATAAAACAGCAAGAAGGATACTTTAGCACACAAAAGCAACCAACCAGCACATTCCTCCCTTTCCAAACTCCCAAGGTCCTTCTTCGGGATGCCTGCTTTCAAACTATCCCACTGTGTACTACTGTTTCTGTGCTCAGAATGGCACAGAAACAAAATAAGTGACAGCAGGCAACCTCTGGGAAAGTGTCATTTGCAGAAAAACGCTCTCCTCTCCCCTGGGGAAAAAATAAGGCAGCAGAGCATTCTTTACAACATACAAAGAGTGCAATGGCTGAATATACTCAACCATCATTCCCTAAAAATGAAATGATAAGGAACACTAGCTTACCTCTGCACTGGCTTGCTTCACTGGTTTGCCCTGGTCACAAGCATTTTCTGCTGGTCTGTAATGCCTGAGAGAAGCAGAGAAAGACAGAAATGAGCTGTTTCAATACCATCACCTCCAGTGCTGATGAACCCACCTCAGGGTTAGGAGGTGCCCTTTTTGCAGTGCTCAGTCTGGCTACAAGCTCCATTGCACAAATGGACAAGGGAAAACATCACATCAGCTTCCAGCACTATTCTTTCTGAGCAGCAAGAGAAGAAAAGAGAAAAGAGAAAGAAGAGCTCACATGCTTTCCCACTTTCTTCTCTCAACGCATGGCAGGAGCCTTTCTCTTTCGCTGTGTCACTTTCACTCATTGGAAAAGGGGGAAGCACCAGCACCTCCTCTGTAAAGCCCTTGGTGATCTACTGGGGAGGAAGACTGCAAGATGCATGTTATCCTGCCAGGGAAAACAGGAACATTTCCAAGCATACTTGCCTCCAAGCACAGTTAGCTCACTCCAAGTAAAGACCAGCATACCGAGTTACAAATGGACATCTGCAAAATGCTCACTTGCATTTTAGAGGCCAGTCAGCAGAGTGACTATCTCCACCTGGAAAGAAGTATCATTAAACCCACACAGACACTGAACACCAAGCAAATACACAGACATTCCCTGTATACACCCCACTGCCCCCAAAAGGAGTACTTTCACTGTCACCAGAGATGGCACTGTTCACTCTCGCTCAGCCTTTGCGCCTAACACCTGGCTCCTGCTGAGGCCTGAAGTAGGCTGCAGGCAGCACCATTAGGCTACAGCGAGAGCAAACACATACCACCACACCCTCACGGACAAAAACATGACCTGGATGAGGGGATGGAGTGCCTCATCAGCAAGTTTGCTGATGATACCAAGCTGGGAAGACTGGCTGACACACCTGAGGGCTGTGCTGCCATTCAGAGAGACCTGGACAGGCTGGAGAGTTGGACAGAGAGGAACCTCCTGAGGTTCAACAAGGGCAAGTGCAGAGTCCTGCACCTAGGGAGAAATAACCCTAGGCACCAGTACAAGCTGGGGGCTGACCTGCTGGAGAGCAGCTCTGCAGAGAAGGAGCTGGGAGTGCTGGTGGACAACATTTTGACCATGAGCCAGCAATGTGCCCTTGTGGCCAAGAAGGCCAATGGTATCCTAGGCTGCATTAGGAAGAGTGTAGCCAGTAGGTCGAGAGAGGTGATCCTGCCCCTCCACTCAGTCCTGGTGAGGCCTCATCTCGAATACTGTGTCCAGTTCTGGGCTCCCCTGTACAAGAGAGACATGGAGCTACTGGAGAGAGTCCAGTGTAGAGCTATAAAGATGATCAGAGGGCTGGAGCACCTGCCCTATGAGGAAAGGCCTTGAGAGCTGGGCCTCTTCAGCCTGGGGAAGAGAAGACTGAGGGGGGATCTTATCAATGTGTATAAGTACCTGAAGGGAGGGTGTCAAGGGGAAAGGGACAAACTCTTTTCAGTTGCGCCATGCTACAGGACAAGAGGCAATGGGCAGAAATTGAACCACAGGAAGTTCCGTCTGACCGTGAGGGGGAATTTCTTCACTGTGAGAGTGACGGAGCACTGGAACAGGTTGCCCAGAGAGGTCGTGGAGTCTCCTTCTCTGGAGATACTCAAAGCCCACCTGGATGCAACCCTGTCTAACATGCTCTAGGTGACCCTGCTGAGCGGGGAGGTTGGACTAGATGATCTCCAGAGGTCCCTTCCAACCTTACCGATTCCATGATACTATGAAAAAGAATGAGGTCTGCTATCCTTGCAGGCTTTTCAGTAACTCTTTGTTTATACCTGCCAAGTCTGGAACTCTTTGGAATTAAGTCAATCCTTCCCCAGTAACCAAAAGGACCAATAGGGATGGTACGGACCAAACTTCCCAGCTCGAAGGTACTGGAAGGAAAATGCTCTCCATGAAAGGGTGTGTTCAAGTCCTTCTCTTTGGTCTAGCTAGGACAGTGCCCGTTTGCGGCCATCCTGTTGCTTTCTTCCTTAGCAACTGCAGGAAGAGAGGAAGCTTTCAACAAAGCTCTAGAGTTCTACATGTAATTACCCCAGGGCTCAGGCCTGCTCTTTTCACAGCCCTCTTTTCTCCCCACTCCTGGACATGACAGCTTGCAACTGTTCCTAATTGAAAGCTGAAGAAAGAAGTCACATTTTCACAGATTGATCGAGAAAACTGAATACTGCACTGCCCCCGCACACTACAACAGCAACTCCTGCCTGTCCACTTTCCCCAACAGTTTCCCCCCACACACCCAGGGTGCTTCAGCTTTCCACGAGGGGAGAACATCCCGGGGCAGAAGCAGCACAGGCAGAGGCAGCAGCTGCTCTGTTCCTCTCCCTGCTGCCCTGCTGCCTGTGGGGTCACTAGTGTTGCAGCTCTCACAGCTCAGGACTTCTCGGCACCTACCAGGCCGCAGCGCAGGCTGGAAACCCCCGCTGTGTCCCTGGGATGCTCATGGGCAGCAGCTGCCCCCAGCGCAGTGCAGAGGTTTCTCTCCCATCCCTCCCCTCCCCTCCCCTCCCACAGACTCCTCCAGGCCCCGGGGCAGAGCGGGGCCCTGCGGCAGCAGCGCCCTGCAGCAGCGTTTCCCCACGCACCAGCACCAGCAGCCAGGGACACACAGACCCCGCCCACACAGCCGGAAATGACGCCCACTGCACCACAGACCCTCCCTCCCCTCCCACCCCATTGGATCCCATGGGGCGTGGCCTCGTGGGGCTGGACACCAGGGAAGGGCAGGAGGGAGGCAGCAGTGTGCGTGCGCTGTGCAGGGGCTGGGTGGGAAGGGGCAGGCAGGGGAGCCAAAGGGAAGGGGCCCTGAGGGGAGGGGAGGGGCGCGGAAAAGAGGGGAGGGGTGTGGCCAGTCAGGGAGGAGCATGCGCAGTGGCCTAGAGGAAGGTGGTGAGGGGCGGGGTGGGGGCGGGGCTGCCCAGGCCCTGCAGGCGGGGAGGGGGCGAGAGGCGGCTGCTGCCGTGGGGCAACATCTCCCGGCTCGGGGCCACCCGGAGCCTTTAGCCGCAGCGCCGGGAGCTGCCGCGCCAGGGCCGAGGGCCGTGGGCTGGGCAGAGCTAGTGGCCGTGCGCGCGGGGGCAGCCGGAGCCGCCGCGGCCCGGCTGTGTGGCAGCAGCAGCTGGGGAAGGCCTGGCCTGGCCTGGGCCGCCTCGATCCCCCAGCAGCCACCGGCTCTTGCACCCTTTCTCCTAACAGCCCCATTGCTCAGTGCTGGCTGTGGTGACCATTTCTAAGCACGATCCCTGCTGTGAGGCGAGGCCGTGGCTGCAGCGGTGCTTGTGGGGTCTCTGGGCAGGAGGCAGGACGCAGCCAGCGCTCTGGTGCACCTGCTGACAGCCCCGCTTTCCCCGGGGCAGGTCCCCAGCTCCTCTCTGAGCCCAGCCTGGCTGTGGGCACCGCGAGGAGCAGGATGTGCGGAGGCTCCTGAGGGCCATGGCCAGAGACAGGCTCTCGGGTATCACGGAGAAGTGGCTTTGGGAGAGCTCTGCCCTTCTGGAGGGCGCTCACAGCCCCTCAGGACACCTCCCCAGAGGCAGTTGAGGGTCTGAAGGTGACATTTCCTCAGAAGAGCAATGACCCACAGGCCCCATCACAGCCTTGTGTGCTCAGCTCTTCCCCACAGACACCTCCGGCAGGAAGACAGTGTTGAGGGGTATCTGCGTGTTGGCAGGTGCTTGGGGTAGTGGGGACAGATCCTGCTGGGGCCAGCAAAGGTGCTGCTGGTGCTGTGCATGTCGGGGAAAGAACTTCGTGAGCTTCCCTCAGAGACCTGCTGGTCTCTCCATCAGCTTTGGAGTCTCGGGCTCTTGTCCAGGCTTGGCAGCTCCTCTCCCTTCCCCCCACACCAGCAGCTGGGACTTGAAAGCAGGGACTTGGGGAAGCTCCTTGACTTTGGTGTCATCCCTGCCTCGAGCTACCTGCTGAGAAGCCCCTGGGAAGTATTCCTGGGGGGGGTGGGGTGGGGGGGAGAGCAGAAGCTGTGAGCTGCCCTACCCCATGCAGCCCCTTCTCCATGGGGGAATGACCCTGCCCTGCGAGGGCTACTCCTTCACCCTAGAGCTTCCCCAGCCCGTGTTCAGCCTATTTGTAGTTATCCCTGTGTTGTCCCCAAACTATGTTCTGTTACCGAGTGTGCAAGCACCCAATAGACACACAGGGTCCAGAAAATTGTTTATTTCATTTCCGCGCAGAGATGGGTGCCAGGTGGTAGATCCACGAAGCTGGCACACCTTCTCTGCTTCCGACTCTTCTTCCCTTTTCCTTGAATCTTGTTTACTATTTGCAGGTTTTTTTTCACAGCATCGCTCAAGCAAGCGTGGCAGCGTTTCTTTGGCAGGAGACTTGCCAAGTGCTGAGCTGATGGTGAAGCAGCTGGGCAAGCTGGTGAGGGGAGCAACCTGGAGCAGACACTGACTGCAAGAAGAGTGAGGAAGCGATGGCCTGGGATGGCAAGGAAAGGTGCTGGGTGGTGTGGGAATTGACAAGCCCATCACAACAGCAGCAGGTATGCAGGGAGCTCTGCTGTGGGCTGCACAAGGAGCCAGTGGAGAGTGTAGAGCTGAGGACTAGCAGTGAGGATTAGAGTGAGGGGTGGCCTTGGAGTGGCTGTGTGCTCTGGAGTGCCTGAAGAAGGGCAGCCTGTGCAAGGGGCATGGAGTGCGGGGGTGGAGAGAGGCAACTTGGTGCTGCTGCCCAGCTCTCAACTCCCACCCAGGCTCCAAAGCAGAAAGCAGAGGCTTGGAGGCAAGGCCATGGGGATGAGTGTGCCCATGGGGACTGCCAAGGCTTTGTGCTGGGGGTGCCCCCAGCGATCCCCGGGGCTTGGTGAGGGGTGTTGCCACGGTGAGCAGCAGGGCTCTGTGATGGTGGTGGCATGGTGCCTCCAAGGCCCTGCTGATGGGGCTGTCTCCATGGGGACTGTGTCCCTGCTGGGAGCAGAGCCCCAAGGGTCCTCACTCTGAGGAGAGCCACTCCCTGAGTTGGCAGCAGCTGCCCTTGTGGCCAGAGCAGCAGGTCCCCAGCAGAGGATCCTGCAGAGGGACGAGGAGCGGCAGCAAACGACTGCTGCCATGCTGCGCATGGACTGCCAGGCACGCCAGAGCACAAGGGCAAGGTGAGCCATGGGGCTGGAGGCAGGGGCAGGCAGCAGGCATGGGAGCTGCCCGGAGAGCAGGCAGCTGGTTTGGCAAAGGAGCTGGGGTGAAAGAGGCAGGCAGGTGATGCTGTGGCCAGGTGGGAATTTTTGCCACCCGTACGGGCTTTCCCTGAGTCAAAGCACAGCACGTGCATGCTCCAAGGCCCCCACGGAGTCTGTGAGCTCTGCGTTGAGGGGCAGAGAGCAGCTCTGGGCCCAGATCAGCCAGGCCGCGTGCACCCAGAGCTTCCCTTGCCCACGGGCCTCAGGTTTCCTGCTCTTCACCAGCCACTCGGACCAAGGCAACCGCCGCCACCCTGTGAGTCCTTCTGCCTAAAGGTGGCCAGCAGCAGCTGCACGCAGCAGTGCAGCACAGCCGGAGCCCAGCTTCTTCCCACCAAAGGCACAGGCTGCCTCGGCTGCCCAACGCACAGGGCTCACAGGCTTCTGCACATGTCCTCGCAAAGGTGCAGAGATGACCATGATGGTGGCCTTGAAAGCCTCTGCCTGACTCCCTGGAGCTGCCGAGGAGCAAGTGGGAAGTGCTGGCAAGGAGCAGGAGGTCTCTGCCTGCGGGCAGGCTGACTGCATGCTCTGCCTGGCAGCCTGCAAGGACATGCCTGGGGGTGCCCAAGGCAGCTGCCATTTCCTGTCTCTTGTCTAACACTGACCAATCCTCTGCCCAGACAGCCTGGCTAGCAGGAGAAGCAGAGCACCCTCAAGACCCCTGCCTTGCTCTTCCCTGCTCCTGCCAGGGCTCAGCTCCAGCCAAGGCTGCCTCCTGCAAGGCTTGGCCCTCTCCCAAGTGCTTCTTACAGCCCTGTGTCCCTGGCATCATGTACAGCCAGAGGCACCAAATTCCACAAGCATTTAGAACTGCTTAGCTTTGCAGGTCATTTCCATTTGGCAGATTTTGGAAGGACATGACTTCTTTGGGGTGTCTGACATGGCATTTTCATACACCACCTGCTTTGTCATCCCACTGGTGTTTGTGCTGGCATCTTGTTCTTTCATTTATTTCCCTCACATACACACCCCACTTAGGCTTTCTCAATCTTAGCATGCTGCTGGAGCAAAGGAAAGGAACTGGGGTGTGTGGTGGCGGTAGGAGGGGAATACAGAGGTTGTTGAAAAACATCCCTCCTCCTCAGCTACAGAGGTGAGCCAAGGACAAGCAGCAAGTGAGAGGGAGGACTGCTGGACCAATACCATCAGCCCAGGCAACAGTTCCTTGTTCCCAACACTCTTGCAGCTCCCTGGGAGCCTTCTGGGGCTCCTGTTTGAGGAGGCACACAGAAACTCTGAACTGAAAAAAACTGCTATGTATCCCGGCCAAAATCCTGCCTGAGAAACTTGTCTGTCTCGGAGACCATGTGGCAGCCAAGACTCCTGGGTGCTGGGGCTGGGGCTGCCCTGATGCCCAAGGCCCCTCTGGAGATGAAGGAATTTATCAGAAATGTTTGGGAAATAACTTGGGGAAGGGAGGGGATTGCTTTCCAGGATGTGAGAGTAAATCTCTCTGCTCCCTGGCTGGGCCATCTCCACGGCAATGGCATAGTGAGCCCCCACATGACACGAGCTGAGGTCACAGCAGGATGTGCTGCATCACAGGGAGGTCTCCGTGGTGCCATGGGTGGGGGCCCTCACTTCCCTGCGAGGCCCAGGCGCTGCTGGGCACTGCTCACGCAGTCCCCACCACTGTCCTTCGTACTGGCTCTGTGGCAATGATGGGGGACAGGAGGCAACAGGGCTGCACTAGGAGCCCTTGTCGATATGTGCAGGAGCAGCAGCATGTTGGAAAGGAGTATTGGGTGATGAGATGGGAAGAGCGTCCCTCACCCTGGGCTTGAGAGGTGAGCTGAGGACAAAGGGACAAGTGAGATGGAGTACTGCTGCAGGGACACCATCAGCCACGAATGCACTTCCTTGTTTCCAGTGCTTCTGTAGCTCTCCAGTGAGGATTGACACCATTTGTATCCTTTTATGATCGTAACTCGGCAGAGCAGATCTGGGGCTCAGAGATGCCATCTTGAGATGGCCACAGCCTCTGTCCTCCTGCAAAACGGGCTCCAACCTCTGGACCCAAAAGACAGCCTGTTTGGGAGAGCACTTTCTGCACAGGTGGAGGCACCACTGTCACCCTGTAAGACCTGGCTACCCCAAGGACTTTTCTCTGGGGGGTGCACTGCTGGGGTGACCCCAACATGACCATCTCCCCCGATGCCTGTCGTGACCCCACACCTCCACTCCCTGGCAGCAAAAGGCCCAGAGCTGGTCTCCCCCTCACTGCCCTGTGCCCCCATGGGCACCTGCCAGGCACAGCGGGAGGGCTGCCAAGCCCTGGGGCTACCCTGGGGAAGGGGCTTGGGCAGGAAGGCTGAGAGGACACTGCCCTGCCCTGGGGGCAGCAGCACATTGCCTGCAGGCTCCGGCACCACAGCCATTCCCAGGGCTCCATCACCAGCACAGGCCCCAGGGCTGCCCTCCAAGCCCAGCACGGCCCCCAGGCCGCAGGGCAGCGAGGAGCCCAGCGGGGCCCCTGCGGCAGAGCGTCTGCAATCGGGGTCCCACACTTCCTGGGCACCCGGCGACGGGCTGCCCCGAGGCCCCGCCGCACCCCACGCTGCCACCCACAACATGGCGCCATCCCACGGGGGAGGGGGCAGAGCTGGCTTCCAGGGCAGGAGGGCGCAGCGTTGCCATGGCATCACCTGAGTGCTGCCCTCCTATTGGTTGTCCTGAGGAGGAGGTCGGGGATGTATTGGAATGATGGCTGTCTCAGCCAATCGGAGTCCAGAGTGGGAAAAGGCCAAGAGAAGAGAGAGGTGCAAGAGGGAAAAGAGCGAAGCAGGCGAGAAGGGAGTGGGAGTGAGAGCGGGTGCGAGTGGGGCTGGTGGGGGCTGCAGGTGCATTCAGATGTCAGCAGGTGCCCTCATGCCGAGATGGGAGCAGCGGTGCTGGCGAGGGGGCTGCTTTCCTGCCGGGGCTACCAAAAGGGTTGTTGGGAGTGAAACCAGTGGACCCAGCGCCCTGTCACCGAGGGGAACTGACCTGCGAGCCAGGCGTGCCGGCCTGCGCCGAGCAGCTGGGCCTGGAGTCTTATTGTGGTTTGGGTGCAGGAAGCTTTGCCCATGTTGTGGGTCTGAGATGCATTTTCAAGTGTTTCCCTGAGCTGCTGCTGCCCCTGCAGCCCCCAGGTGCTGCTCAGAGCTGTGTTTCGGATATGCTGGGCAAAGTGTGAGCAGGTTTCTGGTGTCCTTGTGAGGTGTCGTGCCCAAGTCGTTGTGCTTGCTCCATAGTTCTTGGTGTGCTCCAGGACCCGTGACCCTGGGAGCAGCCTGAAGGGTGTTTGCAGAAGAGCTCTGTTAAATGTGAGGTGTTCTGCTTTTCAGGGGCCTTGGAAGTTGACGAAAGGCCATTTTCACACTCGCCGTTGTTATTCCCATAATCCTAGTTGAGGAGGAAGAGTTGCTAAATTTGGCTCTGCTGGTTTCAGCAATTGAAATGTCCTGGATGGAGTCCGTTGCCATGTCTCAAGTTGTCAGCGTGTAAAATAGGAGAATGCTTGTTGTGCTTGATGTGTAGAGGATTTACTGTGCTTGTTCAGCACTGGGGAAGGAAGTAGACTTGTGAGCTGTGGGAAAGCTTCTCCCTCTGACTGGGACATGAGGCCCTGCTCTCTTGCTACATATAGAGACTACCTAGGCTAAAGCTAATGTATTCTGAGGGGATTGCAGCTGCTACGTAATGGGTGCTTTGCTGCACTGTGAGCATTGCGAAGCCAGGAAGTGAATCAGGGAGGCCATTTGGGAGGTGGCTGAGCTGTGGGAAAGGGCAGGGGGAGCTGCAGGCAGCAGCAGGGTGGGCAGTGAGGTCCCTAGTGTTTGAAAGGGCTGTATCAGAAAATGCCCTGTATCCCATCAAGTGTTTGTAGGTAGCTGGTGGGGCGGGAGGAGGCCCATGGCTCAGCTGTTGATCGTAAGGTCAGTTCTGCTCGAGTCCCTGATAGGCCGGCTGGAGGGAGAAGGCGTGGCTGTTGCTTGTGATGTCACTTCCCGCGGAGCAGTGGATAGGGCAGCAGCAGGTCCGCACTAGGATGTGATTTCGAGATGGTTTCTGCCTGAGCAGCGGATCAGCCAGGATTTGTCTGCTGGCTGGGGAAGTTCTAGTGAGGTAATTCCTGCCTTGGAGGCTTCCTGGCCAGTGACTGAGACCTGGTTGTGCAGGGGACTGTGAGGTCCCATCTGTCTGAGTCCCTGATAGACCGGCAGCAGGCAGTTAGGCCTGGGCGTTGAGTGTGAGGTCTCTTTTGTCCGAGTCCCTGCTAGGGCAGCAGTGGCTTATGGCTGGGGAAGTTATTTTTGAGGCAAGTAGTGTCTCTGAAGCCCGTAGGCCATCAGCAGGCATGTGTTGGGGGTTTGTACTTGTGAGCAGCTGACAGGTCAGGAGAAGCCTCATGGCCTGGATGGTGGTGGGGGGTGACTCCTGGGTTTGTTGCGTGTGCCCAGAGGAGAGACTGACCCCTGCAGAGCTCTATAGCAGCAGAGAAAGGCAACAAATTAATCAAGCAGAAGTAGATGTCCCCCTTCATGTAACACAAATTCTAGTCTACTCTGTCATCCTGTGTTAGTACTGCTACGTTTAAAATGTGGATGATGTTCTCTGGTGAACATGGACATGGAGCTTGACTTTGTTGAGTTCCTAAGTAGAAGCTTGCAGCCTACTCCTGGTCATCTAGGGAGTCCAACTAGATCTTTTAAACTACTGAATAAATCTAGTGCTGGTGTACGCAGTGGTGCCAGTAATCTCTTCTTCCCAAAGTGTGTGTTAGGCATGGGCGTTGAGTGTGAGGTCTCTTTTGTCCGAGTACCTGCTCAGGCAGCAGTGGTTCATGGCTGGGGAAGTTATTTTGAGGAAATGTGTATCTCTGAAGCCAATAGCAGCTGTAGGCGTGTGTTGGGGGTTTGCACTTGTGAAGTCACCTCTCTGAGCAGGTGGTAGATCAGGAGAAGACACGCAGCCTGGATGGTGGTGGTGAGGTGACTTCTGGGTTTGTTGCCGGTACCCAGAGGAGGTATTGACCACTGCAGAGCTCTACAGCAATATGTAAATGTAACTATTCAGTCAAGCAGATGTTCCACATTGTCTGACACAAATTCTGTTCCAGTCTGTCATCCTGTGTCAGTTCTACTACATGAAAAATGTGGGTGTTGTTCTCTGGTGAATATGGACATGGAGTTTGACTTTGCACTTGTTGCTAAGTAGAAGCTTGCAGGCTGCTCCCGGTCAGCTAGGGAGTCCAGACAGAGTTTTGAGGCTTCTAAATCAATCTGATGCTGGTGTAAGCAGTGGTAGTAATCTCTCCTCCCCATTGTCTGTGCGTGCTTTAGAAATTCCCCCTGTGGAAACAACAAGGAGCTTATGAGATGTTGCTGCAAGGTCTAAATGCTGTGTCTGTCTTTCAGGTGTCCACCTGCTTTTATGACACATTTGAAACTGTAATACATTAAAGGTTTGTGATTTTCTGTCCAAGTATGCAGCCAGTGGAGAATGGGTGCCAAGTCTGTTGGAGGAGACAGAAGGAATGTCACCCTGAAACAAGTGTGGGCCACATTTTGAAAGAGATTTCTTGTTCAGGGAAGTTGAGGCACAAATGAGTGGCAAGAGGTGGCCTGATCAGGGCTTGTGAGAGCACTCCTCTGCTTCCTGGAGAAGGGAAGTAACTGTGTATAGGACTGTGAGTGGATGCTGAGAGGCAGTGTGTGTTGCAAAGCCTTGGAGGATTAGAAGGGAACTGAAGAGCTGGAGAGTTGGGCTTTCTGTGTTGTGGGGCACTTGTGGTGCCCTCCGTGTTGCTGATGCAGAGGTGCACGTTTGCTGGCACCCGTCTGTGCGGCGAGCAGTGGTGTGGGCATGGTGTCACAGTGCAGGGGTGCTGTGTTGTGGGTCCGGGTGGTGGTCCCAGTGTTTTGGTGCTCAGCATGGGAGGCGATAGCTGGAGAGGGTGGTGCTGTGTGTGGGCAGTGGTGCCAGAGTGGAGAGCTGGGGAGCACTGCAAGGTGAGGGTGTGACTATACTGGCTGGGCCTAGGCTGCCCTGGCGTCATGGGCCAGAGTTGCTGGCAGCCTGCTGCCTTTGATGCACTGAGGTTCAGGCCTTGGGGTTGCCAAGCGCTTGCCAGCACCTGCAGCATGGATTTTACCTGAAGGCCAGGGAGTGTTTCTCCTTGCTCCGGGATGCGAACCAAGCCTGCATTTTCCCTCCTTTCCTCTCATTTCCTCTTGCTCATAAGAGCTTTGGTCTGCAGCAGTGTTTGCTGAGAGGAGCGGACATTGTGGGAGATGCGCTTTTCTGGCTGGGCCTCAGCCTGCTGGAATCCCTTTGAAGGCATGAAGGCCCTTGTGGTGTGGTGGTTTTTAGAGAAGGGCAGGTGAGTTCTTGGGAGTTGACTGTCAAGGGGCGGAATCCTTCCTGTACCACATTTCTTTGGAGGAGTGCCTTTGAATGGGAGCAGCAAGGCCAAAGTGCCCTGCAAGGGATGTGCAGCCCAGGTCTCTCTTCCTTCCAGGTGCAGTCTCTGCAAGTTACCCCACCATCCTTATGTAGTGTGACCTTTCTGTGCTGCAGCAGGGAAATAAGGAAGCAGCCACGTGTAGCCATCGGTGTGCTAAGTGTGGTGTGGTTAGGTGCTGACCCTGCTGACCCTGGCAATGGACTGGATTTTTCCTGTGCTTTGGGTGGTGGTGGTGAGGAGCCCCACTTAGCTCTAGCTGCATTGCTCGGAGTAGCTGGAGTCCAGGCAGTGGTGGTGAGCACATACATCCCACCACTAGCCTCCCAGCAGTTTGGCGTGCATTATGTCCCCTATGTTCTTGAAGCCTTTTACTGCTGGCTGCATTGTGGGAAGGCCTAAGTTCAGGAGCTGTGTCATGTCAGGTACTGCTCTGGAGATGGCTCAGCACCACGCTTTGTCCTCTGGCATCACTCCCTGGATTCTCTGAGGATGATCGATGGCAAATGGCAGGTCATCAAGGCCAGGGCCCAAGTCTGTGTGCTCCCTGACTGAGTTTCAGTGCCAACCTCAGCTGTCAAGTGTTGTGGCATGGCTTGTGAATTGGACAGTCAAGTCCTTCTGCTCCTGTCAGGCATGGTGGGTCATGCTTCCTGGTGTACTTAAGACATGGAGTACCATCTTTGACCCTTTCTTGCCCAAAGCATCCCTCTGTCAGCAGGCGATGCCCAAGCAGCCTTGCATTTATTTCAGAGATTCACAAAGCTGCCATGAGCTCCAGCAGTCTCTGAGGCCACTGCATTTCCCATGGTGCTGAAGCCTGCCCCCAGCCAGTCATCTCTGGGTACGTTGTGTGCTGTCAGGGGCAGCTGTCATCTGCATGTGGAGAGTGAGTCTGTGGATCTGTCCTCCTTTTTGTTCAAGTGAAGCTGCCTTTTGCCATTTCAGAAGGAAGTGTTTGTCCTGCCTCCGAGCTGTAGAGAAGAGAAGGCGTGAGGATGGGCCTCCCTTTGAAGGCTCTAGGGGCCTGTCAGTAGGGAGGCCCCTTTGGGTGAGTGCCTTGAGGGCATGTGAGGCAAAAGTGAGTGGCAAGAGCTGGCCTGATCAGCTGCTGTGAGAACGCTTGCTCTCTGCTTCCTGGAGATGGGAAGTGACCAGGTCAGGGCTGTGAGTGGGTGTTCAGAGGAAGCACTGTTTCTAAGGCGTTGGAGGCCTAGAAGGGACTGGAAGGGCTGGAGAGTTGGGCTTTCTGTGTTGTGGGGCCCTTGGGGGTGTCCTGTGTGCTGCCATGTGTGGTGCTGTGCCCTGTGCACCACTGATGCACAGGCACATGTTGGCTCAGTGTTGTGCTGCTCAGCATGGGAGGAGGTGTGTGGAGAGAGCAGTGCTCTGCTCCCAGAGGCCAGCCTGCCACCCCAGTGTCCTTGTGGGAGCCCTGGGTGAGCACTGGTGCTGACTGTGCTCCCTCCTTGGAGCATCCTGGTGTGAGCCAGGGATGCTTGCAGTTAGTTGTTTTCTGTCAGCTGAGGTTCAGGCTTGCAGTTTCTGAAGGTCTTGATGCTTCCTGAGTCTTGGGGGTTTTACGGACTCTGCTGGAGAAAGTGGTCTGCTCATTCCTTCAAGGCTTTCTGTGGAATCTGGACCCTGATTGTATCTTCCCATCTCAGACCATAGTGCATTCTAATCGATTCTGTCTTTCTTTCTTTCTAGGTTGCTCCAGTTGTGTAGGTTCCCCGCGCAATAATCGAGCCACTGAGGATGGAGGCAGGATGCCAGGGTGTGTCCCTGTACCTGTCAGAATCTTTGCCACCATTGTGAGCCCTCTGTGAAAGCGGCTGCAAGTGAATGAGATGAGGCTATGCGTGGATGTGAAGGCTTCCATGAATGCGCCCATCTTCCATGGGTGACCTGAGGCGTGTGGGTTCACCTCCTGGTACCTCTGCTGTGCTGCACGTCCCACATCATACAGATGCTGTTACTGCCAGCACACTCAGGAAATGAGATTGTGCCCCTTCCTTTTCCGAGAAGGTTGTGGTGCCCTGTAGGATGAGTGAAAGACCCTTATAATGAAAGCCAGCATCTGTCGAGTGCCTTTGTGTGAGTGCCCCAAAGCCTTGGTAGCTTGAACGGAGGTCTCAGAGCCGTTGGGCTCCTGGCTCTGCGAGGGCTGAAGATGTGCCCAGGGCCAGGCTGCTCGTGGCACTCAACCCTCAGTGCTGTGTGAACCCAGCTGTGGAGCCTGGACTCCTGCTGCAGAGGCCACGCAGCCAGGAGAGCTGGCATTTCAGCAGCCCTCCATCCTGGCGCTGTCTCCTTGCTAGGGCCTCATTTCAAAACCTCTGCATCTTTGCAGAGGTCCCTCCATACTTAGGTGGAGATTCTTGAGTGGATGGGGATGGAAAGCAGCAGCCTGTTCTGCCCAAAGAGAGCAGGACCCTGCCCAGTGTAAAGAACTGCATCATGCCAGGAGCCAGCTCTGTGCTTGATCATTTGCACGTGCCTTGTGAGCCTGGAGTGCCTTGGCCACCTTTGGTGTTAGTGCAAGAGCTTCCCTGTGTGCCTGGGTTTTGGAGTCAAGGGAAGGCAGTGAGGAGAGCAGTGCCTGGGGCGTGTGCAAGTGGGGAGTGCCCTGCATGCCTGTCTTCTTGCTGGCACTTGGTTGCATGTAGTAGATGCAGCTGTGTTTGGCACAGATGGTGGCACAGCTGGCACAGCAGAGGTCTGGCGTTCTGTGGAGGGCTGTTGCAGTGCTGAGTTGCTCTGTCAGTGTCAGACAGCCTTTCCAGTGCAGCTGCTGCCTGGGCTGATCTCTCAACATTGGCCCTAGAAATGGAAGTGACATCCTCCTCTCAATTTGTAGGTGCTTGTATCCGTACTACGTGATACTAGATGGGAATGGTCTGTGTTGTAACTTTTTAGTGCCTGGAACAATACCGCTGTGTTAAGTGGCATACAAATAAGTAACTAACAAGGTCTTGGAAATCTGCGAGAAAGAACACCAGTTGGTTACGTATGGATTGTGTGGTTCCAGCCACAGAATCACCATGAGAAGCAGTCAACATGAAGGTCAGAAATTGAAGAGTAATGAAGCAGTGACTCCCAAAGTCAAGTGTGGCCCCTGAAATAAGTCTGCCCGCGTGCGCAGTATAATAGCCCGGTTATGCGACTGGGGCGGAGTTGGGCTAGACTCCCTGCATTTGATGGCCCCATGTGCCAGGACACCTGCCTATCACAAATAATCATAAATACCTGTTTTTTTCCGAAGGAGAGACAGGCTGCTACACAACAGAGGACCACTTTGCCTCATCGGGGACACCCGCAAAGATTGTCCCTGCCGACTCTCTCTCTCGCCATGCAGACGATCGGGACGAGCATTGAAGTGGTCCTTCTCGAGATTACCATCGTGTCAGTCTGTTTGTAAGTATCTCCTGATAAACTGCTTGCTACTGAAGAGTGTGTGTGTGTGTGTCTGTGTGTGTGTTTGTGCTGACTTGCCAAACCAGATGTTTGCCCCTGGGAATCTAACTACAACATAAATTGGTGATGAGAATGGGATTTCCGGGGTTTGCAGCATAATGTGATTGGTGAAGCGCACAGCTGTACTGAGGCTGCGAAACCTGCATTAGTGGGACTCGGTCACTGGGGTGCACAGTTGAATCGAGGCCTTCCCACCTGCATTAGTGAGACTCGGTCTGTGGAGTGCACAGCTGTACTGAGGCCGAGCAACCTGCATTGGTGGGACTCGGTCAGTGGGGTGAACAGCTGAACCGAGGCTGCGCGACATACATTGTTGGAACTCGGTGAGTGGGGTGCACAGCTGTACCAAGGCCTTGCCACCTGCATTGGTGGAACTCAGTCAGTGGAGTGACAGCTGTACCGAGGCCTCGCCACCTGCATTAGTGGGACTAGGTCAGTGGGGTGCACAGCTGTACCAAGTACGAGCCACGTGAATTGGTGGGACTCGGTAAGTGGGGTGAGAGCTGTACGGGGGCCTCGGCACAGGCACTGGTGGGACTCGGTCAGTGGGGTGCACAGACCTACCGAGGCCTTGCCACCTGCATTGGTGGGACTTGGTCACTGGGGTACACAGCTGTACTCAGGCTTTGCCACCTGCATTAGTGGTCCTCGGTCAGTGGGGTGCACAGCTGTACCAAGGCCGAGCCACGTGCATTGGTGGCACTGGGTCAGTGGGGTGAGAGCTGTACGGAGGCCGCACTACCTGCATTGGTGCGGTTCGGTCAGTGGGGTGCAGAGCTGTACCGAGGCCGAGCCACCTGCATTGGTGGGACTCAGTCTGTGGGGTTCACAGCTGTACCGAGGCCGAGCAACCTGCATTGGTGGGACACAGTCAGTGAGGTGCACAGCTGTACTAAAGCTTCGCCACCTGCATTGGTGGGACTCAGCAAGTGGGGTGCACAGCTGTTCCGAGGCCTGGCCACCTGCATTGGTGGGACTCAGTCAGTGGGGTGCACAGCTGTACCAAGCCCTCGCGACCTCCATTGGTGGGACACGGTCAGTGGGGTGAACAGCTGTACCGAGGCCTCGCCACCTGCATTAGTGGGACTAGGTCAGTGGGGTGCAGAGCTGTACCAAGGCTGAGCCACATGAATTGGTGGGAGTCGGTAAGTGGGGTGAGAGCTATACGGAGGCCTCGGCACAAGTACTGGTGGGACTCGGTCAGTGGTGTGAATAGCTGTACCGAGGCGAGCGACGTGCATTGGTGGGACTCTGTCAGTGGGGTGCAAAGCTGCACTGAGGCCTTGCCACCTGCATTAGTGGGACTCGGTCAGTGGGGTGCACAGCTGTACCAAGGCCTCGCCACCTCCGTTGGTGGGACTCGGTCAGTGGGGTGAACAGCTGTACCGAGGCCTCGCCACCTGCATTAGTGGGACTAGGTCAGTGGGGTGCAGAGCTGTACCAAGGCTGAGCCACGTGAATTGGTGGGAGTCGGTAAGTGGGGTGAGAGCTATACGGAGGCCTCGGCACAAGTACTGGTGGGACTCGGTCAGTGGGGTGCACAGCCATACCGAGGCCTTGCCACCTGCAATGGTGGGACTCGGTCAGTGGAGTGCACAGCTGTACTGAGGCCGAGCCACCTGCATTGCTGTGACTTGGTCAGTGGGGTGTACAGCTGTACCGAGGCAGAGCAACCTGCATTGGTGGGACTTGGTCACTGGAGTGCACAGCTCTACTCAGGCTTTGCCACATGCATTGGTGGGACTTGGTCACTGGGGTGATAGCTGTACAGAGTCCGCACTACCTGCATTGGTGCGATTCGTTCAGTGGGGTGCACAGCTGTACTGAGGCCGTTCCACCTGCATTGGTGGGACTCGGTCAGTGGGGTGCACAGCTGCACCGAGGCCTTGCCACCTGCATTGGTGGGACTCAGTCAGTGGGGTGCACAGCTGTACGAAGGCCTCGCCACCTCCGTTGGTGGGACTCGGTCAGTGGGGTGAACAGCTGTACCGAGGCCTTGCCACCTGCATTAGTGGGACTTGGTCAATGGGCTGCACAGCTGTACTGAGGCTTTGCCACGTTCATTGGTGGGACTCGGTCAGTGGGGTGCACAGCTGTACCGAGGCCTCGCCACCTGCATTGGTGGGACTCAGTCAGTGGGGTGCACAGCTGTACTCAGGCTTTGCCACGTGCATCGGTGGGGCTCGGTCTGTGGGGTGCACAGCTGTACCGAGGCCTCACCACCTGCATTAGTGGGACTAGGTCAGTGGGGTGCACAGCTGTACCAAGGACGAGCCACGTGAATTGGTGGGACTCGGTAAGTGGGGTGAGAGCTGTACGGAGGCCTCGGCACAGGCACTGGTGGGACTCGGTCAGTGGGGTGCACAGCTGCACCGAGGCCTTGCCACCTGCATTAGGGGGACTCAGTCAATGGTCAACACAGCGGTACTGAGTCTTTGCCATGTGCATTGGTGGGACTCAGTCAGTGGGGCGCACAGCTGTACCGAGGCCTCACCACCTGCATTGGTGGGACTCAGTCAGTGGGGTGCACAGCTGTACTCAGGCTTTGCCACGTACATCGGTGGGGCTCAGTCTGTGGGATGCACAGCTATACCGAGGCCTTGCCACCTACATTAGTGGGACTCGGTCAGTGGGGTGCACAGCTGTAAAGAGGTTGCGCAAGCTGCATTGGTGGGACTCGGTCAGTGGCGTGCACAGCTGTACCGAGACCGCACCACCTGAATTGGTGGGACTCTGTCAGTGGGGTGCACAGCTGCACCAAGGCCTCGCCATCTGGGTTGGTGGGACTCAGTCAGTGGGGTACACAGCTCTACTCAGGTTTCGCCACCTACATTGGTGGCCCTCGGTCAGTGGGGTGCACAGCTGTACTGAGGCTGCACCACCTGCATTGGTGGGACTCGGTCATTGGAGCGCACAGCTGCACCGAGGCCGAGCCACCTGCATTGGTGGGACTCGGTCAGTGCAGTGCACAGCTGTACAGAGGCTGAGCCACCTGCATTGGTGGGACTCGGTCAGTGGGGTACACAGCTGTACCGAAGCGAGCGACGTGCATTGGTGGGACTCAGTCAGTGGCGTGAACAGCTGCACTGAGGCCTCGCCACCTGCATTGGTGGAGCTCGGTCAGTGGGGTGTACAGTTGAATTCAGGCTGCACCACCTGCATTAGTGGGACTCCTGTCAGTGGAGTGACAGCTATACCGAGGCCTCGCCACCTGCATTGGTGTGCCTCGGTCAGTGGGGTGCACAGCTGCACCGAGGCCTCGCCACGTGCATTGGTGGGACTCGGTCAGTGGGGTGCACAGCTGGACTGAGGCTGCACCGCCTGTATTAGTGGGACTCCTGTCAGTGGAGTGACATCTATACCGAGGCCTTGCCACCTGCATTTGTGGGACTCGGTTAGTGGGGTGCAGGGCTCTACTCAGGCTTCGCCACCTGCATTAGTGGGACTAGGTCAGTGGGGTGCACAGCTGTACCAAGGTCGAGCCACGTGAATTGGTGGGACTCGGTAAGTGGGGTGAGAGCTGTACGGGGGCCTCGGCACAGGCACTGGTGGGACTCGGTCAGTGGGGTGCACAGCCCTACCGAGGCCTTGCCACCTGCATTGGTGGGACTTGGTCACTGGGCTGCACAGCTGTACTCAGGCTTTGCCACCTGCATTGGTGGGACTCGGTCAGTGGGGTGCACAACTGTACCGAGGCCGAGCAACAGTCAGTGGGCGAGAGAACTGAGCACCCCAGGAGGGAATCTGCCTGCGAGGGAAGATGTACAGCTCATGCCTTGTTCCGCTCGCCACTTCCCTTACTCTTAGGCAAAGCCCATCTCAGCTGGCTTGTAGGCGTGCGTCCGTGCTCAGAAGCAGCCCCGTGGCAGGCAGGATACAGCGGAATGTCTTCTGGGCACGCAGCATGCTGCTTCCCTTGCCCTATAATAAACCGAGCGCACGTCCCTCACTTGCGTTTCTATCTGCCGAGACTTAGAGGCGGACAAGCAGGACGCTTCCCGCTGTGCGTGCTGCTGCCTGGGATGCTCATCCCAGGTCAGTGAGGGGCACAGCTGTACTAAAGCTTCGCCACCTGCATTGGTGGGACGCAGCAAGTGGGCTGCACAGCTGTACCAAGGCCTGGCCACCTGCATTGGTGGGACTCAGTCAGTGGGGTGCACAGCTGTACGAAGGCCTCGCCACCTCCGTTGGTGGGACTCGGTCAGTGGGGTGAACAGCTGTACCGAGGCCTTGCCACCTGCATTAGTGGGACTTGGTCAATGGGCTGCACAGCTGTACTGAGGCTTTGCCACGTTCATTGGTGGGACTCGGTCAGTGGGGTGCACAGCTGTACCGAGGCCTCGCCACCTGCATTGGTGGGACTCAGTCAGTGGGGTGCACAGCTGTACTCAGGCTTTGCCACGTGCATCGGTGGGGCTCGGTCTGTGGGGTGCACAGCTGTACCGAGGGCTCGCCACCTGCATGGTGGGACTCGGTCAGTGGGGTGCACAGCTGTAAAGAGGTTGCGCAAGCTGTATTGGTGGGACTCGGTCAGTGGGGTGCACAGCTGTACCGAGGCCTTACCACCTGAATTGGTGGGACTCGGTCAGTGGGGTGCACAGCTGAACCGAGACCGCACCACCTGCATTGGTGGGACTCGGTCAGTGGAGAGCACAGCTGCAACGAGGCCTTGCCACCTACATTGGTGGGACTCGTTCAGTGGGGTGCACAGCTGTACTCAAGCTTCGCCACATGCATTGGTGTGGCTCGGTAAGTGGGGTGCACAGCTGCACCGAGGCCTCGCCACCTGCATTAGTGGGACTCGGTCAGTGCAGTGCACAGCTGTAAAGAGGTTCCGCCAGCTGCATTGTTGGGACTCTGTCAGTGGGGTGCACAGCTGTACTCAGGCTTTGCCACGAGCATTGGTGGGACTCGGTCAGTGGGGTGCACAGCTGTACCGAGGCCGAGCCACCTGCATTGGTGGGACTCAGTCTGTGGGGTTCACAGCTGTACTGAGGCCGAGCAACCTGCATTGGTGGGACATGGTCAGTGAGGTGCACAGCTGTACTAAAGCTTCGCCACCTGCATTGGTGGGACTCAGCAAGTGGGGTGCACAGCTGTACCGAGGCCTCGCCACCTGCATTAGTGGGACTCAGTCAGTGGGGTGCACAGCTGTACCAAGGCCTCGCCACCTCCGTTGGTGGGACTCGATCAGTGGGGTGCACAGCTGTACCAAGGCCTCGCCACCTCCGTTGGTGGGACTCGGTCAGTGGAGTGCACAGCTGTACTCAGGCTTTGCCACCTGCATTGGTGGGACCCGGTCAGTGGGCTGATAGCTGTACAGAGTCCACACTACCTGCATTGGTGGGACATGGTCAGTGAGGTGCACAGCTGTACTAAAGTTTCGCCACCTGCATTGGTGGGACTCAGCAAGTGGGGTGCACAGCTGTACCGTGGCCTGGCCACCTGCATTGGTGGGACTCGGTCAGTGGGGTGCACAGCTGTACAGAGGCCTCACCACCTGCATTGGTGGGACTCAGTCAGTGGGGTGCACAGCTGTAAAGAGGTTGCGCAAGCTGCATTGGTGGGACTCGGTCAGTGGGGTGCACAGCTGTACCGAGGCCTAACCACCTGCATTGGTGGGACTTGGTCAGTGGGGTGCACAGCTGTAAAGAGGTTGCGCAAGCTGTATTGGTGGGACTCGGTCAGTGGGGTGCACAGCTGTACCGAGGCCTTACCACCTGAATTGGTGGGACTCAGTCAATGGAGTGCACAGCTGAACCGCGACCGCACCACCTGCATTGGTGGGACTCGGTCAGTGGAGAGCACAGCTGCACCGAGGCCTTGCCACCTACATTGTTGGGACTCGGTCAGTGGGGTGCACAGCTGTACTCAAGCTTCGCCACATGCATTGGTGTGGCTCGGTAAGTGGGGTGCACAGCTGAACCGAGGCCTTGCCACCTGCATTAGTGGGACTCGGTCAGTGGGCTGCACAGCTGTACTCAGACTTTGCCACCTGCATTGGTGGGACTCGGTCAGTGGGGTGCACAGCTGTACTCAGGCTTTGCCACCTGCATTGGTGGGACTTGGTCACTGGGCTGCACAGCTGTACCGAGGCCGAGCCACCTGCATTGGTGGGACTCGGTCTGTGGGGTTCACAGCTGTACCGAGGCCGAGCAACAGTCAGTGGGCGAGAGAACTGAGCGCCCCAGGAGGGAATCTGCCTGCGAGGGAAGATGTACAGCTCATGCCTTGTTCCACTCGCCACTTCCCTGACTCTTAGGCAAAGCCCATCTCAGCTGGCTTGTAGGCGTGCGTCCGTGCTCAGAAGCAGCCCCGTGGCAGGCAGGATACAGCGGAATGTCTTCTGGGCACGCAGCATGCTGCTTCCCTTGCTCTATAATAAACCGAGAGCACGTCCCTCACTTGCGTTTCTATCTGCCGAGACTTAGAGGCGGACAAGCAGGACGCTTCCCGCTGTGCGTGCTGCTGCCTGGGATGCTCATCCCAGGTCAGTGAGGTGCACAGCTGTACTAAAGCTTCGCCACCTGCATTGGTGGGACTCGGTCAGTGGGGTGAACAGCTGTACCGAGGCCTTGCCACCTCCATTGGTGGGACTCGGTCAGTGGGGTGAACAGCTGTACCGAGGCCTTGCCACCTGCATTAGTGGGACTTGGTCAATGGGCTGCACCGCTGTACTGAGGCTTTGCCATGTTCAGTGGTGGGACTCAGTCAGTGGGGTGCACAGCTGTACCGAGGCCTCGCACCTGCATTGGTGGGACTCAGTCAGTGGGGTGCACAGCTGTACTCAGGCTTTGCCACGTGCATCGGTGGGGCTCGGTCTGTGGGGTGCACAGCTGTACCGAGGGCTCGCCACCTGCATTGGTGGGACTCGGTCAGTGGGGTGCACAGCTGTAAAGAGGTTGCGCAAGCTGTATTGGTGGGACTCGGTCAGTGGGGTGCACAGCTGTACCGAGGCCTTACCACCTGAATTGGTGGGACTCGGTTAGTGGGGTGCACAGCTGAACCGAGACCGCACCACCTGCATTGGTGGGACTCGGTCAGTAGAGAGCACAGCTGCACCAAGGCCTTGCCACCTACATTGGTGGGACTCGGTCAGTGGGGTGCACAGCTGTACTCAAGCTTCGCCACATGCATTGGTGTGGCTCGGTAAGTGGGGTGCACAGCTGAACCGAGGCCTTGCCACCTGCATTAGTGGGACTCGGTCAGTGGGCTGCACAGCTGTACTCAGGCTTTGCCACCTGCATTGGTGGGACTCGGTCAGTGGGGTGCACAGCTGTACCGAGGCCTTGCCACGAGCATTGGTGGGACTCGGTCAGTGGGGTGCACAGCTGTAAAGAGGTTGCGCAAGCTGCATTGGTGGGACTCGGTCAGTGGGGGGCACAGCTGTACTGAGGCCTCACCACCTTCATTGGTGGGACTTGGTCAGTGGGGTGCACAGCTGTAAAGAGGTTGCGCAAGCTGTATTGGTGGGACTCGGTCAGTGGGGTGCACAGCTGTACCGAGGCCGAGCCACCTGCATTGGTGGGACTCAGTCTGTGGGGTTCACAGCTGTACCGAGGCCGAGCAACCTGCATTGGTGGGACATGGTCAGTGAGGTGCACAGCTGTACTAAAGCTTCGCCACCTGCATTGGTGGGACTCAGCAAGTGAGGTGCACAGCTGTACCGAGGCCTCGCCACCTGCATTAGTGGGACTCAGTCAGTGGGGTGCACAGCTGTACCAAGGCCTCGCCACCTCCGTTGGTGGGACTCGGTCAGTGGAGTGCACAGCTGTACTCAGGCTTTGCCATGTGCATTGGTGGGACCCGGTCAGTGGGCTGATAGCTGTACAGAGTCCACACTACCTGCATTGGTTGGACACGGTCAGTGAGGTGCACAGCTGTACTAAAGTTTTGCCACCTGCATTGGTAGGACTCAGCAAGTGGGGTGCACAGCTGTACCGTGGCCTGGCCACCTGCATTGGTGGGACTCGGTCAGTGGAGCGCACAGCCCTACCGAGGCCTTGCCACCTACATTGGTGGGACTCGGTCAGTGGGGTGCACAGCTGTACCGATACGAGCGATGTGCATTGGTGGGCCTCAGTCAGTGGGGTGCACAGCTGCACCGAGGCCTGGCTACCTCCATTTGTGGGACTCGGTCAGTGGGGTGCACAACTGCACCAAGGCCATGCCATCTGCATTGGTGGGACTCGGTCAGTGGGGTGCACAGCTCTACTCAGGTTTCGCCACCTACATTGGTGGCCCTCGGTCAGTGGGGTGCACAGCTGTACTGAGGCTGCACCACCTGCATTGGTGGGACTCGGTCAGTGGAGCGCACAGCTGCACCGAGGCCGAGCCACCTGCATTGGTGGGACTCGGTAAGTGCAGTGCACAGCTGTAACGAGGCTGAGCCAGCTGCATTGGTGGGATTCGGTCTGTGGGGTGTGCAGCTGTACCGAGGCCGAGTAACCTTCATTGGTGGGACTCGGTCAGTGCAGTGCACAGCTGTACCGAAGCGAGTGACGTGCATTGGTGGGACTCAGTCAGTGGAGTGAACAGCTGCACTGAGGCCTCGCCACCTGCATTGGTGGAGCTCGGTCAGTGGGTTGCACAGTTGAATTCAGACTGCACCACCTGCATTAGTGGGACTTCTGTCAGTGGAGTGACAGCTATACCGAGGCCTCGCCACCTGCATTGGTGTGCCTCGGTCAGTGGGGTGCAGAGCTCTAATCAGGCTTCGCCACCTGCATTGGTGGGCCTCGGTCAGTGAGGTGCACAGCTGTACCGAGGCCTCGCCACCTGCATTAGTGTGACTAGGTCAGTGGGGTGCACAGCTGTACCAAGGCCGAGCCACGTGAATTGGTGGGACTCGGTAAGTGGGGTGAGAGCTGTACGGGGGCCTCGGCACAGACACTGGTGGGACTCGGTCAGTGGGGTACACAGCCCTACCGAGGCCTTGCCACCTGCATTGGTGGGACTTGGTCACTGGGGTGCACAGCTGTACTCAGGCTTTGCCACGTGCATTGGTGGTCCTCGGTTAGTGGGGTGCACAACTGTACGAAGGCCGAGCCACGTGCATTGGTGGCACTGGGTCAGTGGGCTGCACGGCTGTACTCAGGCCACGCCATCTGCATTGGTGGGACTCGGTCAGCGGGGTGCACAGCTGTACTCAGGCCACGCCATCTGCATTGGTGAGACTCGGTCAGTGGGGAGCACAGCTGTAAAGAGGTTGCGTCAGCTGCATTGGTGGGACTCTGTCATTGGGGTGCACAGCTGTACCGAGGCCGCACCACCTGCATTGGTGGGACTCGGTCAGTGGAGTGCACAGCTGCACTGAGGCCTTGCAACCTACATTGGTGGGACTCGATCAGTGGGGTGAACAGCTGAACTGAGGCCTTGCCGCCTGAATTATTGGGACTCCTGTCAGTGGAGTGACAGCTATACCGAGGCCTCGCCACCTGCATTTGTGGGACACGGTCAGTGGGTTGCAGAGCTCTACTCAGGCTTCGCCACCTGCATTGGTGGGCCTCGGTCTGTGGGGTGCACAGCTGAACCAAGGTCGAGCCACGTACATTGGTGGGACTCAGTCAGTGGGGTGCACAGCTGTACGAAGGCCTCGCTTCCTCCGTTGGTGGGACTCGGTCAGTGGGGTGAACAGCTGTACCGAGGCCTGGCCACCTGCATTAGGGGGAGTAGGTCAGTGGGGTGCACAGCTGTACCAAGGCCGAGCCACGTGAATTGGTGGGACTCAGTCAGTGGTGTGCACAGCTGCACCAAGGCCACGCCATCTGCATTGGTGGGACTCAGTCAGTGGGGTGCACAGCTCTACTCAGGTTTCGCCACCTACATTGGTGGCCCTCTGTCAGTGGGGTGCACAGCTGTACTGAGGCTGCACCACCTGCATTGGTGGGACTCGGTCAGTGGAGCGCACAACTGCACCGAGGCCGAGCCACCTGCATTGGTGGGACTCAGTGAGTGCAGTGCACAGCTGCACCGAGGCCGAGCCACCTATATTGGTGGGACTCGGTCAGTGCAGTGCACAGCTGTACCGAGGCCGAGCAACCTGCATTGGTGGGACTCGGTCAGTGGAGTGCACAGCTGTACCGAGGCTGAGCCACCTGCATTGTTGGGACTTGGTCAGTGGGGTGCACAGCTCTACCGAGGCCTTGCCTCCTGCATTGGTGGGACTCGGTCAGTGGGGTGAGAGCTGTACGGAGTCCGCACTACCTGCATTGGTGCGATTCGGTCAGTGGGGAGCACAGCTGTACTCAAGCTTCGACACATGCTTTCGTGTCGTTCGGTAAGTGGGGTGCACAGCTGAACCGAGGCCGCACACCTGCATTGGTGGGACTCGCTCAGTGGAGAGCACAGCTGCACCGAGGCCTTCCCACTTGCAGTGGTGGGACTCGGTCAGTGGAGTGCACAGCTGTACCGAGGCCGAGCCACGTGCATTGGTGGGACTCGGTCAGTGGGGTGCACAGCTGAACCAAAGCCTTGCAACCTACATTGGTGGGACTCGGTCAGTGCAGTTCACAGCTGTACCGAAGCGAGTGACGTGCATTGGTGGGACTAAGTCAGTGGAGTGAACAGCTGCACTGAGGCCTCGCCACCTGCATTGGTGGAGCTCGGTCAGTGGGTTACACAGTTGAATTCAGACTGCACCACCTGCATTAGTGGGACTTCTGTCAGTGGAGTGACAGCTATACCGAGGCCTCGCCACCTGCATTGGTGTGCCTCGGTCAGTGGGGTGCACAGCTGCACCGAGGCCTCGCCACCTGCATTAGTGGGACTCGGTCAGTGCAGTGCACAGCTGTAAAGAGGTTCCGCCAGCTGCATTGTTGGGACTCTGTCAGTGGGGTGCACAGCTGTACCGAGGCCTTGCCACCTGAACTGGTGGGACTCGGTCATTTGGGTGCACAGCTGAACCGAGGCCGCACCACCTGCATTGGTGGGACTCGGTCAGTGCAGTACACAGCTGCACTGAGGCCTTGCCACCTACATTGGTGGGACTCGGTCAGTGGGGTGCACAGCTCTACTCAGGCTTCGCCACCTGCATTGGTGGGACTCGGTCAGTGGGGTGCACAGCTGGACTGAGGCTGCACCACCTGTATTAGTGGGAGTCCTGTCAGTGGAGTGACATCTATACCGAGGCCTCGCCACCTGCATTGGTGGGACTCGGTCAGTGGGGTGCAGAGCTCTAATCAGGCTTCGCCACCTGCATTGGTGGGCCTTGGTCAGTGAGGTGCACAGCTGTACCGAGGCCTCGCCACCTGCATTAGTGTGACTAGGTCAGTGGGGTGCACAGCTGTAAAGAGGTTGCGTCAGCTGCATTGGTGGGACTCTGTCATTGGGGTGCACAGCTGTACCGAGGCCGCACCACCTGCATTGGTGGTACTCGGTCAGTGGAGTGCACAGCTGCACTGAGGCCTTGCAACCTACATTGGTGGGACTCGATCAGTGGGGTGAACAGCTGAACTGAGGCCTTGCCGCCTGAATTATTGGGACTCCTGTCAGTGGAGTGACAGCTATACCGAGGCCTCGCCACCTGCATTTGTGGGACACGGTCAGTGGGTTGCAGAGCTCTACTCAGGCTTCGCCACCTGCATTGGTGGGCCTCGGTCTGTGGGGTGCACAGCTGAACCAAGGTCGAGCCACGTACATTGGTGGGACTCAGTCAGTGGGGTTCACAGCTGTACGAAGGCCTCGCTTCCTCCATTGGTGGGACTCGGTCAGTGGGGTGAACAGCTGTACCGAGGCCTGGCCACCTGCATTAGGGGGAGTAGGTCAGTGGGGTGCACAGCTGTACCAAGGCCGAGCCACGTGAATTGGTGGGACTCAGTCAGTGGTGTGCACAGCTGCACCAAGGCCACGCCATCTGCATTGGTGGGACTCAGTCAGTGGGGTGCACAGCTCTACTCAGGTTTCGCCACCTACATTGGTGGCCCTCTGTCAGTGGGGTGCACAGCTGTACTGAGGCTGCACCACCTGCATTGGTGGGACTCGGTAAGTGCAGTGCACAGCTGTAACGAGGCTGAGCCAGCTGCATTGGTGGGATTCGGTCTGTGGGGTGTGCAGCTGTACCGAGGCCGAGTAACCTTCATTGGTGGGACTCGGTCAGTGCAGTGCACAGCTGTACCGAAGCGAGTGACGTGCATTGGTGGGACTCAGTCAGTGGAGTGAACAGCTGCACTGAGGCCTCGCCACCTGCATTGGTGGAGCTCGGTCAGTGGGTTGCACAGTTGAATTCAGACTGCACCACCTGCATTAGTGGGACTTCTGTCAGTGGAGTGACAGCTATACCGAGGCCTCGCCACCTGCATTGGTGTGCCTCGGTCAGTGGGGTGCAGAGCTCTAATCAGGCTTCGCCACCTGCATTGGTGGGCCTCGGTCAGTGAGGTGCACAGCTGTACCGAGGCCTCGCCACCTGCATTAGTGTGACTAGGTCAGTGGGGTGCACAGCTGTACCAAGGCCGAGCCACGTGAATTGGTGGGACTCGGTAAGTGGGGTGAGAGCTGTACGGGGGCCTCGGCACAGACACTGGTGGGACTCGGTCAGTGGGGTACACAGCCCTACCGAGGCCTTGCCACCTGCATTGGTGGGACTTGGTCACTGGGGTGCACAGCTGTACTCAGGCTTTGCCACGTGCATTGGTGGTCCTCGGTTAGTGGGGTGCACAACTGTACGAAGGCCGAGCCACGTGCATTGGTGGCACTGGGTCAGTGGGCTGCACGGCTGTACTCAGGCCACGCCATCTGCATTGGTGGGACTCGGTCAGCGGGGTGCACAGCTGTACTCAGGCCACGCCATCTGCATTGGTGAGACTCGGTCAGTGGGGAGCACAGCTGTAAAGAGGTTGCGTCAGCTGCATTGGTGGGACTCTGTCATTGGGGTGCACAGCTGTACCGAGGCCGCACCACCTGCATTGGTGGGACTCGGTCAGTGGAGTGCACAGCTGCACTGAGGCCTTGCAACCTACATTGGTGGGACTCGATCAGTGGGGTGAACAGCTGAACTGAGGCCTTGCCGCCTGAATTATTGGGACTCCTGTCAGTGGAGTGACAGCTATACCGAGGCCTCGCCACCTGCATTTGTGGGACACGGTCAGTGGGTTGCAGAGCTCTACTCAGGCTTCGCCACCTGCATTGGTGGGCCTCGGTCTGTGGGGTGCACAGCTGAACCAAGGTCGAGCCACGTACATTGGTGGGACTCAGTCAGTGGGGTACACAGCTGTACGAAGGCCTCGCTTCCTCCGTTGGTGGGACTCGGTCAGTGGGGTGAACAGCTGTACCGAGGCCTGGCCACCTGCATTAGGGGGAGTAGGTCAGTGGGGTGCACAGCTGTACCAAGGCCGAGCCACGTGAATTGGTGGGACTCAGTCAGTGGTGTGCACAGCTGCACCAAGGCCACGCCATCTGCATTGGTGGGACTCAGTCAGTGGGGTGCACAGCTCTACTCAGGTTTCGCCACCTACATTGGTGGCCCTCTGTCAGTGGGGTGCACAGCTGTACTGAGGCTGCACCACCTGCATTGGTGGGACTCGGTCAGTGGAGCGCACAACTGCACCGAGGCCGAGCCACCTGCATTGGTGGGACTCAGTGAGTGCAGTGCACAGCTGCACCGAGGCCGAGCCACCTATATTGGTGGGACTCGGTCAGTGGAGTGCACAGCTGTTCCGAGGCCGAGCCACGTGCATTGGTGGGACTCGGTCAGTGGGGTGCACAGCTGAACCGAAGCCTTGCAACCTACATTGGTGGGACTCGGTCAGTGCAGTTCACAGCTGTACCGAAGCGAGTGACGTGCATTGGTGGGACTCAGTCAGTGGAGTGAACAGCTGCACTGAGGCCTCGCCACCTGCATTGGTGGAGCTCGGTCAGTGGGTTACACAGTTGAATTCAGACTGCACCACCTGCATTAGTGGGACTTCTGTCAGTGGAGTGACAGCTATACCGAGGCCTCGCCACCTGCATTGGTGTGCCTCGGTCAGTGGGGTGCACAGCTGCACCGAGGCCTCGCCACCTGCATTAGTGGGACTCGGTCAGTGCAGTGCACAGCTGTAAAGAGGTTCCGCCAGCTGCATTGTTGGGACTCTGTCAGTGGGGTGCACAGCTGTACCGAGGCCTTGCCACCTGAACTGGTGGGACTCGGTCATTTGGGTGCACAGCTGAACCGAGGCCGCACCACCTGCATTGGTGGGACTCGGTCAGTGCAGTACACAGCTGCACTGAGGCCTTGCCACCTACATTGGTGGGACTCGGTCAGTGGGGTGCACAGCTCTACTCAGGCTTCGCCACCTGCATTGGTGGGACTCGGTCAGTGGGGTGCACAGCTGGACTGAGGCTGCACCACCTGTATTAGTGGGAGTCCTGTCAGTGGAGTGACATCTATACCGAGGCCTCGCCACCTGCATTGGTGGGACTCGGTCAGTGGGGTGCAGAGCTCTAATCAGGCTTCGCCACCTGCATTGGTGGGCCTTGGTCAGTGAGGTGCACAGCTGTACCGAGGCCTCGCCACCTGCATTAGTGTGACTAGGTCAGTGGGGTGCACAGCTGTAAAGAGGTTGCGTCAGCTGCATTGGTGGGACTCTGTCATTGGGGTGCACAGCTGTACCGAGGCCGCACCACCTGCATTGGTGGTACTCGGTCAGTGGAGTGCACAGCTGCACTGAGGCCTTGCAACCTACATTGGTGGGACTCGATCAGTGGGGTGAACAGCTGAACTGAGGCCTTGCCGCCTGAATTATTGGGACTCCTGTCAGTGGAGTGACAGCTATACCGAGGCCTCGCCACCTGCATTTGTGGGACACGGTCAGTGGGTTGCAGAGCTCTACTCAGGCTTCGCCACCTGCATTGGTGGGCCTCGGTCTGTGGGGTGCACAGCTGAACCAAGGTCGAGCCACGTACATTGGTGGGACTCAGTCAGTGGGGTTCACAGCTGTACGAAGGCCTCGCTTCCTCCATTGGTGGGACTCGGTCAGTGGGGTGAACAGCTGTACCGAGGCCTGGCCACCTGCATTAGGGGGAGTAGGTCAGTGGGGTGCACAGCTGTACCAAGGCCGAGCCACGTGAATTGGTGGGACTCAGTCAGTGGTGTGCACAGCTGCACCAAGGCCACGCCATCTGCATTGGTGGGACTCAGTCAGTGGGGTGCACAGCTCTACTCAGGTTTCGCCACCTACATTGGTGGCCCTCTGTCAGTGGGGTGCACAGCTGTACTGAGGCTGCACCACCTGCATTGGTGGGACTCGGTCAGTGGAGCGCACAACTGCACCGAGGCCGAGCCACCTGCATTGGTGGGACTCAGTGAGTGCAGTGCACAGCTGCACCGAGGCCGAGCCACCTATATTGGTGGGACTCGGTCAGTGCAGTGCACAGCTGTACCGAGGCTGAGCCACCTGCATTGGTGGGACTTGGTCAGTGGGGTGCACAGCTCTACCGAGGCCTTGCCACCTACGTTGGTGGGACTCAGTCAGTGGAGTGCACAGCTGCACCGAGGCGGAGCCACCTGCATTGGTGGGACTCGCTCAGTGGCCTACAAAGCTAAACCGAGGCCTTGCCTCCTGCATTGGTGGGACTCGGTCAGTGGGGTGAGAGCTGTACGGAGTCCGCACTACCTGCATTGGTGCGATTCGGTCAGTGGGGAGCACAGCTGTACTCAAGCTTCGACACATGCTTTCGTGTCGTTCGGTAAGTGGGGTGCACAGCTGAACCGAGGCCGCACACCTGCATTGGTGGGACTCGCTCAGTGGAGAGCACAGCTGCACCGAGGCCTTCCCACTTGCAGTGGTGGGACTCGGTCAGTGGAGTGCACAGCTGTTCCGAGGCCGAGCCACGTGCATTGGTGGGACTCGGTCAGTGGGGTGCACAGCTGAACCGAAGCCTTGCAACCTACATTGGTGGGACTCGGTCTGTGGGGTGCACAGCTGTACCGAGGCCGAGCCACGTGCATTGGTGGGACTCGTTCAGTGGGGTGCACAGCTGAACCAAAGCCTTGCAACCTACATTGGTGGGACTCGGTCAGTGCAGTTCACAGCTGTACCGAAGCGAGTGACGTGCATTGGTGGGACTCAGTCAGTGGAGTGAACAGCTGCACTGAGGCCTCGCCACCTGCATTGGTGGAGCTCGGTCAGTGGGTTACACAGTTGAATTCAGACTGCACCACCTGCATTAGTGGGACTTCTGTCAGTGGAGTGACAGCTATACCGAGGCCTCGCCACCTGCATTGGTGTGCCTCGGTCAGTGGGGTGCACAGCTGCACCGAGGCCTCGCCACCTGCATTAGTGGGACTCGGTCAGTGCAGTGCACAGCTGTAAAGAGGTTCCGCCAGCTGCATTGTTGGGACTCTGTCAGTGGGGTGCACAGCTGTACCGAGGCCTTGCCACCTGAACTGGTGGGACTCGGTCATTTGGGTGCACAGCTGAACCGAGGCCGCACCACCTGCATTGGTGGGACTCGGTCAGTGCAGTACACAGCTGCACTGAGGCCTTGCCACCTACATTGGTGGGACTCGGTCAGTGGGGTGCACAGCTCTACTCAGGCTTCGCCACCTGCATTGGTGGGACTCAGTCATTGGGGTGCACAGCTGGACTGAGGCTGCACCACCTGTATTAGTGGGAGTCCTGTCAGTGGAGTGACATCTATACCGAGGCCTCGCCACCTGCATTGGTGGGACTCGGTCAGTGGGGTGCAGAGCTCTAATCAGGCTTCGCCACCTGCATTGGTGGGCCTCGGTCAGTGAGGTGCACAGCTGTACCGAGGCCTCGCCACCTGCATTAGTGTGACTAGGTCAGTGGGGTGCACAGCTGTAAAGAGGTTGCGTCAGCTGCATTGGTGGGACTCTGTCATTGGGGTGCACAGCTGTACCGAGGCCGCACCACCTGCATTGGTGGGACTCGGTCAGTGGAGTGCACAGCTGCACTGAGGCCTTGCAACCTACATTGGTGGGACTCGATCAGTGGGGTGAACAGCTGAACTGAGGCCTTGCCGCCTGAATTATTGGGACTCCTGTCAGTGGAGTGACAGCTATACCGAGGCCTCGCCACCTGCATTTGTGGGACACGGTCAGTGGGTTGCAGAGCTCTACTCAGGCTTCGCCACCTGCATTGGTGGGCCTCGGTCTGTGGGGTGCACAGCTGAACCAAGGTCGAGCCACGTACATTGGTGGGACTCAGTCAGTGGGGTGCACAGCTGTACGAAGGCCTCGCTTCCTCCGTTGGTGGGACTCGGTCAGTGGGGTGAACAGCTGTACCGAGGCCTGGCCACCTGCATTAGGGGGAGTAGGTCAGTGGGGTGCACAGCTGTACCAAGGCCGAGCCACGTGAATTGGTGGGACTCAGTCAGTGGTGTGCACAGCTGCACCAAGGCCACGCCATCTGCATTGGTGGGACTCAGTCAGTGGGGTGCACAGCTCTACTCAGGTTTCGCCACCTACATTGGTGGCCCTCTGTCAGTGGGGTGCACAGCTGTACTGAGGCTGCACCACCTGCATTGGTGGGACTCGGTCAGTGGAGCGCACAACTGCACCGAGGCCGAGCCACCTGCATTGGTGGGACTCAGTGAGTGCAGTGCACAGCTGCACCGAGGCCGAGCCACCTATATTGGTGGGACTCGGTCAGTGCAGTGCACAGCTGTACCGATGCCGAGCAACCTGCATTGGTGGGACTCGGTCAGTGGAGTGCACAGCTGTACCGAGGCTGAGCCACCTGCATTGGTGGGACTTGGTCAGTGGGGTGCACAGCTCTACCGAGGCCTTGCCACCTACGTTGGTGGGACTCAGTCAGTGGAGTGCACAGCTGCACCGAGGCGGAGCCACCTGCATTGGTGGGACTCGCTCAGTGGCCTACAAAGCTAAACCGAGGCCTTGCCTCCTGCATTGGTGGGACTCGGTCAGTGGGGTGAGAGCTGTACGGAGTCCGCACTACCTGCATTGGTGCGTTTCGGTCAGTGGGGAGCACAGCTGTACTCAAGCTTCGACACATGCTTTCGTGTCGTTCGGTAAGTGGGGTGCACAGCTGAACCGAGGCCCCACACCTGCATTGGTGGGACTCGCTCAGTGGAGAGCACAGCTGCACCGAGGCCTTCCCACCTGCAGTGGTGGGACTCGGTCAGTGGAGTGCACAGCTGTTCCGAGGCCGAGCCACGTGCATTGGTGGGACTCGGTCAGTGGGGTGCACAGCTGAACCGAAGCCTTGCAACCTACATTGGTGGGACTCGGTCTGTGGGGTGCACAGCTGTACCGAGGCCGAGCCACGTGCATTGGTGGGACTCGGTCAGTGGGTTGCACAGCTGAACCGAGGCGTTGCAACCTGCATTAGTGGGACTTGTTCACTGGGCTGCACAGCTGTACTCAGGCTTTCCAACGTGCATTGGTGGGATGCGGTCAGTGGGGTATACAGCTGTACCAAGGCCGAGCCACGTACATTGGTGGCACTGGGTCAGTGGGGTGAGAGCTGTACGGAGGCCGCACCACCTGCATTGGTGCGTTTCGGTCAGAGGAGTGACAGCTACACCGAGGCCTCGCCACCAGCATTGGTGGTTTTGGTCTGTGGTGTGCACAGCTGTACTAAAGCTTCGCCACCTGCATTGGTGGGACTCGGTCAGTGGGGTGCACAGCTGTACCGGGCCACGCGAAGTGCATTGTTGGGACTCAGACAGTGGGGTGCACAGCTGCACCGAGGCCTTGCCACCTGCATTAGTGGGACTCAGTCAGTGGGTGCACAGGTGCACCAAGACGTCGCCACCTGCATTGGTGGGACTCAGTCAGTGGGGTGCACAGCTGTAAAGACGTTCCGTCAGCTGCATTGGTGGGACTCTGCCATTGGAGTGCACAGCTGTACCGAGGCCTTGCCACCTGCATTGGTGGGACTCGGTCAGTGGTGTGCACAGCTGAACCGAGGCCGCACCACCTACATTGGTGGGACTCGATCAGTGGAGTGCACAGCTGCACCAAGGCCTTGCCACCTGCATTTGTGGGACTCCTGTCAGTGGAGTGACAGCTATACCGAGGCCTCGCCACCTGCATTTGTGGGACACGGTCAGTGGGGTGCAGAGTTCTACTCAGGCTTCGCCACCTGCATTGGTGGACCTCGGTCAGTGGAGTAAACAGCTGCACCAAGGCGGAGCCACCTGCATTGGTGGGACTCGGTCAGTGGGGTGAGAGCTGTACGGAGTCCATACTACCTGCATTGGTGCGATTCGGTCAGTGGGGAGCACAGCTGTACCGAGGCCATGCCACCTGCATTGGTGGGACTTGGTCAGTGGGGTGCACAGCTGTACTCAAGCTTCGACACATGCTTTGTTCTGGTTCGGTAAGCGGGCTGCACATCTGAACCGAGGCCGGGCCACCTACATTGGTGTGACTCGGTCAGTGGAGACCACAGCTGCACCGAGGCCTTGCCACCTGCATTGGTTGGGCTCGGTCAGTGGAGTGCATAGCTGTACCGAGGCCGAGCCACCTCCATTGGTGGGACTCGGTCGTTGGGGTGCACAGCTGCACCGAGGCCTTGCCACCTACATTGGTGGGACTCGGTCAGTGGGGTGCACAGTTGTACCAAGGCTGAGCCACGTGCATTGGTGGGACTCAGTCAGTGGGGTGAGAGCTGTACGGAGTCCACACTACCTGCATTGGTGCGATTCGGTCAGTGCGGTGCACAGCTGTACCAAGGCTGAGCCACATGAATAGATGGGACTCGGTAAGTGGGGTAAGAGCTGTACGGAGGCCTCGGCACAAGTACTGGTGGGACTCGGTCAGTGGGGTGCACAGCTGTACCAAGGCCTTGCCACCTGCTTTGGTGGGACTCGGTCAGTGGAGTGTACAGCTGTACCGAGGCGGAGCCACCTGCATTGGTGGGACTCGGTCAGTGGCGTGCAAAGCTGAACCGAGGCCTTGCCTCCTTCATTGGTGGGACTCGGTCTGTGGGGAGCACAGCTGTACCAAGGCCATGCAACGTGCATTGGTGGGACTCGGTCAGTGGGGTGAGAGCTGTACGGAGTCCGCACTACCTGCATTGGTGCTATTCGGTCAGTGGGGAGCACAGCTGTACCGAGGCCATGCCACCTGCATTGGTGGGACTTGGTCAGTGGCGTGCACAGCTGTACTCAAGCTTCGACACATGATTTGGTGAAGTTCGGTAAGTGGGGTGCACAGCTGAACCGAGGCCACGCCACCTGCATTGGTGGGACCCAGTTATTGGGGTGTACAGCTGCGCCGAGGCCGAGCCACGTGCATTGGTGGGACTCGGTCAGTGGGGTGCACAGCTGTACTCAGGCTTTGCCATGTGCATTGGTGGGACTCGGTCAGTGGGGTGCAAAGCTGAACCGAGGCCTCGCCACCTGCATTGGTGGGACTTGGTCAGTGGGGTGATAACTGTACTCAGACTTTGCCACGTGCATTTGTGGGAATCAGTCAGTGGGGTGCACAGCTGCACCGAGCCCTTGCCACCTGTATTAGTGGGACTTGGTCAATGGGGTGCACAGCTGTACTCAGGCTTTGCCACCTGCATTGGTGGGACTCGGTCAGTGGCGTGCACAGCTGCAAAGAGCTTGCACCAGCTGCATTGGTGGGACTCTGTCAGTGGGGTGCACAGCTGTACCGAGGCCTTGCCACCTGAATTGGTGGGACTCGGTCAGTGGGGTGCACAGCTGAACCGAGGCCGCACCACCTGCATTGGTGGGACTCGGTCAGTGGAGTGCACAGCTGCACCGAGGCCTTGCCACCTGCATTGGTGGGACTCGGTCAGTGGAGTGCACAGCTGTACCGAGGCCGAGCCACCTGCATTAGTGGGAATCGGTCAGTGCGGTGCACAGCTGTACCAAGGCCAAGCCATCTGCCTTGGTGGGACTCGGTCAGTGGGGTGCACAGCTCTACTCAGGCTTCGCCACCTGCATTGGTGGGACTCGGTCAGTGGGGTGCAGAGCTGGACTAAGGCTGCACCTCCTACATTATTGGGACTCCTTTCAGTGGAGTGACAGCTATACCGAGGCCTCGCCACCTGCATTTGTGGGACTCGGTCAGTGGGGTGCAGAGCTCTATTCAGGCTTCGCCACCTGCATTGGTGGGCCTCGGTCTGCGGGGTGCACAGCTGAACCGAGGCCTCGCCACCTGCATTGGTGGTCCTCGGTCAGTGGGGTGCACAGCTGTACCAAGGCTCAGCCACGTGCATTGGTTGGATTCGGTCAGTGGGGTGAGCAGCTACACTGCAGCCACGCCATGTTCATTGGTGGGCCTCAGTTAGTAGGGTACACTGCTGTACTGAGTCTGCACCACCTGCATTGGTGGGCCTCCGTCAGTGGGGTGCACAGCAGCACCGAGGACTCGCCACCTGCATTTGTGGGACTCGGTCACTTAGGTGCACAGCTGTACTCAGGCTTTGCCACATGCATCGGTGGGGCTCGGTCTGTGGGATGCACAGCTGCACCGAGGCCTCGCCACCTGCATTGGTGGGACTCGGTCAGTGGGGTGCAGAGCTCTACTCAGGCTTCGCCACCTGCATTGGTGGGCCTCGGTCAGTGGGGTGCACAGCTGAACCAAGGTCGAGCCACTTCCATTGGTGGGACTCAGTCAGTGGAGTGCACAGCTGTACCAGGGTCTCGCCACCACCGTTGGTGGGACTCGGTCAGTGGGGTTAACAGCTGTACCGAGGCCTCACCACCTACATTAGTGGGAGTAGGTCAGTGGGGTGAGAGCTGTACCAAGGCCGAGCCACGTGAATTGGTGGGACTCGGTAAGTGGGGTGAGAGCTGTACAGAGGCCTCGGCACAAGTACTGGTGGCACTCATTCAGTGGGGTGCACAGCTGCACCGAGGCCTTGCCACCTGCATTGGTGGGACTTGGTCACTGGGGTGCACAGCTGTACTCAGGTTTTGCCACGTGCATTGGTGGGACTCGTTCTGCGGGGTGCACAGCTGTACCAAGGCCGAGCCACCTGCATTGGTGGGACTCGGTCAGTGGGGTGAGAGCTGTACGGAGTCCGCACTACGTGCATTGGTGCGAGTCGGTCAGTGGGGTGCACAGCTGTACCGAGGCAAGCGATGTGCATTGGTGGGACTCAGTCAGTGGGGTGCAGAGCTACACCGAGGCATTGCCACCTTCATTTGTGGGACTCTGTCAGTGGGGTGAACAGCTGTACCGAGGCCTTGCCACCTGCATTGGTGGGACACGGTCAGTGGGGTGCACAGTTCTACTCAGGCTTCGCCACCTGCATTTGTGGTCCTCGGTCAGTGGGGTGCACAGCTGTACTGTGGCTGCACCTCCTACATTAGTGGGACTCCTGTCAGTGGAGTGACAGCTATACCGAGGCCTCGCCACCTACATTTGTGGGACTCGGTCAGTGGGGTGCAGAGCTCTACTCAGGCTTCGCCACCTGCATTGGTGGGCCTCGGTCTGTGGGGTGCACAGCTGAACCGAGGTCGAGCCACATGGATTGGTGGGACTCAGTCAGTGAGGTGCACAGCTGTACCAAGGCCTCGCCACCTCCGTTCGTGGGACTCGGTCAGTGGGGTTAACAGCTGTACCGAGGCCTCGCCACCTGCATTAGTGGGACTAGGTCAGTGGGGTGCACAGCTGTACCAAGGCCGAGCCACGTGAATTGCTGGGACTCAGTAAGTTGGGTGAGAGCTGTACAGAGACCTCGGCACAAGTACTGGTGGGAGTCGGTCAGTGGAGTGCACAGTTGTACCGAGGCCGTGCCACCTGCATTGTAGGGACTCTGTAAGTGGAGTGTACAGCTGTACCGAGCCCGAGCCACCTGCATTGGTGGGACTGGGTCAGTGGGGTGCACAGCTGAACCGAGGCCATGCCACCTGCATTCGTGGGACTGGGTCTGTGGGGTGCACAGCTGTACCGAGGCCGAGCAACCTGCATTTGTGGGACTTGGTCACTGTGGTGCAGAGCTGTACTCAGGCTTTGCCACGTGCATTGGTGGGACGCGGTCAGTGGCATGCACAGCTGCACCAAGGCCGAGCCACATGCATTGGTGCGATTCGGTCAGTGGAGTGCCAGCTACACCGAGGCCTCGCCACCTGCATTGGTGGGACTCAGTCAGTGGGGTGCACAGCTGTACCAAACCCTCGCCACCTACATTTGTAGGACTCGATCAGTGAGGTGAACAGCTGTACCAAGGCCTCGCGACCTCCGTTGGTGGGGCTAGGTCAGTGGGTTGAACAACTACACTGCAGCCACGCCATCTGCATAGGTGGGCCTCCGTCAGTAGGGTGAAGAGCTGTGCTGAGGTTGCACCACCTGCATTGGTGGTACTCTGTCAGTGGGGTGAGAGCTGTACTGAGGCTTCGCCAACTGCATTGGTGGGACTCGGTCAATGGAGTGCGGAGCTGCACTGAGGCCTTGCCACGTGCATTGGTGGGACTCGGTCAGTGGGGTGAACAGCTGTACCGAGGCCGAGCAACCTGCATTGGTAGGATTCCATCATTGGGGTGTACAGCTGAACCAATGCCTCGCCAACTCTGTTGGTGGGACTCGGTCAGTGGGGTGCACAGCTGTACTGAGTCTGCACCACCTGCATTGGTGGGACTCGGTCAGTGGGGTGCACAGCTGCACCGAGGCCTTGCCACCTGCATTGGTGGGACTCGGTCAGTGGAGTGCACAGCTGCACCGAGGCCTCGCAACCTGCATTTCTGGGACTTGGTCAGTGGGGTGCACAGCTATACCGAGGCTTGTCAGCGTCCCTTGCTGGGACTCAGTTAGTGGGGTGCACAGCTAAACGGATGCCACGGCACCTGCATTGGTGGGCCTCGGTCAGTATGGTGCACAGCTCTAATCAGGCTTCACCACCTGTATTGGTGGGACTCTGTCAGTGGGGTGAGAGCTGTACCGAGGCCTCGACACCTGCATTGGTGGGAATCGGTAAGTGGGGTGCACAGCTGTACCGAAGCCTGGCCACCTGCGTTGGTGGGACTCGGTCAGTGGTGTGCACAGCTGTACTGAGGCCTTGCCACCTGCATTGGTGGGACTCGGTCAGTGGGGTGCACAGCTGCACCGAGGCCGAGCCACCTGCATTGGTGGGACTCAGTCATTGAGGAGCACAGCTGTACCAAGGCCTCGCGACCTCCGTTGGTGGGACTCGGTCAGTGGGGTGAACAGCTACACTGCAGCCGCGCCATCTGCATAGGTGGGCCTCCGTCAGTAGGGTGAACAGCTGTGCTGAGGTTGCACCACCTGCATTGGTGGTACTCTGTCAGTGGGGTGAGAGCTGTACCGCGGCCTTGGCACCTGCATTGTTGGAACTCGGTCAGTGTGGTGCACAGCTGCACCGAGGCCTTGCCACCTGCATTGGTGGGAATCGGTCAGTGGTGTGCACAGCTGCACCGAGGCCGAGCCACCTGCATTGGTGGAATCAGTCAGTGGGGTGCACAGCTGTACCAAGGCCTCGCGACCTCCGTTGGTGGGCTCAGTCAGTGGGGTGAACAGCTACACTGCAGCCACGCCATCTGCATTGGTGGGCCTCGGTCAGTATGGTGCGCAGCTCTACTCAGGCTTCACCACCTGTATTGGTGGGACTCTGTCAGTGGGGTGAGAGCTGTACCGAGGCCTTGCCACCTGCATTGTTGGGACTCGGTCAGTGTGGTGCACAGCTGCACCGAGGCCTTTACACCTGCATTGGTGGGACTCAGTAAGTGGGGTGCACAGCTGTACCGAGGCCTGGACGCCTGCATTGGTGGGACTCGGTCAGTGGGGTGCACAGCTGCACCGAGGCCTTTACACCTGCATTGGTGGGACTCGGTAAGTGGGGTGCACAGCTGTACCGAGGCCTTGCCACCTGCATTTGTGGGACTCGGTCAGTGGGTTGAACAGCTACACTGCGTCTGCGCCATCTGCATTGGTGGGCCTCAGTCAGTGGGGTGCACAGCTGTACCAAGGCGCCGCCACCTCCATTGCTGGGACTCGGTCAGTGGGGTGAACAGCTGTACTGAGGCTGCACCACCTGTATTGGTGGGACTCTGTCAGTGGCGTAAGAGCTGTACCGAGGCCTCGCCACCTGCATTGGTGGGATTCGGTCAGTGCAGTGCACAGCTGCACCGAGGCCTTGCCACCTGCATTGGTGGGACTCGGTCAGTGGGGTGCACAACTGTACCGAGGCCTTGCCACCTGCATTGGTGGGACTCGGTCAGTGGAGTGCACAACTGCACCGAGGCCTCGCAACCTGCATTTCTGGGACTTGGTCACTGGGGTGCACAGCTATACCGAGGCTTGTCAGCGTGCCTTGCTGGGACTCAGTCAGTGGGGTGCACAGCTGAACGGATGCCACGGCACCTGCATTGGTGGGCCTCGGTCAGTGGGGTGCACAGCTCTACTCAGGCTTCGCCACCTGCATTGGTGGGCCTCGTTCAGTGGGGTGCACAGCTGTACTGAGGCTGCACCACCTGCATTGGTGGGACTCCTGTCAGTGGAGTGACAGCAATACCGAGGCCTCACCACCTGCATTGGTGGGACTCGGTCAGTGGGGTGCACAGCTGAACCGAGGCCACGCCATCTGCATTCGTGGGACTTGGTCACTGGGGTGCACAGCTGTACTCAGGCTTTGCCACGTGCATTTGTGGGACTCGGTCAGTGGGGTGCACAGCTGCACCGAGGCCACGCCATCTGAATTGTTGGGACTCGGTCAGTTGGGTGCACAGCTGCACCGAGGCCTTGCCACCTCCATTGCTGGGACTCGGTCAGTGGGGTGCACAGCTGTACTGATGCTGCACCACCTGCATTAGTGGGACTCCTGTCAGTGGAGTGACAGCTATACCGAGGCCGATCAACCTGCATTGGTGGGACTCGCGTAGTGGGGTGCACAGCTGTACTCAGGCTTCACCACCTGCAATGATGGGACTCAGTCAGTGGGGTGTACAGCTGCACCGAGGCCTCGCCACCTGCATTTGTGGGACTCGGTCACTGGGGTGCACAGCTGTACTCAGGCTTTGCCACGTGCATTGGTGGGACTCGGTCAGTTGGATGATAGCTGCATCGAGGCCTTGCCACCTGTGTTGTTGGGACTCGGTCAGTGAGGTGCACAGCTGTACCAAGGCGCCGCCACCTCCATTGCTGGGACTCGGTCAGTGGGGTGAACAGCTGTACTGAGGCTGCACCACCTGTATTGGTGGGACTCTGTCAGTGGCGTAAGAGCTGTACCGAGGCCTCGCCACCTGCATTGTTGGGATTCGGTCAGTGCAGTGCACAGCTGCACCGAGGCCTTGCCACCTGCATTGGTGGGACTCGGTCAGTGGGGTGCACAACTGTACCGAGGCCTTGCCACCTGCATTGGTGGGACTCGGTCAGTGGAGTGCACAACTGCACCGAGGCCTCGCAACCTGCATTTCTGGGACTTGGTCACTGGGGTGCACAGCTATACCGAGGCTTGTCAGCTTGCCTTGCTGGGACTCAGTCAGTGGGGTGCACAGCTGAACGGATGCCACGGCACCTGCATTGGTGGGCCTCGGTCAGTGGGGTGCACAGCTCTACTCAGGCTTCGCCACCTGCATTGGTGGGCATCGTTCAGTGGGGTGCACAGCTGTACTGAGGCTGCACCACCTGCATTGGTGGGACTCCTGTCAGTGGAGTGACAGCAATACCGAGGCCTCACCACCTGCACTGGTGGGACTCGGTCAGTGGGGTGCACAGCTGAACCGAGGCCACGCCATCTGCATTCGTGGGACTTGGTCACTGGGGTGCACAGCTGTACTCAGGCTTTGCCACGTGCATTTGTGGGACTCGGTCAGTGGGGTGCACAGCTGCACCGAGGCCACGCCATCTGAATTGTTGGGACTCGGTCAGTTGGGTGCACAGCTGCACCGAGGCCTTGCCACCTCCATTGCTGGGACTCGGTCAGTGGGGTGCACAGCTGTACTGAGGCTGCACCACCTGCATTACTGGGACTCCTTTCAGTGGAGTTACGGCTGTACCGAGGCCTCGCCACCTGCATTGGTGGGACTCGGCAAGTGGGGTGCACAGCTGTACTCAAGCTTCGCCACATGAATTGGTGGGGCTCGGTAATTGGGATGCACAGAAGCACTGAGGCCGTTCCACGTGCATTGGTGGGACTCAGTCAGTTGGGTGCACAGCTGTAACGAGGCTTTTACAACTGCATTGGTGGGACTCAGTCAGTGGGGTGCACAGCTGAACCGAGGCCTCGCGAACTCTGTTGGTGGGCTCAGTCAGTGGGGTGAACAGCTACACTGCAGCTACGCCATCTGCATTGGTGGGCCTCGGTCAGTATGGTGCACAGCTCTACTCAGGCTTCACCACCAGCTTTGGTGGGACTCTGTCAGTGGGGTGAGAGCTGTACCGAGGCCTCGACACCTGCATTGGTGGGAATCGGTAAGTGGGGTGCACAGCTGTACTGAAGCCTGGCCACCTGCGTTGGTGGGACTCGGTCAGTGGTGTGCACAGCTGTACTGAGGCCTTGCCACCTGCATTGGTGGGACTCGGTCAGTGGGGTGCACAGCTGCACCGAGGCCTTTACACCTGCATTGGTGGGACTCAGTCATTGAGGAGCACAGCTGTACCAAGGCCTCGTGACCTCCGTTGGTGGGACTCGGTCAGTGGGGTGAACAGCTACACTGCAGCCGCGCCATCTGCATAGGTGGGCCTCCGTCAGTAGGGTGAACAGCTGTGCTGAGGTTGCACCACCTGCATTGGTGGTACTCTGTCAGTGGGGTGAGAGCTGTACCGCGGCCTTGGCACCTGCATTGTTGGAACTCGGTCAGTGTGGTGCACAGCTGCACCGAGGCCTTGCCACCTGCATTGGTGGGAATCGGTCAGTGGGGTGCACAGCTGCACCGAGGCCGAGCCACCTGCATTGGTGGAATCAGTCAGTGGGGTGCACAGCTGTACCAAGGCCTCGCGACCTCCATTGGTGGACTCAGTCAGTGGGGTGAACAGCTACACTGCAGCCACGCCATCTGCATTGGTGGGCCTCGGTCAGTATGGTGCGCAGCTCTACTCAGGCTTCACCACCTGTATTGGTGGGACTCTGTCAGTGGGGTGAGAGCTGTACCGAGGCCTTGCCACCTGCATTGTTGGGACTCGGTCAGTGTGGTGCACAGCTGCACCGAGGCCTTTACACCTGCATTGGTGGGACTCAGTAAGTGGGGTGCACAGCTGTACCGAGGCCTGGCCGCCTGCATTGGTGGGACTCGGTCAGTGGGGTGCACAGCTGCACCGAGGCCTTTACACCTGCATTGGTGGGACTCGGTAAGTGGGGTGCACAGCTGTACCGAGGCCTTGCCACCTGCATTTGTGGGACTCGGTCAGTGGGTTGAACAGCTACACTGCGTCCGCGCCATCTGCATTGGTGGGCCTCAGTCAGTGGGGTGCACAGCTGTACTGATGCTGCACCACCTGCATTAGTGGGACTCCTGTCAGTGGAGTGACAGCTATACCGAGGCCGATCAACCTGCATTGGTGGGACTCGCGTAGTGGGGTGCACAGCTGTACTCAGGCTTCACCACCTGCAATGGTGGGACTCAGTCAGTGGGGTGTACAGCTGCACCGAGGCCTCGCCACCTGCATTTGTGGGACTCGGTCACTGGGGTGCACAGCTGTACTCAGGCTTTGCCACGTGCATTGGTGGGACTCGGTCAGTTGGATGATAGCTGCATCGAGGCCTTGCCACCTGTGTTGTTGGGACTCGGTCAGTGAGGTGCACAGCTGTACCAAGGCGTCGCCACCTCCATTGCTGGGACTCGGTCAGTGGGGTGAACAGCTGTACTGAGGCTGCACCACCTGCATTGGTGGGACTCGGTCAGTGCAGTGCACAGCTGCACCGAGGCCTTGCCACCTGCATTGGTGGGACTCGGTCAGTGGGGTGCACAGCTGTACCGAGGCCTCGCAACCTGCATTTCTGGGACTTGGTCACTGGGGTGCACAGCTATACCGAGGCTTGTCAGAGTGCCTTGCTGGGACTCAGTCAGTGGGGTGCACAGCTGAACGGATGCCACGGCACCTGCATTGGTGGGCCTCGGTCAGTGGGGTGCACAGCTCTACTCAGGCTTCGCCACCTGCATTGGTGGGCCTCATTCAGTGGGGTGCACAGCTGTACTGAGGCTGCACCACCTGCATTGGTGAGACTCCTGTCAGTGGAGTGACAGCAATACCGAGGCCTCACCACCTGCATTGGTGGGACTTGGTCAGTGGGGTGCACAGCTGAACCGAGGCCACGCCATCTGCATTCGTGGGACTTGGTCACTGGGGTGCACAGCTGTACTCAGGCTTTGCCACGTGCATTTGTGGGACTCGGTCAGTGGGGTGCACAGCTGCACCGAGGCCACGCCATCTGAATTGTTGGGACTCGGTCAGTTGGGTGCACAGCTGCACCGAGGCCTCGCCACCTGCATTGGTGGGACTCGGTCAGTGGGGTGCACAGCTGTACTGAGGCTGCACCACCTGCATTACTGGGACTCCTTTCAGTGGAGTTACGGCTGTACCGAGGCCTCGCCACCTGCATTGGTGGGACTCGGCAAGTGGGGTGCACAGCTGTACTCAAGCTTCGCCACATGAATTGGTGGGGCTCGGTAAGTGGGATGCACAGAAGCACTGAGGCCGTTCCACGTGCATTGGTGGGACTCAGTCAGTTGGGTGCACAGCTGTAACGAGGCTTTTACAACTGCATTGGTGGGACTCAGTCAGTGGGGTGCACAGCTGAACCGAGGCCTCGCGAACTCTGTTGGTGGGCTCAGTCAGTGGGGTGAACAGCTACACTGCAGCTACGCCATCTGCATTGGTGGGCCTCGGTCAGTATGGTGCACAGCTCTACTCAGGCTTCACCACCAGCTTTGGTGGGACTCTGTCAGTGGGGTGAGAGCTGTACCGAGGCCTCGACACCTGCATTGGTGGGAATCGGTAAGTGGGGTGCACAGCTGTACCGAAGCCTGGCCACCTGCGTTGGTGGGACTCGGTCAGTGGTGTGCACAGCTGTACTGAGGCCTTGCCACCTGCATTGGTCGGACTCGGTCAGTGGGGTGCACAGCTGCACCGAGGCCGAGCCACCTGCATTGGTGGGACTCAGTCATTGAGGAGCACAGCTGTACCAAGGCCTCGCGACCTCCGTTGGTGGGACTCGGTCAGTGGGGTGAACAGCTACACTGCAGCCGCGCCATCTGCATAGGTGGGCCTCCGTCAGTAGGGTGAACAGCTGTGCTGAGGTTGCACCACCTGCATTGGTGGTACTCTGTCAGTGGGGTGAGAGCTGTACCGCGGCCTTGGCACCTGCATTGTTGGAACTCGGTCAGTGTGGTGCACAGCTGCACCGAGGCCTTGCCACCTGCATTGGTGGGAATCGGTCAGTGGGGTGCACAGCTGCACCGAGGCCGAGCCACCTGCATTGGTGGAATCAGTCAGTGGGGTGCACAGCTGTACCAAGGCCTCGCGACCTCCATTGGTGGGCTCAGTCAGTGGGGTGAACAGCTACACTGCAGCCACGCCATCTGCATTGGTGGGCCTCGGTCAGTATGGTGCGCAGCTCTACTCAGGCTTCACCACCTGTATTGGTGGGACTCTGTCAGTGGGGTGAGAGCTGTACCGAGGCCTTGCCACCTGCATTGTTGGGACTCGGTCAGTGTGGTGCACAGCTGCACCGAGGCCTTTACACCTGCATTGGTGGGACTCAGTAAGTGGGGTGCACAGCTGTACCGAGGCCTGGCCGCCTGCATTGGTGGGACTCGGTCAGTGGGGTGCACAGCTGCACCGAGGCCTTTACACCTGCATTGGTGGGACTCGGTAAGTGGGGTGCACAGCTGTACCGAGGCCTTGCCACCTGCATTTGTGGGACTCGGTCAGTGGGTTGAACAGCTACACTGCGTCCGCGCCATCTGCATTGGTGGGCCTCAGTCAGTGGGGTGCACAGCTGTACTGATGCTGCACCACCTGCATTAGTGGGACTCCTGTCAGTGGAGTGACAGCTATACCGAGGCCGATCAACCTGCATTGGTGGGACTCGCGTAGTGGGGTGCACAGCTGTACTCAGGCTTCACCACCTGCAATGGTGGGACTCAGTCAGTGGGGTGTACAGCTGCACCGAGGCCTCGCCACCTGCATTTGTGGGACTCGGTCACTGGGGTGCACAGCTGTACTCAGGCTTTGCCACGTGCATTGGTGGGACTCGGTCAGTTGGATGATAGCTGCATCGAGGCCTTGCCACCTGTGTTGTTGGGACTCGGTCAGTGAGGTGCACAGCTGTACCAAGGCGTCGCCACCTCCATTGCTGGGACTCGGTCAGTGGGGTGAACAGCTGTACTGAGGCTGCACCACCTGCATTGGTGGGACTCGGTCAGTGCAGTGCACAGCTGCACCGAGGCCTTGCCACCTGCATTGGTGGGACTCGGTCAGTGGGGTGCACAGCTGTACCGAGGCCTCGCAACCTGCATTTCTGGGACTTGGTCACTGGGGTGCACAGCTATACCGAGGCTTGTCAGAGTGCCTTGCTGGGACTCAGTCAGTGGGGTGCACAGCTGAACGGATGCCACGGCACCTGCATTGGTGGGCCTCGGTCAGTGGGGTGCACAGCTCTACTCAGGCTTCGCCACCTGCATTGGTGGGCCTCATTCAGTGGGGTGCACAGCTGTACTGAGGCTGCACCACCTGCATTGGTGAGACTCCTGTCAGTGGAGTGACAGCAATACCGAGGCCTCACCACCTGCATTGGTGGGACTCGGTCAGTGGGGTGCACAGCTGAACCGAGGCCACGCCATCTGCATTCGTGGGACTTGGTCACTGGGGTGCACAGCTGTACTCAGGCTTTGCCACGTGCATTTGTGGGACTCGGTCAGTGGGGTGCACAGCTGCACCGAGGCCACGCCATCTGAATTGTTGGGACTCGGTCAGTTGGGTGCACAGCTGCACCGAGGCCTCGCCACCTGCATTGGTGGGACTCGGTCAGTGGGGTGCACAGCTGTACTGAGGCTGCACCACCTGCATTACTGGGACTCCTTTCAGTGGAGTTACGGCTGTACCGAGGCCTCGCCACCTGCATTGGTGGGACTCGGCAAGTGGGGTGCACAGCTGTACTCAAGCTTCGCCACATGAATTGGTGGGGCTCGGTAAGTGGGATGCACAGAAGCACTGAGGCCGTTCCACGTGCATTGGTGGGACTCAGTCAGTTGGGTGCACAGCTGTAACGAGGCTTTTACAACTGCATTGGTGGGACTCAGTCAGTGGGGTGCACAGCTGAACCGAGGCCTCGCGAACTCTGTTGGTGGGCTCAGTCAGTGGGGTGAACAGCTACACTGCAGCTACGCCATCTGCATTGGTGGGCCTCGGTCAGTATGGTGCACAGCTCTACTCAGGCTTCACCACCAGCTTTGGTGGGACTCTGTCAGTGGGGTGAGAGCTGTACCGAGGCCTCGACACCTGCATTGGTGGGAATCGGTAAGTGGGGTGCACAGCTGTACCGAAGCCTGGCCACCTGCGTTGGTGGGACTCGGTCAGTGGTGTGCACAGCTGTACTGAGGCCTTGCCACCTGCATTGGTCGGACTCGGTCAGTGGGGTGCACAGCTGCACCGAGGCCGAGCCACCTGCATTGGTGGGACTCAGTCATTGAGGAGCACAGCTGTACCAAGGCCTCGCGACCTCCGTTGGTGGGACTCGGTCAGTGGGGTGAACAGCTACACTGCAGCCGCGCCATCTGCATAGGTGGGCCTCCGTCAGTAGGGTGAACAGCTGTGCTGAGGTTGCACCACCTGCATTGGTGGTACTCTGTCAGTGGGGTGAGAGCTGTACCGCGGCCTTGGCACCTGCATTGTTGGAACTCGGTCAGTGTGGTGCACAGCTGCACCGAGGCCTTGCCACCTGCATTGGTGGGAATCAGTCAGTGGGGTGCACAGCTGCACCGAGGCCGAGCCACCTGCATTGGTGGAATCAGTCAGTGGGGTGCACAGCTGTACCAAGGCCTCGCGACCTCCGTTGGTGGGCTCAGTCAGTGGGGTGAACAGCTACACTGCAGCCACGCCATCTGCATTGGTGGGCCTCGGTCAGTATGGTGCGCAGCTCTACTCAGGCTTCACCACCTGTATTGGTGGGACTCTGTCAGTGGGGTGAGAGCTGTACCGAGGCCTTGCCACCTGCATTGTTGGGACTCGGTCAGTGTGGTGCACAGCTGCACCGAGGCCTTTACACCTGCATTGGTGGGACTCGGTAAGTGGGGTGCACAGCTGTACCGAGGCCTGGCCGCCTGCATTGGTGGGACTTGGTCACTGGGGTGCACAGCTGCACCGAGGCCTTTACACCTGCATTGGTGGGACTCGGTCAGTGGGTTGAACAGCTACACTGCGTCCGCGCCATCTGCATTGGTGGGCATCAGTCAGTGGGGTGCACAGCTGTACTGATGCTGCACCACCTGCATTAGTGGGACTCCTGTCAGTCGAGTGACAGCTATACCGAGGCCGATCAACCTGCATTGGTGGGACTCGTGTAGTGGGGTGCACAGCTGTACTCAGGCTTCACCACCTGCAATGGTGGGACTCAGTCAGTGGGGTGTACAGCTGCACCGAGGCCTCGCCACCTGCATTTGTGGGACTCGGTCACTGGGGTGCACAGCTGTACTCAGGCTTTGCCACGTGCATTGGTGGGACTCGGTCAGTTGGATGATAGCTGCATCGAGGCCTTGCCACCTGTGTTGTTGGGACTCGGTCAGTGAGGTGCACAGCTGTACCAAGGCGTCGCCACCTCCATTACTGGGACTCGGTCAGTGGGGTGAACAGCTGTACTGAGGCTGCACCACCTGCATTGGTAGGACTCTGTCAGTGGCGTAAGAGCTGTACCGAGGCCTCGCCACCTGCATTTTTGGGACTCGGTCAGTGTGGTGCACAGATGAACTCAAGCTTCGCCACCTGCATTGGTGGGACTCGGTCAGTGGGGTGCACAGCTGTACCGAGGCCTCGCAACCTGCATTTCTGGGACTTGGTCACTGGGGTGCACAGCTATACTGAGGCTTGTCAGCGTGCCTTGCTGGGACTCAGTCAGTGGGGTACACAGCTGAACGGATGCCACGGCACCTGCATTGGTGGGCCTCGGTCAGTGGGGTGCACAGCTGTACTGAGGCTGCACCACCTGCATTGGTGGGACTCGGTCAGTGCAGTGCACAGCTGCACCGAGGCCTTGCCACCTGCATTGGTGGGACTCGGTCAGTGGGGTGCACAGCTGTACCGAGGCCTTGCCACCTGTATTGTTGGGACTCGGTCAGTGAAGTGCACAGCTGCACCGAGGCCTCGCAACCTGCATTTCTGGGACTTGGTCACTGGGGTGCACAGCTATACTGAGGCTTGTCAGCGTGCCTTGCTGGGACTCAGTCAGTGGGGTGCACAGCTGAACGGATGCCACGGCACCTGCATTGGTGGGCCTCGGTCAGTGGGGTGCACAGCTCTACTCAGGCTTCGCCACCTGCATTGGTGGGCCTCATTCAGTGGGTTGCACAGCTGTACTGAGGCTGCACCACCTGCATTGGTGGGACTCCTGTCAGTGGAGTGACAGCAATACCGAGGCCTCACCACCTGCATTGGTGGGACTCGGTCAGTGGGGTGCACAGCTGAACCGAGGCCACGCCATCTGCATTCGTGGGACTTGGTCACTGGGGTGCACAGCTGTACTCAGGCTTTGCCACGTGCATTTGTGGGACTCGGTCAGTGGGGTGCACAGCTGCACCGAGGCCACGCCATCTGAATTGTTGGGACTCGGTCAGTTGGGTGCACAGCTGCACCGAGGCCTCGCCACCTGCATTGGTGGGACTCGGTCAGTGGGGTGCACAGCTGTACTGAGGCTGCACCACCTGCATTACTGGGACTCCTTTCAGTGGAGTTACGGCTGTACCGAGGCCTCGCCACCTGCATTGGTGGGACTCGGCAAGTGGGGTGCACAGCTGTACTCAAGCTTCGCCACATGAATTGGTGGGGCTCGGTAAGTGGGATGCACAGAAGCACTGAGGCCGTTCCACGTGCATTGGTGGGACTCAGTCAGTTGGGTGCACAGCTGTAACGAGGCTTTTACAACTGCATTGGTGGGACTCAGTCAGTGGGGTGCACAGCTGAACCGAGGCCTCGCGAACTCTGTTGGTGGGCTCAGTCAGTGGGGTGAACAGCTACACTGCAGCTACGCCATCTGCATTGGTGGGCCTCGGTCAGTATGGTGCACAGCTCTACTCAGGCTTCACCACCAGCTTTGGTGGGACTCTGTCAGTGGGGTGAGAGCTGTACCGAGGCCTCGACACCTGCATTGGTGGGAATCGGTAAGTGGGGTGCACAGCTGTACCGAAGCCTGGCCACCTGCGTTGGTGGGACTCGGTCAGTGGTGTGCACAGCTGTACTGAGGCCTTGCCACCTGCATTGGTGGGACTCGGTCAGTGGGGTGCACAGCTGCACCGAGGCCGAGCCACCTGCATTGGTGGGACTCAGTCATTGAGGAGCACAGCTGTACCAAGGCCTCGCGACCTCCGTTGGTGGGACTCGGTCAGTGGGGTGAACAGCTACACTGCAGCCGCGCCATCTGCATAGGTGGGCCTCCGTCAGTGGGGTGAACAGCTGTGCTGAGGTTGCACCACCTGCATTGGTGGTACTCTGTCAGTGGGGTGAGAGCTGTACCACGGCCTTGGCACCTGCATTGTTGGAACTCGGTCAGTGTGGTGCACAGCTGCACCGAGGCCTTGCCACCTGCATTGGTGGGAATCAGTCAGTGGGGTGCACAGCTGCACCGAGGCCTTGCCACCTGCATTGGTGGAATCAGTCAGTGGGGTGCACAGCTGTACCAAGGCCTCGCGACCTCCGTTGGTGGGCTCAGTCAGTGGGGTGAACAGCTACACTGCAGCCACGCCATCTGCATTGGTGGGCCTCGGTCAGTATGGTGCACAGCTCTACTCAGGCTTCACCACCAGCTTTGGTGGGACTCTGTCAGTGGGGTGAGAGCTGTACCGAGGCCTCGACACCTGCATTGGTGGGAATCGGTAAGTGGGGTGCACAGCTGTACCAAGGCCTCGCGACCTCCGTTGGTGGGCTCAGTCAGTGGGGTGAACAGCTACACTGCAGCCACGCCATCTGCATTGGTGGGCCTCGGTCAGTATGGTGCGCAGCTCTACTCAGGCTTCACCACCTGTATTGGTGGGACTCTGTCAGTGGGGTGAGAGCTGTACCGAGGCCTTGCCACCTGCATTGTTGGGACTCGGTCAGTGTGGTGCACAGCTGCACCGAGGCCTTTACACCTGCATTGGTGGGACTCAGTAAGTGGGGTGCACAGCTGTACCGAGGCCTGGCCGCCTGCATTGGTGGGACTCGGTCAGTGGGGTGCACAGCTGCACCGAGGCCTTTACACCTGCATTGGTGGGACTCGGTAAGTGGGGTGCACAGCTGTACCGAGGCCTTGCCACCTGCATTTGTGGGACTCGGTCAGTGGGTTGAACAGCTACACTGCGTCCGCGCCATCTGCATTGGTGGGCCTCAGTCAGTGGGGTGCACAGCTGTACTGATGCTGCACCACCTGCATTAGTGGGACTCCTGTCAGTGGAGTGACAGCTATACCGAGGCCGATCAACCTGCATTGGTGGGACTCGCGTAGTGGGGTGCACAGCTGTACTCAGGCTTCACCACCTGCAATGGTGGGACTCAGTCAGTGGGGTGTACAGCTGCACCGAGGCCTCGCCACCTGCATTTGTGGGACTCGGTCACTGGGGTGCACAGCTGTACTCAGGCTTTGCCACGTGCATTGGTGGGACTCGGTCAGTTGGATGATAGCTGCATCGAGGCCTTGCCACCTGTGTTGTTGGGACTCGGTCAGTGAGGTGCACAGCTGTACCAAGGCGTCGCCACCTCCATTGCTGGGACTCGGTCAGTGGGGTGAACAGCTGTACTGAGGCTGCACCACCTGCATTGGTGGGACTCGGTCAGTGCAGTGCACAGCTGCACCGAGGCCTTGCCACCTGCATTGGTGGGACTCGGTCAGTGGGGTGCACAGCTGTACCGAGGCCTCGCAACCTGCATTTCTGGGACTTGGTCACTGGGGTGCACAGCTATACCGAGGCTTGTCAGAGTGCCTTGCTGGGACTCAGTCAGTGGGGTGCACAGCTGAACGGATGCCACGGCACCTGCATTGGTGGGCCTCGGTCAGTGGGGTGCACAGCTCTACTCAGGCTTCGCCACCTGCATTGGTGGGCCTCATTCAGTGGGGTGCACAGCTGTACTGAGGCTGCACCACCTGCATTGGTGAGACTCCTGTCAGTGGAGTGACAGCAATACCGAGGCCTCACCACCTGCATTGGTGGGACTTGGTCAGTGGGGTGCACAGCTGAACCGAGGCCACGCCATCTGCATTCGTGGGACTTGGTCACTGGGGTGCACAGCTGTACTCAGGCTTTGCCACGTGCATTTGTGGGACTCGGTCAGTGGGGTGCACAGCTGCACCGAGGCCACGCCATCTGAATTGTTGGGACTCGGTCAGTTGGGTGCACAGCTGCACCGAGGCCTCGCCACCTGCATTGGTGGGACTCGGTCAGTGGGGTGCACAGCTGTACTGAGGCTGCACCACCTGCATTACTGGGACTCCTTTCAGTGGAGTTACGGCTGTACCGAGGCCTCGCCACCTGCATTGGTGGGACTCGGCAAGTGGGGTGCACAGCTGTACTCAAGCTTCGCCACATGAATTGGTGGGGCTCGGTAAGTGGGATGCACAGAAGCACTGAGGCCGTTCCACGTGCATTGGTGGGACTCAGTCAGTTGGGTGCACAGCTGTAACGAGGCTTTTACAACTGCATTGGTGGGACTCAGTCAGTGGGGTGCACAGCTGAACCGAGGCCTCGCGAACTCTGTTGGTGGGCTCAGTCAGTGGGGTGAACAGCTACACTGCAGCTACGCCATCTGCATTGGTGGGCCTCGGTCAGTATGGTGCACAGCTCTACTCAGGCTTCACCACCAGCTTTGGTGGGACTCTGTCAGTGGGGTGAGAGCTGTACCGAGGCCTCGACACCTGCATTGGTGGGAATCGGTAAGTGGGGTGCACAGCTGTACCGAAGCCTGGCCACCTGCGTTGGTGGGACTCGGTCAGTGGTGTGCACAGCTGTACTGAGGCCTTGCCACCTGCATTGGTGGGACTCGGTCAGTGGGGTGCACAGCTGCACCGAGGCCGAGCCACCTGCATTGGTGGGACTCAGTCATTGAGGAGCACAGCTGTACCAAGGCCTCGCGACCTCCGTTGGTGGGACTCGGTCAGTGGGGTGAACAGCTACACTGCAGCCGCGCCATCTGCATAGGTGGGCCTCCGTCAGTAGGGTGAACAGCTGTGCTGAGGTTGCACCACCTGCATTGGTGGTACTCTGTCAGTGGGGTGAGAGCTGTACCGCGGCCTTGGCACCTGCATTGTTGGAACTCGGTCAGTGTGGTGCACAGCTGCACCGAGGCCTTGCCACCTGCATTGGTGGGAATCGGTCAGTGGGGTGCACAGCTGCACCGAGGCCGAGCCACCTGCATTGGTGGAATCAGTCAGTGGGGTGCACAGCTGTACCAAGGCCTCGCGACCTCCATTGGTGGGCTCAGTCAGTGGGGTGAACAGCTACACTGCAGCCACGCCATCTGCATTGGTGGGCCTCGGTCAGTATGGTGCGCAGCTCTACTCAGGCTTCACCACCTGTATTGGTGGGACTCTGTCAGTGGGGTGAGAGCTGTACCGAGGCCTTGCCACCTGCATTGTTGGGACTCGGTCAGTGTGGTGCACAGCTGCACCGAGGCCTTTACACCTGCATTGGTGGGACTCAGTAAGTGGGGTGCACAGCTGTACCGAGGCCTGGCCGCCTGCATTGGTGGGACTCGGTCAGTGGGGTGCACAGCTGCACCGAGGCCTTTACACCTGCATTGGTGGGACTCGGTAAGTGGGGTGCACAGCTGTACCGAGGCCTTGCCACCTGCATTTGTGGGACTCGGTCAGTGGGTTGAACAGCTACACTGCGTCCGCGCCATCTGCATTGGTGGGCCTCAGTCAGTGGGGTGCACAGCTGTACTGATGCTGCACCACCTGCATTAGTGGGACTCCTGTCAGTGGAGTGACAGCTATACCGAGGCCGATCAACCTGCATTGGTGGGACTCGCGTAGTGGGGTGCACAGCTGTACTCAGGCTTCACCACCTGCAATGGTGGGACTCAGTCAGTGGGGTGTACAGCTGCACCGAGGCCTCGCCACCTGCATTTGTGGGACTCGGTCACTGGGGTGCACAGCTGTACTCAGGCTTTGCCACGTGCATTGGTGGGACTCGGTCAGTTGGATGATAGCTGCATCGAGGCCTTGCCACCTGTGTTGTTGGGACTCGGTCAGTGAGGTGCACAGCTGTACCAAGGCGTCGCCACCTCCATTGCTGGGACTCGGTCAGTGGGGTGAACAGCTGTACTGAGGCTGCACCACCTGCATTGGTGGGACTCGGTCAGTGCAGTGCACAGCTGCACCGAGGCCTTGCCACCTGCATTGGTGGGACTCGGTCAGTGGGGTGCACAGCTGTACCGAGGCCTCGCAACCTGCATTTCTGGGACTTGGTCACTGGGGTGCACAGCTATACCGAGGCTTGTCAGAGTGCCTTGCTGGGACTCAGTCAGTGGGGTGCACAGCTGAACGGATGCCACGGCACCTGCATTGGTGGGCCTCGGTCAGTGGGGTGCACAGCTCTACTCAGGCTTCGCCACCTGCATTGGTGGGCCTCATTCAGTGGGGTGCACAGCTGTACTGAGGCTGCACCACCTGCATTGGTGGGACTCCTGTCAGTGGAGTGACAGCAATACCGAGGCCTCACCACCTGCATTGGTGGGACTCGGTCAGTGGGGTGCACAGCTGAACCGAGGCCACGCCATCTGCATTCGTGGGACTTGGTCACTGGGGTGCACAGCTGTACTCAGGCTTTGCCACGTGCATTTGTGGGACTCGGTCAGTGGGGTGCACAGCTGCACCGAGGCCACGCCATCTGAATTGTTGGGACTCGGTCAGTTGGGTGCACAGCTGCACCGAGGCCTCGCCACCTGCATTGGTGGGACTCGGTCAGTGGGGTGCACAGCTGTACTGAGGCTGCACCACCTGCATTACTGGGACTCCTTTCAGTGGAGTTACGGCTGTACCGAGGCCTCGCCACCTGCATTGGTGGGACTCGGCAAGTGGGGTGCACAGCTGTACTCAAGCTTCGCCACATGAATTGGTGGGGCTCGGTAAGTGGGATGCACAGAAGCACTGAGGCCGTTCCACGTGCATTGGTGGGACTCAGTCAGTTGGGTGCACAGCTGTAACGAGGCTTTTACAACTGCATTGGTGGGACTCAGTCAGTGGGGTGCACAGCTGAACCGAGGCCTCGCGAACTCTGTTGGTGGGCTCAGTCAGTGGGGTGAACAGCTACACTGCAGCTACGCCATCTGCATTGGTGGGCCTCGGTCAGTATGGTGCACAGCTCTACTCAGGCTTCACCACCAGCTTTGGTGGGACTCTGTCAGTGGGGTGAGAGCTGTACCGAGGCCTCGACACCTGCATTGGTGGGAATCGGTAAGTGGGGTGCACAGCTGTACCGAAGCCTGGCCACCTGCGTTGGTGGGACTCGGTCAGTGGTGTGCACAGCTGTACTGAGGCCTTGCCACCTGCATTGGTCGGACTCGGTCAGTGGGGTGCACAGCTGCACCGAGGCCGAGCCACCTGCATTGGTGGGACTCAGTCATTGAGGAGCACAGCTGTACCAAGGCCTCGCGACCTCCGTTGGTGGGACTCGGTCAGTGGGGTGAACAGCTACACTGCAGCCGCGCCATCTGCATAGGTGGGCCTCCGTCAGTAGGGTGAACAGCTGTGCTGAGGTTGCACCACCTGCATTGGTGGTACTCTGTCAGTGGGGTGAGAGCTGTACCGCGGCCTTGGCACCTGCATTGTTGGAACTCGGTCAGTGTGGTGCACAGCTGCACCGAGGCCTTGCCACCTGCATTGGTGGGAATCAGTCAGTGGGGTGCACAGCTGCACCGAGGCCGAGCCACCTGCATTGGTGGAATCAGTCAGTGGGGTGCACAGCTGTACCAAGGCCTCGCGACCTCCGTTGGTGGGCTCAGTCAGTGGGGTGAACAGCTACACTGCAGCCACGCCATCTGCATTGGTGGGCCTCGGTCAGTATGGTGCGCAGCTCTACTCAGGCTTCACCACCTGTATTGGTGGGACTCTGTCAGTGGGGTGAGAGCTGTACCGAGGCCTTGCCACCTGCATTGTTGGGACTCGGTCAGTGTGGTGCACAGCTGCACCGAGGCCTTTACACCTGCATTGGTGGGACTCGGTAAGTGGGGTGCACAGCTGTACCGAGGCCTGGCCGCCTGCATTGGTGGGACTTGGTCACTGGGGTGCACAGCTGCACCGAGGCCTTTACACCTGCATTGGTGGGACTCGGTCAGTGGGTTGAACAGCTACACTGCGTCCGCGCCATCTGCATTGGTGGGCATCAGTCAGTGGGGTGCACAGCTGTACTGATGCTGCACCACCTGCATTAGTGGGACTCCTGTCAGTCGAGTGACAGCTATACCGAGGCCGATCAACCTGCATTGGTGGGACTCGTGTAGTGGGGTGCACAGCTGTACTCAGGCTTCACCACCTGCAATGGTGGGACTCAGTCAGTGGGGTGTACAGCTGCACCGAGGCCTCGCCACCTGCATTTGTGGGACTCGGTCACTGGGGTGCACAGCTGTACTCAGGCTTTGCCACGTGCATTGGTGGGACTCGGTCAGTTGGATGATAGCTGCATCGAGGCCTTGCCACCTGTGTTGTTGGGACTCGGTCAGTGAGGTGCACAGCTGTACCAAGGCGTCGCCACCTCCATTACTGGGACTCGGTCAGTGGGGTGAACAGCTGTACTGAGGCTGCACCACCTGCATTGGTAGGACTCTGTCAGTGGCGTAAGAGCTGTACCGAGGCCTCGCCACCTGCATTTTTGGGACTCGGTCAGTGTGGTGCACAGATGAACTCAAGCTTCGCCACCTGCATTGGTGGGACTCGGTCAGTGGGGTGCACAGCTGTACCGAGGCCTCGCAACCTGCATTTCTGGGACTTGGTCACTGGGGTGCACAGCTATACTGAGGCTTGTCAGCGTGCCTTGCTGGGACTCAGTCAGTGGGGTACACAGCTGAACGGATGCCACGGCACCTGCATTGGTGGGCCTCGGTCAGTGGGGTGCACAGCTCTACTCAGGCTTCGCCACCTGCATTGGTGGGCCTCATTCAGTGGGGTGCACAGCTGTACTGAGGCTGCACCACCTGCATTGGTGGGACTCGGTCAGTGCAGTGCACAGCTGCACCGAGGCCTTGCCACCTGCATTGGTGGGACTCGGTCAGTGGGGTGCACAGCTGTACCGAGGCCTTGCCACCTGTATTGTTGGGACTCGGTCAGTGGAGTGCACAGCTGCACCGAGGCCTCGCAACCTGCATTTCTGGGACTTGGTCACTGGGGTGCACAGCTATACTGAGGCTTGTCAGCGTGCCTTGCTGGGACTCAGTCAGTGGGGTGCACAGCTGAACGGATGCCACGGCACCTGCATTGGTGGGCCTCGGTCAGTGGGGTGCACAGCTCTACTCAGGCTTCGCCACCTGCATTGGTGGGCCTCATTCAGTGGGGTGCACAGCTGTACTGAGGCTGCACCACCTGCATTGGTGGGACTCCTGTCAGTGGAGTGACAGCAATACCGAGGCCTCACCACCTGCATTGGTGGGACTCGGTCAGTGGGGTGCACAGCTGAACCGAGGCCACGCCATCTGCATTCGTGGGACTTGGTCACTGGGGTGCACAGCTGTACTCAGGCTTTGCCACGTGCATTTGTGGGACTCGGTCAGTGGGGTGCACAGCTGCACCGAGGCCACGCCATCTGAATTGTTGGGACTCGGTCAGTTGGGTGCACAGCTGCACCGAGGCCTCGCCACCTGCATTGGTGGGACTCGGTCAGTGGGGTGCACAGCTGTACTGAGGCTGCACCACCTGCATTACTGGGACTCCTTTCAGTGGAGTTACGGCTGTACCGAGGCCTCGCCACCTGCATTGGTGGGACTCGGCAAGTGGGGTGCACAGCTGTACTCAAGCTTCGCCACATGAATTGGTGGGGCTCGGTAAGTGGGATGCACAGAAGCACTGAGGCCGTTCCACGTGCATTGGTGGGACTCAGTCAGTTGGGTGCACAGCTGTAACGAGGCTTTTACAACTGCATTGGTGGGACTCAGTCAGTGGGGTGCACAGCTGAACCGAGGCCTCACGAACTCTGTTGGTGGGCTCAGTCAGTGGGGTGAACAGCTACACTGCAGCTACGCCATCTGCATTGGTGGGCCTCGGTCAGTATGGTGCACAGCTCTACTCAGGCTTCACCACCAGCTTTGGTGGGACTCTGTCAGTGGGGTGAGAGCTGTACCGAGGCCTCGACACCTGCATTGGTGGGAATCGGTAAGTGGGGTGCACAGCTGTACCGAAGCCTGGCCACCTGCGTTGGTGGGACTCGGTCAGTGGTGTGCACAGCTGTACTGAGGCCTTGCCACCTGCATTGGTGGGACTCGGTCAGTGGGGTGCACAGCTGCACCGAGGCCGAGCCACCTGCATTGGTGGGACTCAGTCATTGAGGAGCACAGCTGTACCAAGGCCTCGCGACCTCCGTTGGTGGGACTCGGTCAGTGGGGTGAACAGCTACACTGCAGCCGCGCCATCTGCATAGGTGGGCCTCCGTCAGTGGGGTGAACAGCTGTGCTGAGGTTGCACCACCTGCATTGGTGGTACTCTGTCAGTGGGGTGAGAGCTGTACCACGGCCTTGGCACCTGCATTGTTGGAACTCGGTCAGTGTGGTGCACAGCTGCACCGAGGCCTTGCCACCTGCATTGGTGGGAATCAGTCAGTGGGGTGCACAGCTGCACCGAGGCCTTGCCACCTGCATTGGTGGAATCAGTCAGTGGGGTGCACAGCTGTACCAAGGCCTCGCGACCTCCGTTGGTGGGCTCAGTCAGTGGGGTGAACAGCTACACTGCAGCCACGCCATCTGCATTGGTGGGCCTCGGTCAGTATGGTGCACAGCTCTACTCAGGCTTCACCACCAGCTTTGGTGGGACTCTGTCAGTGGGGTGAGAGCTGTACCGAGGCCTCGACACCTGCATTGGTGGGAATCGGTAAGTGGGGTGCACAGCTGTACCAAGGCCTCGCGACCTCCGTTGGTGGGCTCAGTCAGTGGGGTGAACAGCTACACTGCAGCCACGCCATCTGCATTGGTGGGCCTCGGTCAGTATGGTGCGCAGCTCTACTCAGGCTTCACCACCTGTATTGGTGGGACTCTGTCAGTGGGGTGAGAGCTGTACCGAGGCCTTGCCACCTGCATTGTTGGGACTCGGTCAGTGTGGTGCACAGCTGCACCGAGGCCTTTACACCTGCATTGGTGGGACTCAGTAAGTGGGGTGCACAGCTGTACCGAGGCCTGGCCGCCTGCATTGGTGGGACTCGGTCAGTGGGGTGCACAGCTGCACCGAGGCCTTTACACCTGCATTGGTGGGACTCGGTAAGTGGGGTGCACAGCTGTACCGAGGCCTTGCCACCTGCATTTGTGGGACTCGGTCAGTGGGTTGAACAGCTACACTGCGTCCGCGCCATCTGCATTGGTGGGCCTCAGTCAGTGGGGTGCACAGCTGTACTGATGCTGCACCACCTGCATTAGTGGGACTCCTGTCAGTGGAGTGACAGCTATACCGAGGCCGATCAACCTGCATTGGTGGGACTCGCGTAGTGGGGTGCACAGCTGTACTCAGGCTTCACCACCTGCAATGGTGGGACTCAGTCAGTGGGGTGTACAGCTGCACCGAGGCCTCGCCACCTGCATTTGTGGGACTCGGTCACTGGGGTGCACAGCTGTACTCAGGCTTTGCCACGTGCATTGGTGGGACTCGGTCAGTTGGATGATAGCTGCATCGAGGCCTTGCCACCTGTGTTGTTGGGACTCGGTCAGTGAGGTGCACAGCTGTACCAAGGCGTCGCCACCTCCATTGCTGGGACTCGGTCAGTGGGGTGAACAGCTGTACTGAGGCTGCACCACCTGCATTGGTGGGACTCGGTCAGTGCAGTGCACAGCTGCACCGAGGCCTTGCCACCTGCATTGGTGGGACTCGGTCAGTGGGGTGCACAGCTGTACCGAGGCCTCGCAACCTGCATTTCTGGGACTTGGTCACTGGGGTGCACAGCTATACCGAGGCTTGTCAGAGTGCCTTGCTGGGACTCAGTCAGTGGGGTGCACAGCTGAACGGATGCCACGGCACCTGCATTGGTGGGCCTCGGTCAGTGGGGTGCACAGCTCTACTCAGGCTTCGCCACCTGCATTGGTGGGCCTCATTCAGTGGGGTGCACAGCTGTACTGAGGCTGCACCACCTGCATTGGTGAGACTCCTGTCAGTGGAGTGACAGCAATACCGAGGCCTCACCACCTGCATTGGTGGGACTTGGTCAGTGGGGTGCACAGCTGAACCGAGGCCACGCCATCTGCATTCGTGGGACTTGGTCACTGGGGTGCACAGCTGTACTCAGGCTTTGCCACGTGCATTTGTGGGACTCGGTCAGTGGGGTGCACAGCTGCACCGAGGCCACGCCATCTGAATTGTTGGGACTCGGTCAGTTGGGTGCACAGCTGCACCGAGGCCTCGCCACCTGCATTGGTGGGACTCGGTCAGTGGGGTGCACAGCTGTACTGAGGCTGCACCACCTGCATTACTGGGACTCCTTTCAGTGGAGTTACGGCTGTACCGAGGCCTCGCCACCTGCATTGGTGGGACTCGGCAAGTGGGGTGCACAGCTGTACTCAAGCTTCGCCACATGAATTGGTGGGGCTCGGTAAGTGGGATGCACAGAAGCACTGAGGCCGTTCCACGTGCATTGGTGGGACTCAGTCAGTTGGGTGCACAGCTGTAACGAGGCTTTTACAACTGCATTGGTGGGACTCAGTCAGTGGGGTGCACAGCTGAACCGAGGCCTCGCGAACTCTGTTGGTGGGCTCAGTCAGTGGGGTGAACAGCTACACTGCAGCTACGCCATCTGCATTGGTGGGCCTCGGTCAGTATGGTGCACAGCTCTACTCAGGCTTCACCACCAGCTTTGGTGGGACTCTGTCAGTGGGGTGAGAGCTGTACCGAGGCCTCGACACCTGCATTGGTGGGAATCGGTAAGTGGGGTGCACAGCTGTACCGAAGCCTGGCCACCTGCGTTGGTGGGACTCGGTCAGTGGTGTGCACAGCTGTACTGAGGCCTTGCCACCTGCATTGGTCGGACTCGGTCAGTGGGGTGCACAGCTGCACCGAGGCCGAGCCACCTGCATTGGTGGGACTCAGTCATTGAGGAGCACAGCTGTACCAAGGCCTCGCGACCTCCGTTGGTGGGACTCGGTCAGTGGGGTGAACAGCTACACTGCAGCCGCGCCATCTGCATAGGTGGGCCTCCGTCAGTAGGGTGAACAGCTGTGCTGAGGTTGCACCACCTGCATTGGTGGTACTCTGTCAGTGGGGTGAGAGCTGTACCGCGGCCTTGGCACCTGCATTGTTGGAACTCGGTCAGTGTGGTGCACAGCTGCACCGAGGCCTTGCCACCTGCATTGGTGGGAATCAGTCAGTGGGGTGCACAGCTGCACCGAGGCCGAGCCACCTGCATTGGTGGAATCAGTCAGTGGGGTGCACAGCTGTACCAAGGCCTCGCGACCTCCGTTGGTGGGCTCAGTCAGTGGGGTGAACAGCTACACTGCAGCCACGCCATCTGCATTGGTGGGCCTCGGTCAGTATGGTGCGCAGCTCTACTCAGGCTTCACCACCTGTATTGGTGGGACTCTGTCAGTGGGGTGAGAGCTGTACCGAGGCCTTGCCACCTGCATTGTTGGGACTCGGTCAGTGTGGTGCACAGCTGCACCGAGGCCTTTACACCTGCATTGGTGGGACTCGGTAAGTGGGGTGCACAGCTGTACCGAGGCCTGGCCGCCTGCATTGGTGGGACTTGGTCACTGGGGTGCACAGCTGCACCGAGGCCTTTACACCTGCATTGGTGGGACTCGGTCAGTGGGTTGAACAGCTACACTGCGTCCGCGCCATCTGCATTGGTGGGCATCAGTCAGTGGGGTGCACAGCTGTACTGATGCTGCACCACCTGCATTAGTGGGACTCCTGTCAGTCGAGTGACAGCTATACCGAGGCCGATCAACCTGCATTGGTGGGACTCGTGTAGTGGGGTGCACAGCTGTACTCAGGCTTCACCACCTGCAATGGTGGGACTCAGTCAGTGGGGTGTACAGCTGCACCGAGGCCTCGCCACCTGCATTTGTGGGACTCGGTCACTGGGGTGCACAGCTGTACTCAGGCTTTGCCACGTGCATTGGTGGGACTCGGTCAGTTGGATGATAGCTGCATCGAGGCCTTGCCACCTGTGTTGTTGGGACTCGGTCAGTGAGGTGCACAGCTGTACCAAGGCGTCGCCACCTCCATTACTGGGACTCGGTCAGTGGGGTGAACAGCTGTACTGAGGCTGCACCACCTGCATTGGTAGGACTCTGTCAGTGGCGTAAGAGCTGTACCGAGGCCTCGCCACCTGCATTTTTGGGACTCGGTCAGTGTGGTGCACAGATGAACTCAAGCTTCGCCACCTGCATTGGTGGGACTCGGTCAGTGGGGTGCACAGCTGTACCGAGGCCTCGCAACCTGCATTTCTGGGACTTGGTCACTGGGGTGCACAGCTATACTGAGGCTTGTCAGCGTGCCTTGCTGGGACTCAGTCAGTGGGGTACACAGCTGAACGGATGCCACGGCACCTGCATTGGTGGGCCTCGGTCAGTGGGGTGCACAGCTCTACTCAGGCTTCGCCACCTGCATTGGTGGGCCTCATTCAGTGGGGTGCACAGCTGTACTGAGGCTGCACCACCTGCATTGGTGGGACTCGGTCAGTGCAGTGCACAGCTGCACCGAGGCCTAGCCACCTGCATTGGTGGGACTCGGTCAGTGGGGTGCACAGCTGTACCGAGGCCTTGCCACCTGTATTGTTGGGACTCGGTCAGTGGAGTGCACAGCTGCACCGAGGCCTCGCAACCTGCATTTGTGGGACTTGGTCACTGGGGTGCACAGCTATACTGAGGCTTGTCAGCGTGCCTTGCTGGGACTCAGTCAGTGGGGTGCACAGCTGAACGGATGCCACGGCACCTGCATTGGTGGGCCTCGGTCAGTGGGGTGCACAGCTCTACTCAGGCTTCGCCACCTGCATTGGTGGGCCTCATTCAGTGGGGTGCACAGCTGTACTGAGGCTGCACCACCTGCATTGGTGGGACTCCTGTCAGTGGAGTGACAGCAATACCGAGGCCTCACCACCTGCATTGGTGGGACTCGGTCAGTGGGGTGCACAGCTGAACCGAGGCCACGCCATCTGCATTCGTGGGACTTGGTCACTGGGGTGCACAGCTGTACTCAGGCTTTGCCACGTGCATTTGTGGGACTCGGTCAGTGGGGTGCACAGCTGCACCGAGGCCACGCCATCTGAATTGTTGGGACTCGGTCAGTTGGGTGCACAGCTGCACCGAGGCCTCGCCACCTGCATTGGTGGGACTCGGTCAGTGGGGTGCACAGCTGTACTGAGGCTGCACCACCTGCATTACTGGGACTCCTTTCAGTGGAGTTACGGCTGTACCGAGGCCTCGCCACCTGCATTGGTGGGACTCGGCAAGTGGGGTGCACAGCTGTACTCAAGCTTCGCCACATGAATTGGTGGGGCTCGGTAAGTGGGATGCACAGAAGCACTGAGGCCGTTCCACGTGCATTGGTGGGACTCAGTCAGTTGGGTGCACAGCTGTAACGAGGCTTTTACAACTGCATTGGTGGGACTCAGTCAGTGGGGTGCACAGCTGAACCGAGGCCTCGCGAACTCTGTTGGTGGGCTCAGTCAGTGGGGTGAACAGCTACACTGCAGCTACGCCATCTGCATTGGTGGGCCTCGGTCAGTATGGTGCACAGCTCTACTCAGGCTTCACCACCAGCTTTGGTGGGACTCTGTCAGTGGGGTGAGAGCTGTACCGAGGCCTCGACACCTGCATTGGTGGGAATCGGTAAGTGGGGTGCACAGCTGTACCGAAGCCTGGCCACCTGCGTTGGTGGGACTCGGTCAGTGGTGTGCACAGCTGTACTGAGGCCTTGCCACCTGCATTGGTGGGAACCGGTCAGTGGGGTGCACAGCTGCACCGAGGCCGAGCCACCTGCATTGGTGGGACTCAGTCATTGAGGAGCACAGCTGTACCAAGGCCTCGCGACCTCCGTTGGTGGGACTCGGTCAGTGGGGTGAACAGCTACACTGCAGCCGCGCCATCTGCATAGGTGGGCCTCCGTCAGTGGGGTGAACAGCTGTGCTGAGGTTGCACCACCTGCATTGGTGGTACTCTGTCAGTGGGGTGAGAGCTGTACCACGGCCTTGGCACCTGCATTGTTGGAACTCGGTCAGTGTGGTGCACAGCTGCACCGAGGCCTTGCCACCTGCATTGGTGGGAATCAGTCAGTGGGGTGCACAGCTGCACCGAGGCCTTGCCACCTGCATTGGTGGAATCAGTCAGTGGGGTGCACAGCTGTACCAAGGCCTCGCGACCTCCGTTGGTGGGCTCAGTCAGTGGGGTGAACAGCTACACTGCAGCCACGCCATCTGCATTGGTGGGCCTCGGTCAGTATGGTGCACAGCTCTACTCAGGCTTCACCACCAGCTTTGGTGGTACTCTGTCAGTGGGGTGAGAGCTGTACCGAGGCCTTGCCACCTGCATTGTTGGGACTCGGTCAGTGTGGTGCACAGCTGCACCGAGGCCTTTACACCTGCATTGGTGGGACTCGGTAAGTGGGGTGCACAGCTGTACCGAGGCCTGGCCGCCTGCATTGGTGGGACTCGGTCAGTGGGGTGCACAGCTGCACCGAGGCCTTTACACCTGCATTGGTGGGACTCGGTCAGTGGGTTGAACAGCTACACTGCGTCCGCGCCATCTGCATTGGTGGGCCTCAGTCAGTGGGGTGCACAGCTGTACTGATGCTGCACCACCTGCATTAGTAGGACTCCTGTCAGTGGAGTGACAGCTATACCGAGGCCGATCAACCTGCATTGGTGGGACTCGCGTAGTGGGGTGCACAGCTGTACTCAGGCTAAACCACCTGCAATGGTGGGACTCAGTCAGTGGGGTGTACAGCTGCACCGAGGCCTCGCCACCTGCATTTGTGGGACTCGGTCACTGGGGTGCACAGCTGTACTCAGGCTTTGCCACGTGCATTGGTGGGACTCGGTCAGTTGGATGATAGCTGCATCGAGGCCTTGCCACCTGTGTTGTTGGGACTCGGTCAGTGAGGTGCACAGCTGTACCAAGGCGTCGCCACATCCATTACTGGGACTCGGTCAGTGGGGTGAACAGCTGTACTGAGGCTGCACCACCTGCATTGGTAGGACTCTGTCAGTGGCGTAAGAGCTGTACCGAGGCCTCGCCACCTGCATTTTTGGGACTCGGTCAGTGTGGTGCACAGCTGAACTCAAGCTTCGCCACCTGCATTGGTGGGACTCGGTCAGTGGGGTGCACAGCTGTACTGAGGCTGCACCACCTGCATTGGTGGGACTCTGTCAGTGCGGTGATAGCTGTACCGAGGTCTCGCCGCCTGCATTTTTGGGACTCGGTCACTGGGGTGCACAGCTGTACCGAGTCCAAGCAACCTGCATTGGTGGGACTCGGTCAGTTCGGTGCACAGCTGCACCGAGGCCTCACCACCTGCATTGGTCGGACTCGGTCACTGGGGTGCACAGCTGTACTCAGGCTTCGCCACGTGCATTTGTGGGGCTCGGTAAGGGGGGTGCACAGCTGCACCGAGGCCTCGCCACCTGCATTGGTGGGAGTAGGTAAGTTAGGTGCACAGCTGTACTGAGGCCTCACCACCTGCTTTGGTTGGACTCTGTCAGTGGGGTGAGAGTTGTACCGAGGCCTCGGCACCTGCATTGGTGGGACTCAGTCTGTGGGGTGCACAGCAGTACCCAGGCCGAGCAACCTGCATTTATGGGACTCGGTCAGTGGCGTGCACAGCTGTACCGAGGCAAGCGACGTGCATTGGTGGGACTCAGTCAGTTTAGTGCACAGCTGCACCAAGGCCTCGCAACCTGCATTTGTGGGACTCGGTCACTGGGGTGCACAGCAGTACTCAGGCTTTGCCAAGTGCATTGGTGGGACTCGGTCAGTGGGGTGCACAGCTGTACCGAGGCCACGCCATCTCCATTGGTGGGATTCGGTCAGCAGGGTTCACAGCTCTACTCAGGCTTTGCCACCTGCATTGGTGGGCCTCGGTCAGTGGGGTGCACAGCTGTACTAAGGCAGTGTCACCTGCATTGGTGGGACTCGGTCAGCGGGGTGCACAGCTGAACTGAGGCCGAGCCACGTGCATTGGTGGGACTCGGTCAGTGGGGTTCACAGGTGCACTGAGGCCTCGCTATCTGCATTGGTGGGACTTGGTTGGTGGGGTGCACAGCTGCACTGAGGCTGCACCACCTGCATTGTTGGGACTTTACCAGTGGGGTGCACAGGGAAATACAGTTAGAGAAATTCTGTGAGAGAAACCTTGCAAATAGGTAATAAGACTCTAGGACAAGGTAGAGAGAAAAACAGTACTGAAAAGTATAACCAGCTTCGGTTAAATAACCTTGATAAAACCACAGCGCTTCAAAGAATGTGAGGGGTAGGTAGGATAAAAACAGCATTATAACCCAGAAGTGACCGTAGGTTCTTTAAGGCTTATTAACATACTAAACTTCACACCCCTAATTGAATAATGAGATAGAAATGACATGATAATGATGTTTCCGCCTTTTCTTCACTTCCTATGCTAATTAACAAGAGTGATTAAGCGCAATCGCAGAGGAATTACCTGAGGTACTGAAACTGTAACCAATAGAAAGATTTGTATAAAATACTCCCTGAAAAGGGTGTATAAATCAAGAATGAGAGGGGGACAAGGTGTGCTAGCTTTGTGGATTTACCACCTCGCACCCAGCTCTGTGCAGAAAGGAAATAAACAAATATCTCGACCCTTTTTGTCTATTGGGCGCTTGCACACTGGGTAACAGAACCCAGATTTTGGACAACAGCAGGAGAAACACTTTCTTCTGAAATGGCAAAAGGCAGGGAGAACATCATGGGTTCCTCACCACTACCCAAAGTGCAGGCAAAATCCAGTCCCTTGCCAGGGTCAGCACCTAACCACACCACACTTAGCACACCGATGTCTACACGTGGCTGCTTCCTTCTATCCCCGCTGCAGCACAGAAAGGTCACACTACATCAGGATGGTGGGGTAACTTGCAGAGACTGCACCTGGAAGGAAGAGAGACCTGGGCTGCACATCCCTTGCAGGGCACTTTGGCCTTGCTGCTCCCATTCAAAGGCACTCCTCCAAACAGGTCTCCTACAGGAAGGACTCAGCCCCTTGACAGTCAGCTCCCAAGAACTCACCTGCCTTTCTCCAAAGACCACCACACCACAAGGCCTTCACTCCTTCAAAGGGATTCCAGCAGGCTAAGGCCCAGCTGGCAATGCGCACCTCCCACAAAGTCTTTCCCTCTCAGCAAACACTGCTGCAGACCAAAGCTCTTATGAGCAAGAGGAAATGAGAGGAAAGGAGGGAAAACGCAGGCTTGGTTCACATCCCGGAGCAAGGAGACACACTCCCTGGCCTTCAGGAAAAATCCATGCTGCAGACCCTGGAAATCACTTAGCATCCCCAAGGCCTGAACCTCAGTGCATCAAAGGCAGCAGGCTGCCAGCAACTCTGGCCCATGACACCAGGGCAGCCTAGGCCCACCCAGCATAGTCACACCCTCACCTTGCAGTGCTCCGCAGCTCCCCACTCTGGCACCACTGCCCACACACAGCACCGCCCTCTCCAGCTATCTCCTCCCATGATGAGCACCAAAACACTGGGACCACCACCTGGCTCCCCAACAGGGAACCCCTGCATGGCAACATCCTGCACACACCACTGCTCACCTCACAGAGGGTTGCAGCAAACACGCACCTCTGCATCAGCAACACACAGGGCACCCCAAGTGCCCCACAACACAAAAAGCCCAGCTCTCCAACTCTTCAGTTTCCTTCTATTCCCCAAGGCTTTGCAACAATCACTGCCTCTCAGCATCCACTCACAGTCCTACACATGGTTACTTCCCTTCTCCAGGAAGCAGAGGAGTGCTCTCACAAGCCCTGATCAGGCCACCTCTTGCCATTCCTTTGTGCCTCAACTTCCCTGAACAAGAAATCTCTTTCAAAATGTGGCTGGTACCTGTTTGGGGGTGACTTTCCTTCTGTCTCCTCCAACAGACTTTGCACCCATTCTCCACTGCCTGCATACTCGGACAAAAATCATCAACTTCTAACGTATTGCAGATCCAAATGTGTCATAAAAGCACGTGGACACCTAAAAGACAGGCACAGCATTTAGACGTTGCAGGAACATCTCACAAGCTCCCTCCTGTTTCCACAGGGGGAATTTCCACAGCACACACACATGCTGGAAATCAGAGCTAACTAATGCTGCTTACACCCGCATTAGATTGATTTAGCAGTTTAAAAAGCCCAGCTGGACTCCCTAGCTGTCTGGCAGCAGGCTGCAAGCTTCTACTTAGCAACAAGGGGGAAAAACAAACTCCATGTCCATATTGACTGGAGAACATCATCCGCATTTTAAATGTAGTAGTACTAACTCAGGATCATGGAGTGGAATAGAACTGGTGTCAGACGATGGGGAACATCTGCTTGATTAATTAGTTGACTTTCTCTACTGCTGTAGAGCTCTGCCGGGGTCAATCCCTCCTCTGGGCACACGCAACAAACCCAGGAGTCACCTCACCACCACCATCCAGGCCATGAGGCTTCTCCTGACCTGTCAGCTGCTCACAAGGGCAAACCCCCAACACATGCCTGCTGAAGGCCTATGGGCTTCAGAGACACCAATTGCCTCAAAATAGCTTCCCCAGCCACAAACCACTGCTGCCGTGCAGGGACTTGGACAAAAGAGACCTCACACTCAACGCCCATGCCTAACTGCCTGCTGCCGGTCTATCAGGGACTCAGAAAGACGGGACCTCACAGTCCCCTGCACAGCCAGGTCTCAGTCACTGGCCAGGAAGCCCCTAAGGCAGAATTACCTCACTAGAACTTCCCCAGCCAGCAGACAAATCCTGGCTGATCCGCTGCTCAGGCAGAAACCATCTCAAAAACACATCCTAGTGCGGACCTGCTGCCCTATGCACTGCTCCGCTGGAAGTGACATCACAAGCAACAGCCACACCTTCTCCCTCCAGCCGGCCTATCAGTGACTCGAGCAGAACTGACCTTACCATCAACAGCTGAGCCATGGGCCTCCTCCAGCCCCACCAGCTACCTACAAACACTTGATGGGACACAGGGCATTTCCTGATACAGCCCCTTCAAACACTAGGGACCTCACTGCCCACCCTGTTGCTGCCTGGAGCTCCCCCTGCCCTTTCCCATGGTTCAGCCACCTCCCAAATGGCCTCCCTGATTCACTTCCTGGCTTCGCAATGCTCACAGTGCAGCAAAGCACCCATTACGTAGCAGTCGCACCCCCCCAAAATACATTAGCTTTCACCTAGGTAGTCTCTATATGTAGCAAGAGAGCAGGGCCTCATGTCCCAGTCAGAGGGAGAAGCCTTCCCACAGCTCACAAGTCTACTTCCTTCCCAAATGCTGAACAAGCACAGCAAATCCTCTACACATCGAGCATGACAAGCATTCTCCTATTTCATGCACTGACAATTTGATACGTGGCAATAGACTCCGTCCAGGACATTTCAATTGCTGAAAGCAGCAGAGCCAGAATTCAGCAACTCTTCCTCCTCATCTAGGATTATGGGAATAACAACAGCGAGTGAGAAAATGGACATTCGTCAAATTCCAAGGCCCCTGAAAAGCAAAACACCTCACATTTAACAGAGCTCTTCTGCAAACACCCTTCAAGCTGCTCCCAGGGTCACAGGTCCTGGAGCAAACCAAGAGCTATGGAGCAAGCACAACGACTTGGGCACGACACCTCACAAGGACACCAGCAACCTGCTCACACTTTGCCCAGCAGATCCCAAACACAGCTCTGAGCAGCACCTGGGGGCTGCAGGGGCAGCAGCAGCTCAGGGAAACACTTGAAAATGCATCTCAGAGCCACAAAAGGTTCAAAGCTTCCTGCACCCAGACCCCACCAAGCCACCCAGGCCCAGCTGCTCGGCGCAGGCTGGCACGCCTGGCTTGCAGGTCAGTTCCCCTCGGTGACAGGGTGCTGGGTCCCCTGGTCACAGCCCCAACAGCCCCTTCGGGAGCTCCTGCAGGAAAGCAGCCCCCTCACCAGCACCACTGCCCCTGCTGCAGCGAGAGGGCACCCGCCGGCATTTGAACGCACCCGCAGCCCCCACCAGCCCCACTCGCACCCGCTCTCACTCCCACTCCCTTCTCACCTGCTTCGCTCCCTCCCTTCTCGAAAGTCTCTCTTCCCTTGGCCTTTTCCCATTCTGGACTCCGACTGGCTGAGACAGCCATCATTCAAATCCATCCCCGCCCTCCTCCTCAGGACAGCCAATAGGAGCGCCGCACTCAGGTGATGCCATGGCAACGCTGCGCCCTCTTGCCCTGGCAGCCAGCTCTGCCCCTCCTCTGCAGGACGGTGCCATCTTGTGGGTGGCAGCGCGGGGCCCGGCGGGGCCTCGGGGCAGCCCAGCGCCGGGTGCCCGGGCAGTGCGGGGCCCCAGGCCCGGCCGCTCTACCGCAGGGTCCCCGCGGGGCTCCTCGCTGCCCTGCGGCCTGGGGGCCGTGCTGGGCTTGGAGGGTAGCCCTGGGGCCTGTGCTGGTGCCAGCCCTGGTGCTGGTGATGGAGCCCTGGGAACGGCCGGTGCGCTGGAGCCTGCAGGTGACGTGCTGCTGCCCCCAGGGCAGGGCAGTGTCCTCTCAGTCCTCCTGCCCCGGCCCCTTCCCCAGGGTAGCCCCAGGGCTTGGCAGCCCGCCCGCTGCACCTGGCATGGCTGGGCCGCGGGCCAGGAGGTGCTGCTCTGTGTGGGGCCGGGCTGTGCCCCTAGGGGTCGCTCCAGAGGGCTGAGGAGCCCAAAGGGGGCACACGGCAGCGAGTTGGAGACCAGCTCTGAGCCTGCTGATGCCAGGGAGTGGAGGTGTGGGGTCAGGATGGGGCTGGGGGAGATGGCCATGTTGGGCTCACCCCAGCAGTGCCCCCCGCAGAGAAAAGTCCTTGGGGTAGCCAGGTCTTACAGGGTGACAGTGGTGCCTCCACCTGTGCACAAAGTGCTCTCCCATCAGGCTGTCTTTTGGGTGCAGAGGTTGGAGCACGTTTTGCAGGAGGACAGAGGCTGTGGCATCTCTGAGCCCCAAATCTGCTTGGCCAAGTTATAAAAGGATAGAAACGGTGTCAATCCTCACTGGAGAGCTACAGAAGCACTGGAAACAAGGAAGTGCATTCCTGGCTGATGGTGTCCCTGCAGCAGTCCTCCATCTCGCTTGTCCCTTTGCCCTCAGCTCACCTCTCAAGCCCAGGATGAGGGACGCTCTTCCCATCTCATCACCCAATACTCCTTTCCAACATGCTGCTGCTCCTCTCCATGTCGACAAGGGCTCCTAGTGCAGCCCCATTGCCTCCTGTCCCCCATCATTGCTTCGGAGCCACTACGAAGGACAGTGGTGGGGACAGTGTGAGCAGTGCCCAGCAGCACCTGGGCCTCGCAGGGAAGTGAGGGCCCCCACCCATGGCGCCATGGAGACCTCCCTGTGATGCAGCACATCCCGCTGTGACCTCAGCTCGTGTCATGTGGGGGCTCACTACGCCATTGCCGTGGAGATGGCCCAGCCAGGGAGCAGAGAGATTTACTCTCCCCTCCTGGAAAGCAATCCCCTCCCTTCCCCCAGTTATTTCCCAAACATTTCTGATAAATTCCTTCGTCTCCAGAGGGGCCTTGGGCACCAGGGCAGCCCCAGCCCCGAGACCCAGGAGTCCTGGCTGCCACATGGTCTCCCGAGACAGACAACCTTCCCAGGCAGGATTTTGCCTGGGATCCACAGCAGTTTTTTTCAGTCCAGAGTTTCTGTGTGCCTCCTCAAACAGGAGCCCCTGAAGGCCCCAAGGGAGGTGCAGGAGAATTGGAAACAAGGAACTGTTTTCTGGGCTGATGGTATTGGTCCAGCAGTCCTCCCTCTCACTTGCTGCTTGTCCTTGGCTCACCTCTGTAGCTGAGGAGGAGGGATGCTCTTCCTGTTTTGTCACCCAAAACTCCTTTACAATGAGCCCCTGCCCCACTGACTGCTGGCGGGGGGCCCCAATGTGGACCCATTGCATCCTGTCCACACTTCTTTCCATAGAGCTGCTATGGGAGACAAAAGTTGCTTTTCTCTTCTTGCTCTGCATTCCCTGCTTTTGCTCATAGAAAGACAGCAGAAAATCTCACCCTCTCAGCAGAGTCCCCTACTCTTACACACCTGCTTTCTGTACTTTTTCAACACCCTCTGCCTTCTCCGCCTACCGCCACCACACACCACAGTTCCTTTCCTTTGCTCCAGCAGCATGCTAAGATTGCGAAAGCCTAAGTGGGGTGTGTATGTGAGGGAAATAAAGAACGAGATGCCAGCACAAACAGCAGTGGCAAAGGGATGTCAAAGCAGACGGTGTATGAAAATGCTTGCAAGCCATGTCAGACACCCCAAAGAAGTCATGTCCTTCCAAAATCTGCCAAGTGGAAATGACGTACAAAGCTAAACAATTCTGAAGGCTTGTGGAATTTGGTGCCTCTGATTGTACATGATGCCAGGGACACAAAGCTGTAAGAAGCACTTGGGAGAGGGCCAAGCCTTGCAAGAGGCAGCCTCGGCTGGAGCTGAGCTCTAGCAGGAGTAGGGGAGAGCAAGGCAGGTGTCTTGAGGGTGCTCTGCTTCTTCTGCTAGCCAGGCTGTCTGGGCAGAGGCTTTGTCAGTGTGGGGCAAGAGACAGGCAAAGGCAGCTGCCTTGGGCACCCCCAGGCATGTCCTTGCAGGCTCCTTGCCAGCACTTCCCACTTGCTCCTCGGCAGCTCCGGGGAGTCAGGCAGAGGCTTTCAAAGCCACCATCATGGTCATCTCTGCAGCTTTGCGAGGACATATGCAGAAGCCCGTGAGCCTTGTGCGCTGGGCACCCAAGGCAGCCTGTGCCTTTGATGGGACCAAACCGGGCTCCAGCTGTGCTGCACCTCTGTGTGCAGGTGGTCTTGGTGCACCTGTGGGCAGAATGGCTCACAGGGTGGACGCGGTTGCCTTGGTCCGAGTGGCTGTTGAAGAACAGAAAACCTGAGGCCCGTGGGCAAGGGAAGCTCTGGCTGCATGCGGCCTGCCTGAGCTGGGCCCAGAGCTGCTCTCTGCCCCTCAGTGCAGAGCTCACGGGCTCTGTGGGGGGCCTTGGAGCATGCAGGTTGCTGTGCTTTGTCCCAGGGAAAATCCCGAGGACTGGCAAGAAATTCCCACCTGGCCGCAGCAGCTCCTGCCTGCCTATTCACCCCAGCTCCTTTGCCAAACCAGCCGCCTGCTCTCCGGGCAGCTCCCATGCTTGCTGCCTGCCCCTGCCTCCAGCCCCATGGCTCACCTTGCCCTTGCGCTCTGGCGTGCCTGGCAGTGCGTGCGCAGCCTGGCAGCAGACGTTTGCTGCCGCTCCTCGTCCCTCTGCAGGATCCTCTGCTGGGGACCTGCTGCTCTGGCCCCAAGGGCAGCTGCTGCCTCCTCATGGAGCAGCTCTCCTCAGAGGGAGGACCCCAGGGGCTCTGCTCCCAGCAGGGACACAGTCCCCATGGAGATCGCCCCATCAGCAGGGCCTTGGAGGCACCATGCCACCACCACCACAAAGCCCTGCTGCTCACTGTGGCAACACCCCTCACCAAGCCCCGGGGATCGCTGGGGGCACCCCCAGCACAACGCCTTGGCAGTCCCCATGGGCACACCCATCCCCATGGCCTTGCCTCTAAGACTCTGCTTTCAGTTTTGGTGCCAGGCTGGCAGCTCACAGCTGGGCAGCACCACCAAGTTCCTCTCTCCACCCCTGCACTCCATGCCCCTTGCACAGGATGCCTTTCTTCAAGCACTCCAGAGCACACAGCCACTCCAAGGACACCCCCTCACTCTGCCTGCTAATGCTCCCAGCACTACCCGGCACTTTTCCTTGCCGTCCGAGGCCATCTCTTCCTTATTCACTTGTCTTATAGTTACCCTCTCCTCTAAGCTGCTGGTGCTAGAAGGCTCTCTTCACCAGCTTGCCCAGCTGATTCACCCTTACCAGCTGGTGCCCACAGCCGGGCTGGGCTCAGAGAGGAGCTGGGGACCTGGCCTGGGGAAAGCAGGGCTGTCAGCAGGGGCACCGGGGCACTGGTTCCTCCAGCCTCCTGCCCGGAGCCCCCACAAGCACTGCTGCAGCCACGGCCTCTCCTCAAAGCTGGGATGGAGCTGAGAAATGGCGACCACAGTCGGCACCGAGCCGTGGGGCTGTTAGGAGAAAGGGTGCAAGAGCCGGGGGCTGCCGGGAGCCAGAGGCAGCCCAGGCCGGGCCGGGCCTTCCCCAGCCGGGCTGCGGCGGCTCCAGCTGCCGCCGTGTACACAGCCACTCGCTCTGCCCAGTGCGCGGCCCTCGGCCCTGGCGCGGCAGCTCCCGGCGCTGCAGCTAAAGGCTCCAGGCGGCCCCGGGCCGGGAGACGCTGCCCCACGGCAGCAGCCGCCACTCGCCCCCTCCCTGCCCTCAGGGCCCGGACAGCCCCGCCCCCGCCCCGCTTCTCACGGCCCTCCTCTGGGCCACTGCGCATGCTCCGCTCTACTGGCCACGCCCCTCTCCTCTTTGCCACGCCCCTCCTCTCCCCTCACAACCCCTCCCCTCGGCTCCCCTGCCCGCCCCTCTCCTCCCGGCCCCTGCACAGCGCACGCGCACTGCTGCCTCCATTCCGCCCCTCCCTGGTGTCCCGCCCCATGAGGCCACGCCCCACGGGAGCCAATGGGGAAAAACGGGGTGGGAGGGTCTGTGTTGTGAGAGGTGTCACTTCCGGCTGTGGGGGCGGGGCCTGCATGTCACTGGCTGCTGGTGCTGGTGCGTGAGGAACCACTGTTGCCAGGCGCTGCTGCCGCAGGGCCCTGCTCTGCCCCGGGGCCTGGGTTAGTCTGCGGGAGGGGAGGAGAGAGGAGGGACGGGAGATAAACCTCTGCACTGTGCTGGGGGCAGCTGCTGCCCATGAGCATCCCGGGGACACAGCGGGGGTTTCCAGCCTGCGCTGCGGCCTGGCAGGTGCCAAAAAGCCCTGAGCTGTGAGAGCTGCAACACTAGTGACCCCGCAGGCATCAGGTGAGGAGGGAGAGGAATAGAGCAGCTGCTGCCTCTGCCTGTGCTGCTTCTACCCCGGGATGTTCTCCCCTCGTGGAAAGCTGAAGCACCCTGGGTGTGTGTGGGGAAACTGTTGGGGAAAGTGGACAGGCAGGAGCTGCTGTTGTAGTGTGCGGGGGCAGTGCAGTATTCAGTTTTCTCGATCAACTTGTGAAAATGTGACTTCTTTCTTCAGCTTTCAGTTAGGAACAGTTGCAAGCTGTCATGTCCAGGAGTGGAGAGAAAAGAGGGCTGTGAAAAGAGGAGGGCCTGAGTCCTGAGGTAACTATATGTAGTACTCTGGAGCTTTGTTGAAAGCTTCCTCTCTTCCTGCAGTTGCTAAGGAAGAAAGCAACAGGATGGCCGCAAACAGGCACTGTCCTAGCTAGACAAAAGAGAAGGACTTGAACACACCCTTGCATGGAGAGCATTTTCCTTCCAGTACCTTCGAGCTGGGAAGTTTGGTCCGTACCATCCCTACTGGTCCTTTTGGTTAGTGGGGAAGGGTTGACTTAATTCCAACGAGTTCCAGACTTGGCAGGTATAAACAAAGAGTTCCTGAAAAGCCTGCAAGGATAGCAGACCTCATTCTTTTTGTCCATTAGGGTGTGGTGTATGTGTTTGCCTGAGTCCTCAGCAGGAGCCAGGTGTTAGGTGCAAAGGCTGAGCCAGAGTGAACAGTGCCATCTCTGGTGACAGTGAAAGTACTCCTTTGGGGGCAGTGGGGGTGTATACAGGGAATGTCTGTGTATGTGCTTGGTGTTCAGCATCTGTGTGGTTTTAATGGTACTGCTTTCCAGGTGGAGATAGTCACTCTGCTGACTGGCCTCTAAAATGCAAGTGAGCATTTTGGAGACATCCAGTTGTAACTCGGTGTGCTGGTCTTTACTTGGAGTGAGCTAACTGTGCTTGGGGGCAAGTATGCTTGGAAATGTTCCTGTTTTCCCTGGCAGGATAACATGCACCTTGCAGTCTTCCTCCCCAGTAGATCACCAAGGGCTTTACAGAGGAGGTGCTGGTGCTTCCCCCTTTTCCAATGAGTGAAAGTGACACAGTGAAAGAGAAAGGCTCCTGCCATGCGTTGAGGGAAGAAAGTGGGAAAGCATGTGAGCTCTTCTTTCTCTTTTCTCTTTTTTTCTCTTGCTGCTCAGAAAGAATAGTGCTGGAAGCTGATGTGATGTTTTCCCTTGTCCATGTGTGGAATGGAGGTTGTAGCCAGACTGAGCACTGCAAAAAGGGCACCTCCTAACCCTGAGGTGGATTCATCAGCACTGGAGGTGATGGCATTGAAACAACTAGTTTCTGTCTTTCTCTGCTTCTCTCAGGCATTACAGACCAGCAGAAAATGCTTGTGACCAGGGCAAACCAGTGAAGATGCCAGTGCAGAGGTAAGCTAGTGTTCCTTGTCATTTAATTTTTAGGGAACGATGATTGAGTATATTCAGCCATTGCACTCTTTGCATGTTGTAAAGAATGCTCTGCTGCCTTATTTTTTCCCCAGGGGAGAGGAGAGCATTCTTCTGCAAATGACACTTTCCCAGAGGTTGCCTGCTGTCACTTATTTTGTTTCTGTGCCATTCTGAGCCCAGAAACAGTAGTACACAGTGGGATAGTTTGAAAGCAGGCATCCCAAAGAAGGACCTTGGGAGTTTGGAAAGGGAGGGATGTGCTGGTTGGTTGCTTTTGTGTGCTAAAGTATCCTTCTTGCTGTTTTATGCATGAGGAAGACTCTTTGCACTGTCTGCTAGTCAGACGGTCTGTCCTTGTTTGCTAGCACTTGGCTTTCGGAGGGCTAGCAAAACAAGGGCCTGCAGAGTCATGCTACAGGCTGAGGAAAAGGGGATATTTTTTCTTTCCTTATTCTTTTTTTTTGTTGTTGTTGTTGTTGTTGTTTGTGAATCCAGCCCTATTGCAGATCCAAGTATTTTATCCTAACAGGCCCAGGGGTTGTTTGCCTTCCTTAAGCACACTTGGATGCCAACAGATGTGTTGTAACCAGTCTAATGCACACCGTGGTGTTCTTACTGCCTGACTCCAGAGTTGTTGTCTGTTCCCCTTTGGTTGTCAGCTCAGCTCCCTTTGAAGCTCACCCGCCTCCAGTTCTTCCAGGCTCCTGTCTTTGGTGCCTTGGTGTGGGGAATGCCTGCTGTGGTTGTCTGAAACGTCAGTGTTGGGAGGGCTGCAGCGTCATGTGGCACAAGAGGCGTTTGCTGTTCTCGTGCTCATTCCTGAGCTGCTTTCTTGTGTAGCCCTCCTGTTTTCTATGCTAGTGCTAGTCCTCCTGTGCTAGTCCTCCTGTGCTAATCCTCCTGTTTTCTGTCAGCTTCCTCTCTTTCCCCTGTTACTGCTGAAGTGAGAACAGCCTGAAACAACTGTGCCCTTCCAAGTGAGGAGTGTGAAGCAAAGAACACGGCTGCTGTTGCTACCTGAGCAGCAAGCCGAGGAAGCCTGTGATCCTCTGCTCTGAAACACTGTGACAGTTTCCAAGGTCTAACTTGACCGGCTTTTTGGTGGGCCTTTTTTCAGGCGACTGCTCCATCCAGGTTTGTGTGCTCAGTGAGCCCTTTGCGCTTTCACTGTGTTTTTTCAGGCCACTGTGAGAGAGCTCACTGCTGCATCGGAGGAAGGCAAGTCAGAGGAGATCAGGAGTAGTGCTTTCGACCTCACTGCCAGCCCTGACGATATCCATAGACTAAGGAACCTTTGCTAGTTCAAGGATGAGGTAATGTCTGCTGCCGTGTAGTCATGTTCTCATACCTCTTGACTGTGTATGTGAATTTTCTTTTCAAATCCTTTGCTTTTCTTTCACTGCACTCAGCAGGAGGGAAAATGGAATCTAAGTGCAGCATGTAATTGCAAGTTCTCAAATGCTTGTTCTTAATGACCTCTCCAAAGGGACCATTTCCTTCTTTTTTTTCCCTCTTTTTTTATGGTTTTATGTACGTGTCTCAATTTCTCAGAGTGACAAAGTCTCTCACACTCTCTCAGAGTGTCACAGTCTGAGAGAACTTTTATTATCCCTGTCTCATTATAACTTACAAATTGATAAGTATGGCCATGTATCAGGGAGGACCTATCTTCTTCCTCAGAAAAACTGAAGGAACAGTGAGAAGTTGGCATATACACTTCATGCTCCTTATTTTTTTCCAGTCTAAAACTTATCCAAATGATGGCTGGGGTTGAAAGAGGCAAGAAGACTGCCTGATGCCTTCCATCGCATAGGCACAAGCAGCTTTTAGTTTGTTGTGGTTTGCTCCTCAGTTACTAAGTCATCTTATTCCTCACACATGGAAGAACGCTGTGTGCTTGGGCAGTGGGGTTAGCCTAGAGGCTAAAGGGGCACTGCTTAGCTTCCTGTGCCTGTCCCTGTGATTCAGGTTTGGGTCCCTATTTGCCTGCTTTTCCTTGACATCTCATCCCCTCCCAAAGAAGCTCCTGGGTCCTGGAGTTCAGTCACCTGCTCCAGGCAAATCTATCGGAGAATAGATTTTATAGATAGACTTAAGTTCCCTTGTGAGATATTTCCTTGACTGGGAGCAACATGCAGAATTTCCTTTTCAGGAATTTGAAGTCTTTTCAAATCCAAGTGGCATTTTCTGATGGCAACTTTATGGGTATTGCTCCTTGTGGCAGCATTGCTTGTGAGGGTAACTGATTCTCTCTCCATAGAGCAACTTCTCCTGTACGGAACAATCCTGTTTCCTCTGTCTTAGTTTGGCTATGTCAAACTGAATTCTCCTAGTGTGCACTTCACTTCTGGAGCATTTTCATAGCCTGCCTTTGTTGCTTTTTGCTGCAATCTCAGTTCCCCTTTTCAAGGAAACCAGAATTACTCACAGTACGTCATATGCTATCCCTCAAGTGCCATTGGGAATACTTCTGTATCTGCTGGGAAACTATTCCTTTCTTCATGATTGTACTTGTAGATGATTAATCTGTAACTAGCTGATACACTCAGCTTTGTGCCTGCATAAGAACGTACAGCAACCTCCACATTTCCTGAATCCTGCTTTAGAGCAGAAATTGTTGCCGCAGGACGGCAGCCTGAGAGGTGCAGAGAAGCCCTGAGCTGTGAGAGCTCCATTACTAGTGAAACCTAAGGCAGCAGGTGAAGAGTGAAAAGAGAGAAGCCACTTTCTTTGCCACTTCTACTACTTGATGTTCCCTCCTAATGGAAAGCTGAAACACTCTGGGTGGGTGGTGAAACTGGTGGGGAAAGCAGAGAGGCATGAGCTGCTGCTCTACTGAATGGCGGAGGTGCAGGGGTAAGGAGTCAGTTTGTATTTGCTGCCAGGGACAAGATTTTTTTAAACAAACATTTTTTTTCCCCTGCTGTAATCTGGACGGTAGCTCAAAAGATGTCTGTCACGACAGAGAAGCAAAAGAAATATCCACAAGACTGTGCTGTCCTGCGGGTGTGTGTGTGTGGGGAGGGATTTGGGGGCTCTTGGAGCAAGCTATCTTTATGTACAAAAGTCTGGAAAACATTGATGAAAGCCCCCAGAGAAGAGAAATTTTCTGGGCACTCAGAGCAACACAGGCAGGACCCAGCGATGTCGAGGGAAACCCATCCCAGCCATACCAAACCAACCACTCTCTCCAGAGGACTTTCTTAACCCTTGGGCTGGGAGTAGGAGAGGAAACGGGGGAACAGTCATCCCAGACTTGCCTCCATCAGGCCCTCAGCTCCAGAACGTGTCATAGCTTCAGGTGAGTTCTCTCAGGCAACACTTCCCATGCCTCTGGTGCATGGAGAAGACTGCCTAGGCACACAGGAGACAAGGGAGAGAAAGGGCAGAGATGCCAGCAGGTAGAGTTGGGCTCCCTGCGTCACAGATGACTAGAGGCTGACTAAGGAAACTAACTCCTGTAGGGACTTGGAAAGGCACATCTCAGACAGTATTTAAGGGGGGTGGAGTCTCCCTTCTGCAGGACTTGCCCCAGCACTCTGCAGAGACTAGGAAGAGCAGGAAGGTTGGCTGTAGGGACGCTCACAAGCTTTAGCAGCTGCAGAGCTGGGAGGTGCCCTTACAAACTTCTGAATGCAGGCCCTGAGGCATTGCACTGTCTCGTAGGCTCTGCACCAGAGCCCAGACAGCAGCACTGCAGTATGAGGGATGTCCTGAGAAGCCTTGAATCCTCAAATGTGGGAGATCCAGGGTGCCAGAGCTGTACAGATCGTGGGAGAGCAAGGGTGCCGGTGTGGGGAAGGGCAGGGGGCTGAGGAGCGTACCCAGGGGAGAAGCAGAGCCCCAAAGTGACATTGAAAAGCCTAAGGACCATCTGAAGCCCAGAGTTGAGACCTGGCTTTTCTCAAGCTCACACAGAAGGAAAGATGGACTAAGTTCATGGGAAATGGGAAAACTTCCCCAGATTGGCTACGTGGCCTGACCAATGGCTTTGGAGTCTTGCAGGGACGAGGGTCCTGGGTAGGGCTCTCTGGATGATGTGTGTTTGCTCTTTTCTGGCATATCATCTCTATCGTAAGCACCACAGACTGAGAAACCTTGCTGAAGATTTCAAATCAAAGAGCCTGCTTTGGTAACTAAAGGAGGAAGGTTACGTCCTGTCCCTTATTCTCCTACAACCCACTTCGAATGAAAGAGTGATCCACAGCAGCAGCCAGTTTTGAGGCTCACCAAAGCATCTCAGCCTGTGGCCACCCTTTGTGCTTTTTCATCCCACCGGACTTTGATCCTGTAAAAATGCCAAACCCCAATCCAACCCCCAAACCCCAGATTCCTGCACAGAATCCTGTTGCCTAGTGCAGCAACCAAGGAGTGCAGGAGCACAGCAGTGACCTCTCCAGGTCCCCTCTTCAGATGTTTCCCTGACTTTGGCACCACCTGGAGACATTCTTGAAGGATTTATCAGAAAGTTTGGGAAAATAACTGGGGGAAGGGAGATGCCTGCTTTCCAGAAGGGGAGAGGAAATCTCTCTGATCTCTCTCCATGGCGGTGCCATCTCCATGGCACTGACCTGCTGTGCCCCCAGATGACACAAGCAGAGGTCACAGCGGGATGTGCTGCATCACAGGCAGGTCTCCATGGTGTCCTGGGTGGGGGCCCTCACTTCCTTGTGAGACCTAGGCACTGCTGGGCACTGCTCACACCCTCCCTGCCGCTGCCCTTGTAGTGGCTCCATGGCAAGACTGGAGACAGGAGTTAATGGGGCTGTGCTGGGACCCGTCGCTGACATGCAGAGGAACAGGAGCACGATGAAAAGGAGTGTTGGTTGAAGGGAGGAACATCCCTCCTCCTGGGCTGCAGAGGTGAGCCGAGAGCAAAGGGACAAGCGAGATGGAGGACTGCTGGACGGACACCATCAGCCCAGACCACAGCTCCTTGTTCCCAGGGCTCCTGCAGCTCTCCACTGAGAGAGGCTTTGGGTAGTTCTTCCCGAGATGTTGCACAAAGATTGGTAACTGCAAAAAACTGCTGTGAACCCAGGGCTGTGGGGGTGGCTGGACAGGACTGGAGGCTGCCACAAGAGTCATCTCTGAGGGTCCCATCTGGCTTAGTGGACAGCCAGGACTCCTGGGTCATGGGGCGGGAGATGCCCTGAGGCCCGAGGCTTCTGTGGGGCCAGCTCCATTGCCTTTTGGAGTATGTGGGGGGCATGGGAATCCATGGCAGGTTTCCCTGGGATTGGGTCCCCCTTTGCGATCTGGCTCTGAGAAGAACTGGGGTCCTGCACCCCAGAGGCTGGGGTATCCTGCCGATCTCATGAGGCTCTCAAGAACCTGCTGAAATGTCCATGTACAATAAGGAAACCACCCTGTAATGACCCCAGGACCTCTGCCTGTTTGAGAGGACCTCTGTTCCTTTCATGCTTTAAAGTTGGCACAACATGTTTTGGGCTCAGAGAAGCCATCTCGAGATGGTCATAGCCCATGTCCGTGTGCAGATTGGACTCAAAACATCTGCATGCAAAAGAAAGCCTATTTGGGAGAGCACCTTGGTAACGGGTGGAGGCACGGTCCCCACTGCCAAGTCCTGACTGACCCAAGGATTTTTCTCTGAGCTATGGGGTGCAGTGCTGCAGTAAGCCCAAAAGAGCCATCTTCCCCAGTCCCTGACCCCACACCCCCACTTCCTAGCACCAGCAGGCTCAGAGCTGGTCTCCCCCTCGCTGCCCTGTGCCCCCTTGGGGCACCTCAGTCCTCTGGAGTAACCCCTTGGGGCACAGCCTGGCCCCATACAGAGCAGCCCCTGCTTGGCTGTGGCCCAGCCCTGCCAGGTGCAACAGGACGGCTGCCGAGCCCTGGGGCAACCCTGGGGAAGGGGCTGGGGCAGGAGGGTCGAGAGGACACTGCCCTGCCCTGGAGGCAGCAGCATGTCACCCGCAGGCTCCGGTGGCCCGGCCATTCCCAGGGTGTCATCGCTGGCCCCAGGCCTTGCACCAGCACAGGCCCCAGGGCTGCCCTCCAAGCCCAGCACGGCACCCAGGCCGCAGGGCAGCGAGGAGCCCCGCAGGGCCCCTGCGGTAGAGTGGCTGGGACCGGGGCCCCGCACTGCCCGGGCACCCGGCGCTGGGCTGCCCCGAGGCCCCGCCGGGCCCCGCGCTGCCACCCACAAGATGGCGCCGTCCTGCAGAGGAGGGGCAGTGCTGGCTGCCAGGGCAAGAGGGCGCAGCGTTGCCATGGCATTGCCTGAGTGCGGCGCTCCTATTGGCTGTCCTGAGGAGGAGGGCGGGGATGGATTTGAATGATGGCTGTCTCTGCCAGTCGGAGTCCACAGTGGGAAAAGGCCAAGAGAAGAGAGACTTGCGAGAAGGGAGGGAGCGAAGCAGGCGAGAAGGGAGTGGGAGTGAGAGCGGGTGCGAGTGGGGCTGGTGGGGGCTGTGGGTGCGTTCAAATGCCGGCGAGTGCCCTCACGCTGGGGTCGGTGCAGTGGTGCTGGCGAGGGGTCTGCTTTTGTGCAGGAGCTCCCGAAGAGGCTGTTGGGGCTGTGACCACGGCCATCAGCAGGTCTGTGGCGGGGCTGTGTGTTTTTGAGATAATTTCTGCCTGAGCAGCAGATCAGCCAGGATTTATCTCCTGGCTGAGGAAGTTCTAGTGAGGTAATTTCTGCCTCAGAGGCTTCTTGGGCAAAGGGAAAGACATGGCTGCCCAGGTGACTGCGAGGTCCCGTCTCTCTGAATCCCAGACAGACCGGCAGCAGGCAGTTAGGCCTGGGCGTTGAGCGTGAGGTCTCTTTTGTGCGAGTCCCTGCTAGGGCAGCAGTGGTTCATGGCTGGGGAAGTTACTTTGAGGAAATTTCTGTCCCTGAAGGCCATTGCAGCAGCAGGCATGTGTTGGGGGTTTGCACTTGTGAGGTCCCTTCTCTGTGAGCAGCTGACAGATCAGGAGAAGACACACAGCCTGGATGGTGGTGGTGAGGTGACTCCTGGGTTTGTGTCCAGGGTAGGAGTTGACCCCTGCAGAGCTCTACAGCAATATGGAAATGCAGCTACTCAGTCAAGCAGAAGTAGATGTTCCATACCATCTGTCACAAATTCTGTTCCACTCTATCATCCTGCGTTAGTCCTGCTACGTTTAAAATGTGGATGATGTACTCTGGAGAACGTGGACATGGAGTTTGACTTTGCACTTCTTGCTGAGTAGAGTCTTGCAGCCTACTCCTGGTCAGCTAGAGTCCAAGCAGAGTTTTGAGGGTGCTAAATGAATCTAGTGCTGATGTGCACAATGATATTAGTAATCTCTGATTCCCAGGGTGTGTGTGTGCTTCAGAAATTCCCCTTGTGGAAACAGTAGGGAGGTTGTGAGATTTTCCTGCAAGGTCTGAATGCTGTGCCTGTCTTTTAGATGTCCACCTGCTTTTATGACACATTTGGAAGTGTAACACGTTAGAGGTCTCTGAGTTTCTGTCTGAGTATGCAGTCACTGGAGAAGGAGTGCAAAGGGTGTTGGAGGAAAACGAAGGAATGTCATCCCCCCAAAGTTATGGGCCCCATTTTCAAAGCGATTTCATTTTCATGGAAGCTGAGACACAAGCAAGAGGCAAGAGCTGGCCTGCTCATCCCTTGTGAGAGCCCCTTGCTCTGTGCTTTCTGGAGGTGGGAAGTGAGCAGGCCCTGGGCTGTGAGTGGATGCTGAGAGGTAGTGCCTGTTGCAAGGCCTTGGAGGAGTAGAAGGGAGTAGAAGGATGTAGAGTTGGGCTTTGTGTGTTGTGGGGCACGTAGGGGTGCCCTGCCAGCTGTCATATGTGGTGCAGTGCTATGTGTGTCGCTGATGCAATTGTGCAAGTTGGCTGACAACCCTTTTTAGAGGTGAGGGGCGATGGATGCGGTTTGCATCCCTGTGCAGGTGTGCCCTGCGGTGGGGCTGGGTGGTAGCTGCAGTGTCTCGGTGCTCAGCATGGGGGGAAGGTAGCTGGAGAGAGCAGTACAGTGCAGGGGAAGTGCTGCCAGGTTGGGGAGCTGGGGAGCCCTGTGAAGTAAGGAGGTGTTTGCTCAAAGGACCCAGGCTGCCATGGTGTCATGGGCCAGAGATGCTGGCAGACTGCTACCTTCAGTGCGTTGAGGTCCAGGCCTTGCGCTCGCTAAGCTCTTGCCAAGATGTGCAGGTAGGATGCTGCCTAAAGGACCCGGAGTGTTTCTCCTTGTTCTGAGATGTAAACAAAGCCTGCTTTTTCCTTCCTTGCCTCTTGTTTGCTTTTCCTGATGAAATCTTTTATCTGCAGCTGTGTTTGCTGAGAGAGGAGGAGCAGGCTGGAGATCCTTGTTGGGAAGTGGGCAAGGGAGTGCTGTAAGCTCTTTGAAGGAGTGAAGGCCTTCTGGCAAGATGGTTGTTGGAGGCAGGCAGGTATGTTCTTGGGAGCTGACTGTCAAGGGGCTGTGTTGGAGCTGTGTGGTGGCCCCAGTGGTTTGGTGCTCAGCCATGGGAGGAGGTATCTGGACAGAGCAGTGCTGTGCTCCTGGAGCCCAGCCTGTGATCACTGTGTCCTTCTGGGAAGCCTGGGTGAGGACTCCTGGTGACCGTGCTCTGACCTTAGAGCATCCTGGTATGAGCCAGAGATGCTTATAGTTTGGTGATTTCTGTCAGCTGAGGTTCAGGCTTGCAGTTTTTGAAGGTCTTGCGCTTTCCTGAGACTTTGAGATTTTACCGTTTCCCCTGGAGAAAGCAATCTTCTCACTCCTTCAAGGCTTTCTGTCCTTGGTCAGTGGTGGAGGCAGCACCTGCAAAGCCACTGGTGCCTTTGGAAGGAGTCTCAGAATAGCAGATGCCTTGAGCCTGCAATGGGAAGACATCTGGAGATAGGGACCTAACAGCTTGCTGAAGGCAGGTCCCAGTGGAGGAGGTCTATTTGGGCCTTTCTCAGTAGAGTTTTGATTATCTGCCTGGATGGAGATGTGGAAACGTGCCTGGATCCCTGTGCCACAGTTTGGCCACCCTCCTGGAGAACAAGGGTTCTTAATATCTAAGAGGAATTTGCCATTGTCCAGTTTGTCCCTGTGGCCTCTCATGCTCTCAGTGTGCACCTCCAAAAAAATCCATCTCTGTCTTGTCTGTGCCCTCCATAAGCAAGCTGTGCACAGCATGCATGTCCCCCTTGGCCCTGTCTTGTCTAGGCTTAAGAATCCCAGCTCTCTCAGCCTCTACCTGTATGCCCCATGCTCCAGGCCTTGACTGTCTTGGTGTCCCTGTGCTGGACTCCCTGCTGTGTGTTTGTGCCTTTGCAGAACTGGGGTGTCCAGAGGGGACCCGGTATACAGACATGGTCTCACCTGTGCCAAAAAGAGGAGTAGAAGCTCTCAGTGGCCCCACAGGCTGTGCTCTCACAAATACAGCTCAGCGCAGAGGGGAGACATTTGCCACTGACTGTTGCGACTGTGGAAGGCCAGCAGAGCTGACAGTAACACTCTGATTTTCTCTTTCTTTCTAGGTCACTGCAGTCCCGTACATTGCTGGTGTAGTCCTAGAACTGCTGAGGATGGAAGCAGGATGCCAGGGTGTGTGCCTGTACCTGTCAACATCTTTGCCACCTTTGTGATCTGTCTGTGAAAGCAGCTGCAAGAGGTGAGGTGCTGAATGAGGTGAGGCTACTACGAGTGGATGTGATGGCTTGTGTAAGTGCGCCTGGCTTCCATGGGTGACTTGGGGTGTAGGTTCACGTCCGCTGTGCTGCAACTTCTGCATCGCACAAATGCTGTTAGTGCCAGCTTGCTCTGCAAATGCTACTGTGTTCCCTCCTTTTCGAAGAGGGCTGTGGTGCCACATATTTGTCTGAGTGTCCCAAAGCCTCTGTAGCTTGAAATTGAGGATGTGTCACAGTTGTTGGGTTCCTGTCTCTGTGAGGGGTGAAGATGTGCCCAGGGTCAGGTTGTGAATGCAGCTGTGGAGCTCACAGTGCTGCTGCAAAGTCCGTGCAGCCAGACAGGTGGCATTTCAGCAGACCGCCAGGCTGGGGCTGTCTCCTTGCTTGGGCCTCATTTCAAAGCCTCTGCACGCTTTTTCCCTTCACAGGGACTTCTTGTCCAAGTAACTAAAGGAAAGGAAGCGAGGTTACTTTGGTCTCAGGAGGCCTTAATCTCAGGAGGCCTTAAAGACTCTCAAATGTTTCTACGTTATATCTGTAGCTTTGTATTATTAAAGAAAAACCCCATCCCTGCCCTGAGTAGGTGGAGGTTCCTGAGGGTGTGGGGGTGGAAAGTAGCAGCCTGCTCTGCCTGAAGAAAGCAGAATCCTCCCCTCTGAAAACAGCAGCATTGCCCAATGAGCCAGCCCTGTGCGTGATCTTGTGCTGATCATTTGCACATGCCCTGTGAGCCTAGAGTGCCTTGGCCACCTTGTGGTGTTAGCACAAGAGCCTCCCTGTGTGCCTGTGTTTTGGAGGGACATCAGAGACGTCGTGCATTTCCTCACCTCATTGCAGGGGCCCTGGGGAGAGAGTGCCAGAGCCTGCATTGCTCAGCCCTGCCAACTCCCACAGTCAAAGCCATACTCACCAGGGCTGCAGCCCAGTTCGCAGGCGCCGTTGGACGTGCTGAGGTGACGCACCTCGCAGAGATGATCTTGCTGCTGCTTAAAAGAAGCTTCAAAGTGGGGTTGTCAAGTTGTCATGTCCTGGTGCTGCTAGCTCTGCCTCCAAGTGGAGGAGAGCGAGGCAACTGAAGGCAATCTTCTTGTGTCCTGAGCTCTGGCAGCTCTCCAGCAGCTCCCATGCCACATGGCTTAAGGGAGTTGAAATGAACAAGAGCAAGAGCACTGCTGAAGAGAGCCAGTGCCAGCTTCTTACCTGGAAGGTAGCTCCCGCTCCAACACCGTGGCTTGCACTGCACAGCAACAGCACAAAGGGGAAGAATTAAAACACACAAGGAGATAAAATCCCATGGGCAGGTGGGGTGAGAGTGAAAGGAGCAAAACGTGGAGGCAATCTAAACCCAACCCCCAGTCCAAACCATTCCTACCTGAAGCAGCTCAGTGGACATAATTCTCCCACTGCACTTACCTGCCTCTGTCCTGCTTCCAATGGGTGTGCAGAGCTCCTACAAACAAGGGACCAGCAGGAACACCAGACAAAGCAGGGAAGGACAGGAGTCACGGTGTCATTCCTTCGCCTGCTGAGGGAGAACAGAGGGTGACAGGAGGCAAGTGAGTCACGCTGAGGAACCTCTTAGAAGTCAGCTCCTGTGTGGAGGAGGGAGGTGTTGAGCGCATCACACAGCTGTGGGACTTTGCTTCCAGACAGGACCTGCTCTGTCAGTGCTCAGCTGCTCTCTTGGCACAGCCTTTTACTGCTCTCTGCCATCGATCCTCACATGTCCATCTGGGGCTCCTGGCCAGCACAGTAGTGGTCTGTGTCTATTGAAAACACAAATCCTGCAGTAGGAGAGCCCATGTTGCAGGGCCCAGATGCTGTGTGTGGAGTGGTGTTGGCGTTCATCCCTCAGACTAGCGTAAAGGGCACAGACGAGAGCACTGTCTCACTGGGGCCTCCTCAGGGTCTCCCTGAATCCCCAGCTTGGGGATGTTCTGATACCTTCCCTCTGCTCAGCATTTGTTTTGGCACCCAGCTGCATTACGCTGGTCTTTCTATAAACCTGGTGCTGCAGTGTCCAGCCAAAGGTACTTTTAGACAGCCAGCTCCTCGACTAACAGCTGTGGGGACAGACAGACTTGGTCAAGTGTGCGGGCTCTGCACCTGCCAGTGCCTAGCCCAGCTCGTGCTCCAAGGTTTCCCCAGGAGCCCTTCGTGCCCTTCTTCAGCTCATTTAGAAGGACCTTAACGAGTCTTTGCCCCTAGCATTGCAGTCCCCCCTCCACCAAGGATGACACTACTCACCAACTGACTCTCAGAGCTCGTCGTGCTGAAGACAGCCCTCAGAGTGCAGCACACCAGACCCTTTCCCACTTGCTTTGGTGTTCTTTTGTAGTCCTCATCTCCCCAGGCTTCTCTGGCTGCTCTCATCTCTGCTTGCTGACCGTCTGCTGGGCAGTCCCACTCTCCCTCCTACTGCCAAGGCCATGCGTGCCTCTTGCTGTGCTGGGCACAGACCTCAGAGCTGCTTGCCTTCCTCTTGGTGGGCGACTGGGTCCTCCTAGGTGAGTGCTGCCTGTCCCTGCCATCAGCAAAGGGGACGTGGCTGCAGCCCTGCACAGCACAAGCAGCTGTGTCCTCCATCTGCTCCTGCTGGAGCTTTCTCTCCTCCCTGGAGGCAGCAGGGCAGCAGCTGGGGTGGCTCCAGCTAGTTTGGTTTGGCATGGCAGAGAATAGTGAGCTGCCTGCCCTGCCTTTGCTGTGTCTGCAGCTGGGTGTGTGGAGTGGCTGCTCTTTCTGCCCAGTGTTGCCTTCCTCTGCTGGGGCTGAGGGCTCCGAGTCTGAGGAGAGCACAATGCATTCAGGGCTTCTCTCTGCCGTGGGCTTCCAATATCCCACAAGGACACAGCTGTCTGATGAGGAGTCACTGTCCTGGGAGTTGGCAGGAGCCAGCAACTGTCTCTGGGCTTCTCCTCCTGCTAGAGCTGCCCTGTTGTCAGAGTTTATCTGTAGATCTTGGTGAGATTGTGTGGCTGTGGCAATGTCACAGGGGCTGACATACGAGGTGACAGTAAGCGTCATATAGCCAGGGCTGCCAGCTGGGGATGGACTCTGGGCTGGCCCTGGAGTCGTGGCTGTACCCGCAGCAGCTGCCAGGCTTAATGACGCTGAGGGGCCTCCTTCGTGCTGGCTGGGAGAGTGGCAGTCATATATGGCCTGCTGGTCATAGGTCTCCATAGTGCATAAGCACTGGGCAAAGCTGATGAGCTCATGGACGAAATGCCTGGTGTGACTCAGCAGCAGCAGCTCTAAGTCATCAGCAAAGTCCTGACTGTCCAGGTCATACCTCCTGAGGTTTGTCAGGACGATGAGCTCCATGATGGTGATCAGTGAGTGGTAGACTCCAAAGAGGACTCTCAGTTCACGCTGGAGCCAGGGCAGCAGCCTCTGAATGCTGTCCGGATTGCGGGAGAAGAACTCTGTGGAGATGTCTTGGGGGTGGCCGCCATGGGGAACCCTTTCAACACGCATCCCTGTGCGGTACAGAGCACAGTGGAAGTTCAGCATCTCCTCCTCTGTCGCTGGCACATGTCTCTGAGGTCTGTTCTCAGCACTGGGCTGCCTGTGCGAGGACAGCCCCTGGCTCGGCTCCCGCAGCCCTCCGGCTCTCTGCCTCTGCCTGCTGTGGCTTGGAGGCCCCTCCAGGCTGCTGCCGTCCTGGGCAGAGGATGGCATCTGAGGAGGTGAACGCTGCTGCAGGTGAGCTGCAGGGCGACGGTGCCTCCTGGTGACAGGGCGCTGAGGAGCTCTCTGTTGTGGCCGCCTGGCACCAGAGCTATCTTTGGGAGGCCTCACGACATACTCCTGGTAGTCATCTTCTGCCAGCACAGTGTGCAGAATAGACTGGAAAACCTGCTTGCAGAGGTGGCATTCGGCCTTTGTTTTTGACCAGCGGAGCACACAACCAAAGCAGAACTTGTGGAAGCAGGGTTTCACGTAGGCAACGTCGTCTAAGGTGTCCAGACAGATGGGACACATAGCGTCTGGAGCTGCCGGTGTTGGTGTGGTGTGCTGCAGAGGGCTGGGGAGAGCTGAGGATGAGGAGCTGCCATCCGTGGCAGGTGCCTCAACTGCTGCTGCTGTGCTCTGCTGAAGAAAGAGAGGCCAAGATCATTCCCTTTGTCAGGAAGACTGTGAGGGTGATGTGGAGGCTGGACTATGGTGCAGGCGGGGGTGCAGAAGAGCCATTGGCACCGAAGACCAGAGGAGGCACCTTTGGGGCTGAGACAAAAGAATGTGGGCACTGGTGGGCTAATAACCTGGAAGGCCTGGGTGTCCTCAAAAAGGGAGGTGTTGTGGGTCAAGCTCGTGCCAACTAAGGAAGAGAGCAAGGAAAGGCATTGCAAAATGTTCAGGCTCAGGAACTGCCTAGGATGTGCAGAAGCTCTCTGCCTCCTTCCTCAGAAAGAGGAGAGGCCCTGTTTGCACCAATACCACTTTCGTCAGCCGAACACGGGAGGCTGAGGGCACATGCATTCAGTCATGCCTCAGAGCAACTCTTCCTTGATGAACTGGGAGCAGCCAGGTACCTGGGGAACCAGCATACTGTGCCTGGGGACGACGGGCGGACTTGCCATTCTTGGGTACGCAGCCTCAGCCCAGCCCTTTCTGCTTCTCCTCTTCAAAAGCATTCCTGTGCTGCTTGGGACTCCGCACTTCCCCAAAGCCCACTCTCCATTACCCCTTCCTTGCCTAGGCTAGCCTGCGGGACATTGCCAGGTGCAGCTCAGAGCTGCCGGTGGGCACTGAGGAAGAGGCAGCGAGGTACCTGAGTGTTTCCAGAGACCCCTGCAGCCTCTTGGTGCCCACAGAGCACTGACCATAGATGCACAGCGTCGCTGTCAGCTCAGTGAGCCCAGTGGGAGTATGGGGAAGACAGAAGGCACCTTTGGAATTGAGCACCCTGGGCTGCTGCTAGCCCCAAAACATCCCTGCCCCCATGAGAGTGGCATGCGTGAGCAGAGCTCCTGCTGTGTCTTGCACACAGGCTCATCAGCAGCCTGGGGGTGAGCTAAGCTGGGCAGGACTCGGCCCCTGGGGAGCTGCACTGAGAGCAGAGCAGCCCCAGAAGCTCAGAGGTGCCATCACAAGGGTGCCCTGAGCTGCACAGAGAGGACGCCCTGACCACAGGACCAGTGTTCCTTTGGGAAAGGACATGGTGCCACGGCTTGGACACCTTTGGCAAGCCTTCCTGGATCTTTGCGCTTTTCCACAGATTTCAGGGTGCTTCCTGAGCTGTCTGGTTGAAGGTTCAGGCCCAGACACGTGACTTCTCTGTCAGGGAGCAATGTTAATTTCTTTGGGCACAGAGAGGGCCCCTCAGCCCTGCCATCCAGCCAAAGGCAGCAGAATTCAGCAACATGCCCTTTTCCTGGCAGCTCTGGACCCTGCTCTTTTCAAGGCAGGGTGGAGAGGCGATGAGCTAGAGGAGAGGACGGGGGCCTCTCCTGACCCTGCAGCTTCCCCAAGCTGACAGTGTCTTCACAGTGGGCAGGGCAGGGTCTTTGGCAGCAGGCAGCAGTGTGATGGCCTCTCTCAGCACGGTAAGAGCAAGCCCCGTCGCTCTGCGTGTCCTTTCAGTTGTGGGCTGCTCAGTGAGAGCGGATGGTACCCACCTCCATGGGCTTCTCTGCTGGGGGCAGTGCGCGTGGGGATCGCAGGTGCGTCTGGCTCCTCCAAGGGTTCAGGTGCGCTCTCTGCATGGTGCTGTCAGGCTGGAGGGTCCTGTGTGTATGTGCGTGTGGCTGTGAAGGGAACAGGCTGCAGTTAGGGGAAAATCCGACCTGTGGCTTGGTAACTCAAACCGTGTAAATAAGGCCCAAACCGATCCGGAATTCAGAGAAGTCGTCAGAGGTAACATGAGGAGGGGCAGAAATAAGGGATGAATCTGTGGAATTGCCCAGCATTTCTGAAGGAGGAAGGGAAGCATTCGCCAGACAGAGCTGCCTGTGGAGGGGGCAGGGGTGGGGATGGGGGTGTCAGGTAACGTATAGCTGAGGCGTGAAAGTGGGGGGGATATGCAGAACTACTGAGAGCAATCTAAGGGCAAGCAGACATGCTTCCTGCAGAGCAGAAGGAGGTGGCTGGAACCTGCCCTTGATCTCAGTGAGTTCTGGGTGATTCTGCTTTTTAAAGGAAGATTTACCTGTTGGAGTTGTGGGGGAGATGAACTACAGGCAGCGTGCAAGGTTCGAGGGAGGGATTCCTTGCCAGAGCTCTGCCCATAGAAGTGTGTGGGCCCCTCACAGATTGCATCTGTGGGAGCTGAACGTTTTAGCCTATGTCCTTGCAAGGCTGCACTCTCTCACCTTTGAAAGGGTCTCTGTGTGCATGGGATGCGCAGGCTGTTCCACAGGGAGCGCTGGCCCCAGGTAGCGTGGACAGACAGCACAGAGAGTGCAACACGGCTGGCCTGGCCGGCAACACCACTGGTGCTGGTGCTGGGGCTGGTGCCGAAGCCAATACAGGCTCCTGCTGCGGGCAGGTGGTGGGAAGGTGGTGTGGAGGTGCAGGGCAGGAGGGGACATGGGGCCCACAGGGCCTTTTTGGGAGCTGGTGTGGCAGGAGACAGCCTGAAGAGGCTGGAAGAGGAAAGCGTGGCCAAGCCCAGCACTGGCTTTGCCTGAAAACCTGCTGCTGCCCCGAGCTGTGCCATAGATGGGTACGGCTGTCGCTGGCTCTGCTGCAGCCCTCCAGCAGCCTCTGACAGTGCCTTGGGGCTTACAGATGTGCCTGTGGATGCTGCACATGTGGCTGCTCAGCTGGATGAGGTTTGGGAGCCTCTGCAGGACCCCAGGGGTAAGGAGTCAGGTTTTATCTGCTGCCAGGGACAAGATTTTTTAAACAGACATTTTTTTCCCTGCTGTAATCTGGATGGTAGCTCAAAAGACATCTGTCATGACAGAGAAGCAAAACCAATCTCCTCTCTGATTGCAGATGCGCCTGTAGGTGAAGCTTTCCCAGCCTTTCGTCTGGACAAGGTTTTGGCCTCTCTGCAGAATGCTACAGGCAAGTAGTTAATACTTTTTTTTTCCCTGAATGAAGCAGCTTGTGATGTTACGTAATTTCTCTTTTCACTCCGGTGTTCACTTTTGTGACTCCAAAGCCATATATCTGTATACATAAGTGAAGGAAATCTCTTCTCCAGTTGCAGATGTGGCTGGAGAGAGGCTTCTGCAGATTCTCAGCTATCTGAGTTTTTGGAGAGAGGTGTGAACCACACAGGTGAGGTGTGGCTATTCAACACTGGCATGAATTGTCTTTTCTCTTGTAATAGTTGTCTGCCCTCCAGATGAATCCAAGTTACCCAGCAAACATCTTTGGTATGAAGCCCAGAGGAAGAGTCAGGGGTAGTTAGGACTCAGGCTTTGCCTGCCCAGTGGGCTCTTGTACAAGGCAAGTGTAAAGGGTCTGTTTTGTGTGCTGGGGCAAAATGCTGCCTCTCCAGCTGTGGCTTCTTTGGTATCCCATTAGAGACCTCCTCTCAGGGACGTTGCACCAAGGGCCAGGCTGCTCGTGCAGCTGATCTTTGAGGGATGTAAAATCCTGCATCAGTGCAGGATTTGGGGAGGTGCCAGTTCCAGTTGAAAGGGCACCTGCCCGGATAGGCAGCTTTGAGAATCTAGACCCACATGTACATCCTGTGGAGTGACATGATCCACTCGCCTTCCCTGTAGTTTGTATCATATTGGAAAAATCACACTGGTACCTTCTCATTTGTATTTGGGATGTGCCTGTAGACACTTGTGAGCCTGCCTCTCAGGTGGCTCCTGAATTCAAAGCCTGGGAGGGATCCTGTGAGTTAATGGTCTCTATGGATTTCCATGCACAAAAAGCCTTTCTGTTTTCGTGTTGTATTCTTTGAAATGTAACTTACTACTTTCTCTGAAGATCCTTGGAGAGAAGCTTCCCAGATAAAGCATCTGAATATTCTGTGGGATTTTAAGAAGCTGTGAGGAAAATAGTGCAGGGGGAATTTCTGATAAGCTCCCTGGCATGATAGGACTTGCTTCTCAGAAGGATTTTGTCCCCAGCTGAAATGCCTGCCCTTTTTTCCTGTCCTCTGTGATGTGAATCCTTGGGGGGCAGGTTTAGCTCAGTTGTTTAGGGTGTGGTGCTGCTAATGCCAAGGTCACGGGTTCAGTCCCTGTATGGGCTATGCTGAGGGTTGGAATAGATGACCTCCAGAGGTCCCTTCCAACCTTACCATTCTGTGATTCAATGGCCTCTTACAATTGCCCCCACCAAAAAGCCAAAAATTGGCATGTGAGCAGGAAGAGCACATGCAAGTTTCTCATCATCCAGCCTGTCTGGTTTTGCTGTCTGCACCAGTTTCTTGGAAGATGTTGTGCTCTTACCTTTTTCTCCGCACATGAAACGTTGTTTGGGCTAGTGGGCTAGCTGGACCACCAAGGACAGAAGTTTTGTTCTTCAAGCCCTTTGGGAAGTATTGCCTCCTGAAGAAACTGTGTTCCTGATGAGGTCCCAGTTAGGTCTGCTCACAGTTCCTTGCTTTCTAAAGACTTCCCTTGCTTTCACCTTTCTTTCTTTCTAAAGGGACAGATAATGAGACTGTGGAAGAGGAGATGTTTTGGGAAGGAGGCATTCACCGACTGCTTGTCTCTGATAGAGGAGCCAAACCTGTGGAAGGAAGAGGCATGGCAGGTAATTGCTGTCCCTTGTCAGCTGGTGTAATACCTCTAACTGCTTGTGTGTCTCTGGGCTCCTTCCTTAGGAGATAGGAAGACCGGCCAGCAGTGGCTTTTTGGAGCGGCCTTTCATCTCTGGTATGTGGCGATTATTGCTGTTTGTGATTTACTGGGGCAGATGTTGTTGCAGTCTGTGTAACTGCAAGGGGACCCTTGTGTGCAGTGAGACAGGAGAAGGAGACCCTGTGCAAGACTCTTGTTGTGTTTGGTGCTTTTAATTCTGAAGCCGAGGTGTGTCACTTTGGTCTCATCTAATCGAACCTTGGAAAGCACCGTGTGAATTCTAGTTCTCTCCTGAGTCTAGTAGAGCAGCCTGCTCTTGACGGAAAGATAGTGTGCACATTTTGGAAGATTCTGTGAGTGCAGCAATGGTGCTGCTTGTAGGAGGAATATAGTGGTGAAAGCCCATGATACGTGTCTCTCTTGATGCTCACATATATCTTCGGGGGAGCCTCTGAGACCTAAAGGGCATTTTTCTGTTGGCCAAGGCTAGAGGACCAGCTTGTAGGTGTAACGATTATTTCTGGGCTTCCCGCACTTAGCTGCATGCCTTTGGTGCTGTGAGGGGATGCAAAAGTCCCCAGAGAGCAGTGCTGGAACCTGGATGCATTCAAGTGTTCCCTGGAAGAGCTGTGAGAGGAGGAAGGTGAGATGATGCCTGTGTGTTAGGGAAGCCAGAGCACGCAGTGACTGCTGGGCTGGGGAGTGCAGCTGGTACTGTTCCAGCTGCATCTGTGCCTCTCTGCAGCCGGGGCCCCCAGTGTCCCTGAGCAAGAGAGCAGGAGCACAAGAGAGCCTGCCTCTGTGAGCTGGACTTAGGGTGCTGAGCTGGGAGTGCCTTCCCTGGCAGTGAGCTGGCAGTTCCCGCTGTTACTCGTGGAAGCTAGAAAACGTTGCAGCTGCAGGGTTTTCTCTCAGGCAGACATGTTAACTCCTCAGCTTGCCTGGGAAATCTGGAGGCACCTTTAGGTGAGGAGTAATGCAGAGTCTGCCACTCTGGTGTGCAGAATGGTAATATTTCTCCTCCAGGTGGGGTAAGAAGAAGAAAGCGGAGGCTTCAGCTCATAAAGATCTACACAAACGCGTTGTAATAGCTTCTGAAGTCATCTCCGGTGTGGTAGTGGCGAGGGTAGTCTTGGTGGTAGTAGTCCCTTTGCTGCTGAAGAAGAGAGAAGGGTAAATTGGGTTATTTTCCCCATGTATTAGTGGGATGGCTGCTCTTAGGAATTCAGAGCTCTAGTGCTGTGGAATGCAAAGTGAGCTGTCAACAGTCCTGTTGAGATTTCTGCTCTCAAATTTTCTTATTGGCCTCGTGATTCATACCAACAAATAGGCAGTGCTGAAGCTTGCTTTTATTCTATCAGAGAACCAGTTAGGTCTGTCACCAACAGTGCCTGTAAAAGGGAAGAGGGCAGAGCAAATTCAGGCCGAGGAAGGCAGGAGGCTGACATATTGCTGTGGAAAATATGGACTTGAAGAATAGCTTCAGTCCACTGCTAGTGAATTAGGGCACCCTGTGTTCTAATGCTGATATCTCATATTTTTTGCCTCAGCCTAGAGGCTGGAGCAGCTCCAATCCTAGTGATGACTCTTTCTCAGGTACATGCATGTCATTGGATTCTGCAGAAAAAGAGCCTCTGTTGACAGTAGCTGAACCCGATCACTCCAAGCCTGTGTATCTTTGTATAACTGAATACTGTGTTTTTCCAAGGGGCCACAGCTGATGCTGCAATGCCCTTAGCAGCCTGGAGACACCCTGAAGGCACCTAGACCACCGGTTGGGCGGTTCCAGTTATCAGCCCGTGAGGATGTTTTCTAGAGGTCTGTATCACTATGTTGTTTTCCACAGGCACCTCTCCTTGTTAGGGATGTCCCTTCAAAGGGCTCAGGTTTCTGCTAGGGTGTTTCTTATAAAGCACGACATTGTTTAAACCAGGAGAGACACTTGTTCTCAAGCCAGTGGCAGCTGCTGAAGACTTGAGGTGAAGTGCTGGAGGCCATGAAGGGATGGATCTCTTTGGACCCAGCCTCCCTGAGGTGTCCTCTTTAGGGCTGCCATTAAGGTTTCCTTTTTGGAAGGGCAAATGGTTAAAAATGCGGAATCCCTGGCTGTGATTAATTCCCCAAAGATTTCTTGGAGCTGGTGCTTGGAATGAGAGGTGTAAAAGGGAAAGAAAAAGCAGGCTGTGTTGTGGAAGAGAAAGAGCACAGAGAGATCTGCCTGGGAGCCCTAATGAATGTTCCTCTGCATCAGCTCCTTCCTGCTGAAAGGGCCCAAGGCACAGCAGAATCGCAGTGACTCCCCTGGGATGTAGCAGGCAGGGTGAAACCTGACTGTAAAACCTTGACTTCACAGGAGCCCCAGATCAGAGACTGGTACTCAGTTTTGCTCTACAAATTTACTGGGTATTTCTACATCTCCTGAACTTTTTGTCCTCTGTGCCAGCTCACAGCACAAATGTCTGCATCCGCCCCCCCCCCCCCCTAGTTTCCTTACCCAAATGTCCTCATCCATCAGGCTGCCAGGGCCAGCCCAGCTGCAGCACCTTGCAGCTCCTGTCTCTGCACAGGGGAAGAAGCCCTGCTGCTGCAACCCCTCAGCAGCTCTTGCTGCTGTCCCAGCAGGAGCTTAGCTGCATCTGTGACACAGGACATCCTGCTCCATCTCCAGTCTCAGCTTCTCTCCGGGCAACAAGTTGGGCCAAGGATCGAGCATAGACTGGAGGAAGAGCACTGCCCACTCGGCTGAGGTTGTGCTCTGGGCAGATAAAGGTCTAACACTGCCACAGGGGTCTCTGGCAGAGCTGTCTGCACAGCGGGCAGAGCTCTGAAGCGCTCCCACGTTCCCACACAGTCACAGGAGCAGGGACTCAGCTGGCCTCTTTGGCTGCCCCACGGCACTGCACCCTCCCTTCTCCCCATTCAGGAGGGAGATGTACAGACATGACCACTCAGCATGGATACATGCTGGTCCCTCTTCTGTCCTTTGTATCAGGGAGGGGGATGGCACAGCTCAGCTCACCTCCAGTAAGACGTGCATGCATCCTCCGCGCTGCTCTTCAGCTTCTCTGGCCATCCCATATGATCCAGAAAGGATGTCCCATAGCAACATGCATGTCCCAGGCACCAGCAGATCTGCTGTCTCAGAGCCAGCTCCCAAGGGATGTACCCTCCAGAGATGTTTGGCTTTTGTTGTGACTGAGCTCAAGTGAGAGGAGTGGGGAGAAGCAGGTGATTGCTTGGTCAGCTTTGAGAATGAACTTGAAAATGTGTGCCTGTAGGGACAGTGATTGCAGACCACCCACTGCCCCTAAAGACTCCTTCCGGGCTGGTCTTGAGTCAGGAACAGGAGCATCTTTGATGAGGATGTTGGCTGAGTCTGTGTGCACGGTGCAGAACAGATTAGCAGTGTATCACTGTAACCCCTTGGCCACCTCATTGCCATGCTGTTGTTGGCAGTTGGTATTTTTCAACTTTGAATAAAACAAATCCAGCCATTGTAGGTACTTCTGGACTTGTGAGGATTTTTTTTTTTTTTTTTGAACATTGGGACTGAGCAGCAGGGAGAAGTCTGAACTACATGTCCTGTGTTCTTGTAGGCAGTGCTGAATAGACCAGCCCTGCGCACTGCCGTCTGTTGTGAGGAGGGGAATTTTCCCTTTTCCCTCTGGGTTTCCCTGGTCAGTTCCTGGGAGCGGAAAAGAGCATTTCCTGTGAGCAGGGGAGGCGCCAGGAGGTTCCCAGCATATCAAGAGTCCAGTGAAGACACAGCCAGGAGATGCTTTGGGAAACTCTTGGGTTTCATTTGTGGCTGCTCAGGACGCTCTTTCTTCTCTTTCTTGGAAGATGACACAAGGCAGAAGAGAGAGCCTTCAATAAACCCTGACTCATTATATTTTAGCCTTAGTAAAGTGTATGCCTTGTGCTGGGTGCTGATCCTAACACTGTTGATCTCCCAGCCTCCCGGAGGTGTCCTCATCGGGGCTGCCATTAAGGTTTCCCTTTTCGGAAGGGAAAATGGTTATCCTTCCAAGTCCTTTGGACTGCTCAGCTGGATCAGGACACAGCTGGTGCAGGGAGGGGCAGGAGACATTGTGAAGGATCCCTGTACAGCTGTGCGCAAGTACAGAAATTCAGCCCCAAATTCACCCCAGGGTGTTGTAATCAGAATAGAAATGGTGATGTGCTCAGCAATCTGCTGCCTGCTCTAGGAGAAGGCCATGACTTTTAACAGTGTGTGTGTGCCAGGAACAAGGCTCAATTACGTAACACCTACTGTTAGACTTTGGAAAGGACGTGCCAGTAAAGAAGCAGAGTAAGACGCACCGTAAGTGCTTTTTGTAACCCAGCCTCCAGGAGGCAGGCAATATTGCTGAGTAAAAAAGAATTTCAATAACCTTTCCTCCACATTTCACCCCTGTTTTTTTCCTACATCGCTTTCAGCCTTCCTTCTCTGCTGTTAGACCCTACCGAGCAGCGTTCCTTGTCAAACAAGACATCTCCCTATTCACAAGTACAGGGAGCCTTTTCACCCACAAGTGCATTGCTCGAGTCTGGCGAGCTGGGAGGTTTGTGCAGGGCCTGCTCCTGCACTGAAGTGAACATGTCAGCACAAGGCAGGAGAGACGTCCAGAGGTTGGGAAACCGGTCTTCCACTCACAGATCCCACCAGTGGGAGAGCCAAGGAAAGTCTGAGGGGGCTGGGTGGGAAAGAGAGAAAATGAACGTGATGGGACTAGGAACATGTGAGCCAGAGGTCCTGCTGGGATACGAGGCCGCAAAACTGCTGGGCAGGGGATGAAAACTGTTGAAGGGCAGAGGTACTGTGTGAGCAGGAAGCGGGTTATGGTGTCAAAATTACCTGTTCTCGTTTGTGCATTCACAGGCACCAGTAACGCGCAGCAGGAGTCAGATTTTTAAGTATTTTAATTTTTATTGCTAGCAATAAGCTGCCTCTTGGCTGGCAGCACAAGAAGGGGCCGCAAGCAGCTTTTTGTTACAACTTTTAAGCAATAGTTAATTGTTACATGTTTAATACTTTAATTTACATAACCAGCCAGATCGAGCCACAATTTTTACTTCTACCCATCCTCTTGCTGTGTTACAGCCTCATATGGTCCATCTTCTTCATGAGCTGATTTTGCACCTCTTCTGCTGGTACGTTGGAACAACATTTTTACTGCTGGCTGGATTAAGCTGGCTTCTTTGCAGATCTTCAACAAGAACAGGCCTAAGGCGAGGTCAGATAAGATGTTCTGCTTGCAGGGTACATGAGTTTCCATGTTCTTTTTCTGCAAAACTAGAGGACAGTGGAAATCTCCTTAACATTCCTTCCTTTCATTTCATGCATACCACCTTTCAATATTACGCTGGTCTACACTGATATCTCCTTACACGTGGAAAGGCATATTTGACCCATGCATGAGACAAGAGAAAAACACAGTTCCCACTGCCAGGATTAATGTTAAAATTATTAAAATACTTCTGGTCCACACTCCCAGACCTGGTAGCCATGACCACAACCATGACCAGTTCTGTTGCTAGGAAATTAAGCAGTTACTGCTCTTTGGCTACTCGATGGAAGGTACGCACATGTCGTTGAATGATGTTTGCATAATATTTGTTTTTATTCATTTCCATAAAAAACACAGACAGTGTATACCAACGCACACACTCCCCGCTGTGTGGCCACTAGGTAATCTAAAGCCCAGCGATTCTGGAGGGCTAATGGAGAGAAAGACTTCGCTTCTACTTTTAGATTTCTTGAGGCACTTGGAGCGGTGTTTTGAATGATTTCAAGGGTGGCAGAGATGACACCCACACTTGGGAACAGTGCACGCATTAACTGATTTAGTTTTTTAGGTCTTTTCACTGTGTTAAAATAGTACGGTTCCCTACTAGGATGGTCTTGCTTCTGTGCCCAGGAGGCAGGAGGTAACATCAATCTCAGTGGTACTTTTACATTTTGATAGTCCCCATTTGCCTGAGTATATCATTTGGAAAGGATTTTCACCTATGCACCAGTTGCTATACTTCTAAATGCACACTGTCCAGCTGCTATTACCAGGTGTGACCGCAAGGCGGGCAAGCGCGGGTCAGAATCCAGCAGAGAGAGACGCTCAAAGTCTGCCCTGTGAGGAACGGCTGCGAGATCTGGACCTCTTTAGCCTGGGGAAGAGAAGCCTGAGGGGGGATCTTATCAATGTCTTAAGTATCTGAAGGGAGGGTGTCAAGGGGACAGAGACAAACTCTTTTCAGTTGTCCCATGTGATAAGGGCAGAATTTTTTCTCCTTCTCTGGACATATTCAAAGCCTGCCTGGATGCAACCCTGTCTAACATGCTCTAGGTGACCCTGCTGGAGAAGGGGGGTTGGACTAGATGATCTCCAGAGGTCCCTTCCAACCCTTCCTATTCTGTGATTCTATGATTTTTATGATTTCTGTGTCCCCCAGGTCAACTTTTAGCAAGTCACAAGTTTCTGCCGAGCTCTCTTCAGTCACAACTGGCCAGCATCTGCCTGCCAGCAGAGAGAAAGAACACTACAGCCTGCTCAAGGTGACATTCAGAGATAAAGACAGTTTAAATACCTGGCTGTAGTAGCAATACCTACTGTTGAACAGAAGCATATCTTTCTCCAGTTTTAGGAGAGCACTCACCATGTGGGAGACGTTGTTCTGCCCTTATCAAACACTCTGGGGGTCAGAAGTAGTTTGACCATACAGGAAGAGCCATCTTCTCTTCATATTCAGGAATGAATGGAGAGAGCTTGGATTTGCTAAAGCAGCTGCAGCCAGGGAACACGGATGGCCACAACGCAGACGCAAAAAAAAAAAAAATGTATCTCTGCTTCCATACCTCTGTCTCCAGCAGCAGTGCACACCTTATGCTCTGGCTTTAAAATGTAGGTTTAACCAAGGGCCTGGGAAAAAGGAATAAGAGCACCGGGGTCAATAGAAATAAACAGAAACAACGGGGTCTGACCTGTAAGCTCTTTGAAATAGCTCTCCATGCAAGGGTGTGTTCACATTCTTCTCCTTGCTCTAGCAAGGACAGAGCCATTTGTGGCCATCTATTTCCTTTCCTCCTTAGCAAAAGGAGGATGAGAGGAAGCTACCAAAACAGCACTAGAGCTCTACATGTATATACCTCAGGGCTCAGGCCCTGCTCTTTTCACAGCCATCTTCTTTCCTCTTTACTGTAGAGGACAGACTGCTAACGTTTGTAACTTAATGCTGAAAATAAATCAAATTTTCACAGGTTGATCAAGAAAACAGAATACTGCACTGCCCCCGCACACTACAACAGCAGCTCCTGCCTGTCCGCTTTCCCCAACAGTCTCCCCACACACACCCAGGGCATTTCAGCTTTCCAGGAGGGGAGAACATCCCGGGGCAGAAGCAACACAGGCAGCAGCTGCCTCAAGTGCAGTGCAGAGGTTTCTCTCCCGTCCCTCCCCTCCCCTCCCCTCCTGCAGACTCGCCCAGGCCCCGGGGTAGAGCGGGGCCCTGCGGCAGCAGCGCCTGGCAGCAGCGGTTCCCCATGCACCAGCACCAGCAGCCAGGGACACGCAGGCCCCACCCCCACAGCCGGAAGTGACACCTCTCACAACACGGACCCTCCCACCCCGTTTTTCCCCATTGGCTCCCGTGGGGCGTGGCCTCGTGGGGCGGGACACCAGGGAGGGGTGGAAGGGAGGCAGCAGTGTGTGTGCGCTGTGCAGGGGCTGGGAGGGGAGGGGCAGGCAGGGGAGCCGAGGGGAGGGGTTGTGAGGGGAGAGGAGGGGCGTGGCAAAGAGGAGAGGGGCGTGGCCAGTCAGGGCGGAGCATGCGCAGTGGCCCAGAGGAGGGTGGTGAGGGGTGGGGCGGGGGCGGGGGCGGGGCTGCCCGGGCCCTGCGGGCGGGGAGGGGGCGAGAGGCGGCTCCTGCCGCGAGGCAGCGTCTCCCGGCCCGGCGCCACCCGGAGCCTTTAGCCGCAGCGTCGGGAGCTGCCGCGCCAGGGCCGAGGGCTGTGGGCTGGGCAGTGCGAGCAGCCGTGCGCACGGGGGCAGCCAGAGCTGCCGCGGCCCGGTTGTGTGCTAGCAGCGACTGGGGAAGGCCCGGCCCAGCCTGGGCTGCCTCCGGCCCCTGGCAGCCCCCGGCTCTTGTGCCCCTGATGGGAACTGGGAAGTGTCCTGGGGTCGCACGGGAGCTGTGAGCAGCCCTGCCCCATGCAGCCCCCTCTCCATGGGGGAATGAGCCTGCCCTGCTGGGGTTGGTCCTGCCCCCCAGAGCTTCCCCAGGCCGTGTTCAGCCTGTCTATAGTTATCCCTGGACATCGCCTGGAGGGGGCTGGGTTGTGCTTTGTGTCTGCTGGGAGACCGATGCCGGCGAGGTGTGAATGAAGGATCTGCATGAAATGTGTCTCTGGGTAAAAGCTGAACTGGAGGACACGGTCATTTTTTGTCACCTTGAGTTTTACCTTCTGAAATCCCAGCAGAGGGGTATTCCCATGCAGGAATGCCTTGGTGAGGGGTGTTGCCACGGTGAGCAGCAGGGCTTTGTGATGGTGGTGGCATGGTGCCCGCAAGGCCACTGTGATGGGGCAGTCTGCATGGGGACTGTGTCCCTGCTGGGAGCAGAGCCCCTGGGGTCCTCACTCTGAGGAGAGCAGCTGGGTCAGGAGAGAGCTGCTCCCTTTGGTGCCAGAGAGGCAGGTCCCCAGGAGAGGATCCTGAAGAGAGAGAGGAAGCAGCAGGCAAACACCTGCTCCCAGTCCGCAATGGACTCCCAGGCACACCAAAGCGCAGGGGTGAGGCGAGCCATGGGGCTGGAGGGAGAGAGAGGCAGCACAGAGGGGAGCGTGACGGAGAGCACCGGGATGGTTTGGGCTGACCTGCTGGAAAGCAGCTCTGCAGAGAAGGACCTGGGAGTCCTGGTGGTCAATAAGTTGACCATGAGCCAGCAATGTGCCCTTGTGGCCAAGAAGGCCAAAGGCACCCTGGGGTGCATTAGGGCATCCTGTAAATTAGAGAGATCACAGCGAGTGGTAATAACAGGTAACAGATCTGGGGGAGGTACAGGAGATTCAGGTACTGGTGATGAGGTCGGTGACTGTGAGACCACTTGTGTGAGGCCCTTGCCGCTAAGCCTAACAACTGACCTTAAGCACTACCTCTAATCCTAAACCCTACCCTAACCCTTCCCCCAAGGCCCCATTTTAGTCCACATCCGATACTCTGATCACAAAGCCCAAACCCAAACCCGTAATTCCTTACAGGTAATGCCCAACTCTTCCCCCAAGAGTCACTCTAGTCGCTAGCTCTTATGCCTAGCCTTAATATGTAAGCCCCAAATTCCAGCCTGAACCCAGCCCTCTAACCCCAAACTCTAAAACATACCTTAGCTGATTACCGGAAACTGTAAGCCAAACCCCAGCCCTCCCGAAGCCTCTCCCCACTCCCTAACCTCCAAGCCATTCCCTCCTCTGACCTCCTGCCAGAGCACAGCTCTGACACCTCTGTGGATGCCAGCACTGGAAGAGACATGCTTGCGACCCAAATTCTTCTAAATCCTGAAGAAACTCCAGCAGGACATGGAGAGCAGGGGGCATGTGCTGCGCGGGAGGGCAGACGAGGGGTCCCGAGAGGAGCAGACACTGACTGGAGGCCGGGGGCATAGAAGGCCCCCACGGCCCAGCCGGTTCCAGCTCCCGCGGTGACAGTGACCTGCCAGCGCTGAGCTGCAGGGAACAGCAGTGCAAGGAAGGTCCCTGGCACCCAGCCCCGTGTGGACATCTGCCCATCTGCTGCTGGCCCTAGTGGCCACATGTCCACCTGCCTGCTCAGGGCACAGAGCCAGCTGCGCTTGGGGCTGGGGCGTCTCCTCACATCCCCCCAAAGGCCTCATGGTGCCTCGCTGCAGCTCAGGAGGCTGTGGGGGCCAGGCAGGGAGGAGGCAGCAGGGATCAGGCCCTGCCGTGGGATCCTGCTGCCTCCTCCCCGCCCCACTCCCAGGTAATGTTGGAAGAGGGACCCTGCAGTGTTCGGTGAGTTCCCGGGTTACACAGAGCTCCCTGCCCAGGGCCTCCCCAGCAGCATCACTCAGCTCCCCATGGAGAATGCCATACATTTTTATTTATGTATTCATTATTACATACTTGTAATACAACTTAACAGTATATAGTAAAATTTACAGTATAGTTTACTCTATCAGACTACGGTACAATTTACACGGAACTGTATCTATTAGAAGTCTGCATGTAGTATAGTACAAGATTATGAGCCTATTGCCTTATGAGCCTTTTCCCTTAAAGCCCATCTGCGCTGTATCTTGGCTCTCCCCTCCACTATACTCTTGATTTTCTTTTTCTCGCTAGTGACTGAAGTGGCGATTGTGAGCTGCCACGGGGGATGACTGCTGGCTATGCTCTGTCTTCCTGGTGGCTCTTGAAGGCTCGCAGTCCAACGCCGCCCGTCTCTGGAGGTTAAAGACAATGATGCATTAGAGATTACAACAGTTGTTTCTTGCTTTAATTCCTGGTTTCACCAAGAGAATGACCAAGGAGGCCTGCAGGCCCGTGATTTTGGTGGCAGCGAAAAGCTTGGGTCCCTGTAAATGTCTTTACCGGGAGGTTATTCTCCCACGACAGCATTTCCAACCAGGGCGCTCCTCAAAACAAGCCTCAGGGGAGTGCGTTTGTGCTGAACTGCAGCAGAAGCAGAAGTTGGTGCTGCACAGGAAGGGCTGGGGCTCAGCGTCTGCCCCGTCAGCTTTGCCAGGTGTTACAGCCTACAAGACAGTGCTGTCCTTTGCAGCAATCCCTGTTTTGGGGCACCATCCCAGCATTTTCCAGTATTTTAGATAGTAGATTGAGGCCCCTTTTCCCAGACTGCTAAAACTCTGATCAGCATTGCAGAAGTCCATTTGTAGCTGCCTTAATCAAATACCTTGTTTTCTCCTGGCTGTGAACATGCCTGTGGTCAGTGCTCTGTGCTAGGGGAGGGGACTGGTAAAGGTGGTGGCAGCTGGTGTGCTCTCCTCTCGCGTTACTAGTGCATGCCAGCCCGATGGACTGGGGGCACCCACGGCTGAGCTCTCTGCTGGCAGGAGCTGTCCCTTGAGCACTCCTCTCCCCCCACTGCTCCCTCCTGCGGAGACCCTTTCCCCAGCAGTGGTGGGCAGTGAGGGCACATGGTGGCGTCCCCCGAACTGCACGGCCCTTAGCATACCTCCTTGCTGTGGTGTGATGAAGGTCACCAGCGCAGGGATCTGGGCTCCTGATGTCAGCTTGGCCAGGTATTGCTGTGTCCTACAGTCACGTGTGCTGGGCTCAGCATTGGGGAAGGAGCCCACAGTGATCCCCCCACATCCCTCTGAGGCCCACTGCCACCACGCGGGTGGCAGCATGGCCTTGGCACCAGGGGCTGGTGGATCATGGCCCAAGCTGCCATGTCACTTGGCTCTTGGGAGATGGAGCAACCTAGGCCAGCGCAGGGCCTGTCTTGTAACCCCTAATCAGAGCTTTCATGGAGGTGAGTCCCTGCCCCGGCTGTGGGCACTGAGCAGGAGCCCCATGTCTGCCCCACTGCCAGCCCCAGTCTGTTCCTGACCTGTGAGCAATGTTGGCGGTTGGCTGGGCTCGGGGATATGGCAGGAGCACCTGGGAGGCTTTAACAGCCCTGTGCATGCGTGATGCCTGCAGTACACAGGCTCTCACCTTCTTGGCTTGGTCTGGCAGTGGCGTCTTACTTTTCTCCTTGTTACCCCTGCTTCAGAGCACCAGTCCATTGACTCAACAGGAGCCCCAAGGAGGGAGGTGGTGAAAACCTAGGAGGGCAAGACATGCCTTGGCTGTGGGGATCCCTGCCTCAGAGGTGAGCTGGCTGGCATGCCAGGCTGAACATGATACCAGCAGCACAGCCTCTAGGGCACCTTTCTCAGGAGCGTTATGGGGGAGCTGCATGACTGTGAAGGCAGCTTGCCCTTCAGTGAAAGGTGTGAATGCGTCACACGCCTGCCCCAAGCCTGGTCCGAAGATGCAGTCAGAATGAGGCAAAGAAGAAAGGGGGAAAGGATGGGTCTGGTTGTCAGTGCAATGAGAGAAGGCAAGATGATCTCCATCTCTGCCCCAGAGCCATGCCTCCTCTGATACAGAGGTTCTGCTGCAGGAGCTCAACGTGACACTGTACTCCCACACGAGCCCATGATCTGCGCCCGCTCACAGTGCCGCTCCAAAGCCCTTCCTGACAAGGTCTCTGGCCTCAGCTGACTGCTTTCCTGATACCTGCGCACCGATGACGCTGCTCACCATGTCCTGCTCTGTCTGCTGTTCTGATGTGAACAGCCCTCTTCTGAGCCTGAAAAAGGGAAGGAGGCATTTGCAGGAAGGGGGATGAGGCCAGCCCTAGTCCTGGGGGCATGGCTGGCAAGTGGCAGCATCACCCCACTGCTGAGATGCCTCCCTCCCATCTGACCACAGTCCCTTTCCTGTGGGGGTAAGAGGAGCACAGAGGAGACGCATCCCATGACTCTGATGGCAGATCAGCAATAGCACCCATCTCTTCCTTTGGCTCAAGACCAGCTTGGAAGGTTTTCTCCCTGGAGCTTTCCAGGGGTGGAGAGCAGCCCGACAGCAGATCCTGAAAGATCTCCCTGTTCCCATCTAGGATCCCCTAGCAGTACAAAGGATCCTTCAAGGGAGACTCAAACAGATGCTGGCCTATCTCTGTCCGACCTGTCCCACTTCCTGGGCCAGCTGTCCAGGTGCTGTGGACACCGGAGAGCATTTTCTGCCTCAAAGTCATGGGCTTTACATTTTGGTCCAGACAGGAGGTTTGAGCCTGATGATGCTGGTGGCGTGGTGAGACCTGCTGTGCCTAACTTTCGGACTTTGCATTCAAGCACACAAGGAAAGAGAGCCTGGTCCCACTTCTTGGACCAGGAACAGGGCGGAGTGCCACACCAGGTTGGAGATGCTCTGGTATGGAGAAAAGTTGGACTCTAATCAATTCCAGGAATTCTGTCTGTGAAGGCCACTCTGCCTACGGGAATACCCAGTACCATGTCAGGCCTGTGCTACCCTATAAAAAGGCCTCACCGGCTCTGGTGTCTCCTCTGAAGCAGGCTGTATATGCCGCTTCTTTGCCGGAAGACTCCGAGGGGTCTCTATGTCCATGGTGCTAGACTTCCTGCACACTGCCTGCAAACGCAGCAAGGGCACATTGTCCCGGGGCATCACCAGGGCAGTGAGGACAACGTGCTGCTGGGTCCCCAGCAGCACTGGGGCTACACAACAAGTGGGCCATCAGCCCACTTTTTTGCTATGAATGCTCAAAGGCCCCTGCCTCAAAGAGCTCACTGACCCCGGACACGATCCCCGACCACTACACAGCATCCTTCCATGCAAAATCAAACACGCACTGCCCCATCTCTCTCCATCTGCTACCACTGCCTGCGCCAGCTGACAGGGTGCTGTGCACACCGCAGAGCATTTTATGCCTCAAACACACAGGCACAGCCTTCTAGACTTCGCTGCGCACACCAGGTCTGAGCCGCAGGAGGCTGGCGCTGTGCTGGGACCAGTCGTGCCCAGTTTGGGGGCCTCTTTTTTCACCTCCACGAGGAAAGGGAGTCTGCTCCCATTTCCTGGGCCAGCAGCACGACACACCTCACAGCACGCTGCGCTGCCCTGGCCCAAGGTCTCACCGGCTCTGGCGTCTCCTCTGTACGAGCCGCTCCATCTTGCTGCGTTGCGGGCAGCCTCCGTGGCGTCTCCTCGGCCGTGATGGTAGTTTCTCTGCGCACTGCCTGCGAACGCAGCAAGGGCACATTGTCCCGGGGCATCACCAGGGCAGTGAGGGCAACGTGCTGCTGGATCCCCAGCAGCACTGGGGCTACACAACAAGCCGCACAGAGGGCACGCATGTTCTGCACATGCAGGTCCTGCTCAGGTGCGATGTGCGTCCCCTCCCAGCACCGCAATTGCTCCTGGCTGCCTCGGGGGCACCCAGCACAACAGGGCCCTACTGCCAGCTGCACCCAAACACGGGCACGCTTCAAAGGCTTGAGGACCCCCATCAGGCATGGGCTGCCCACACCACCCGCAAAGACAGCCCGGCCCCATGGGCACGCCTCACTCGCACAGTGCACGCACTAGTGCTGGCTCTTGAATGCTGTCTCACAGGCAGACGATGTGCAGAGCCTCCACTTCTCTCACTGCTTTGAATAGGCCCCTTTTCTTCAGCTCTGCTACAAAACCTCCACCAACAGACTCATCTGCAGAGCCCGGCCAAGCTACGCGTGCAGGTAGAGCAGCTCCAGAGTGAGGATGTCAGGGACTATGATAGGCACTTACCTTTTTCCTGGATGTTCTGGGGACTGCACTTGCCTTTGGAATCCTTGGCAGGGGCTGGAAAGGAAGGAATATTTCGCACAATGAGTCCGAAGGAGCCTTCTTTGGCCTTGTGCAGATTAGCAGGCAGCTCCCAGCGAAAATCCTGCCTATCCCAGCTCAAGGGACTAAAAACCTGGAGGAAAGAAGAACAAGTCAGTAGCCCAAGACCCTCAAATCCTTTGAGGTCAGTCCCACCACTAAAGGGCTCCCACCCACCGTGCTCCACGGTGCCCCTGGCATTAGGGCTCCACAGCCTGCCTCCTCCACAGCATCCCTTACAAGGACAACAGACGCCTTGGCTGCAGGGCTACCCATGGCACACGGCAGCTGTCTGGTACGCCATGCTGAATACCAGGTCGCCACCACAGCCTCGCTGACACCTTTCTCAGGAGCATAATGGGGCAGCTGCATGGCCCAACTGCAGCTCTGAAGGCAACTTGTCCTTCAGGGAAAGGTGCAAATGCACCACGAGCCTGCCCCGAGCCTGATGCAAAGGTGGGTTCCCAGTGAGGCAATCCAAAAAGAACAAAAGGATAGGTCTGGTTGTTGGGGCAATGAGAGAAGGCAAGACGATCTCCATCTCTGCCCCAGAGCCATGCCTCCTCTGAAACACATGTTCTGCTGCAGGAGCTCAACATGACACTGTGCTCCCACACGAGCCCATGACCAGTGCCTGGTCCCACAACCCCTCCAAAGCCCTTCCTGACACGGTCTCTGGCCTCAGCTGACTGCTTTCCTGATAGCTGGCTGGCCGCCGATGATGCTGCTCACCACGTCCTGCTCTGCTTCGTGACCCTGTGTGTCTCTTGTCGTCCCCTTCTGAGCCTGAAAAAGGGAAGGAGGTATTTGCAGGAAGGGGGATGAAGCCAGCCCTAGTCCTGGGGGCACGGCTGGCAAGTGGCAGCGTCACCCCACTGCCGAGATGCTGAGGAGCAGCTTTCCAGGGAAGGACCTGGGGGTCCTGGTCACAAGTTGGTCATGAGCCAGCAATGCGTTCAGGCCACAAAAGGGGCCAACAGTATCCTCGGCTGCATTAGGAAGAGCATTGCCAGCAGCTCAAGGGAGGTGATCCTTCCCTTCTGCTCAGCACTGGCGAGGCCCCACCTGCGGAGTGCTTTTTCCAAATCTAGGCTCTCCTGTACAAGAAAGAAATGCACCTGCTGGAGAGAGTCCAGGACAGGGCTATCAAGTTGACTACAGGTCTTGCACATCTCTCATCCGAGGAGAGCCTGAGAGAGCTAGGACGGCTTAGCCTGGAGGCAGATGGTAGTGCATGGATTGTTGTGAGCAAAGGAGTTGGCCAACATGGCAACAGAGACAAGAAGGTGCACCCCTAGCAGGAGTTTTCCAAAGGATGAAAAGGAAGTACAAGGGGCCTCACATCTGGATGCCGAGCACTAGAAATGCTAGGACTAAGAAAGGTGCAGAACACTCATGGACACCCATCCTAGCCACTTCTAAGCTAGGACGAGTCCTTGCTTCTTCACATCAGGAAATTGTTTTCCTGAAAGAAAGAAAACAACCCCACAATACCTCTAGAGCAAGTGAGCACCCCCACCACTTGGGCCTCAGCATCTCAGCTGAGCAACTGCTCTTCCCAGGCTCTCTGCCTCGGGAGAGAGAGTGAAATCCTCTCACAAGGGCAGCCTGAGGAACAAGCACATGCACAAATTCAGCTGCACGAGGCAGACGAGGCAGCTGCTGCCTCCAGGCCCCTCTGCTGTAGTCCTTTGACCTCCCCCCCCCGCCAGCAACATCACAGCTGCCTCCATCCTGATATCCCCACTAGTGATTTGTTTTTCTTAATGAACATGGTATGAAAAGAACAGTCATGAAATTAAAAACTCTCTTCTTTCCCCTCCACATCCACAAACACTGAAAACAACTGAGCCAATCTAGTTGTTGCTAGCAACCCTTTGGCTTCTTCCTTTTTTTCTTGGAATGGTTGTTTTCAGTGTGAGTTTTGCTGTTTTCACAGAATGACAAAATAGACAATATTGGCATGGACCTCTGGAGATCCCCCGCTCCAACCCCCCTGATCAAGAAGGGGCACCTACAACAGCTTACCCAGGACTAGGTCAGGCAGGTTTAGAGTATCTCACAAAGTCGAAACTCCACAGCCTCTCAGGGAACCTCTTCCAGCGTTTAACCACCCTCACAATACCTGAAGGTATTTTCCTACCTTCAGGTGGAAATTCATGATTTGCCATTTTGTGCCCATTGCCTCTCCTCCTCTCCCCGGCTACCACAGAGAAACACTCAGAGCCACGCTCTCATCTTCTTTACACCTTCCCACCAGATACTTAGACACCCTCAAAGGATGTCTAAAGACACTAGCGGTCTGTTTTACAACAGAAAAACAGTCCCAGCCTTCTCAGCATCTCCTCCTATGGGACCTTTCAGTCATCTTTGTGACACACAGCACCGTCTTTGACACCCACAACAACAGCAGACATGACCCGGGGAAATGCCGAGGAGATGCAGGGATGCATTCTGGAGCTGGAGATCCAGAATAGACTGCTTTTCAGGGATCATTAGAAAGAGACGATCCACACAACCACAAGAGAAGATCTCATAACCACAAACAACAGCCATGGGCCTGGCACTCGCTCATCAGGCACCACTGCACAAGTGACCTCAGAACCGCAAACAGCAGCCTAGTGACCAGCGCTGGCTTTCAGGCACTGAGGCACAAGAGACCTCACAAGCACAGCCAGCAGCTGGGGGCCTGGCACCGGCCGACTGGGCACTGAGGCACGAGTGTCCTCACAACCACAAAAAACAGCCACGTGCCCAGCACTGGCCTATCAGACGCTGGGGCAGAAGTAACCTACAAACCATAAACACCACCTGTGTACCTGGCACTGACCTATCAGGCACGCAGGCAGAAGTGACCTCACAGCCATGAGCAGCAGCCATGGGCTTACTACAGTCCTATAAAATACCGCTGCACAAGGGACCTCACAGCAACTAACAGCAGCCTTTGAACCAGCACTGGCCTGTCAGGCACCGAGGCCCGGGGGACCTCACAGCAACTATCTGCAGCCATGTGACCAGCACTGTCATGTCAGGCACTGGTGCAGAAGCCACCTCACACCCACAAATAGTGTCCGTAGGCCTGGCTCTGGCCCACCTGGGCCTCAGGCAGAAGTGACCTCACAAGCACAAACAACACCTGTAAGCCTGGCATTGCCCCATCAGGCTCCGAGGCACGGGGGACCTCACACGCACAGCCCGCAGCCATGGGCCTGCCACTGCCCTAACAGGCAGTCAGGCTGAACTGACATCACAGCCACCGAGACTAATAATGTGTCTCCTTTTCCTCTGGAATTTACCATGTGGAAGTCTTTCAAATAGGTATCAAACAACTTAATTGCTACTTGCCTCTGTGGTTTGGAGGAAGTAGTTACTTTGCAGACTTCATCAAAGCCACTGGGCATCTGCTAGCCTATCAGACAGCAAAGCAATAGGCACCTGACAAGCAGAAAAGGCAGCTATGTGCCTACCGCTGGCCTCTCCAATACTGAAACAGCCAGGCACATTTATGGAAGCCATCGCACGCGTACATAGCCTCATCTCATTCACTTGCAGCTGCTTTCACAGAGGGCTCAAGATGCTGGCAAAGATGTTGACAGCTACAGGGACACACCCTGGCATACTGCCTCCATTCTCAGCAGCCTGAGGACTGCACTGGGAACGTACACAACTGGAGCAACCTAGAAAGAAAGACAGAATCGGAGTGTTACTGTCAGTTCTGCTGGCCTTACATAGTCGCAACAGTTAGGGGAAAATGTCCTTCCACCATGCTGAGCTGTATCTGTGAGAGAACAGCCAGCAAGGCCACTGAGATGTCCTACTCCTCTTTTTGGCAAGGTGAGACCATGTCTCTATATCAAGTCCGCCAAAACAACAGCTAGAACACGACATGACATGTAGGACATCCTCTCTCAGAGACACTCTGAAATACAGTTTCCACAACAAAAGAGATCGTTGAGAAGGGCATCTTGTGAGGACAGCATCAAACTGCTCACACTTTGCCCAGCAGATCCCAAACACAGCTCTGAGCAGCACCTGGGGGCTGCAGGGGCAGCATCAACTCAGGGAAACACTTGAAAATGCATCTCAGATCCACAAAAGGTTCAAAGCTTCCTGCACCCAGACCCCACCAAGCCGCCCAGGCCCAGCTGCTCGGCGCAGGCCGGCATGCCTGGCTCGCAGGTCAGTTCCCTTTGGTGACAGGGCACTGGGTCCCCTGGTCACAGCCCCAACAGCCCCTTCAGGAGCTCCTGCACAAAAGCAGCCCCCTCGTCAGCACCGCTGCTGCTGCTGCAGCGAGAGGGCACTTGAACGCACCCGCAGCCCCCACCAGCCCCACTCGCACCCGCTCTCACTCCTACTCCCTTCTCACCTGCTTCGCTCCCTCGTCCCTTGCAGGTCTCCATTCTCTTGGCCTTTTCCCACTCTGGACTCCGATTTGCTGAGACAGCCATCATTCCAATCCATCCTCACCCTCCTCCTCAGGACAGCCAATAGGAGGGCCGCACTCAGGCAATGCCATGGCAATGCTGTGTCCTCCTGCCTTGGCAGCCAGCTCTGCTCCCTCCCCCGTGGGACGACACCATCTTGTGGGCAGCAGCGCGGGGCATGGCGGGGCCTTGGGGCAGCCCGGCGCCGGGTGCCCGGGCAGTGCAGGGCCCTGGGCCCGGCCGCTCTGCCGCAGGGGCCCCGCGGGGCTCCTCGCTGCCCTGCACCCTGGGGGCTGTGCTGGGCTTGGAGGGCAGCCCTGGGGCCTGTGCTGGGGCCAACCCTGGTGGCGGCGCTGGGGCCCTGGGAATGGCTGGGGCGCCGGAGCCTCCGGGCGACGTGCTGCTGCCCCCAGGGCAGGGCAGAGTCCTCTCGGTCCTCCTGCCACAGCCCCTTCCCCAGGGTAGCCCCAGGGCTTGGCAGCCTGCCCGCTGCACCTGGCAGGGCTGGGCCGTGGTCCAGCAGGGGCTGCTCTGTGTGGGGCTGGGCTGTGCCCCAAGGGGTCACTCTAGAGGGCTGAGGAGCCCCAAGGGGGCACACGGCAGCGAGGGGGAGACCAGCTCTGAGCCTGCTGATGCCAGGGAGTGGAGGTGTGGGGTCAGGATGGGGCTGGGGGAGATGGCCATGTTGGGCTCCCCCCAGCAGTGCACCCCCCAGAGAAAAGTCCTTGGGGTAACCAGGTCTTACAGGGTGACAGTGGTGCCTCCACCTGTGCACAAAGTGCTTTCCCAAACAGGCTGTCTTTTGGGTCCAGAGGTTGGAGCCCGTTTTGCAGGAGGACAGAGGCTGTGGCCATCAAAGATGGCATCTTTGAACCCCATATATGCTCTGCCAAGTTACAATCATAAAAGGATACAAATGGTGTCAATCCTCACTGGAGAGCTACAGAAGCACTGGAAACAAGGAAGTGCATTCCTGGCTGATGGTGTCCCCGCAGCAGTCCTCCATCTCACTTGCCCCTTTGCCCTCAGCTCACCTCTCAAGCCCAGGACGAGGGACGCTCTTCCCATCTCATCACCCAATACTCCTTTCCAACATGCTGCTGCTACTTTCCATGTCGACAAAGGCTCCTAGTGCAGCCCCATTTCCTCCTGTCCCCCATCATTTCCACGGAGCCACTATGAAGGACAGTGGTGGGGACAGTGTGAGCAGTGCCCAGCAGCGCCTGGGCCTCGCAGGGAAGTGAGGGCCCCCACCCATGGCACCACAGAGACCTCCCTGTGATGCAGCACATCCTGCTGTGACCTCAGCTCGTGTTATGTGGGGGCTCACTATGCCATTGCCGTGGAGATGGCCCAGCCAGGGAGCAGAGAGATTTCCTCTCACATCCTGGAAAGCAATCCCCTCCCTTCCCCCAGTTATTTCCCAAACATTTCAGATAAACTCCTTCATCTCCAGAGGGGTCTTGGGCATCAGGGCAGCCCCAACCCCAGGACCTGGGAGTCGTGGCTGCCACATGGTCCCCTACTTTTACACACCTGCTTTCTGCACTTTTTTGAACACCCTCTGTATTCCCTGTCTACTGCCACCATACACCCCAGTTCCTTTCCTTTGCTCCAGCAGCATGCTAAGATTGAGAAAGCCTAAGTGGGGTGTGTATGTGAGGGAAATAAAATAAATAACGAGATGCCAGCACAAACAGCAGTGGGATGGCAAAGCAGGTGGTGTATGAAAATGCCATGTCAGACACCCAAAGAAGTCATGTCCTTCCAAAATCTGCCAAGTGGAAATGACGTACAAAGCTAAACAATTCTGAAGGCTTGTGGAATTTTGTGCCTTTGGTTGTGCATGTTGCCAGGGCTGTAAGAAGCACTTGGGAGAGGGCCAAAACTTGCAGGAGGCAGTATTGGCTGGAGCTGAGCCCTGGCAGGAGCAGGGGAGAGCAAGGTAGGTATCTTGCGGGCGCTGTGCTTCTCCTGCTAACCAGGCTGTCTGGGCAGAGGCTTTGTCAGTGTGGGGCAAGAGACGGGCAAAGGCAGCTGCCTTGGGCACCCCCAGGCATGTCCTTGCAGGCTGCCAGGCAGAGCATGCAGTCAGCGTGCCGGCAGGCAGAGACCTCCTGCTCCTTGCCAGCACTTCCCACTTGCTCCTCGGCAGCTCCAGGGAGTCAGGCAGAGGCTTTCAAGGCCACCATCATGGCTGAGCTCTGCACCTTTGCGAGGACATGTGCAGAAGCCCATGAGCCCTGTGCGTAGGGCAGCCAAGACAGCCTGTGCCTTTGGTGGGACCAAACCAGGGTCTGGCTGTGCTGCACTGCTGCGTGCAGCTGCTGCTGACCACCTGTGGGCAGAAGGACTCACAGGATGGAGGCGGTTGCCTTGGTCCGAGTGGCTGGTGAAGAGCAGGAAACCTGAGGCCCGTGGGCAAGGGAAGCTCTGGCTGCACGCAGCTTGCCTGAGCTGGGCCCAGAGCTGCTCTCTGCCCCTCAGCGCAGAGCTCACGGGCTCTGTGGGAGGCCTTGGAGCATGCAGGTCGCTGTGCTTTAACCCAGGGAAAATCCCGAGGACCAGCAAGAAATTCCCACCTGTCCGCAGCAGCTCCTGCCTGCCTCTTTTACCCCAGTTCCTTTGCTAAACCAGCCGCCTGCTCTCCAGGCAGCTCCTATGCCTGCTGCCTGCCCCTGCCTCCAGCCCCATGGCTCACCTTGCCCTTGTGCTCTGGCATGCCTGGCAGTGCGTGCGCAGCCTGGCAGCAGACGTTTGCTGCTGCTCCTTGTCCCTCTGCAGGATCCTCTGCTGGGGACCTGCTGCTCTGGCCCCAAGGGCAGCTGCTGCCTCCTCATGGAGCAGCTCTCCTCAGAGGGAGGACCCCAGGGGCTCTGCTCCCAGCAGGGACACAGTCCCCATGCACACCGCCCCATCACCAGGGCCTTGGAGGCACCATGCCACCACCACCACAAAGCCCTGCTGCTCACCGTGGCTACACCCCTCACCAAGCCCCAGGGATTGCTGGCGGCACCCCCAGCACAACGCCTTGGCAGTCCCCATGGGCACATCCATCCCCATGGCCTTGCCTCCAAGCCTCTGCTTTCAGCTTTGGTGCCAGGCTGGCAGCTGAGAGCTGGGCAGCACCACCAAGGTTCCTCTCTCCAGCCCTGCACCCCATGCCCTTGCACAGGCTGCCCTTCTTCAGGCACTCCAGAGCACACAGCCACTCCAAGGCCACCCCTAACTCTGACTGCTGATCCTCAGCCCCACACTCTCCAGTGGCTTATTGTGCAGCCCACAGCAGAGCTCCCTGCATTCCTGCTGCTGTTGTGACGGGCTTGCCTATTCCCACACCATCCAGCACCTTTCCTTGCCATCCCAGGCCATCGCTTCCTCACTCTTCTTGCAGTCAGTGTCTGCTCCAGGTTGCTCCCCTCACCAGCTTGCCCAGCTGAATCACAATCAAATCAGCACTTGGCAAGTCTCCTGCCAAAGAAACGCTGCCACGCTTGTTTGAGCGATGCTGTGAAAAAAAACCTGCAAATAGCAAACAAGACTCAAGGAAAAGAAGGGAAGAAGAGTAAGAAGCAGAGGAGGTGTGCTAGCTTTGTGGATCTACCACCTTGCACCCATCTCTACGCAGAAATGAAATAAACAATTATCTGGACCCTGTGTGTCTATTGGGTGCTTGCACACTGGGTAACAGAACGCAGTTTGGGGACAACACAGGGATAACTACAAATAGGCTAGAGCTGGGGAAGCTCTAGGGTGAAGGAGCAGCCCTCTCAGGGCAGGGTCATTCCCCCATGGAGAGGGGGCTGCATGGGGCAGGGCTGCTCACAGCTTCTGCTCACCCCCTCCCAAAGAATAATTCCCAAGGGCTTCTCAGCAGGTAGCTGCAGGCAGGGATGAAAAGAAAGGCAAGGAGCTTCCCCATGTCTCTGCTTTCAGGTCCCAGCTGCTGGGGTGGGGGGAAGGGAGAGGAGCTGCCAAGCCTGCACAAGAGCCCGTGACTCCAAAGCTGATGGAGAGACCGGCAGGTCTGAAGGAAGCTCACAAAGTTCCTTCCCCAACATGCACAGCACCAGCAGCACCTTTGCCTGCCCCAGCAGGATCTGTCCCCACTACCCCCAAGCACCTGCCAACATGCAGATGCCCCTCAACACTGCCTTGCTGCTGGGAGGTGTCTGTAGGGCAGAGCTGAGCACACAAGGCTGTGATGGGGCCTGTGGGTTGTTGCTCTCCTGAGGAAATGTCACCTTCAGACCCTCGACTGTCTCTGGTGAGGTGTCCCGAGGGGCTGTGAGCGCCCTCCAGAAGGGCACAGCTCTCTCACAGCCGCTTTGCCGTGATACCCGAGAGCCTGGCTCTGGCCACGGCCATCAGGAGCCTCTGCACATCCTGCTCCTAACAGTGCCCACAGCCAGGCTGGGCTCAGAGAGGAGCTGGGGACCTGCCCTGGGGAAAGTGGGGCTGTCAGCAGGGGCACGGGGCACTGGCTGCCTCCTGCCTCCTACCTGGAGCCCCCACAAGCACCGCTGCAGCCCCGGCCTCGCCTCACAGCCGGAATGGCACTGAGAAATGGCCACCACAGCTGGCACCGAGCCATGGGGCTGTTAGGAGAAAAGGTGCAAGAGCTGGGGGCTGACGGGGGCCGGAGGTGGCCCAGGTGGGGCCGGGCCTACCCCAGCCGCTGCAGCCCCACATCTGGGCCGCAGCGGCTCCGGCTGCCCCGGCGCACACGGCCGCTCGCTCTGCCCAGCCCACAGCCCTTGGCCCTGGCGCAGCAGCTCCTGGCGCTGCGGCTAAAGGCTCCGGGCAGCCCCGGGCCTGGAGACGCTGCCCCGTGGCAGCAGCCGCCTTTCGCCCCCTCCCCGCCCGCAAGGCCTGGGCAGCCCCGCACCTGCCCCGCCCCTCACCGCCCTCCTCTGGGCCACTGCACATGCTCCACCCTACTGGCCACACCCCTACACTCTTTGCCACGCCCCTCCTCTCCCCTCAGGGCCCCTCCCCTCGGCTCTCCTGCCCACCCCTCCCATCCTGGCCTCTGCACAACACACGTGCACTGCTGCCTCCCTCCCGCCCCTCCCTGGGGTCCCGCCCCACGAGGCCACGCCCCACAGGAGCCAATTGGAGGAGTGAGGGATGGTAGGGGCCGTGGTGCAGGGGGCTTCACTTCCGGCTGTGGGGGCGGGGCCTGTGTGTCCCTGGCTGCTGGTGCTGGTGCATGGGGAAAAGCTGCTGCCGGGTGCTGCTGCCGCAGGGCCCCGCTCTGCCCTGGGGCCTGGGCAAGTCTGCGGGAGGGGAGGGGAGGGGAGGGACAGGAGAGAAACCTCTGCGCTGCGCTGGGGGCAGCTGCTGCCCGTGAGCACCCCAGGGACACAGCGGGGGTTTTCAGCCTGCGCTGCAGCTTGGCAGGTGCTGAGAAGCCCTGAGCTGTGAGAGCTACAGCACTAGTGACCATGCAGGCATCAGGGCAGGAGGGAGAGGAACAGAGCAGCTGCTGCCTGTGCTGCTTCTGCCCCGGGATGTTCTCCCCTCCTGGAAAGCTGAAATGCCCTGGGTGTGTGTGGGGAGACTGTTGGGGAAAGCAGATAGGCAGGAGCTGCTGTTGTAGTGTGCTGGGGCAGTGCAGTATTCTGTTTTCTCAATCAACCTGTGAAAATGTGATTTATTTTCAGCTTTAAGTTACAAACGTTAGCAGTCTGTCCTCTGCAGTAATGAGGAAAGAAGATGGCTGTGAAAAAAAGCAGGGCCTGAGCCCTGAGGTATGTACATGTAGAGCTCTAGTGCTGTTTTGGTAGCTTCCTCTCATCCTCCTTTTGCTAAGGAAGAAAGGAAATAGATGGCCACAAATGGGCTCTGTCCTTGCTAGAGCAAGGAGAAGGATGTGAACACACCCTTGCATGGAGAGCTATTTCGAAGAGCTTACAGGTCAGACCCCGTTGTTTCTGTTTATTTCTATTGACCCCGGTGTCCTTATTCCTTTTTCTCAGGCCCTTGGTTAAACCTACATTTTAAAGCCAGAGCATAAGGTGTGCATTGCTGTTGGAGACAGAGGTATCTAAGCAGAGACACATTTTTTTTCTTGTGTCTGCGTGGTGGCCATCCGTGTTCCCTGACTGTGGCTGCTTTAGCAAATCGAAGCTCTCTCCATTCATTCCTGAATATGAAGAGAAGATGGCTCTTCCTGTATGGTCAAACTACTTCTGACCCCCAGAGTGTTTGATAAGGGCAGAACAAGGTCTCCCGTATGGTGAGTGCTCTCCTAAAACTGGAGAAAGATGTGCTTCTGTTCAAGAGCAGGTATTCTTACTACAGCCAGGTATTTAAACTGTCATCATCCGTGAATGTCACCTTGAGCAGGTTGTAGTGTTCTTTCTCTCTGCTGGCAGGCAGATGCTGGCCGGTTGTGACTGAAGAGAGCTCGGCAGAAATTTGTGTCTTGCTCAAAGTTGACCTGGGGGACACAGAAATGTTTTGTATGCTTGAGTTTTACTTTCTGAAGTAGCAGACCCTTCTGAATGAGAATGTATTTGGGGGCAGGTGTAGCGCAGTTGTTCAGAGCGTGGTGCTGCTAATGCCAAGGTCGTGGGTTCAATTCCTGTATGGGCTATGCTGAGGGTTGGACTAGATGATCTCCTGAGGTCCCTTCCAACCTTACCATTCTAGGATTCTGTTTTTATAGGAATAGATTTACGTTTGTCGTCTAGCCCCCAAAGACTTCTGCTTGTCTTAGGTAGTCTTTTGACAGCAAATACATGGAAAGTGCAGCTAAGGATCTTAGTTCTGTGGTAGGAAGTTTCTGTGCGTCTGACACAAAAGGGAGGTGGTCCTGTCGTGATGGTAGCAGCTGGGTTTGGCAGCAAAAGTGTTGAAAAGAAGTGCTTTTACTGAAGAAGGTTTGAAGAATCCCTACAGTGTTACCTAGTCTTTTGGAAAGCAAGCTGAAGAAAACTTGTCAACAGCTTTCAGTCTCTGTTCCTGAAGCAGAACTACTCGCAAGCCTCCATCTTTGTATCTGCTGACCAAATGCTTCACCTGAGTATTGCCTTCCTCACTGCCTGGTAAGGAAGTGTGCAGCTGAGACTTACTGAAAGGCCTAGCTCCTGAGGCCTCCTTTGGTAGGACATGACTTCAGTGGGTGCCTGTGAGTTGCTTTTCTCTTTCTGGAGCTTACAGCAGGTAGTGATTTACACGTTTCCTTCTGCTCTGAGCTGGCCTAGTAATCTTTAGTGTGTTGCTTTCCTTGAGGAAGGAGGCAAGCTGTATGTGTGGGCAGGGGTAGTCTGATGTCGTTAGTAACAACGGAAGGCTTGGGTGCTTGACGGGGGTGTTACTGGGAGGCCTGTGAGAAAGAGGCTGAAGTTTGGGCTAAAGGGACAGGCTCCTAAAAAGCAGAACAAGCTTTAAACTCCCTGGAGTGCAAACCAGCAGCTCGATACAGGAATGAACAAAGAGTAAGGGGAGGAGTTACTTAATCTTGCCTTTTGGACGGTTCTTTTTATGTGGGACTACAGCTTATACATATGTACCTGCTAATTCTGCAGGAGGTCCCTATGCTGTGGGAAGAGTAACATTAAGGATCTTGCCTTACATGTTAAATAAAACTAGATCTCCACAGCATGTTCTGGACAACACATGTAACCCCCATGGAAGCCTTTTTTCACATGGAGAAGCTCTAGCGTTGCTGCTAGGCCTGGTAGGGATCCCGGGGGTGCTGACCCATACTATTGGCAATTGGAACGTGTAGCTTGTGCACTGGCACAGGGTCTAAATTGGACATTCAAGGCTATCTCCTCACACAAGAGCTACGTCGAGGAGTACTGCAGAAGAGATTGGTAAGTGACTATTTGCTTCCATGTAATAACCACAGATTCCAGAGCTTTGTAAGAACATGGTGTTTTAATTTAACTGATGAATCTTTGTCTGTGAGTATGATGTTGCTCATATCGAAGAGCTTGTCCAGCATGATGGTGACGCATGGCTGGCTGAGTGGTGGGCTCCTTGCCTGGATGGCTTGGACACCGTATCCAGGCGGTCTCATAGCATTGCTGGCTATCATAACACTATGTGTATTACTTTCAACATTATGTAAATTGCCTTGCCCGGCATGCAAGTCCGACGAATAACCCGGTGTCAGGGCAAATGTTTCTAATCAGCAACTATAAATATCTGCTCACAGATGTGCTAAGCTGTTTATGTTTTGTACCTTAGGATAAAGATGTAATACACATGTACCCCATAAATCTGTGTGAAACGAACAAGCTGTCTATAAAACGTAAAAGTGAGAGATGGTGGGAGTTCCTCACATCAGAGCCGTGCTCGGGGCAGCCCTGCTGTCTCTCTCACAGGCCACCATGGGAGCTATGGGGAACCCTCCTGCATTGCTAACGTTGCTCCTTTTTTTTTTTTTTTTTAACCTAGTTGTTAATCATTGTATTTATATTAATGAGCCTTGTGTCTCTCATGATCGAACCCCTAGATTACACTTACAATGGCCAGAGCCAAGGCACAGGGAGGAAAGGGAAGGTGGGAAGCCTGTGAACTGGAACCCTCCGGGAGCAGGAGAGAGAACAGAAGTGGAAAGGTGGCTCTGAGAGAGGTGCTTGTAGCCCCCTGTGCAGCTCTGCCTGCCCCATCCTGCTCGCGGGAGACATCTTGGGCTGAGCTTTCACATGGGGCCAGAACTGTGCTCCAGGAGAAACATGCAGGGCAGATGCCATCAAAGTCAGGGGCAAGGGAAGTCCCCAAAGGTCCTGCTGCCACGTGGCAGTTTCCAGCTGCATGGAGGCAGGAAGCCCCACAATACACGAGTGTGGACACACACACACGGGCACATCTGTGCACACCAGGTGGGTGCACAGTCCCTATGCCCTCAGCTGTGCTTTACTTCCCCTCCAAAGCAGCCATGCTGCAAAGTGCCCGTTTCACATCCCCTCCAACACAGTTTCCCATGACCTGGCCACTTAGTTTAATGCAACAGAGGAAAATACAGAGTGCAGGAGCCCGGCTGGGGATCAGTGATACCTCTCCCTCTTCTCCAGGAGGCGAGACATCTGCCGAGGGCTGCGGAGTTAAACAGGAAGGGGCTGAGAGTGAGGAGAGAAGCCAAGAAATGCTACTGGCCACGCTCGGGCCATTGCTGATGGTGAGAAGCTCGCAGCTTCTTCTCTCCTTCTCAGGGCCTAACAGCGGGGAGGGCCGGGGTGTCCCACTCGGGCCTCAGGCTCCCAAGCCTGCTGCGCTCCCAGGCCGGGACTGCCCAAGGAGCAGACCCTCTTTCCGAAGGGGAAGCAGGGGAGCAGCAAACACCCCCGTGTTGGCAGGTACTTACGCAGGGAAGTGCTGCTGCCGTAGGTTCTGCTTTGGGAGTTTTCACTGGGCCTCTAGCCACTTCTCCTGCAGAGACGCCTGGGCGCTGAGCGGGGGCAGAGCCTGCGTTCCCCACGGTGAAGTGCTCCTGCGACAGCAGTGACAAATCCTCTCTCACCCGCTGGCTGGCAGCCCTGCTGCCACTGCCGGCCCGCAGCCCCAGCACACACTGTTGCTTTGGTAACCAGAGCCCCTTTCAGCCCTGGAGGGATTTGGGGCTTGAAGTTAGGGCATCAGAGAGGCTCCTGGAGGGAAGGTCTCCCCCAGGTCCTTTGGGGACCCCCAGAAGCCGGGGAATGCTACCCCCAGCCCTGCAGATGAGGGAGAGGGAAAGGGGACGTCATGTGCGCAGGGCTATGGCACGGGGTTGTGCCAGGCCTTTGCCGCCACTGTGCACGCTTATTCTTGCCAGGCTTCGCCAGCTGGGAAGTCACTCTCTTCGCTCGAGCAGATGGCTTCCCGCCCTGCATTTTGGGTTTGCTCTGTCTCCTGGGCTCGCCTGGAGGATGAGGAATCCTTTGCACCGGAGGGCCCAAATGCTGCCGAGGAAGTGAGGCCGGGAGAAGTAAGACTGCAAGCAGTGCGGCTGTTTCCTGGGTGCCTTGGGGCAGAGGTGCCCTCTGGCACATGAGATCTCCTCGCACCATGTTGTGTGGAGCGCAGCAAGCCTCTTTCCCCAAGAAAAGCCTTTTGTAATGGTCCTGCATCTTGGCCATGCTCTCCAGCCTTTCCCTTTTGGCGAGCAGTGGATCGCGCACATCCAGGGAAGTGTCTTCCACACTGATCCCTCCCATCCAGTGGTGATCCTGTCAGGCAAGGGAGGGAAAAGAGAAAGCAGTGGAGAGGGAGGTGCGGCGAGAAGAAACCTCATGCCACATGAGGCAGGCATGCAGGGCTGAATGGCTTCAAAGGCTGCCAGTACCTAATTCCTCCAGCCTGGCCATGTAGTTTGGTTGGCATATGTGTCCCAGAAGTATCCCATATCCCACTTCTTCAGAAGCTTGCGGATTCTCTGCAGAGCCACAGCATGGCAAAACCATCAAGCAAGAGGGTAGCTCTCCCTCTCTCTCCTGCTCTCTGGCACAAACCTTTCTGCCCATGGGGTTTTTCTCACCACTGCAGGGGTATGGACATATGGTAGGCTCCCAAACCCCATCCAGTCACAAGGCTCTTTTCTGCCATGAGCAGTGACCACGGCAGTCAATGCACTCAGGAGAGCTGGGATGCTGGCCCTCACAGGAAAGCCCATCGTTGCCATTGCTGGCATCAACAGTGCCCACAGAAGGGACTCTGCAGTGCTCCACAGAAACGCAGGAGGCAATAGTGTCCTGCAAAACTACTGAGCGTCTTCCCTCTCCTGCAGCAAGGCCCAAAGGAAGCACTTTTCCAAAAGGGACCACCAGGCAACAAGGCTTTTCTCCAGGGACAGCTGCCATAAGAAATGCATCCAGCCAGAGCACCTGCTGCTGCTATTTCCCGGCAGGCTCTGCGCTCCTGCAGCATCTTTGGGACTTCAGCTGGATAAAGGAGTCTCCTTTTGCCATCCTCCTCTCCCAGGGGCAGCCAGACAGACAGGGCACATGCACTCTAGGGAGAAGCACCATGGGCAGTGGGTAGGCACACAGGAGAACTTTGCTCTCCACTCCATACTCACAAGCTATGCGCTGCCTTTGCACACATCCTTCCCATTGCAACTGGCAATCCCAACAGGCTCAGTCCTCTCTCACTCCTCACTGGTAAGAGCCCAGTGATGAGCACAGCTCGCAGGAACACTTGCCCCCTTGGCAAGCCAGGAGAAAAGCCTCTGCCCTCCTTGTCCCTGCTGCAGTCTGAGCACTGAGCTGCAGGGTTACCAGGGGAAGGGGCGCAAAAGTGGAGAGCTCCCGTGGGGCCAGAGGCAGCCCAGCCCAGGCTGGGCCTTCCCCACCACTGCTGCCACACAGCCACGCTGTGGCAGCTCTGGCTGCCCCCATGCACACAGCCACTCGCTCTGCCCAGCCCGCGGCCCGCAGCCCCAGCGCGGCAGCTCCCGGCGCTGCGGCTAAAGCTGTGATCACCATGCCCTCGGGATGGCCAGCAGCTGGCACTCTGAGCACAGGTCCCTCAGGCAAACACATCCTGCTCAGCCACACACAAAGGAGCCCACGAGACACCACTTCCCCCTTCCCGATTCCCAGGGCATTCCCCAAATGCTCTGCCTACTGCGAGCAGAGTCAGCACAGAAATGACACTGTCCTCGGTGGGAAGAAAACTACTCATTCCCCTTCAGGCTTCACAGGGACACTGTGTGCAAGGCAAGAGCTCACTCCCCTGGCGACAGCAGCACCCTCCCCAGCAAGTCTCACTTGGCTGCAGGTGTTTTGATCTGGACTCTCTCCTCCCTGGGTTTACTTTCAGTGGCCTTGGGTATTTGGGGCAGATGGTGCTTCCCTTGGGAGCGGGAGTCCTTGGCCGCACATTCCTCTGCATGAGCTGACAGAGGAGACCCTTCAGAACAGCACTTGCCCTGTGCTGGCCACCTCGGGCCACGTGGGGCTTGCCAGGAGCTCCTGCGGACCTCATGGAGTCTGCTTTGGGGGAAAGTGTGTCCCCCAGGGAAGCGCTGTGTCCCACTCCGGGGACACACGGGTGGGCTCTTGCGGCCAGCTGCCCCCAAGACCTGACACAAGTCCCGGAGGCAGGGACCCAAGCAGAGCTGTGCACAGCACAAGGGCGAGCTGCCGCTGGCCCAGCGTGGTGGGGAGGGGTCTGCCAGCACAGGGCCTGCTCTGGCCCTCTGGAAACCTAAGAAGAGGCAGTGGGGAGAAAGCCCTGGCAGTACCCTGGCCCCTGCATGAGCAGCCCAGTGGGGATGAGGGGAAGCGAAGGGGCTCCTGTCTGCCATGGACACCTCGGGCTGTCTCTTGGCACCACTGCAGCAGTCAGACTCTGCGGGGCCATGCTGTCCCCTTCGCCCCCCAGGTGCGCTTCACCAGGGCTTTGGGCACTGTCGCCAGACCTCCCCAGGCATGCCCCCCCCGGCTCCTGGCTCCGCGCAGTGCCTGTGCTGGGAAGAGTGTCTGGGACAGCCCTCCCACCAGAGCTCCACAAAGCCGTATCCTCCATGCCACGGTTCAACACCGCTGGTACGGCCAGCTGCTGGCCATCCCGAGGGCATGGTGATCACAGCTTTAGCCGCAGCGCCGGGAGCTGCCGCGCTGGGGCTGCGGGCCGCGGGCTGGGCAGAGCGAGTGGCTGTGTGCGTGGGGGCAGCCAGAGCCGCCACAGCCTGGCTGTGTGGCAGCAGCGGTGGGGAAGGCCCAGCCTGGGCTGGGCTGCCTCTGGCCCCAAGGGAGCTCTCCACTTTTGTGCCCCTTCCCCTGGTAGCCCTGCAGCTCAGTGCCAGCTGCGGAGGCCATTTCTCTGCGCAGTCCCAGCTGTGAGGAGAGGGTGCAGATCCAGCAGTGCTGGTGGTGGCTCTAGGTGCCCCACAGATGCCTCCTGGCATCGGGGCTGTGTCGAGGGGCATCTGCCTGTTGGTAGGTGCTCGGGGCCATGGGGAGAGATGCTGCTGGGGCCAGCAAAGGTGCTGGTGCTGTGCATGGGCAGAGAGTGGGGGAGGGCACTTTCTGAGCTTCCTCACAGACCTGCTGGTCTCTCCATCAGCCTCAAGGTCTCAGGCCCAAGGGTCCAGGAAGATCTGCAATGGATTTGCTATGCGTGGGATGGATTTCCCTTGGCATCTCGAAGTCTGTATCATGTGCTTTATTTTATTTTATTTTATTTTTCCTTGCAATTAAGAAAAATCCTTCTGTGTCTATTTTCAGCTAGTTCTCTAAGGAAAGAAGGTGGGAATCACGGCATATGTGTTGCAACGTTCAGTTGCCGACTTCAGTGGAATAAGGGCAGCTTGTTGTGGGAGTCATGTAAGTGCCAGGTGACTGATGAGAGAAATGGCAGGGTTGGGGAGATGAGGAGGAAGATTGTCTATACAGTGCCTGACATCTAGGATGCTGTTTTTCATGCATGTCCAGACTTCATTAGGAGACTGTCTGGATCGATGTCAGTTGGGGATTGTTGACTTCACTTCTTCTGACAGCTGAAAAATAATAATCATAGAATAAAAACCCTTTTAGAAATACTTGTATATTGTTGCCATCTCCATCTTTCAGCTACATGACAGAGACCTCTTCAATTAGCCATACAGGACTTGAAGAAATTAAAAGGAAAGATGGCTCTGCCATCTCCACAGCAGTGACCTACTGAGCCCTGTATCTGTACTACCTAAAACTTGGTGAGAATGGTCCATGTTAAAACTTTTGTATCCGTACTACCTAATACTTGGTGGGAATAGTCTAGTGTTGTAACTTTTTAGTGCCTAGAACAATACCGCTGTGTTAAGTGGAATACACATAAGTAACTAACAAGGTCTTGGAAATCTGCGAGAAAGAGCAGTGGTTGGTTACATATAGATTCTTCCAGCCACAGAATAACCATGAGAAGCAGTCAACATGAAGGTCAGAAGTTGAAGAGTAATGAAGTAGCGACCCCCAAAGTCAAGTCTGGCCCCCGAAATAAGTCTGCACGCGTCTGTGATATCATAGCCGGTTATGCAACCGGGCGGAGTTGGGCTAGACTCCGTGCACTTGTTGGCCCCATGTGCCGGCACTCCCGCCTACCGCAAGTAAATACCAGATTTTGTCCGAAGGAGAGGGAGGCTGCTACACAACAGAGGACCACGTTGCCTCCTCGGGGACACCTGAAAGGATTGTGCCTGCCGACTCTCTCTCTCACCATGCAGATGATTGGGACAAGCATTGGAGTGGTCCTTCTTGAGATTACCATCAGGTCAGTCTGTTTGTAAGTATCTGCTAATAAACTGCTTGCTTCTGAAGAGCGTTTGTGTGTGTGTATGTGTTTGTGCTGGCTTGCCAAACTGGATGTTTGGCCCCCGGGAATCTAACTAGAACAAGCCCCGAGATGACACAAGCTGAGGTCATAGTAGAATGTGCTGCCCCACAGGGAGGTCTCCCTGCTGCTGTGGTGATGCCCTCCCTGCCCACAGCTGCCCTGTGGAGGTGCTCCACAGCAAGCAGTAGGGACAGGAGGCAGCAGGGCCATGCTGGGGCCCCTTGCCAACATGCAGAGGAGCAGGAGCATGTCAGAGAACAACTTTGGGTGATGAGACAGGAAGAGCATGCTTTTTCCACAGCTGGAGAGGCAAGCCAAGAGTAAAGGGGCAAGCGAGAAGGAGGACTGCTGGAGCAGTACCATCAGCCTGGACTGCAGTTCCTTGTTTGCAGCGCTCCTGCTGCTCTCCACCAAGGGTAAGGCCTTGGGGAGCTCCTTCCAGAAGTGTTGCATCGAGATGCAAAACCTGTTGTGGATCCCAGTCTGTGCGGGTGACTGGACAGGGCTGAGGGCTCCTGCAAGAGCCCTGCTTGAGAGCCTTCTCTGGCTTGGGAGACAATGTAGCAACCAGGACTGGTGGGTCCTGGGGCTGCCCGAAGCCCCAAGGCTCCTCAGGGGATGGGGGAAATCCAGGGCCAGGTTTCCCTGGGAGTGGGACATGCTTTGGGGTCTGGCTCTGGCAGGAGAGAGGTCCTGTATCCCAGAGGCTGGGGTCTTGCAGCTCCTGGGGGTTTCTCAAGACTTGCTGGAAATGCCTTTGCTCGAAATGGATCCTTCGCTTTGTATTAACTTTGAGTCATCTGCTTGTTTGGGAGAACCTTTGATCCTTTCCCCTGGATCCTCTTGTGCTTCTAGCTTGGCAGAGCATGTTTTGGGCCCTGAGGTGCCATCTTAAGATGGCCACCACCCCTGTCCTCCCGGAAATTGGGCTCAAACATCTACACCCAGAAGACAGCAAGTTTGGGAGAGCAGCCTGTAAACAGATAGAGTCCCATTCCCACTGCACCAGTCCTGGCTGTCCTCAAGGATTTTTCTCTGAGCTGTGGCGGGTGGTGCTGGGGTGAGTCCAGCAGAGCCATCTATCCCAGCCCCCCTCACAACCCTACATCACCTCCCCCCAGACACCGGCAGGCTGAGAGGGGTCTCCCCGTCACTGCTGCATACCACGTGGGGCTTCTCAGCCCTCTGGAGCAACTCCCTGGGGCACAGCCAGTGGTCACACTTTGTGTTTTTCAATCCAGCGTGACTTTGATCCTGTAAAAATGCCAAACCCCAAACCAACTCCAACATCTAGATCCTTGCACAGGTCTGCCCAGTGCAACAAGCTGTCAGTGCATGATCCCAGAGGTGACTTTTCCAGTGCCCCCTTTGAGGTATTTTACTGGTTTTGGTACTATCTGGAGATGTTTCTGAAGGATTCATCAAAAAATTATGGAAAATAATTTTGGTAAAGGGAGACGACTGCTTCCAGGATGCGAGAGGAAATCTCTCTGCCCCCTCTCTGGTGGTGCCATCTCCATGGCAATGACATAGTGAGCCCCCAGATGACACAAGCTGAGGTCACAGGGGGATGTGCCCTATCACAGGGAGGTCTCCCTGGTGCTGTGGCAGGTGGCCCTCACTGTCCCGTGAGGCCCAGGCACTGCTGAGCACTGCTCACACACTCTCCTCTGCTGCCCTTCATAGTGGCTCCACAGCAAGGATGGGGGACTGGAGGAAGTGGAGCTGCACTAGGGCACATCACGAGCAGGCAGAGGAGCAGGGGCACGTTGGAAAGGAGTTTGGGGTGACGAGATGGGAAGAGCGTCCCCTGCCTGGAGAGGTGAGCTGATGGCAAGGAGGCAGGCAAGATGGAAGGCTACTGGATGCACAGCACCAGCCCAGACAACAGCTCCTTCTTCCCAGTGTTCCTGTGGCCCTCCATGGAGGGTAAGGCCTTTGGGGGCTTCCTCCCAAGGTGCCACACAGAGACTGTTAACTGCAAAAACTGCTGCAGATCCTGGGCTCTGGGGGTGGCTGGGGGCTGCCGCAAGAGCCCTGCCTGAGGATCCCACATGGCATATAGGACAATGTGGCAGCCAGAATTGGGTCCTGAGCTAAGGCTGCCTGGAGCCCAAAGGCTTGCGTGGGGCCACCTCCATCGCAGCGTGGGCAGTGGGGGCGGTGTGTGAAACTGTAGCACTGCCCGGGCACCTGGCGCCGGGCTGCCACGAGGCCCCGCCGTGCCCCGCGCTGCCGCCCACAAGATGGCACCCTCCCACGGGGGGAGTGGTCAGAGCTTGCTGCCAGGGCAGGAGGGTGCAGCGTTGCCATGGCGTCACCTGAATGCAGCCCTCCTATTGGCTGTCCTGAGGTGGAGGGCGGGGATGGATTTCACTGATAGCTGTGCCAGCCAATCAGAGTCCAAGATGTGAAAAGGAAACAAAAGACTATAAGAGGGGAGGGAGTGAAGGAGGTGAGAAGGGAGTGGGATTGAGAACAGGTGCGAGTGGAGCTGGTGGAGGCTGCGGGTGTGTTCAAATGCCGGCGGGTGCCCTCTCGCTGCAGCAGGGACAGCGGTTCTGGCGAGGGGTCTGCTTTTCTCCAGGGACTCCCGAAGGGGCTGTTGGGGCTGTGACCAGGGGACCCAGCGCCCTGTCACTGAGGGGAACTGACCTGCAAGCCAGGTGTGCCAGCCTGCGCCGAGCAGCTGGGCCTGGGCAGCTTGGTGGGGTCTGGGTGCAGGAAGCTGTGAACCTTTTGTGGCTCTGAGATGCATTTTGAAGGGTTTCCCTGAGCTGCTGCTGCCCCTGCAGCCCCCAGGTGCTGCTCAGAGCTGTGTTTGGGATCTGCTGGGCAAAGTGTGAGCAGGTTGCTGCTATCCTTGTGAGGTGTCGTGCCCAAGTTGTTGTGCTTGCTCCATAGCTCTTGGTTTGCTCCAGGACCTGTAACCCTGGGAGCAGCCTGAAGGGTGTTTGCAGAAGAGCTCTGTTAACTGTGAGGTGTTCTGCTTTTCAGGGGCCTTGGAAGTTGACGAAAGGCCATTTTCACACTCGCTGTTGTTATTTGCATAATCCTAGATGAGGAGGAAGAGTTGCTGAATTCTGGCTCTGCTGGTTTCAGCAATTGAAATGTCCTGGACGGAGTCTGTTGCCATGTCTCAAATTGTCAGTGCGTAAAATAGGAGAATGCTTGTTGTGCTCAATGTGTAGAGGATTTGCTGTGCTTGTTCAGCATTTGGGAAGGAAGTAGACTTGTGAGCTGTGGGAAGGCTTCTCCGGCTTCTCCCTCTGAATGGGGACATGAGGCCCTGCTCTCTTGCTACATATAGAGACTACCTAGGCAGAAGAGAATCTTTTTTGGGGGGAGGGGGATTGCAACTGCTACGTAATGGGTGCTTTGCTGCACTGTGAGCATTGCGAAGCCAGGAAGTGAATCAGGGAGGCCATTCAGGAGGTGGCTCAGCCGTGGGAAAGGGCAGGGGGAGCTGCAGGCAGCAGCAGGGTGGGCAGTGAGGTCCCTAGTGTTTAAAAGGGCTGTATCAGGAAATGCCCTGTGTCCCATCAAGTGTTTGTAGGTAGCTGGTAGGGCTGGAGGAGGCCCATGGCTCAGCTGTTGATGGTGAGGTCAGTTCTGCACGAGTCCCTGATAGGCCGGCTGGAGGGAGAAGGCGTGGCTTTTGCTTGTGATGTCACTTCCAGCGGAGCAGTGGATAGGGCAGCAGCAGGTCCGCACTAGGATGTGTTTTTGAGATGGTTTCTGCCTGAGCAGCGGATCAGCCAGGATTTGTCTGCTGGCTGAGGAAGTTCTAGTGAGGTAATTCCTGCCTTAGGGGCTTCCTGGCCAGTGACAGAGATGTCGTTGTGCGGGTGACTGTGAGGTCCCGTCTTTCTGAGTCCCTGATAGACCGGCAGCAGGCAGTTAGGCCTGGGCATTGAGTGTGAGGTCTCTTTTGTCCGAGTACCTGCTCGGGCAGCAGCGGTTCATGGCTGGGGAAGTTATTTTGAGGAAACGTGTGTCTCTGAAGCCCATAGCAGCTGCAGGCGTGTGTTGGGGGGTTGCACTTGTGAGGTCACCTCTCTGAGCAGCTGATAGATCAGGAGAAGACATGCAGCCTGGAACCAGTGGTGAGGTGACTTCTGGGTTTGTTGCGTGTGCCCAGAGGAGGGATTGACCGCTGCAGAGCTCTACAGCAATATGTAAATGTAACTACTCAGTCAAGCAGAAGTAGATGTTCCACATCGTCTGACACAAATTCTGTTCCGCTCCGTCATCCTGTGTCAGTACTACTACATGAAAACTGTGGGTGTTGTTCTCTGGTGAATATGGACATGGAGTTTGACTTTCCAGTTGTTGCTAAGTAGAAACTTGCAGGCTGCTCCCGGTCAGCTAGGGAGTCCAGACAGAGTTTTGAGGCTGCTAAATCTCTCTGATGCTGGTGTAAGCGGTGGTGTTAGTAATCTCTTCTTCCTATTGTCTGTGTGTGCTTTAGAAATTCCCCCTGTGGAAACAGCAAGGAGCTTATGAAATGTTCCTGCAAGGTCTAAGTGCTGTGTCTGTCTTTCAGGTGTCCACCTGCTTTTATGACACATTTGGAACTGTAATACATTAGACGTTGGTGCTTTTCTGGCCACCTCTTGCCACTCGTTTGTGCCTCAACTTCCCTGAACAAGAAATCTCTTTCAAAATGTGGCTGGTACCTGTTTGGGGGTGACTTTCCTTCTGTCTCCTCCAACAGACTTTGCACCCATTCTCCACTGCCTGCATACTCGGACAAAAATCATCAACTTCTAATGTATTACAGATCCAAATGTGTCATAAAAGCACGTGCACACCTGAAAGACAGGCAAAGCATTTAGACCTTGCAGGAACATCTCACAAGCTCCCTCCTGTTTCCACAGGGGGAATTTCCAAAGCACACACACATGCTGGAAATCAGAGCTAACTAATGCTGCTTACACCAGCATTAGATTGATTTAGCAGTTTAAAAAGCCCAGCTGGACTCCCTAGCTGTCTGGCAGCAGGCTGCAAGCTTCTACTTAGCAACAAGGGGGAAAAACAAACTCCATGTCCATATTCACTAGACAACATCACCCGCATTTTAAATATAGTAGTACTAACTCAGGATCATGGAGTGGAATAGAACTGGTGTCAGACGATGGGGAACATCTGCTTGATTAATTAGTTGACTTTCTCTACTGCTGTAGAGCTCTGCAGGGGTCAATCCCTCCTCTGGGCACACGAAACAAACCCAGGAGTCACCTCACCACCACCATCCAGGCCATGAGGCTTCTCCTGACCTGTCAGCTGCTCACAAGGGCAAACCCCCAACACATCCCTGCTGAAAGCCTATGGGCTTCAGAGACACCAGTTGCCTCAAAATAACTTCCCCAGCCATAAGCCACTGCTGCCCAAGCAGGGACTCGGACAAAAGAGACCTCACACTCAACGCCCAGGCCTAACTGCCTGCTGCCGGTCTATCAGGGACTCAGAAAGACGGGACCTCACAGTCACCCGCACAACGACCTCTCTGTCACTGGCCAGGAAGCCCCTAAGGCAGGAATTACCTCACTAGAACTTCCTCAGCCAGCAGACAAATCCTGGCTGATCTGCTGCTCAGGCAGAAACCATCTCAAAAACACATCCTAGTGTGGACCTGCTGCTGCCCTATCCACTGCTCTGCTGGAAGTGACATCACAAGCAAAAGCCACGCCTTCTCCCTCCAGCCGGCCTATCAGGGACTCGTGCAGAACTGACCTCACCATCAACAGCTGAGCCATGGGCCTCCTCCAGCCCTACCAGCTACCTACAAACACTTGATGGGACACAGGGCATTTCCTGATACAGCCCTTTTAAACACTAGGGACCTCACTGCCCACCCTGCTGCTGCCTGCAGCTCCCCCTGCCCTTTCCCACAGCTCAGCCACCTCCCAAATGGCCTCCCTGATTCACTTCCTGGCTTCGCAATGCTCACAGTGCAGCAAAGCACCCATTACATAGCAGTCGCACCCCCCCAAAATACATTAGCTTTCACCTAGGTAGTCTCTATATGTAGCAAGAGAGCAGGGCCTCATGTCCCAGTCAGAGGGAGAAGCTTTCCAACAGCTCACAAGTCTACTTCCTTCCCAAATGCTGAACAAGCACAGCAAATCCTCCACACATCGAGCACAACAAGCATTCTCCTATTTCATGCACTGACAATTTGAGACATGGCAACGGACTCCGTCCAGGACATTTCAATTGCTGAAAGCAGCAGAGCCAGAATTCAGCAACTCTTCCTCCTCATCTAGGATTATGCAAATAACAACAGCGAGTGTGAAAATGGCCTTTCGTCAACTTCCAAGGCCCCCGAAAAGCAAAACACCTCACAGTTAACAGAGCTCTTCTGCAAACACCCTTCAGGCTGCTCCCAGGGTCACAGGTCCTGGAGCAAACCAAGAGCTATGGAGCAAGCACAACGACTTGGGCACGACACCTCACGAGGACACCAGCAACCTGCTCACACTTTGCCCAGCAGATCCCAAACACAGCTCTGAGCAGCACCTGGGGGCTGCAGGGGCAGCAGCACCTCAGGGAAACCCTTGAAAATGCATCTCAGACCCACAAAAGGTTCAAAGCTTCCTGCACCCAGACCCCACCAAGCCGCCCAGGCCCAGCTGCTCGGCACAGGCCGGCATGCCTGGCTCACAGGTCAGTTCCCCTAAGTGACAGGGCGCTGGGTCCCCTGGTCACAGCCCCAACAGCCCCTTCAGGAGCTCCTGCAGGAAAGCAGCCCCCACCAGCTCCACTTGCACCAGGTCTCACTCCCACTCCCTTCTCACCTGCTTAGCTCCCTCCCTTCTCGAACGTCTCTCTTCCCTTGGCCTTTTCCCACTCTGGACTCCGATTGGCTGAGACAGCCATCATTCCAATCCATCCCCGCCCTCGTCCTCAGGACAGCCAATAGGAGGGCCGCACTCAGGCGATGCCATGGCAATGCTGCGCCCTCCTGCCCTGGCAGCCAGCTCTGCTCCCCCCTCTGCATGATGGCGCCATCTTGTGGGCGGTAGCGTGGGGCACGGCAGGGCCTCAGGGCAGCCTGGCGCCGAGTTCCCGGGCAGTGCGGGGCCCCGGGTGCGGCTGCTCTGCTGCAGTGCCCTGCGGTGCTCCTCGCTGCCCTGCGCCCTGGGTGCCGTGCTGGGCTTGGAGGGCAGCCCTGGGGCCTGTGCTGGTGCCAGCCCTGGGGTCAGCGATGGAGCCCTGGGAATGACCGGCGTGCTGGAGCCTGCAGTTGATGTGCTGCTGCCCCCAGGGCAGGGCAGTGTCCTCTCGGTCCTCCTGCCCCGGCCCCTTCCCCAGGGTAGCCCCAGGGCTTGGCAGGCCTCCTGCGGCACCTGGCAGGGCTGGGCCGTGGTCCAGCAGGGGCTGCTCTGTGTGGGGCTGGGCTGTGCCCCAAGGGGTCACTCTAGAGGGCTGAGGAGCCCCAAGGGGGCACACGGCAGCGAGGGGGAGACCAGCTCTGAGCCTGCTGATGCCAGGGAGTGGAGGTGTGGGGTCAGGATGGGGCTGGGGGAGATGGCCATGTTGGGCTCCCCCCAGCAGTGCACCCCCCAGAGAAAAGTCCTTGGGGTAACCAGGTCTTACAGGGTGACAGTGGTGCCTCCACCTGTGCACAAAGTGCTTTCCCAAACAGGCTGTCTTTTGGGTCCAGAGGTTGGAGCCCGTTTTGCAGGAGGACAGAGGCTGTGGCCATCAAAGATGGCATCTTTGAACCCCATATATGCTCTGCCAAGTTACAATCATAAAAGGATACAAATGGTGTCAATCCTCACTGGAGAGCTACAGAAGCACTGGAAACAAGGAAGTGCATTCCTGGCTGATGGTGTCCCCGCAGCAGTCCTCCATCTCACTTGCCCCTTTGCCCTCAGCTCACCTCTCAAGCCCAGGACGAGGGACGCTCTTCCCATCTCATCACCCAATACTCCTTTCCAACATGCTGCTGCTACTTTCCATGTCGACAAAGGCTCCTAGTGCAGCCCCATTTCCTCCTGTCCCCCATCATTTCCACGGAGCCACTATGAAGGACAGTGGTGGGGACAGTGTGAGCAGTGCCCAGCAGCGCCTGGGCCTCGCAGGGAAGTGAGGGCCCCCACCCATGGCACCACAGAGACCTCCCTGTGATGCAGCACATCCCACTGTGACCTCAGCTCGTGTTATGTGGGGGCTCACTATGCCATTGCCGTGGAGATGGCCCAGCCAGGGAGCAGAGAGATTTCCTGTCACATCCTGGAAAGCAATCCCCTCCCTTCCCCCAGTTATTTTCCAAACATTTCTGACAATTTCCTTCGTCTCCAGATGGGCCTTGGGCATCAGGGCAGCCCCAACCCCGAGACCCAGGAGTCCTGGCTGCCACATGGTCTCCCGAGACAGACAACCTTCCCAGGCAGGATTTTGGCCGGGATCCACAGCAGTTTTTTTCAGTCCAGAGTTTCTGTGTGCCTCCTCAAACAGGAGCCCCAGAAGGCTCCCAGGGAGCTGCAGGAGTGTTGGGAACAAGGAACTGTTGTCTGGGCTGATGGTATTGGTCCAGCAGTCCTCCCTCTCACTTGATTCTTGTCCTTGGCTCGCCTCTGTAGTTGAGGAGGAGGGATGCTCTTCCTGTTTTGGCACCCAAAACTCCTTTACAATGAGCCCCTGCCTCACTGCCTGCTGGCGAGGGGCCTCAATGTGGCCCCATTGCATCCTGTCCCCACTTCTTTCCATAGAGCTGCTATGGAAGACAGAAGTTTCCTCTCTCTTCTTGCTCTCCATTCCCTGCTTTTGCCCATAGAAAAACAGCAGAAAATCACCCTCTCAGCAGAGTCCCCTACTTTTACACACCTGCTTTCTGTACTTTTTCAACACCCTCTGCCTTCTCCGCCTACCGCCACCACACACCACAGTTCCTTTCCTTTGCTCCAGCAGCATGCTAAGATTGCGAAAGCCTAAGTGGGGTGTGTATGTGAGGGAAATAAAATAAATAACGAGATGCCAGCACAAACAGCAGTGGAAAAGGGATGTCAAAGCAGACGGTGTATGAAAATGCTTGCAAGCCATGTCAGACACCCCAAAGAAGTCATGTCCTTCCAAAATCTGCCAAGTGGAAATGACCTACAAAGCTAAACAATTCTGAAGGCTTGTGGAATTTGGTGCCTCTGATTGTGCATGATGCTAGGGACGCAGGGCTGTAAGAAGCACTTGGGAGAGGGCCAAGCCTTGCAAGAGGCAGCCTCGGATGGAGCTGAGCCCTAGCAGGAGCAGGAGAGAGCAAGGCAGGTGTCTTGAGGGTGCTCTGCTTCTCCTGCTAGCCAAGCTGGCTGGCCAGAGGCTTTGTCAGTGTGGGGCAAGAGATGGGCAAAGGCAGCTGCCTTGGGCACCCCCAGGTATGTCCTTGCAGGCTCCTTGCCAGCACTTCCCACTTGCTCCTCGGCAGCTCCAGGGAGTCTGGCAGAGGCTTTAAAAGCCACCATCATGGTCAGCTCTGCACCTTTGCGAGGACATGTGCAGAAGCCTGTGAGCCCTGTGCGCTGGGCACCCAAGGCAGCCTGTGCCTTTGATGGGACCAAACCGGGCTCCGGCTGCACTGCACTGCTGTCTGCAGCTGGTCTTGGTGCACCTGTGGGCAGAAGGACTCACAGGGTGGAGGCAGTTGCCTTGGTCTGAGTGGCTGGTGAAGAGCAGGAAACCTGAGGCCCGTGGGCAAGGAAAGCTCTGGCTGCATGCAGCCTGGCTGATCTGGGCCCAGAGCTGTTCTCTGCCCCTCAGCACAGAGCTCACAGGCCCCGTGGGGGGCCTTGGAGCAAGCAGGTTGCTGTGCTTTGTCCCAGGGAAAATCCCAAGGACTGGCAAGAAATTCCCACCTGGTCGCAGCAGCTCCTGCCGGCCTCTTTCACCCCAGCTCCTTTGCCAAACCAGCCGCCTGCTCTCCGGGCAGCTCCCATGCTTGCTGCCTGCCCCTGCCTCCAGCCCCATGGCTCACCTTGCCCTTGCGCTCTGGCGTGCCTGGCAGTGCGTGCGCAGCCTGGCAGCAGATGTTTGCTGCTGCTCCTCGTCCCTCTGCAGGATCCTCTGCTGGGGACCTGCTGCTCTGGCCCCAAGGGCAGCTGCTGCCTCCTCATGGAGCAGCTCTCCTCAGAGGGAGGACCCCAGGGGCTCTGCTCCCAGCAGGGACACAGTCCCCATGGAGATCGCCCCATCACCAGGGCCTTGGAGGCACCATGCCACCACCACCACAAAGCCCTGCTGCTCACCGAGGCAACACCCCTCACCAAGCCCCGGGGATCGCTGGGGGCACCCCCAGCACAATGCCTTGGCAGTCCCCATGGGCACACCCATCCCCATGGCCTTGCCTCTAAGACTCTGCTTTCAGCTTTGGTGCCAGGCTGGCAGCTCACAGCTGGGCAGCACCACCAAGTTCCTCTCTCCACCCCTGCACTCCATGCCCCTTGCACAGGCTGCCTTTCTTTAGGCACTCCAGAGCACACAGCCACCCCTCACTCTGCCTGCTAATCCTCCCAGCACTACCCGGTACTTTTCCTTGCTGTCCGAGGCCATCTCTTCCTTATTCACTTGTCTTATAGTTACCCTCTCCTCCAAGCTGCTGGTGCTAGAAGGCTCTCCTCACCAGCTTGCCCAGCTGATTCACCCTTACCAGCTGGTGCCCACAGCCGGGCTGGGCTCAGAGAGGAGCTGGGGACCTGGCCTGGGGAAAGCGGGGCTGTCAGCAGGGGCACCGGGGCGCTGGTTCCTCCCGCCTCCTGCCCAGAGCCCCCACAAGCACCGCTGCAGCCACGGCCTCTCCTCAAAGCTGGGATGGAGCTGAGAAATGGCCACCACAGCCAGCACCGAGCCGTGAGGCTGTTAGGAGAAAGGATGGAGGAGCCGGGGCCTGCCGGGGGTCGGAGGCGGCCCAGGCCAGGCCAGGCCTTCCCCAGCTGCTGCTGCCACACAGCCGGGCTGCGGCAGCTCTGTCTGCCGCCACGCGCAAGGCCACTCGCTCTGCCCAGCCCGCGGCCCTCGGCCCTGGCACGGCAGCTCTCGGCGCTGCGGCTAAAGGCTCCGGGTGGCCCTGGCCTGGGAGACACCGCCCCGCGGCAGCAGCCGCCTCTCACCCCCTCCCTGCCCTCAGGGCCCGGGCAGCCCCGCACCCGCCCCGCCCCTCACTGCCCTCATCTGAGCCTCTGCGCATGCTCTGCCCTACTGGCCACGCCCCTCCCCTCTTCGCCATGCCCCTCGTCTCCCCTCACAACCCCTCCCCTCGGCTCCACTGCCCGCTCCTCCCCTCCTGGCCCCTGCACAGCGCACGCGCACTGCTGCCTCCCTTCCGCCCCTCCCTGATGTCCCGCCCCACGAGGCTGCTCCTGGCTCTCTGGCTGCTGGTGCTGGTGCATGGGGAAATGCTGCTGCAAGGCGCTGCTGCTGCAGGGCCTCGCTCTGCCCTGGGGCCTGGGCCAGTCTGCAGGAGGGGAGGAGAGGGGAGGGACGGGAGATAAACCTCTGCACTGTGCTGGGGGCAGCTGCTGCCTGTGAGCACCCCGGGGACACAGTGGGGGTTTCCAGCCTGCGCTGCGGCCTGGCAGGTACCGAAAAGCCCTGAGCTGTGAGAGCTGCAGCACTAGTGACTCCGCAGGCAGCAGAGCAGGAGGGAGAGGAACAGAGCAGCTGCTGCCTCTGCCTGTGCTGCTTCTACCCCGAGATGTTCTCCCCTCATGGAAAGCTGAAGCACCCTGTGTGTGTGGGGGGAAACTGTTGGGGAAAGTGGACAGGCAGGAGCTGCTGTTGTAGTGTGCTTGGGCAGTGCAGTATTCAGTTTTCTCGATCAACCTGTGAAAATGTGACTTCCTTCTTCAGCTTTCAGTTAGGAACAGTTGCAAGCTGTCATGTCCAGGAGTGGGGAGAAAAGAGGGCTGTGAAAAGAGCAGGGCCTGAGCCCTGAGGTAACTATATGTAGCACTCTGGAGCTTTGTTGAAAGCTTCCTCTCTTCCTGCAGTTGCTAAGGAAGAAAGCAACAGGATGGCCGCAAACGGGCACTGTCCTTGCTAGACCAAAGAGAAGGACTTGAACACACCCTTGCATGGAGAGCATTTTCCTTCCAGTACCTTCCAGCTGGGAAGTTTGGTCCGTACCATCCCTATTGGTCCTTTTGGTTAGTGGGGAAGGGTTGACGTAATTCCAACGAGTTCCAGACTTGGCAGGTATAAACAAAGAGTTCCTGAAAAGCCTGCAAGGATAGCAGACCTCATTCTTTTTGTCCGTGAGGGTGTGGTGTATGTGTTTGCTCTCGCTGTAGCCTAATGGTGCTGCCCGCAGCCTACCTCAGTTCTCAGCAGGAGCCAGGTGTTAGGCGCAAAGGCTGAGCCAGAGTGAACAGTGCCATCTCTGGTGACAGTGAAAGTACTCCTTTGGGGGGCAGGAGGGGTGTATACAGGGAATGTCTGTGTATGTGCTTGGTGTTCAGCGTCTGTGTGGTTTTAATGATACTCGTTTCCAGGTGGAGATAGTCACTCTGCTGACTGGCCTCTAAACTGCAAGTGAGCATTTTGGAGACGTCCAGTTGTAACTCGGTGTGCTGGTCTTTACTTGGAGTGAGCTAACTGTGCTTGGAGGCAAGTGTGCTTGGAAATGTTCCTGTTTTCCCTGGCAGGATAACATGCACCTTGCAGTCTTCCTCCCCAGTAGATCACCAAGGGCTTTACAGAGGAGGTGCTGGTGGCTTCCCCCTTTTCCAATGAGTGAAAGTGACACAGCAAAAGAGAAAGGCTCCTGCCATGCGTTGAGAGAAGAAAGTGGGAAAGCATGTGAACTCTTCTTTCTCTTTTCTCTTTTTTTCTCTTGCTGCTCAGAAAGAATAGTGCTGGAAGCTGATGTGATGTTTTCCCTTGTCCATGTGTGCAATGGAGCTAGCTTGTAGCCAGACTGAGCACTGCAAAAAGGGCACCTCCTCACCCTGAGGTGGATTCATCAGCACTGGATGTGATGGCATTGAAACAACTAGTTTCTGTCTTTCTCTGCTTCTCTCAGGCATTACAGACCAGCAGAAAATGCTTGTGACCAGGGCAAACCAGTGAAGCAAGCCAGTGCAGAGGTAAGCTAGTGTTCCTTGTCATTTAATTTTTAGGGAATGATGGTTGAGTATATTCAGCCATTGCACTCTTTGCATGTTGTAAAGAATGCTCTGCTGCCTTATTTTTTCCCCAGGGGAGAGGAGAGCGTTCTTCTGCAAATGGCACTTTCCCAGAGGTTGCCTGCTGTCACTTATTTTGTTTCTGTGCCATTCTGAGCACAGAAACAGTAGTACACGGTGGGATAGTTTGAAAGCAGCCATCACAAAGAAGGACCTTGGGAGTTTGGAAAGGGAGGAATGTGCTGGTTGGTTGCTTTTGTGTGCAAAAGTATCCTTCTCGCTGTTTTATGCATGAGGAAGACTCTTTGCACTGTCTGCTAGTCAGACGGTCTGTCCTTGCTTGCTAGCACTTGACTTTCGGAAGCCTATCAAAACAAGGGTCTGCAGAGTCATACTACAGCCTGAGGAAAAGGGGATATTTTTTCTTTCCTTATTCTTTTTTGTTGTTGTTGTTGTTGTTTTTTGTGAACCCAGCCCTATTGCAGATCCAAGCATTTTATCCTAACAGGCCCAGGGGCTGTTTGCCTTCCTTAAGCACACTTGGATGCCAACAGCCATGTTGCAGCCAGTCTAATGCACACCGTGGTGTTCTTATTACCTGACTCCAGTGTTGTTGTCTGTTCCCCTTTGGTTGTCAGCTCAGCTCCCTTTGAAGCTCACCTGCCTCCAGTTCTTCCAGGCTCCTGTCTTTGGTGCCTTGGTGTGGGGAATGCCTGCTGTGGTTGTCTGAAACCTCAGTGTTGGGAGGGCTGCAGCGTCATGTGGCACAAGAGGCGTTTGCTGTTCTCGTGTTCATTCCTGAGCTGCTTTCTTGTGCAGCCCTCCTGTTTTCTGTGCTAGTGCTAGTCCTCCTGTGCTAGTCCTCCTGTTTTCTGTCAGCTTCCTCTCTTTCCCCTGTTACTGCTGAAGTGAGAACAGCCTGAAACAACTGTGCCCTTCCAAGCGAGGAGTGTGAAACAAAGAAGCCGGCTGCTGTTGCTACCTGAGCAGCAAGCCGAGGAAGCCTGTGATCCTCTGCTCTGAAACACTGTGACAGTTTCCAAGGTCTAACTTGACCGGCTTTTTGGTGGGCCTTTTTTCTGGCGACTGCTCCATCCGGGTTCGTGTGCTCAGTGAGCCCTTTGCGCTTTCACTGTGTTTTTTCAGGCCACTGTGAGAGAGCTCACTGCTGCATCGGAGGAAGGCAAGTCAGAGGAGATCAGGAGTAGTGCTTTCGACCTCACTGCCAGCCCTGACGATATCCATAGACTAAGGAACCTTTGCTAGTTCAAGGATGAGGTAATGTCTGCTGCCGTGTAGTCATGTTCTCATACCTCTTGACTGTGTATGTCAGTTTTCTTTTCAAATTCTTTGCTTTTCTTTCACTGCACTCAGCAGGAGGGAAAATGGAATCTAAGTGCAGCATATAATTGCAAATTCTCAAATGCTTGTTCTTAATGATCTCTCCAAAGGGACCATTTCCTTCTTTTTTTTTCCTCATTTTTATGGTTTTATGTACCTGTCTCAATTTCTCCTGTACGGAACAATCCTGTTTCCTCTGTCTTAGTTTGGCTATGTCAAGCTGAATTCTCCTAGTGTGCTTCCGTGTGATTGGCACTTCACTTCTGGAGCATTTTCATAGCCTGCCTTTGTTGCTTATTTTTGTTGCAATCTCAGTTCCTTTTTTTTCCAAGGAAACCAGAATTACTCACAGTACGTCATATGCTATCCCTCAAGTGCCATTGGGAATACTTCTGTATCTGCTGGGAAACTATTCCTTTCTTCATGATTCTACTTGTAGATGATTAATCTGTAACTAGCTGATACACTCAGCTTTGTGCCTGCATAAGAACGTACAGCAACCTCCACATTTCCTGAATCCTGCTTTAGAGCAGAAATTCTTGTCGCAGCACGGCAGCCTGAGAGGTGCAGAGAAGCCCTGAGCTGTGAGAGCTCCATTACTAGTGAAACCTAAGGCAGCAGGTGAAGAGTGAAAAGAGAGAAGCCGCTTTCTTTGCCACTTCTACTGCTTGATGTTCCCTCCTAATGGAAAGCTGAAACTCTCTGGGTGGGTGGTGAAACTGGTGGGGAAAGCAGAGAGGCATGAGCTGCTGCTCTACTGAATGGCAGAGGTGTAGGGGTAAGGAGTCAGTTTGTATTTGCTGCCAGGGATAAGATTTTTTTTAAACAAACATTTTTTCTTCCTGCTGTAATCTGGATGGTAGCTCAAAAGATGTCTGTCACAACAGAGAAGCAAAACAAATCTCCACAAGATTGTGCCATCCTGCGGATGTGTGTGTGTGGGGAGGGATTTGGGGGCTCTTGGAGCAAGCTATCTTTCTGTACAAAAGTCTGGAAAACATTGATGCAAGCCCCCAGAGAAGAGAAATTTTCTGGGCACTCAGAGCAACACAGGCAGGACCCAGCGATGTCAAGGGAAACCCATCCCAGCCATACCAAACCAACCACTCTCTCCAGAGGACTTTCTTAACCCTTGGGCTGGGAGTAGGAGAGGAAACGGGGGAACAGTCATCCCAGACTTGCCTCCATCAGGCCCTTAGCTCCAGAACGTGTCATAGCTTCAGGTGAGTTCTCTCAGGCAACACTTCCCATGCCTCTGGTGCATGGAGAAGACTGCCTAGGCACACAGGAGACAAGGGAGAGAAAGGGCAGAGATGCCAGCAGGTAGAGTTGGGCTCCCTGCGTCACAGATGACTAGAGGCTGACTAAGGAAACTAACTCCTGTAGGGACTTGGAAAGGCACATCTCAGACAGTATTTAAGGGGGGTGGAGTCTCCCTTCTGCAGGACTTGCCCCAGCACTCTGCAGAGACTAGGAAGAGCAGGAAGGTTGGCTGTAGGGACGCTCACAAGCTTTAGCAGCTGCAGAGCTGGGAGGTGCCCTTACAAACTTCTGAATGCAGGCCCTGAGGCATTGCACTGCCTCGTAGGCTCTGCACCAGAGCCCAGACAGCAGCACTGCAGTATGAGGGATGTCCTGAGAAGCCTTGAATCCTCAAATGTCGGAGATCCAGGGTGCCAGGGCTGTACAGACCGTGGGAGAGCAAGGGTGCCAGTGTGGATCCAGGGTGCCTGGGCTGCACAGATCCCTGGAGGATCCAGGGTGCTGGTGTGGGGAAGGGCAGGGGGCTGAGGAGCGTACCCGGGGGAGAAGCAGAGCCCCAAGGTGACACTGAAAAGCCCAAGGACCATCTGAAGCCCAGAGTTGAGACCTGGCTTTTCTCAAGCTCACACAGAAGGAAAGATGGACTAAGTTCATGGGAAATGGGAAAACTTCCCCAGATTGGCTACGTGGCCTGGACCATGGCTTTGGAGTCTGGCAGGGACGAGGGTCCTGGGTAGGGCTCTCTGGATGATGTGTGTTTGCTCTTTTCTGGCATATCATTTCTATCTTAAGCACCACAGAGCTAGAAACCTTGCTGAAGACTTTTCAAATCAAAGAGCCTGCTTTGGTGCCTAAAGGAGGAAGGTTATGTCCTGTCCCTTATTCTCCTATACCCTACTTCAAAAAAAAGAGAGATCCACAGCAGCCACCAGTTTTGAGGCTCACCAAAGCATCTCAGCCTGTGGCCACCCTTTGTGCTTTTTCATCCCACCGGACTTTGATCCTGTAAAAATGCCAAACCCCAATCCAACCCCCAAACCCCAGATTCCTGCACAGAATCCTGTTGCCTCGTGCAGCAGCCAGGGAGTGCAGGAGCACAGCAGTGACCTCTCCAGGTCCCCTCTTCAGATGTTTCCCTGACTTTGGCACCATCTGGAGACATTCTTGAAGGAATTTATCAGAAATGCTTGGGAAATAACTGGGGGAAGGGAGATGCCTGCTTTCCAGGAGGGGAGAGGAAATCTCTCTGCTCTCTCCGTGGCGGTGCCATCTCCATGGCACTGACCTGCTGTGCCCCCAGATGACACAAGCAGAGGTCACAGCGGGATGTGCTGCATCACAGGCAGGTCTCCATGGTGTCCTGGGTGGGGGCCCTCACTTCCCTCTGAGACCTAGGCGCTGCTGGGCACTGCTCACGCCCTCCCTGCCGCTGCCCTTGTAGTGGCTCCATGGCAAGACTGGAGACAGGAGTTAATGGGGGTTGTGCTTGGATCTGTCACTGACATGCAGAGGAACAGGAGCACGATGAAAAGGAGTGTTGGGTGAAGGGAAGAACATCCCTCCTCCTGGGCTGCAGAGGTGAGCCAAGGGCAAAGAGTTGAGATGGAGGACTGCTGGATGGACACCATCAGCCAAGACCACAGTTCCTTGTTCCCGAGGCTCCCGCAGTTCTTCACTGAGGGTAAGGGCTTCGGGTACTTCTTCCTGAGATGTTGCACAAAGATTGGTAACTGCAAAAACTGCTGTGAATCCAGGGCTGTGGCGGTGGCTGGACAGGACTGGGTGCTGCCACAAGAGTCATCTCTGAGGGTCCCATCTGTCTTAGTGGACAGCTAGGACTCCTGGGTCATGGGGCGGGAGATGCGCTGAGCCTCAAGGCTTCTGTGGGGCCAGCTCCATTGCCTTTTGGGGTATGTGGGGGGCATGGGAATCCATGGCAGGTTTTCCTGGGATTGTGACCCATTTGCAATCTGGCTCTGAGAAGAACTGGGGTCCTGCACCCCAGAGGCTGGGGTAGCCTGCTGCTCTCATGGGGCTCTCAAGAACCTGCTGAAATGTCCATGTACAATAAGGAAACCACATTGTAATGACCCCAGGTCCTCTGCCTGTTTGAGAGAACCTCTGTTCCTTTCATGCTTGGTACAAGTTGGTACAGCATGTTTTGGGCTCAGAGAAGCCATCTCGAGATGGTCATAGCCTGCGTCCTTGCGCAGATTGGACTCAAAACATCTGCATGCAAAAGAAAGCCTATTTGGGAGAGCACCTTGGAAATTGGTGGAGGCATGGTCCCCACTGCTCAAGTCCTGACTGACCCAAGGATTTTTCTCTGAGCTATGGGGTGCAGTGCTGCAGTAAGCCCAAAAGAGCCATCTCTCCCAGTCCCTTCAGGACCCCACACCCCCACTTCCTAGCACCAGCAGGCCCAGAGCTGGTCTCCCCCTCATTACCCCGTGCCCCCACAGGGCTCCTCAGCCCTCTGGAGCAACCCCTCGGGGCACAGCCTGCCCGACAGAGAAGCCCCTTATTGGCCGTCACCCAGCCCTGCTAGGTGCAGAGGGAGGGCTACTGAGCCCTGGGGCTACCCTGGGGAAGGGGCTGTGGCAGGAGGGTCGAGAGGACACTGCCCTGCCCTGGAGGCAGCAGCACGTCGCCCACAGGCTCCAATGCCCCGGCCATTCCCAGGGCTTCATCGCCGGCCCCAGGCCTGGCACCAGCACAGGCCCCAGGGCTGCCCTCCAAGCCCAGCACGGCACCCAGGGCACTGGGCAGCAAGGAGCCCCGTGGGGCCCCTGCGGCAGAGCGGCTGCACCTGGGGCCCCGCACTGCCGAGGCACCCAGCACCGGGCTGCCCCAAGGCCCTGCCGTGCCCCGTGCTGCCGCCCACAAGATGGCGCCATCATGCAGAGGAGGGGACAGAGCTGGCTGCCAGGGCAGGAGGGCGCAGCATTGCCATGGCATTGCCTGAGTGCGGCCCTCCTATTGCCTGTCCTGAGGAGGAGGGTGGGGATGGATTGGAATGATGGCTGTCTCAGCCAATCAGAGTCCAGAGTGGGAAAAGGCCCAGAGAAGAGAGAGGTGCAAGAGCGGAGGGAGCGAAGCAGGCGAGAAGGGAGTGGGAGTGAGAGCGGGTGCAAGTGGAGCTGGTGGGAGCTGCGGGTGCGTTCAAATGCCGGCGAGTGCCCTCACGCTGGGGTCGGTGCAGTGGTGCTGGCGAGGGGGCTGCTTTTGTGCAGGAGCTCCCGAAGAGGCTGTTGGGGCTGTGACCACGGCCATCAGCAGGTCTGCGGCGGGGCTGTGTGTTTTTGAGATCATTTCTGCCTGAGCAGCAGATCAGCCAGGATTTGTCTCCTGGCTGAGGAAGTTCTAGTGAGGTAATTTCTGCCTCAGAGTTTTCTTGGGCAAAGGCAGAGACCTGGCTGCGCAGGTGACTGCGACGTCCCGTCTTTCTGAGTCCCAGATAGGCCTGCAGCAGGCAGTTAGGCCTGGGCATTGAGTGTGAGGTATCTTTTGTCCGAGTCCCCGCTAGGGCAGCAGTGGTTCATGGCTGGGGAAGTTACTTTGAGGAAATTTCTGTCCCTGAAGGCCATAGCAGCAGCAGGCATGTGTTGGGGGTTTGCACTTGTGAGGTCCCCTCTCTGTGAGCAGCTGACAGGTCAGGAGAAGACACACAGCCTGGATGGTGGTGGTGAGGTGACTCCTGGGTTTGTGTCCAGGGTAGGAGTTGACCCCTGCAGAGCTCTACAGCAATATGGAAATGCAGCTACTCAGTCAAGCAGAAGTAGATGTTCCATACCATCTGTCACAAATTCTGTTCCACTCTATCATCCTGCGTTAGTCCTGCTACGTTTAAAATGTGGATGATGTTCTCTGGTGAATGTGGACATGGAGTTTGACTTTGTACTTCTTGCTGAGTAGAGTCTTGCAGCCTACTCCTGGTCAGCTGGAGTCCAAGTAGAGTTTTGAGGGTGCTAAATGAATCTAGTGCTGATGTGCACAATGATATTAGTAATCTCTGATTCCCAGGGTGTGTGTGTGCTTTAGAAATTCCTCCTGTGGAAACAGTAGGGAGGTTGTGAGATTTTCCTGCAAGGTCTGAATGCTGTGCCTGTCTTTTAGGTGTCCACCTGCTTTTATGACACATTTGGAAGTGTAACACGTTAGAGGTCTCTGAGTTTCTTTCTGAGTATGCAGTCACTGGAGAAGGAGTGCAAAGGGTGTTGGAGGAAAACGAAGGAATGTCATCCCCCCAAAGTTATGGGCCCCATTTTCAAAGCGATTTCATTTTCATGGAAGCTGAGACACAAGCAAGAGGCAAGAGCTGGCCTGCTCATCCCTTGTGAGAGCCCCTTGCTCTGTGCTTTCTGGAGGTGGGAAGTGAGCAGGCCCTGGGCTGTGAGTGGATGCTGAGAGGTAGTGCCTGTTGCAAGGCCTTGGAGGAGTAGAAGGGAGTAGAAGGATGTAGAGTTGGGCTTTGTGTGTTGTGGGGCACGTAGGGGTGCCCTGCCAGCTGTTATATGTGGTGCAGTGCTGTGTGTGTCGCTGATGCAATTGTGGATGTTGGCTGACAACCCTTTTTAGAGGCGAGGGGCGATGGATGTGGTTTGTATCCCTGTGCAGGGTGGTAGCTGCAGTGTCTCGGTGCTCAGCATGGGGTGAAGGTAGCTGGAGAGAGCAGTACAGTGCAGGGGAAGTGCTGCCAGGTTGGGGAGCTGGGGAGCCCTGTGAAGTAAGGAGGTGTTTGCTCAAAGGACCCAAGCTGCCGTGGTGTTATGGGCCAGAGATGCTGGCAGACTGCTGCCTTCAGTGCGCTGAGGTCCAGGCCTTGAGCTTGCTAAGCTCTTGCCAGGATGTGCAGGTAGGATGCTGCCTAAAGGACCCGGAGTGTTTCTCCTTGTTCTGAGATGCAAACCAAGCTTGCCTTTTCCTTCCTTGCCTCTTGTTTGCATTTCCTGATGAAATCTTTTATCTGCAGCAGTGTTTGCTGAGAGAGGAGGAGCGGGCGGGAGATCCTTGTTGGGAAGTGGGCAAGGGAATGCTGTAAGCTCTTTGAAGGAGTGAAGGCCTTCTGGCAAGATGGTTGTTGGAGGCAGGCAGGTATGTTCTTGGGAGCTGACTGTCAAGGGGCTGTGTTGGAGCTGTGTGGTGGCCCCAGTGGTTTGGTGCTCAGCCATGGGAGGAGGTATCTGGACAGAGCAGTGCTGTGCTCCTGGAGCCCAGCCTGTGATCACTGTGTCCTTCTGGGAAGCCTGGGTGAGGACTCCTGGTGACCGTGCTCTGACCTTAGAGCATCCTGGTGTGAGCCAGAGATGCTTACAGTTTTGTGATTTCTGTCAGCTGAGGTTCAGGCTTGCAGTTTTTGAAGGTCTTGTGCTTTCCTGAGTCTTTGAGATATTACCGTTTCCCCTGGAGAAAGCAATCTTCTCACTCCTTCAAGGCTTTCTGTCCTTGGTCGGTGGTGGAGGCAGCACCTGCAAAGGCACTGGTGCCTTTGGAAGGAGTCTGAGAACAGCAGATGCCTTGAGCCGGCAATGGGAAGACATCTGGAGATAGGGATCTAACGGCCTGCTGAAGGCAGGTCCCAGTGGAGGAGGTCTATTTGGGCCTTTCTGAGTAGAGTTTTGATTATCTGCCTGGATGGAGATGTGGGAACGTGCCTGGATCCCTGTGCCACAGTTTGGCCACCCTCCTGGAGAATAAGGGTTCTTAATATCTAAGAAGAATTTGCCATTGTCCAATTTGTCCCTGTGGCCTCTCATGCTCTCAGTGTGCACCTTCAAAAAAAATCCATCTCTGTCTTGTCTGTGCCCTCCATAAGCCAGCTGTGCACAGTATGCATGTCCCTCTTGGCTTTGTCTTGTCTAGGCTTAAGAATCCCAGCTCTCTCAGCCTCTACTTGCATGTCCATGCTCCAGGCCTTGACTGTCTTGGTGTCCCTGCACTGGGCTCCCTGCTGTGTGTTTGTGCCTTTGCAGAACTGGGGTGTCCAGAGGGGACCCAATATACAGACATGGTCTCACCTGTGCCAAAAAGAGGAGTAGAAGCTCTCAGTGCCCCCACAGGCTGTGCTCTCACAAATACAGCTCAGCTCAGAGGGGGGACATTTGCCACTGACTGTTGCGACTGTGGAAGGCCAGCAGAGCTGACAGTAACACTCTGATTTTCTCTTTCTTTCTAGGTCACTGCAGTCCCGTACGTTGCTGGTGTAGTCCTAGAACTGCTGAGGATGGAGGCAGGATGCCAGGGTGTGTGCCTGTACCTGTCAACATCTTTGCCACCATTGTGATCTGTCTGTGAAAGCAGCTGCAAGAGGTGAGGTGCTGAATGAGGTGAGGCTACTACGAGTGGATGTGATGGCTTGTGTAAGTGCGCCTGGCTTCCATGGGTGACTTGGGGTGTAGGTTCACGTCCGCTGTGCTGCAACTTCTGCATCGCACAAATGCTGTTAGTGCCAGCTTGCTCTGCAAATGCTACTGTGTTCCCTCCTTTTCCAAGAAGGCTGTGGTGCCACATATTTGTCTGAGTGTCCCAAAGCCACTGTAGCTTGAAATTGAGGATGTGTCACAGTTGTTGGGTTCCTGTCTCTGTGAGGGGTGAAGATGTGCCCAGGGCCAGGTTGTGAATGCAGCTGTGGAGCTCAGAGTGCTGCTGCAAAGCCCGTGCAGCCAGACAGGTGGCATTTCAGCAGACCGCCAGGCTGGGGCTGTCTCCTTGCTTGGGCCTCATTTCAAAGCCTCTGCACGCTTTTTCCCTTCACAGGGACTTCTTGTCCAAGTAACTAAAGGAAAGGAAGCGAGGTTACTTTGGTCTCAGGAGGCCTCAATCTCAGGAGGCCTTAAGGACTCTCAAATGTTTCTACGTTATATCTGTAGCTGTGTATTATTAAAGAAAAACCCCATCCCTGCCCTGAGTAGGTGGAGGTTCCTGAGGGTGTGGGGGTGGAAAGTAGCAGCCTGCTCTGCCTGAAGAAAGCAGAATCCTCCCCTCTGAAAACAGCAGCATTGCCCAATGAGCCAGCCCTGTGCGTGATCTTGTGCTGATCATTTGCAGATGCCCTGTGAGCCTAGAGTGCCTTGGCCACCTTGTGGTGTTAGCACAAGAGCTTCCCTGTGTGCCTGTGTTTTGGAGGGACAGGAAGGCAGTGAGCAGAGCAGTGCCAGGGGAGTGTGAGTGGCCAGTGTCCTGCAGACCTATCTTCTTGCTGGCTCTTGGTTGCATGTAGCAGATGAGGCAGCTGTGTGGGGCAGAGACAGTGTGTTTGTAGACTAGCTGGCACAGCAGAGGTCTGGTATGAGGTTGATGGCTGTTGCAGTGCTGAGTTGCTCTGTCAGTGTCAGACATCCTTTCCAGTGCAGCTGCTCCCTGGGCTGATCTCTTTACATAGGCCCTGGAAATGGAAGTGACATCCTGCTGTCATTTTGTAGATGCTTGTGGTGGTTGCATTTCCCACTTGCAGCAAAGAGTTCCGAGGGAGGCACAAACATGGAGCTGGGCTCAGTGAGGCCCTTGGCTGGGCTCAGTTTGTAGGAAGAAAAAATCTCAGAGGCTGCCACTTGAAGGTTTCTCTTTGGCATCAATCCTGGTGGGAGAGCAGAAGAGAAAAAGGGCACAAATCTCCCTGGGAAAGCTAACATCGCCCCCCCCCCAGCGAGTGCTGCATTCATCCTGTGCAGCCTTAGACCCTTGTGATGCAGATGTCTTCCTGTGGATGACTCTCTTTGTGCTCCATTTACCATCACTGGAGAGAAGCAGCAGCTGCCAAAGTGTCGTTCCCCTACTCCACAAGCCCACAGCTGAAGACACGGTGCACTAGGCCTTGACCGCCTTGAGATCCACAGGGCTCTCTAGAGGCTTCAAAACTTGCTGGGAGACAGACCCCCTGGAGAGTTTACCCTGCTGCCTGTCAGACTGAGGTGAGGCTGCCCATCCTGCAAGCACGAGTGGTGTGCAAAGGAGCTGAGAGTTTTATGCTTCTCATGTCCCCTTTGGAAATGGAACTTCAATTAAATTCATTCACCAAAGCTAGGGAGCTAAGTTGTTTGATTCTGCTGGCACTTCCACCAGTAAGCTGCCACTTTCAGAGGTGAATTGGGTTGAGGCAGCAGTGGTACACGCATCAGACTGGAAACGGAGGCTGTCATCTGCCCCCCTCTCTTTTCTGCATACCACTTACTCTTTTGAACCCTGATGGCCCTGAAGTCCAAGAATCCAGTACCCTACTGAGATGCTAAACGTACATACTGCCACTCCCCTATTCTCTTCTATGGTAAATGGGAACAATATTCCAGCAAGTAGTTCAGCCAGAGTGTCCTGGGCCAGGTCTCCTAGTGCCGTCTGTTTCCACCACCCTAAAGGCAAGGAGATCGGCTCCTCTGAGCCAGGCTGTGGGGCACTGCATGACGATGTGGGGAGAGCGCCTGGTCCCCAAAGCTGTGCAACATCACAAATGGGTGTACCCCCTCCCAACGTAGTCATGCCCAAATCCTTGTGTGGGAAGGTTAGGGCTCTGCAAAGTACCTGCCCATGAAACTTGTGGTGTGGAATGTGCAAGAATGTCGCTGGCAGTGGGAAATGTGGACTCATTCTGCAGGGTCTCTCCAGCTGCATCCTATCAGCCTGTGGCCTTTTGTTCACACACCTCAAGAGCACCTTGGACTTGACTGTGCTCAAGGTGGGTGATGCAATGCAGGCTGGGAGAAGAACCGGACAGGTCAGCGTTCGCTCACATGGGACACACTTAATCGTCCCCCAGCGTAAAGCACGTGTGAGTCATAGAAGGGAGACAGACGCCCTGAGGAGCCACACAAATGGCATGGAAAGATGGTGCTGGGCAGGAGACAGGAAAGCAAACAGTTGGAATTGTCCACCCACGACCTGAAGCGAGGCACACCATCACGAAGCCCTCATCCCCCAGCAGCTCACTCTGCTTTCCCCATGCCACCCCTCCTACAGCCCAGCTGCCAACGCTCCTGTCTGCACCTAATCTGGCACCAGCCTCTCTCCTGCTCACTGCTCTCAGCAACCTGCCTGCTCTCCATCATAACAGCACAAGGGCTCATGCTGGAAGCTGCCCCCCTGCCTTGTGCTGAGGTGACACCGGGAGCCTGGGGGTGAGGAAGTGCCTGTGAGAAAGATAAGCAGGGGACAGGCAGCGTGATCTGCTCTTGCAGATCTGCAGGGTGGCCCTGGGAGGAGACATCAGAGACGCCGTGCATTTCCTCACCTTATTGCAGGGGCCCTGGGGAGAGAGTGCCAGAGCCTGCATTGCTCAGCCCCGCCAACTCCCACAGCCAAAGCCATACTCACCAGGGCTGCATCCCAGTTCGCAGGTGCCGTTGGACATGCTGATGTGAGGCACCTCCCAGAGGTGATCTTGCTGCTGCTTAAAAGAAGCTTCAAAGTGGGGTTGTCAAGTTGTCATGTCCTGGTGCTGCTAGCTCTGCCTCCAAGTGGAGGAGAGCGAGGCAACTGAAGGCAATCTTCTTGTGTCCTGAGCTCTGGCAGCTCTCCAGCAGCTCCCATGCCACATGGCTTAAGGGAGTTGAAATGAACAAGAGCAAGAGCACTGCTGAAGAGAGCCAGTGCCAGCTTCTTACCTGGAAGGTAGCTCCCGCTCCAACACCGTGGCTTGCACTGCACAGCAACAGCACAAAGGGGAAGAATTAAAACACACAAGGAGATAAAATCCCATGGTCAGGTAAGGTGAGAGTGAAAGGAGCAGAAACATGGAGGCAATCTAAACCCAAACCTCACTCCAAACCATTCCTAACCGAAGCAGCTCAGTGGACATAATTCTCCCACCGCATTTACCTGCCTCTGTCCAGCTTCCAATGGCTGTGCAGAGCTCCTACAAACAGTGCACCAGCAGGAACACCAGACAAAGCAGGGAAGGACAGGAGTCAGGGTGTCATTCCTTCGCCTGCTGAGGAAGAACAGAGGGTGACAGGAGGCAAGTGAGTCATGCTGAGGAACCTCTTAGAAGTCAGCTCCAGTGTGGAGGAGGGAGGTGTTGAGCGCATCACACAGCTGTGGGACTTTGCTTCCAGACAGGACCTGCTCTGTCAGTGCTCAGCTGCTCTCTTGGCACAGCCTTTTACTGCTCTCTGCCATCAATCCTCACGTGTCCATCTGGGGCTCCTGGTCAGCACAGTAGTGGTCTGTGTCTATTGAAAACACAAATCCTGCAGTAGGAGAGCCCATGTTGCAGGGCCCAGATGCTGTATGTGGAGTGGTGTTGGCGTTCATCCCTTAGGCTAGCGTAAAGGGCACAGACAACGAGAGCACTGTCTCACTGGGGCCTCCTCAGGGTCTCCCTGAATCCCCAGCTTGGGGATGTTCTGATACCTTCCCTCTGCTCAGCATTTGTTTTGGCACCCAGCTGCATTATGCTGGTCTTTCTATAAACCATGTGCTGCAGTGTCCAGCCAAAGGTACTTTTAGACAGCCAGCTCCTCGACTAACAGCTGTGGGGACAGACAGACTTGGTCAAGTGTGCGGGCTCTGCACCTGCCAGTGCCTAGCCCAGCTCGTGCTCCAAGGTTTCCCCAGGAGCCCTTCATGCCCTTCTTCAGCTCATTTAGAAGGACCTTAACGAGTCTTTGCCCCTAGCATTGCAGTCCCCCCTCCACCAAGGATGACACTACTCACCAACTGACTCTCAGAGCTCGTCGTGCTGAAGACAGCCCTCAGAGTGCAGCACACCAGCCCCTTTTCCACTTGCTTTGGTGTTCTTTTGTAGTCCTCATCTCCCCAGGCTTCTCTGGCTGCTCTCATCTCTGCTTGCTGACCGTCTGCTGGGCAGTCCCACTCTCCCTCCTACTGCTGAGGCCATGCGTGCCTCTTGCTGTGCTGGGCACAGGCCTCAGAGCTGCTTGCCTTCCTCTTGGTGGGCGACCGGGGCCTCCCGGGTGAGCGCTGCCTGTCCCTGCCATCAGCAAAGGGGACGTGGCTGCAGCCCTGCACAGCGCAAGCAGCCATGTCCTCCATGTGCCCCTGCTGGAGCTCTCACTCCTCGCTGGAGGCAGCAGGGCAGCAGCTGGGGTGGCTCCAGCTAGTTTGGTTTGGCATGGCAGAGACTAGTGAGCTGCCTGCCCTGCCTTTGCTGTGTCTGCAGCTGGGTGTGTGGAGTGGCTGCTCTTTCTGCCCAGTGTCGCCTTCCTCTGCTGGGGCTGAGGGCTCCAAGTCTGAGGAGAGCACAATGCATGCAGGGCTTCTCTCTGACGAGGGCTTCCAATATCCCACAAGGACACAGCTGTCTGATGAGGAGTCACTGTCCTGGGGGCTGGCAGGTGCCGGCAACTGTCTCCGGGCTTCTCCTCCTGCTTGAGCTGCCCTGTTGTCAGATTTTGTCTGTAGATCTTGGTGAGATTGTGTGGCTGTGGCAATGTCACAAGGGCTGACATATAAGGTGACAGAAAGCATCATATAGCCAGGGCTGCCAGCTGGGGATGGACTCTGGGCTGGCCCTGGAGTCGTGGCTGTACCCGCAGCAGCTGCCAGGCTTAATGACACTGAGGGGCCTCCTTCATGCTGGCTGTGAGAGTGGCAGTCATATATGGCCTGCTGGTCGTAGGTCTCCATGGTGAATGAGCACTGGGCAAAGCTGATGAGCTCATGGACGAAATGCCTGGGGCGACTCAGCAGCAGCAGCTCTAAGTCGTCAGCAAAGTCCTGACAGTCCAGGTCATACCTCCTGAGGTTTGTCAGGACGATGAGCTCCGTGATGGTGATCAGTGACTGGTGGACTCCAAAGAGGACTCTCAGTTCGCGCTGGAGCCAGGGCAGCAGCCTCTGAATGCTGTCCGGATTGCGGGGGAAGATCTCTGCAGAGATGTCTTGGGGACGGCCGCCATGGGGAACCTTTTGCACAAGCATCCCTGTGCGGTACAGAGCGCGGCGGAAGTTCAGCATCTCCTCCTCTGTCGCTGGCACATGTCTCTGAGGTCTGCTGTCAGCACTGGGCTGCCTGTGCGAGGACAGCCCCTGGCTCGGCTCCCGCAGCCCTCCGGCTCTCTGCCTCTGCCTGCTGTGGCTTGGAGGCCCCTCCAGGCTGCTGCCGTCCTGGGCAGAGGATGGCATCTGAGGAGAAGGGGACTGCTGCTGCGGGTGAGCTGCAGGGCGACGGTGCCTCCTGGTGACAGGGCGCCGAGGAGCTCTCTGTCGCGGCCGCCTGGCACCAGAGCTATCTTTGGGAGGCCTCACGACATACTCCTGTTAGTCATCGTCTGCCAGCACAGTGTGCAGAATAGACTGGAAAACCTGCTTGCCGAGGGGGCATTCGGCCTTTGTTTTTGACCAGCGGAGCACACAACCAAAGCAGAACTTGTGGAAGCAGGGTTTCACGTAGGCAACGTCATCTAAGGTGTCCAGACAGATGGGACACATAGCGTCTGGAGCTGCCGGTGTTGGTGTGGTGTGCTGCAGAGGGCTGGGGAGAGCTGAGGATGAGGAGCTGCCATCCGTGGCAGGTGCCTCAACTGCTGCTGCTGTGCTCTGCTGAAGAAAGAGAGGCCAAGATCATTCCCTTTGTCAGGAAGACTGTGAGGGTGATGTGGGGGCTGGACTACGGTGCGGGCGGGGGTGCAGAAGAACCATTGGCACCGAAACCCAAAGGAGGCACCTTTGGGGCTGAGACAAAAGAACGTGGGCACTGGTGGGCTGTTGCTGTCGCAACAAAACCCAGAGTTAGGGTGAGGTCAGGAGCCCGCAACACCGCCCGCCCCTGGGCCACACCACACTGACTCCCTAAGGCAGATGCGGCAAATTGCGTTTATTGCGTCGTTACAATTCTTTATATACGCGCTCGCACTGTCTTTTCCTGTCTTAGCCCTGCCTCGTCGTGACATCACATCCCGTGATCTTCCGCAACGCCCCGTTTCGCCTACCACAAGTCCCCCTCTCCATGCTACAATACAGTCGCTGTTTCTTGAATCATCATGAGACGTTGATACCCAGAGTGAGGATGCCGTAACTCATTAATTGTGCGCTGCAAGCTGCGTACACATGCAGCAAGGCCAGGGATGCCAATGCTGTAAGCGGGCTGCAGCCTTGTAATTCTCAAGCCAGGGTGAAAGCCCCAAAGCAAAGCTAAGCGTGCATAGCAACTCCCAATTCTTGTGAACTCGGCATCATTCTCTTTCCCGCAACGCTATTCTCGTGATATCAGCCGGTCACAAGAACGTACTTCCTCCTCACGGAACCTGCAAAAGACACTTGAGAACTAAGGTGAGTATTATTGATGGACATCAGGACGTATCCACCGCGCTGGTACCCAGCGTATTGCCTCTCCCTTGCGGATCGCCGCGTATCCTCTTCCTCCTGTTATAAAGGTCCAACCATCCTCCCAGACCCCTGACTCAGGATCTCGAACCCTGACTGGAGGGCCGTCTTCCACCGCTGCTTTGGCCCAATGTTTGTCGACCGGAGCATTTCGATTTTCCCCGCGCACAAAATGATTCAGGCCAAATAGTGCGCGAGCTGAAAGGTTGGCCTGGAGGGTAAGGGGACACGTTTCCCACCTATGCCCAATCCGTCCCCCTCCCCAAGCGCCCGTAAGCGTTGCTTCAGAACTTGATGGGTATGTTCGACTATGGCCTGACCTTGGCTGTTATATGGAATTCCCTGTTTTAATTGGATGCCCCATTTGTTGGCCCACTCCCGGGTACTGTGAGCAACAAATGCGGCTCCATTGTCTGTTTTTATGACCTCAGGAAGTCCCAAGACAGCGATTGTGGTTTCCCAATGAGATTGTGCGGCTTTGGCGGTTGCTTTACGGTGACAGGTAGCCACAAGGTACGTGCTGGCCGTATCAATGGTGACGGCAAGCCACGCTTGCGGTTGAAAGGGCGCATACCAGGTAAAGTCAGTCTGCCAGATCTGGTTAGGCTCTAGACCTCGAGGGTTAACTCCCGCCCCCCACAAAGGACTATGTTGACAGTATGGGCAGGTGGCTACCACTGCTCTGGCGTCCGAGATAGAAATGTTACACGATTTGGCTAGTCCACGTGCACCTATGTGAAAGTGGTCATGGAGTGCGCACGCGTCCTGAAGGGTGTACACCCGCGTCGCGGCTTGGTCTGCCACTGCGTTACCCCTTTGGTAGTATCCAGGGACATTGGTATGGCTCTTTACATGTAATATGGACACAGTACTTCCACGATCCTGTAGGTGGCGCTCAAGCATACAGGCAATATCCGTGCCCGCCCAGCCGGGCGTGGCCATGGAGGCCAGGAGCTTAAAGACAAACATAGAATCTGTGACAATGTTTACATGGCCCTCATATGGTAAGTCGAGAGCCAGGCACACGGCTTTAGCCTCCAAAAATTGTACTGATTGAGCGGTATCCTGGGCAGAAACAGACTGCCATTCACCCTTGTCTTGCCATACTACTACCACTCGGCCCGTTTGTGACGAGGAATCTGTAAAGACTGTCAGGCCTGGTTGAGGTCGCGTCAGTACTCGGACTGACGCGGATGGGTGAATAATGCGCAAGTGAGTCCAACCTTGGAGCGTTGGCCCACATCGTATCTTCCCAGGGTATCCTTCTAAAGCTAGCAATATTTTTTCCTGGTTGCATAATTGCTCCTCCCAGCACTGGGTTTTATACGGGAGCCAGAGAGTGGAGGTTTCAGTACCAAACATACGCAGAGCAGCCGTCCGCATCTTCGTTATCATGGCCGCTAGCACACTAGAGTGGGGCACAAATGCACTATGCATTTGCGAGGAAAAGTTACTCCGGACGGCACATTCTGGGCATGCTCCAAGACATGCTTTATGGTTGCCCCTATCGACGCTCCTTTTGGCACCGTGAGCAGTGCGCTCTTAGTCTGCTCATTACCCTGCTGACGAATACACTCCAGCATAATTGCGTTCTTGGCCTCCCCTGGCAAGGTTGCTGCCGATTCTAGGGAGGCCTGCAAACGGTTGCAAAAATCGGCAAAATTTTCTGTTAATCCTTGCTTCACCTGTGTCCATGGTTCGGGGGGCTTCACATAACGCTGCAGATCATTGAACGCTTCACGGGCTGCCCGCGCTGTGGCGTTCAATTCTGCAGACCGTAGACCGGCCGCTTGCTATTGGGCGGTTAGCCCTGCATCAGACCCTTTCAAGCGCCCCAAAGTGGAGTGCCTGAGGGGGCTCTGCGGATCTTGCGTCGCCTGTATCAACGTTTGATGTAGCCTACTCGCCCACTGCTCTTTCCACAGGACATTCTCAGTCGGTGTTAAAATCATCTGCGCTAATTGGCGACAGTCCGCCGGGGTGGCCGGACCTGCACCCAACAGGTTATCAAGCATTGCCTGCGTGAGCGGGTGATTCAGGCCGTGTTCTGCCTTTGTTTTAATCAATTGTGTAATTACTTTAGCATCCCAAGGCCGCCACTCTGTCCCCGCTGCGGTTACAGTCACAGGGAACATCTGTACCGCTGCTCCCGGGCGCCAGGCGGACAGCCAAACCAGATAGCAACACATCTTTAGCAACAAGGTCCCAATTGGGCAGCTGGATTGTGTCACTGCTTTGCTTCCCACCCCCTTGCTGCACTATACGTTTCTGCCTCCCAACTTCTTCCTCCAATCGTTGCAGCACCTCGAGCACCTTGCGCAAGTCTGAGCTAAGTTCTGAGTGGCCTTGACTGTCTGGGTTGTCTTGACTACCACCACTCCCCACGTCCTGTTGTTCTTTCCATTCTCCTTCACCCCCCGCCCTCGTGCCCACATCCTGTTGCTCAGACGAGTGCGCAGCCGCTGATGGACTGCGCATACGCCGCAACTGCTCCGTTAATTTCTGCATGTCTGCATCAGCTTCTGTCCTGCTCCTCTCTCCCCCCCGGTGCTCCCTCGGCTCCCCAATTAGGTTTAATCAAGCACCCCGGTAGCCATTCGTCGGCAGGCACCACCGGACGCCTGTCGATGGGGGCCGATGGACGCGAGGCGTCTGTGTCAGTTCCTGTCCTATCTCCCTCTCCTCCCACTGTCCCCGTGTCTCTCCACGTTTGTCTAATCAAGCATCCCGGTAACCATTCGTCGGCAGGCACCACCGGACGCCTGTCGATGGGGGCCGATGGAAGCGAGGCGTCTGCCTCACTCTCAGGCTCTTCCCAGACAGGAGGCAATCCTCCGTCGCCCGGAGTGTAATGGGCGGCTCGCAACTCCTCCCAAGGATAACCAGGATGTGTAGGATTACGCGTTTGCGGCGCTGCAGCCGACACGGGCTGCACCGGCAGAACTTGCGGCTCCAATGGGGACAAATGGTCCTCATCGGCGCTGTCAGCCGCTTGCGTCACCGATTTGGATACCCCCGGCGAGTTCGAGGGGTCCCCCGTTTGGGTGCCCCACGGCTGTGAGTCATACAGCAAGCCCCGTGCTGCCTGCCAAGTCTCCTGCTCCTCCCGTGCTCGGCGAAGCAGGGTAAGCACAACACCCCAGCCTTAAGGTCTTTTCCCGAGTGGCCGGACATAGTCTGCTCTGCTAACACCTCGGAGCACCGAGGCCAATTTGATGAGATAAGAATGTCCGCAGGGCGCTGCACAGCACCCTCCTGGATTAGGCGTTCAACACATGCCGAAATTGCGCTCGACTTCACAGAAGTTCCCCATTCCTTCACGCATGTTTGAATTACCTTAATCACTGCTTCCATCGTCTGGCGCCACCCCCGTCGCCCCGGCGACCACCCTCACCCTATCACGTCGGGGTCACCACTTTGTTGCCGTCACAACAATACCCAGAGTTAGGGTGAGGTCAGGAGCCCGCAACACCGCCCACCCCTGGGCCAAACCACACTGACTCCCTAAGGAGGATGCGGCAAATGGCATTTATTGCGTTGTTACAATTCTTTATATACGCGCTCGCACTGTCTTTTTCTGCCTTAGCCCTGCCTCGTCGTGACGTCACATCCCGTGATCTTCCACAACGCCCCGTTTCGCCTACCACAGTGGGCTAATAACCTGGAAGGCCTGGGTGCCCTCAAAAAGGAAGGTGGTGTGGGTCAAGCTCCTGCCAACTAAGGAAGAGAGCAAGGAAAGGCATTGCAAAATGTTCAGGCTCAGGAACTGCCTAGGATGTGCAGAAGCTCTCTGCCTCCTTCCGCAGAAAGAGGAGAGGCCCCGTTTGCACCAATACCACTTTCATCAGTCGTCAGAGGTAACATGAGGAGGGGCAGAAATAAGGGATGAATCTGTGGAATTGCCCAGCATTTCTGAAGGAGGAAGGGAAGCATTCGCCAGACAGAGCTGCCTGTGGAGGGGGCAGGGGTGGGGATGGGGGTGTCAGGTGACGTATAGCTGAGGCTTGAAAGTGGGGGGAGATATGCAGAATGACCGAGAGCAATCTAAGGGCAAGCAGACATGCTTCCTGCAGAGCAGAGGGAGGTGGCAAGGACCTGCCCTTGATCTCAGTGAGTTCTGGGTGATTCCGCTTTTTAAAGTAAGATTTACCTGTTTGCTCTCTCTTAATACACTGTCTGTATACCTCTGAAGACCAGGAAGCTTTGTAGCTTGCTGCGTGGCGTCCTCTCTGCCTGGGAGAACTCAGGCTTGTTCCGAGATTTGAACATCAACAACCTCAGGGTCACAGAACCACGGAACAGCAGAGGGTGGGGGTCAGCTAGAGCAGGTTGCTTGGGGTCGCGTTCAGTCAGGTTTTCAATATCTCCAGCAACGGAGACCCCACAGCCTCTCTGGGTGACCTGAGCAGTTTTTAACCACCCCCTCTGAGTGAAAAACCTGTCCCTTGTGTTTCAGGAGAATTTCCTAGATGCCAGTTTGTGCCCATTGCCTCTTGTCCTGTCACTGGGCCCCAGGGAGAAGAGTTGGCCTCCATCCGCTGTTCTCCCTCCCATTGGCTATTGAAACACATTGATCAGATTCCCCCCAAGACTTCCTTTCTCCATGCTGACCACTCCCAGCTCTCTCAGCCTCTCCGCATGTGATGCTGCAGTCCCGTAATCATCTTCATGGCCCTTTCCTGGACTTGCTGCAGTATGGCCATGTCTCTCTTGTAGTGGGGAGGGCAGAACTGCACAGGTTCTGTCCAGGTGTGGCCTCACTGAGCCTGAGGAGAGGAGAAGAATCACGTGGCGGTGACTGCCCTCCTAATGCAGCCCAGGATGCTGGTGGGCAGATGCCAGTGCCTGTAGTCGCCATGCAGTCCTGGAGGTTCAAGATGCTGAGGGCAGTGGGGAAGGACAGTATCAAATGTACTGATGTGGCCTTTAAGAGAGCAGACTTCACCTCCTTGAGGCAGCTGGTAGGGGGCATGTCATGGGAGGCAGCTCTGAAGGGGGAAGGAGAGCAGGGAAGCTGGCAAGCCTTTAAAAGCAGCTGCCTCCAAGTGCCAGAAGAGTGCAGCCCCGTGCTCAGGAGAACGGGCACAGCAGGAGACCACTGCTGCTAAACAGCAAATTCCTGATGCAGTTAGAAGGAAAAAAGGCAGCACGTGGGGGATAGGAGCAGAGAGAAGAGAGAAGGCTACAGAGGAAGAGTTTAGAAGTGTTGCCCAGGCACGTGAGCATGGCCTTAGGAAAGAGAAAGCTCCCTAGCAGGAGAGATAGAGAGCAGAGGCAGGTAAAGATGAGGTACTTGGTGCCTTTTTGCCTTGGTCTTCAACAACAACATCCCCGCCACCCCCAGCTCCTATGCTTAGTGGAGGGGGGTTGGGGGGGGGGGGTTGAACTACAGGCAGCGTGCAAGGGTCAAGAGAGGGATTCCTTGCCAGAGCTCTGCCCATAGAAGTGCGTGGGCCCCTCACAGATTGCATCTGTGGGAGCTGAACGTTTTAGCCTATGTCCTTGCAAGGCTGCACTCTCTCACCTTTGAAAGGGTCTCTGCGTGCCCAGGATGCGCAGGCTGCACTGCAGGGAGCGCTGGCCCCAGGTAGGGTGGACAGACAGCACAGAGAGCGCAGCACCGCTGGCCTGGCTGGCAGCACCACTGGTGCTGGTGCTGGGGCTGGTGCCGGAGCCAATACAGGCCCCTGAAGCAGGCAGGTGGTGGGAAGGTAGTGTGGAGTTGTGGGGCAGGAGGGGACATGGGGCCCACGGGGCCTTTTTGGGAGCTGGTGTGGCAGGAGACAGCCTGAAGAGGCTGGAAGAGGAAAGCATGGCCAAGCCCAGCACTGGCTTTGCCTGCAAACCTGCTGCTGCCCCGAGCTGTGCCATAGCCGGGTACGGCTGTCGCTGGCTCTGCTGCAGCCCTCCAGCAGCCTCTGGCAGTGCCTTGGGGCTTACAGATGTGCCTGTGGATGCTGCACATGTGGCTGCTCAGCTGGATGAGGTTTGGGAGCCTCTGCAGGACCCCAGGGGTAAGGAGTCAGGTTTTATTTGCTGCCAGGGACAAGATCTTTTAAACAAACATTTTTTTCCCTGCTGTAATCTGGATGGTAGCTCAAAAGACGTCTGTCATGACAGAGAAGCAAAACCAATCTCCTATCTGATTGCAGATGTGCCTGTAGGTGAAGCTTTCCCAGCCTTTCTTCTGGATGAGGTTTTGGCCTCTCTGCAGAATGCTACAGGCAAGTAGTAAATACTTTTTTTTCCCTGAATGAAGCATCTTGTGATGTCACGTAATTTCTCTTTGCACTCCGGTGATCACTTTTGTGACTCCAAAGCCATCTATCTGAATACATAAGTGAAGGAAATCTCTTCTCCAGTTGCAGATGTGGCTGGAGGGAGGCTTCTGCAGATTCTCAGCTAGCTGAGTTTTTGGAGAGAGGTGTGAACCACACAGGTGAGGTGTGGCTATTCAATACTGGCACAAATCGTCTTTTCTCTTGTAATAGTTGTCTGCCCTCCAGATGAATCCAAGTTACCCAGCAAACATCTTTGGTATGAAGCCCATATTCATACCAATTGTACAACAGACTCTTGTACAAGACAAGAGTAAAGGGTCTGTTTTGTGTGCTGGGGCAAAATGCTGCCTCTCCAGCTGTGGCTTCTTTGGTGTCCCATTAGAGACCTCCTCTCAGGGACGTTGCACCAAGGGCCAGGCTGCTCGTGCAGCTGATCTTTGAGGGATGTAAAATCCTGCATCAGTGCAGGATTTGGGGAGGTGCCAGTTCCAGTTGAAAGGGCACCTGCCCCACTCTGCAACTTTGAGAATCTAGACCCACATGTACATCCTGTGGAGTGACATGATCCACTTGCCTTCTCTGCAGTTTGTATCATATTGGAAAAATCACACTGGTACCTTCTCATTTGTATTTGGTTGTAGATGTGCCTGTAGACACTTGTGACCCTGCCTCTCAGGTGGCTCCTGAATTCAAAGCCTGGACTTGCTTCTCAGAAGGATTTTCTCCCCAGCTGAAATGCCTGCCCTTTTTTCCTGTCCTCTGTGATGTGAATCCTTGGGGGGCAGGTTTAGCTCAGTTGTTTAGGGTGTGGTGCTGCTAATGCCAAGGTCACGGGTTCAGTCCCTGTATGGGCTATGCTGAGGGTTGGAATAGATGACCTCCAGAGGTCCCTTCCAACCTTACCATTCTGTGATTCAATGGCCTCTTACAATTGCCCCCACCAAAAAGCCAAAAATTGGCATGTGAGCAGGAAGAGCACATGCAAGTTTCTCA